>NC_091497.1:21334816-21958416 GCF_947461875.1 Haliaeetus albicilla
CCCTCCCACGGGAGACAGTCCTCCATGGTCTTCTCCAGTGTGAGTCCTTCCCCCGGGCTGCAGTTCTTCATGAACTGCTCCAGTGTGGCTCCCTTCCACGGGCTGCAGTCCTTCTGGCACAGGCTGCTCCAGCGTGGGTCCCTGTGGGGCCACAAGTCCTGCCAGAAAACCTGCTCCAGCGTGGGCTCCTCTCTCCACGGGGCCACAGGTCCTGCCAGGAGCCTGCTCCAGTGTGGGCTTCCCACAGGGTCACAGACTCCTTCAGGCATCCCCCTGCTCCTGCGTGGAGTCTCCCCAGGCTGCAGGTGGAGATCTGCTCCACTGTGGACCTCCCTGGGCTGCAGGGACACAGCTGCCTCACCATGGTCTTCCCCACGGGCTGCAGGGGAATCTCTGCTCCAGTGCCTGAGCATCTCCTCCCCCTCCTCTTCACCGACCTTGCAGTCTGCAGGGTTGTTTGTCTGACATATTCTCAGTCCTCTTGCCAGCTGCAGTTTTTTGTCACATTGCAACTGTTTCCCCTCTTAAATCTGTTCTCCCAGAGGGGCTACCACTGTCATTAATGGGCTCAGCCTTGGCCAGCGGTGGGTCCATCTTGGAGCCAGCTGCATTGGCTTTATCGGACATGGCAGAAGCTTCTAGCAGCTTTCACAGGAGCAACCCTGCAGCCCCCCCACCAAAACCTTGCCATGAAAACCCAACACACCTTGTTTTAAAATCATGCATATTCACTAATTCTTGTGGCAACAACAGGTTTTATCTTAAAGAACTTTCCCCCATAGCCCCCCATTTTTGTGTCCATTTCCATTAACTTGTATATACAAAATTAGGATATAAATTTTTCTGTACTCAATTTATTAGACCACATAAGGCAAACTCTCAGTATTTTCTTGTAGTAGGTTTTAATTAGGCCAATAATAATTCAGTTGGTTTGTTTTTAAAGAAAGTGAGTTAAATAAGTATTCCAGAAGAATCCTCACTAGTATCGTATATGAACAAATGATTCTCTGTCTTTATTGGAAAGCTTTTCTTGGTGCATCCTAAGTTTAGTTAGTACACCTAGATCTTTATGGCTATGTCTTCAGCATTTAAAATATCTTCTTCGAGATACAAACCCTTATGTCCAGACTAAGGGCTCAGGGCTAATCCATTCTAGACTGAATTTGGCATGCCCACATTGAATGCTCCTTAACCCACAGTGTGTGCCTTTATTATTATTTTTTTTTTTTTTTGGCGGGTGGGGCATTTTTTTCATCCCAAAGCACCTGAGTATTAGAGTTATGTCACAGTCAACAAGATTAATGTTTTTAAAAGGTAATATTGAAGACACGTCACATGCCTCAACAAGTGATATGAAGGCATACAGAGTGCTTGACAGTGCTGCTGTGACAGCAATGGAGGAGCATATATAAGATGGAGTAAGCTAAATTTGGTGGTCTTATTCTGTACCAGTTCCAGAGAAAAGCCTCTGGAGTGAGCTGAAGATATCTTAGCTCTTCACTGTCCAGGCTCTCATCTCTTTTTGAGACAATCTAACTATTTTATGCCAAGCCATAAGCAATGCATTTTGTGATGTAGGTGAGCTTTGTCAGCTGATGAACTTAGTGCTTATAGCAGTCATTCTTGCTATTAGTGTCTAAGTACTTTGAACTCTTCCATTCCATTTCTATTACTCTAATCTGATTTGTCATTATTTCCTGCCATATGATATTCTGATCCTATATCGGCAATATTTCCCAGCTTTATATCATTGGCACATTTCATTAGGAAGCTCTTAGTTTATATTCCAATGAAATGTATCTCAAAGTATATGTCAGCCTGCAGCCTGGTACTTTAAAAGCTCACTCTCATCTCAGGAAGGATGTTCTGTTTCGCTGTCATTTCAAATGGCGTGCTGACTCCTGTAGTATTTCTGGCTTGAAAGTGTGACAGAGCCTCATAGGGACATTTACTGGGCTGGAATGTGTCCAGGTAGATTTGGCACAGTTACATACCCACCTTCAACATCACCAGTTAATCCTTTACCTCCACACTGCACATCACTGCCATTTCTGTAAGCTGAGGTAATGCATTTTTCCTTGCACCATGCTTAACTTTTAAGTTCTAACTCATGTTCTCTGCAAAGTGACCACCTTTTTTGACTTTTTGTGTTTTATCATACAATGTTTGGGGGTTTTTTAAAGGTTTAATTCAGTTTGCCTTTTAGCAATTCTTTTTATGCTTTTATATCTTGATCTCTGAAAAGTTTCATTCTTTGTAATCAGTTCTGTTTTCTATTCATTGTAAGCTGTCCAAGCGGCATTAAAATTTCCTTTTATAGATGGTTTATCATCTGGTTATATCTAAAAGCCTTCACTGCAATCTTTTTCTCATGGTTTGGAGACATCTCCACCTTTAAGTGTTTTGCTGTTTTGTCTAGCTAATTTATAGTCCTCCAAGTTTCTCTATTTTTCATGTTTGGAAATTAGAGTATTAATTACAGTTCTGCATTTATTCAGCCTTCCAATTTAAGCAGAACTAATACCTGACTAAGTATGAATACACGATTTTATAGGTAGTTCTCTGTAATGTCCTCCCTTCTTGAAAAAGCAAGTTTAAAATTACATCAGTGTCTGTTAGTTTAGTGATTGTTGACTGAAGAAAGGTTGGCTATCATCTCCAGGTTACATGAACCCTACTGTTGTTCATAGCATGTATTTTAGTTCTCTCTTCAGACTTGCACTGTTCATTATACCATCAACATTTACAGCTACCTCAGTGCCTTTACCTTTATGGCTCCCTGACACGGACAGAGCAGATTTTTGACAGCTGTGTTTCACTTCTGCCTAATGTTTCACCAAATTTTTCATTTCACTATTGCCAGGATGGTTCTGTAGTGTTCATTTTGCTGCAATAATGTGTAAATAACAAGTATAGGAAAGAATGAAATGGATGTGAGCAGTAAGGCTGATATTTGTTATGCTTAGCATTTAGAAATTTTATTCTTCTATCTGAAAATGGATATAGTCTCCTAGTTGTCTTGTTCATTTTACATTAGTATGCCATTCCTTTGTTACATTTTATCTGAAAATAAAAGAAAATAAGGTTCCTCCTCCTGAAAGCTTTTCAACTATTAGAACTTTCATGAAGTGGTTGAGGATTTTCTTTCTTTTTAACAGAAACTTTACTTTCAAAACCATGTATGTGTTAGTTTAACCTTGGTACATATGCTTAGCTAGAGGCTAAGAAAAGAAAGGTTCACTATTAAATGACTCATTAATCAGCTTTAAATCTGATGAATAATACTTTACAACCTCTTTGACATATGGTAGGGTCTGCAGCAAGTTTGGCATAATGGTTTCACTTAATAAACACCTGATTAGCATTGTTTAACAGGTTTGGATTGCATGAAAACAGTAAAATGGCCACATTCTATCTAGTTAATTCCTCATTAGCAGCCTTATATTCACCGTGTTTGACAGACTGTATACTAGCTTTGACACAAGGTGACCTCTTGCATGGGCCCGTTCATCACCTTCAGTCTGTCATAAATGGAGTCAGTATAAATGTCAATATGAATGTGCCATCACCAGAGATTTTTGAGAATTAGAATCCATCTGGTATCATAAAGGTTATTTTTTCAACCTTATCATTACAGACATGATGAAATTATATTGAGTAATAGGTAAAAATGTAAGGAGATAAAGCTGCAGTAAAATGTCTGGGTGGAGACTTTTATTTAATAGATGTTGTAAAAGCTTAAAGTTTGCACTATGTAACTAATTTCAGAAAGTAGACAAAATATATCATGGCTTAAAAATGCATTGTTCTTAAATTTTAAACAAATATGAAAATATTTATTCAGTTAAAAGCTTAGGGAATTCTTTACTACTATAATTTAGATAAACTCATTTCTAAAACATATTCCTTTTTTTTCTTTGAAGAGTGATTAGAGTTTGACAGCTCATTCACTTTATTTCCTCCCAGTGAGGGTTAGCCAGGAGCTAATCACATCCAGTCCTGGTATGGGGACAAGAGGACAACTTTAACTTAAATGAGCGGAGAATCTGATGTAGTAAAGCTATTCTCCAATATCAGTTCATCCTAACTTCTTCCCTGTGTGTTCTTCATCTAACAAAGCATAATGTGATATCAGGCAGTGCAGTGGTCATAGATTAGAGTCACCACCACATGGCGTGCAGTACATCTACAAGGTAGAAAATAGATCTTCTACTGACTGAAAGTCCTGTGAATTTGGTGAACGAAAAAATCTTACCCCAGTACTAGTTTTTATCATTAAAATTCTGATAAAAATTCTGTCATCCTTGATAAGTTATTTCTGAATTAAACATAACTGTTCCTGGAAAAATTATGGTAGAATATACAGTTCAGCCCATTCTGCCTGCAGTGGAAAGCACAACAGTTATGGTCGCTTCCTATAGAAATCATGGTCAGCTGGTAAATTGGAAAAGACACAACAGTCATAAGAAAAATCTGGTGGCAAAAGCAAGCACACAGGAAATGAAAGAATAAGTTCTGAGCAATCCTTTGCCACGGAGCCCAGTCCCCAGAGGAGGCCCCTACCTTCCAGCCTACAGCTGTCTACCCTGCTGTCTCTCCTGAACAAGTGTAGACACCAAAGAGAGAGAGAGACAAAAAAGGAAAGTCGGTATCTTGGTTTAGATAGCCACTGTGGTTTGAGTGACTGAAGACAGTCCTGTTGGAATTGGGCGGGGGCAGAGGGGCAAGAAAATTTAAAAGCCTAAATCAACATTTACTTACTCAAATATTCAGTTCCTCTGAAACCAATATTGTCTTTCTTCCTTTAGATATATTCAGACTTTTATCCAAGAAAGTACTCAAATATATGCTACTGTGTCTCACCTTTCTCATACTTCCGTGCAGAAATCTAGAACAGCTGTATGTAAACTAAAATGGGAAGGGAAATACCCAGTGCACGAAGTGAAGATGAACTCCATATTCTTTTATGACGATTTCCTTGTGTTCTCTGCTGAGGTGCTGTGCGGTCCAGAAAAAGGCCTGGAGATTCAGCATGTAAGATCACGTCCAAATTTAGAGTACACAATTTTATTTCACAGCAGTGATTGCTTCAGCCCTCAGGAGCCTCAGTATCATCAATAATCTTCAGGAATTCAGCCTAACTAAGAGAGACAATGTCAAGAATGGTCACTAAATCCTGCTTATCTTTGTCCACATGATTATTCTAATTAATTTGATTGAGATTAATTATCTTAGTAAGGTGGATATCATGGCCCAATACATATCACAACTTTGCACAGTGCTTTGCCTTCAAGTTCGTATTATTTCCTTCTGTTCTAACTATCCATACCAGTCCAGAATTGTTGATGATTTCCTATTGGCGGGTCTAATATCAGAGTCAATACATACTAAAGTAAAGAATCAATTTTTCCAAAAGATTTTGAGACAAGATTTACCTAAGAATAATCACTGCTAGAACAGATAAAATAGGATAAGTTACTCAATTTGAATCTGGGGTACAAATTTAAGTATGGGGTATTGTCTTGGATGTCTCTTTCTTAATGCTACTTTAGCCCCCAAATACAGAGACACAATTATAAGACAGGGAAATAAATCCATTTATATGGAATCTAATGATTCTTCACAGTGCTGACACTGTAATTTAGCAATTACATGTGGGATTTATTACTATTTAGCAATTACATGTAGAATTAATCACAAACTGAAACATAAGGTCCTAAAATGCTTTACAAAAGTCAGAACAAAATAACATGGAGCATCCAGGCATGCCATGCCTTTGGAAGTAATCCTGAAGACAACTTTCCTGCAGTGCTAGCAAGAGTACAAAGAAAGTTGCTGTGCCTACAGAAACATTATTGTTGAACACAGCCTTATACTTTAAGCAATTGTTTCTGACAGGTCACAGTAATATAGAAGA
Organism: Haliaeetus albicilla; assembly: GCF_947461875.1. NCBI lineage: Eukaryota > Metazoa > Chordata > Aves > Accipitriformes > Accipitridae > Haliaeetus > Haliaeetus albicilla. The sequence continues at coordinate 21,340,734 of NC_091497.1, forward strand.
GTCACTTGAGGCATAAGTTCATTTAGTCATGTCCAGTTTATACACATCAGACAAGAAGCTGACCTACAAAAAACACATTTAAATGAGACTTCGCTGATTTCCACCAGCTGAGAACTGGACTCCTGATTTTTAAAGCTGGTTTGTGGTTACATTTAGTAATGACAAAGGTTAACTCGATGTAATTTTAAGGGCAGAGACTTGATCTGATCTAGTAAAAAATTATATACTAAAGGAGATGTGCTGTTTATCATAATTTATCGTCTATCACAATCGGTGGAATCCAAGGTCCTTTTTAGTATATCTCTTACTGATAGTAAAGATGTAAGCTCACAATGAACTATACCAGTTGCTGTTTAGACAAAGAGAGATGGAGCAATAGAAACTCACTCATTATACTATCTGTGCCATTGGTAAGAGAAGGTGATTTCATGTTCATTGCCCAGAATTCAAACTGGCTCAAAATGTAAATATTCCATTCAAAGTTATTTGTATGGAATTGCTGTGGTTTTAGAAGTTTTCAAGGTAATTTTCCACCATCCCCCAAAATTCTGATGAAACCCAATAAAAAGTAGTTTCTATAAATTTAGGAATTTTAATATATATACATTATTAATATAATTTATTATAATATTATTATAAGTAGATTTACAAATGATAGTTCTTACTTTCAATCTTACTCCTGCTCACATGTTTCTATTTCTTCTTGTTTCCATGCTAGTGGAGAAGCCTAACAAAAAAGCAAAACAGAACAAAGTAAATATTCAGTTTGGATTTTGGACTAGATATCAAAAGTTCAGAAGTTTTTAAATTGTTTTGGAAAGAATTTGAGGAATTATATTTTATTTTCATTCTTTCATGCACTACATTTTTCATGTTCTGCTCATCAATATGAGAAACCACCATCATATTCTTATACCTGCAAATAATTACATTCACAAGTAACTGTCACTACAAATGATAATATTTGCATATCTTATTAAATTATATATATCTACACTAATAAATCACACAGCAACATTTTCCCATTTACACTAACACTGAATTGTACAATTGGTTGTGGGACTAGAGGTGCTTTTCTGATACTGGAGGCTAAGTATCTCACTATGAATAAACGTATAATCTTAAAATCACCTGTTAAAGGGAAAAACAATATCTTAACTGTGGTCTAAAACTTGTACCAGTAACTGTTAACTGTAAAAGGCAGAAAGGCTTAAATTAACCTTTTTTCTACATTTACTTTGTATGATTTTCCTACAAAATATAAGCATAAAATTGTATATTTTTCAGTTAACAATATGCAGCGTTCAGATAATAATATTTCATCCAGTGCACATTTATTTAAATGTGAATTTTATATCTATATTTTCTTTCTCAATATCAATTGTCTAGTATTCATCCAAGATGGAGAGGAATAACACAAAGCGAAGTAAAGTCTCTGGTCCAGATACATTTAACATTTAAATTCACATTGCTCATTCATTTTAGCTTCCTTGAGATGCAGTTCCTGTATGCAAACACATTCATAAAAAGGGAAATCCTAATGGTCTGCTGTTTCTTCAATCAAGCAGGAATAGAATGAAGAGAAAGTATTAACAAATACTGATGTGAATGAGAACACTATTTTTTTTTAGTAATCCTGTTAAAAACAAAGTGGTATGAAAATTCTTCACATACCTAAACTCATTTTTCTATCCTGACATTCCTTTACATCAACTATTTTTATATCATTAGCATATGTAATTCTATTAATCTGCACTCATTCCAGATTAGACAAGGTACAAGCCTCTTGCACAAGTCTAGCTGTGTCATTCCTCTTCTTTTACATGGTATTCTTTTATGTGTCTTGAGTTTGGGTCTTGCTTTTTGGTTTTGGTTGTTTTGGGTTTTTTTCTTTCTCTGCCATTGCTTATTTCAAGTTCTTCCACCTGCCAACTTTTTTTTTTTTTTTTTTTAAATTCTTGTTTTAACCATATTCTGTAAAGGAGATATCTTACAAAACGTTAAGAATAGTTGCTGTTCCAGCAAAAGAACACTTTTAAAAGTATTTTTATTTCTTAATTATGTTTTTGCTTATACCAAAATATTCTGTGGAAGTGCAAGAAGTCAAACAGTTTGTAACATGCACAGTATTTTAAGTAAAAAGTAATTGTTCTGATGTTAAACTTCAACAACAGAATAATACCCATCAATCTAGTGCTTAAAGAAAATATGGATAGCTAGTTTTACAAAATTTATGTGTTGTCAGTTTTTAAGTACCAGCAGTAACTTACAGTGCAGAAATTAGTTTTGCAAGTGTTAAAAACTTTTTATATTTTTAATTTCCATACAATGTCTTTATCATTGATTCATCAGTTTTGTTATAATTTACAGAATAAAACATGAAATATAATCAACATTTAATAAAAATAGAATTCAAGTTCTTACTGATGTGATATCTTTTTTTCTATGAAGTCTGTAGTCATCCATCTTGAACCCAAAGCATGTAGGAAGACATAGGTAGAAGTATATTAAATCTGACAAATGACCTCCCATGTGCAAAGGAGGAAATAAAGATTCATTCTCCGTGTTTGTGAGATCATTTTGATGAAGGGAAGGCTAATTGAGGATGACATATATTCTAAATCTAATTCAAATCAGCATTTTTACATGAAGACTCATCACATTTCCAATGGTACACTCTACCATAAAACAGCTTAGTAAAGACATTCTGAATTTGATTCTGGATATTTTTTTAAATGCTTCATCAGAACTGACACTTTTAGTGGTAATGAGTTTCCAATCTTAGTATTAGTACAAACGAGATACCTGTGGTATTTCACATCTCTTATAACAAGAAGCTGTTGGAGCGAGTCCAGAGGAGGGCCATGAAGATGATCAGAGGGCTGGAGCACCTCTTCTGTGAGGACAGGCTGAGAAAGTTGGGGTTGTTCAGCCTGGAGAAGAGAAGGCTCCGGGGTGACCTCATAGCAGCCTTTCAGTACCTAAAGGGGGCCTACAGGAAAGATGGGGAGGGACTTTTTACAAGGGCATGTAGCGATAGGACAAGGGGTAGTGGCTTTAAACTGAAGGAGGGTAGATTCAGATTAGACGTAATGAAGAAGATTTTCACTGTGAGGGTGGTGAGGCACTGGAGCAGGTTGCCCAGAGAGGCTGTGGCTGCCCCATCCCTGGCAGTGTTCAAGGCCAGGTTGGATGGGGCTTTGAGCAACCTGGTCTAGTGGAAGGTGTCCCTGCCCATGGCAGGGGGGTTGGAATTGGGTGATCTTTAAGGTCCCTTCCAACCCAAACCATTCTATGATTCTATGATTTCTTCTTAATATAATTAAGTCTCATGTTTCAGAGAAAATTGCAACTAATATGTGATTATGTTTAGAAAACATGCAGGAAAAGTACAAATACAGGATTTTTTCCTGTAAAAACAAATCACCTTGAAATCATTATAATGTTAAATTATAGACTTTTTCTCTGGCACCCACAAAGTAATCATATTTAAGAACAAATAGTATTACTATTTCTTTAAAAATGAGAAGGAGTAATATTGTCCTGCTTTAACTTAAATGGTAAAAATTCTTCTTTGAGATCATTAACTTAACACTAACTTAATAGTTCAGCTCCTTCAGAAGACTCATGTCATCTTACACTATTAATTTTGCTTTGTTAATACTGCAGATTACAGCTTGTGGATGTAATACATACTATGAAAAATCATGACCATTTCTCACAGAAAGATGAAATTGCATTTTGAAGATGTTTATGAAATTATAGTATAAAACTCTGTGTAACTTTGTGCAGTGGGTGAGCAGGACAGAACATTTAAGAGATTTGCTACCTTAATGCATGGGTAATGCTTCTCAACCATTTTAATTAAATTTGCATGCAAACATTTTTATGCAAGGAAGGATGGTATAAACACAGCTGATAATAAGATATTTTTATTTATAATACTTAATTTCCACTCACATAATGATCATTCAGCCTTTTCTCCATCATGAAAAAAGTAAAAATAGCTTCAGGATTTTCTAGCACAGCACTGCTTTAGAGGTAGCTGAGTACCGAAATATGGAAATTTTGTTATACTACTTGTGGAATTCTTTTCCTTGAAAATTCTAGCACTTTAAAACTGTGCCATAAAACTTTGGAAATTTACCATTCATACATTGACAACAAAGCAGAAGTAGTACTTAGAAGCTCTGACTTACCATTTCAGACATTAGACAGCACCACAGAAAAAGTACTACTTAAATGTTAAAGGAAGATTGCTTTCCATGGAATGGCCTCTTCAGCATTATGAAGGAGTTATATGTGACTGTAGTCTTACCAAAACTATTCAGAAAAAAAAGACAAAATAGGAGTAGGACAGACAAAAATAAAAAAAAGGGCAATTATGCCTACACTTTGCCAGCTGTGGATAATGGCTCTAATGGGGCTGTTACCCAGAAAAAGGGGCTGCAAGCTTTACTGAAACAAGAATGTCCTCAAGCAACAACTGGGAAGACTCCAGGGAAAAGTAGTATTGACATATGCTGTCATATGTTTGGGGTTATGAAAAGATTATTTCCATCTGATGGGTGCTTAGTAACCACTGTGATATACTACTTCTACATTGGAATCCAAATTATATATGTGTTATATGCCATAGAAAACACGTGAAGATCTGAGATGATGCTTTTGGGGCTGCAACTGGTGTTATTTTCTTCTTCGTCTTTATTTGTGGTCACCCCTTATGCACAGGTACTTTTTAAAAATTAAATAAATAAATAATTAAAATGAGCTTTTATTTCCTCAAAGTGGAAACAGAGCACAGATATATGTAAGACAGATAAGCATGTCTAAAAAAAACCCAAGATATTTTTTTCCTTAAATGAACAGTAGTATTTCCTTAAAAATCATCTTACTTGACTCCTGGTTCTCATCCTAGCTTAGCCTCTGCAGTGTGCTTCCACTCAGGCTGAACAAATGAAATGGAAATAAATACTATTTAGTGGATATTTGCCTAGAAACAGAAAGAAATTTCAAAGTACACCAAGGTCATTTACTTGTATAGATATTTTACTGTGTAATCACTTACCACTTCTGTCACCTTCCTGATCCATTAACAGAAACTTTGGATAAAAGGAGAGCAAAAGGACCACCGTAGTATGTAACTCAGGCTCTGTTGCTTGTAAAGATTGTGTTCTTGTTTTAAGGCTTCATTTATTCTTGACAGAAACAATTATTTGGAATAATTCTATCAAAAGGGAGGTGGTATGCAGTGTTCAATTTGGAAAGTAGAGCATTGTTTGCTACCTAGAATATCCCCGGTATTGAATAGAAGTTGTATCAAGAAGCAACAATATTAAATCTTTTTAATTCATTATTTAATTCAGATATCATAGTAAACACATCTTAAACAGGCAATATGCAGAAATAATCCAAACATAGCTCCAAAACTAGGGGGTACTTTAAACAGAGATTATCACCTACACAAATGAAGAGATTCCCAAACATTTTCAGTCAAGCTAATTGCTGCTGTATAGGATTCTAACATCATAAACGCAATAAAAATTAACACAAATGTATAAACTAGCTGAACTTATGCCTGGAGTTTCCATATAATGAAAAAATGCATACTTTTATCAGTAGAAAAATAATTTAATTAATAATACAATAAAAATTATCATCTGTACATACAATTACATTAGAGAAGTGGTTTATGCTGGAATTTGAAAAAAAAAAAAGAGAAGCAAAATTGTTCCATCTACCACCCTATTTTCATACAATGTTATTTCACACTTTTTCCTGTGCTTTAGTTGTAATAATGGTAGGTAGAATCACTGAAATGTTAAACCAAAGAACCTTCCCAAAAATAATGTGAGTGGTAAGTAATTTGCCTCTTTTGTAATGTGCAAAGAATCAAAAAGAGGGAATGCCTGCTTACATTTACTGGAACTAAATATTAGCACCCAAATTCAATCTTAATGTAAGCAAGAACAATTCCATTTAGTTTGACTTCATGGGAGTCGTGGCAGTACAAGAAATAATTCCCTATCTTTTGTACAATGTCACTAAAAGTATAGAAAGGAGTCAGGGATTTTAGAAAAGAGGAAATATTAAGTGCTTTTTGATTTCTATCTCTAAAGCAGAAACGTAGAAATCTCATTACAAAATTGAATTTTCTTCCTTAATAACATTCCGGTAGATTTACATATTACATATAAGTTCTTTGCAGAATGTTAAATTCTGTGGAAAAAAAAAAGTTAAAAGAATTGATAAAATAAGAAGGATTTTTAAAATACCAAGTAAAATTTTATGGCTTTAGAGCCATCTGTGAAATCAGGATAATTAATGTCTGTTTTTTGCTGATGTCTCACTTTGAAAGATGATTTCTTGCTATTCAGGTGGTCTGTTTGCCAAAGCATTTGTCTCTGGGTTTTGGAAAGTACAATTCTTAAGTTACATTTTCTCACTACAGAACATCTGTTTCTTTTATAAAAAGAAAAATGTTCCTTGCCACTTCCCAGTAAAGCCCTTTCCACTGTGATTTCTTCCTATGCTAAAATCCTTTTTTGACATGTGTCATCATTAATCATTAGTTATTAACTGACTTTCCCCTTCCCTGTCTGCCAACAAGAAAAGAACTTCAGAAATGAATATTGTCTACTTATTTACACAGTCACATTTGTAATTTTTCACGGGTATTATAAAAGCTGAATATCCAGGAAAGGTAGAAGGGTGGTTTATTCTTCCATGGGGCAAAACTTAATGACAACAGTGTTTGGCAGGAGTTGGATCTCCAGCTGTGATTCTTGAAGCCATCCCAGTGAGTACTGCTTTAACTCATAGATGCTCATACCTAGCTGTATGAGGAATAACATACCTTATAGGACCCTATCTGTGCTTAGTGTGAAGGAATTTTAGGCAAATTTCAGTGCATATTCTCATTTCACCTGCAATGAAATCTTAGAATTATTCAGAACTTAGCCTCATGTAGACTATTCTTATGACACCTTTCTTAGTATCTCTCTTTATATTACAATGTTTTTAGTTTTTTGTTTCCTTAATATTTCACTACATTTATTTTTCTCATCGTCACTGCAAATGGAATTATAGCAGTTAAGATGTATTTTTTGAACAGTCTTATTTTTCTAACACCTAAATGTACAGGGTATCATTTCAATTTTGTTACCCTTTTCTCCAAATGTATGCTTCAAAATACAAACAAACTATGCTTTTTAGACTTGTCCATGGTAAATACAAGCATTGAAGAATTTGAAAGTAATATTGCACAATCAATTTCAACATCAACTACATCAAGTAGATCTGATGTCACTTAATTTAAACGTTTTACCTGTTGTTACATTTCTCTGTATCTAGGTCTACAATAATTAAATTTGTTTACACTCTGACATCTTACTGAATTACACCAATTTCTTTCCTCTTTATTGGAGGAAAAATGTACCATTCATAAGCACTGGACATGTTTTGCAAGATCAAATCTGTAAGATCATTTTTCCCTAACGTCTTTCTAAAAATAATTCATAGAATCATAGAATATCCTGAGTTGGAAGTGGACTACAAGGATTGAGTCCAATTCCTGACTCCACACAGGACAACCTAAAAGTTAAACCATATATCTAACAGCCTTGTCCAAATGCTTCTTGAACACCAGCAGACTTGGGACCATGACCACTTCCCTGGGGAGCTTGTTCCAGTGCTTGGCCACCCTCTCAGTGAAGAACTTTGTCCTAATATGCAACCTTAACTTGCCCTGACACAGCTTTAAGCCATTTCCTTGTGTCTTATCACCAGAGAGAAGAGATCAGCACCTCTGTCTCCTCTCCCCCTTACAAGGCAGTTGTAGACAGAAATGAGGTCACCCCTCAGTCCAGTCTCTTCATCCTTAAGCTGAACAAAGCTAGTCTCCTCAGCGTCTCCTCATAAGTCATCCCTTCTAGTCCTTCCACCATCTTTGTTGCCCTCCTTTGGACACATTCTAATATTTTTATATCCTCTTGCATTGTTGAGCTCAGTATTGCTCACAGAACTCAAGGTGAGGCCAACCAGTGCTTAGTATAGTGGGACAATCACTTCTTTCGACCAGTTGGCTGGGCTGTGCCTGATGCACCACAGGATGCGGTGAGCCCTTTTGGCTGCCGGAGCACATTGTTGACTCATATTGAGCTTATGATCAACCAAAACTCCCAGCTCCCTTTCTACAGGGCTGCACTCCAGCATCTTGCCTCACAGTCTACGTGTACATCTAGGATTATGCCATCCCAGGTGCAGAATCTGGTATTTGTTCTCGTTTAATGACTACATGTACAAGTTTATTACATGTTGAATGAATATATATACAGCATATTGTAAATTATCTCTGAATACACCTAGAGAGTCAGGTTTGAAGAAGAGAAGGAAGAAACGGATCTTTTTTCTCATTGGCAAAACTGCAACAAAAATGCATATAGGAAAGGACCTAGAATTCTTTGTGAGTTAAACAGGAACTTTCCAATATTGATGTTTTCCTAAGGAAAGATTTGTTTTCTGTATTCTAAAAACTATAAAATACAATTCCACTAAACTTTATCTCAAATATAATAATAATAATAATAATAATAATAATGAAGTAACAAGGATATTTATTTTCAGATGGCAAGTATGAAGCACAGGACAGGTATATGACAAGTTAAGAATTAATTATATTCTTGAAACTTTCATTCATTGTTGTACTTTTTTTTGAGAACTCTATTCTTATTTCAAGTCATTAAAACTAGATTCAAAGATGTCAATAGTAAAGACCACAAAAGGTAGGAAATAGAATTCATAATGAAGTGTTTTCCCAGCAGTACAGTCCCTTTTTGTCACCTGCAATCTAACAGAGCTGTTTTGAATCAAAAATAAATGTTGTTCATACTTCAAGTATACTTTTGTGTGTGTAGTGTTCCTCTTTCCTCCCACATATTCTCCACCTACATGTCTGTCAGCCTGCTCCAGGCAGCATTAAACCACAGGTCTTTTTTTAAATTGAACTCACAAACACATAATTGTATTTTAATGTGATGCCTCACACAACATAAAAAAAGGTTATAACTAGTTCCTCCCATGCAGAGTGAAACAATATGAAGGAAATGGATTGCAGCAGTATGGAAGTGTTGCTATAGTTCAGATGTACGTGTTTCCAGCAGTAAGATCTTTGACTCCCCACAGTTGTTACACAACGTCAGAGCGTTTAATGTCTTTCATCATTTTCCCATAGCTTTTGGTTTCATTACCCTCTCTCCACTTCTGTTTGGTCATTTTCCCGTTAAATACTGCAGTGAGCAAGTTTGTTATACTTTTTCCATAGTCTTGCCTCTCTTGCTTTTTTATTACCTTTTTCAGGGAAGTGGACAAAAGACCAAAAAGAAAAAGAACAGAATTTTAGACTGTATGAAGTGTTAGATAATACCACCATTTGCAGATGTGCTTTGAATTGTAGGAATAACATTAATGAATGCATACTTCCATTTTTTTTGTTTTCTTTGGAGATTACTAGAAGTTCGTGTCTGCCTGACACCTTCTTACAAGAAATAATTTTAAGTTCTATCTGTTCGCACAAGGCTAGGAATATATTAAGGTAGCCTGCAATATTGGGGAAAAACTACTGAAATATTCCTATCCTGTTTTGAACAAGACTAATCTTTTTTTAAGCTACTGCTTCTCTAACTACAATTTTATCATAACTATTTATATTGTAGTGGCATTTAAAATGTGCTATTCACTGTGTAAACAATTAAATATTCACTTCTTATTAAATAACATATTCTGCCATCATTACATGTGCAGACCAGATCAATGGCAGGATATAGTTTCACAGTCCTATAGGGAATTATGTTACAGTATGCAAAGTGCTAATTTCCTAACATTGTAATTAAAGTTTCTGAGTGACAAACTTTGGAAATTAGATGTAAGTCTCCAGTGTTTAAGAATGTCTGAATCATTTGCCATCATGCTTGAGCACCTTTTCTCCTCAAAGTATTCACTAAACTGACTTGGGGGGGGGGGAGAGGGAGAGAAATTACTTGTTTATATTTCTTGGCTTTTCCTTTGGTGACTTGGAAGTACATACATCACATGTCTCAAAGGTAACAAATTTGCTGCCATCTCCTGTGAATACTATTGAAGGTACAAAACCTATATGTGTTTTAAAGACAGAAAGAATTGGGGAAGATGGCTATAAGGAGTATTTTTTGACATTTTTTTCCCCAACATTTTAATGAAAATCCTGACAGCTACATTATTTCTAAGACTTTTAAGGTTTTTGGAATTTTAAGGTTGAATCTGAAATGTCCTGAAAATGAATTTACTTATGTGGTTCAAACAGCTTTCAGTGTGGTGGAGGATTGAAGATTCTAGATTTTCTTTTTTTTTTTTTTTTAAATTTCAGATTCATAAGAACAAATAATATGTTATACTAGAGAAATTGTTTGAAACTGGAATATTTCTTCTTACTCACAGCAGAGTTTTTGATCTTGATGCCAATTTTATCAAAACTGGATTCTCGAAGTATAATTCAAATAATGTTCAAGGTCTCCCTATATAAAATGGTGAGTGTCAGAAAAACACTACTTGCATATCAATCAACTAGGTCAGTTTTCTGATAGCTAGGACATCCAATGTGCTGCCTAGGAAAGGAAATACTTTGCATTAGTACTTTTTATTCAGGTAGGAAGTAAACTATCTTTACACACTTCTGTTGTCAGGGACATCAAAAACATTCATATCCTGGAATGAAAATACGGCTTATAATTTTTGCACTAGTATTACAAGCAAGAATTATTATTGCTATTGCAGAGTTCTTGCACGTACTAAAAAGAGGTCAGAACCTCTAGCATCTATTTATGGATAGCAAAATTTATATCTGACTCATAATGATTTGTAAGGGTTAGAGGAGGAAGCCTCAGCAGCTGAACCTCCATATGGTGATCCTGGCCAGGGCCCTGCTACTTATGAGGCTATACTGTCTCTTTTGTGAAGTCCTAGCAAATCTGAAACTGTCTTCTATTTTAACAGTGCCTTAGACTTCAGCATACAAAATATATGTGGCAGTAAAAAGTTCTCTTAAGGAACTGAATTACAAAAGAGATCTATATTCATTCTCTAGGAGCCAGTAACCCAGAAGCTTGCTTGGAACTGATGATACCAAAATTCAAGTTTTCAGGTCGACTTCTGTAAAGCAAAAACTTTAATGTTATTTTCCTAAATATTTTTCTTCATTAGTTACTTTATGTTAGGAACAGAGAATATTCTGATACAAGAAAAGCATTATTTTCCACCTTTTACTGGATTTGGAGAATTTTGTGTTTTCTGAATACAGAACTTTTTTTAATGCTGTTAAAGCTTAAAAGAGATGGGGAAACTGTTTCTTTGCTGCTCTGTTCTTTTTTTTTGTTGTTCTGTTGTATGAAGGAAGGAATTAAGAATACTGAATAAGGTGCATACTTACAAGAGGCATTTCAATTTCCAGTCTAAAAATTAGATATACATAATCAGATGGACTTTCATCTCATTCTAACTTAGGTCAGTGTATTGCCATGCAGAAGTGCTTATAAGAGATATCAGAATAACTAAATGCCTAACCTGGGGCAGATGACCCTACAGTTTATGTTGGAAAAGAATAATTGAATAAATTCCATCTAGCTTACTAATATTTCACACCTAGTTTCTCTCTCTTCCCTTCCTAATTTATCCCTCAGCTTCAGCTACTAACCACACTTTTGTCTAATTTCAACTTAGAACAGTTGTCCTTAAATTATATTTACTTTGAAGTGTTTTGATTCTGAAGAAGCTTTTGAGTACTCAAAGCTTTTTCAAAGCTTCTGAAGTCTTGTTTGTTCAAAATTCTACATCTGCTACTCCAAAAACATTGGCTGTCCCTACAAAACCTTGCTTCACTTGATATAATCCAAAGTGTGGTATGAACATAAAGAAATATGAATGGTCATACTAATTCAAGCCAAAGATCTATCTAGCCTACTGTCTTGTTTCTAACAGTACCCAAAAGAACAAGTAAGGAGGAGTAAAGAGGACAAACAGATTAAAAGTTCTAATACTCCTCTTCCTGAGCACATGTCCAAGCACATGTCCAATCTCCCATTTCACCCTCCTCAACTTTTGGCAGAAAATGAAGCCCAAATATTTTAAGAGTTAATTAATATATTTACTTTAGCAGCATGAATATAATGTGCCCTTTTTTTTTTTTTTTTTTGTTCATGAATGTGCAAAATTTAGATTAGAAGTATCATAAAGTTTGGGGAATATTTAGATTCAATCATCAACCGCCTTAGGACTTTTCAGGAAAATGTAAGGAAAAAACATTAGACATTTATAACCTTTTTCCTGTTAAAGCTCTAGAACAGTCTCTTAAACCTTTCTTAATCTTTAAAATCTCCTGGTAAGATTAACTATGCTTGTTAGATGGATAACTCTGGCAGAATGTTTTACCTGAAAACAGTTGTATTGCCTAAGCACTTCTAACATTTAGTTTAATTTACGGTAGGTGTTTTGTAAATTAAATTTCTTGGTGTGCTTGCATCTATTGCAAAATTTTTGTCTTTCACATACTTCAGTACCAATTTAGCAAGACCTTCATTGTGAGAATTAGTTCTGGATTGCCTAAGAGAAAACTCAAATATTTTCTCATAACACTAAGTTATATGAGGTTGGAATTTTTAGTTATAGCTCTTTGTTATTCTTCACATGGTGGAATTATATTGAGGTGAAAAGATATGTTAAGTTACAAAACAGCAATGGTTTTAATTTAAAAGGCTTTCCTGTTTCATTACTTTTTACTCTTCTGTGGATCTACAGAAGACTGGAAATGAAGCTGTAGGAACTGAGTGTTAACTTAATGCATCATATATTTAGGGTCTTACCATATTTCCATAAAGACCATCTGTAGGGGGGAAAAAAAACAACAAACCAAAACCATACAGGCTGTACAATAAAAGACGTATATTCCACATTAAACAGTGGTTTTCACAAAAAGAATTTTCATTTTGCATTAGAGGCTCTTATTTTGATCTCTTGGAAGTCTATGAATGTGTTTTGTATGTTGCCATTCACTGTTCTGCCATTCTGTCACCTGAAATGCACAGCCAGGTGATGTGAAACAGGTTTAGTGCTACATTCATTTTCAAACCTGTAACAGGGAAAATACACATTGTTATGCAGGATTAAGCAGTTGATACTTCTAATCTGGTATAAACTGCCAAATTATTTTAAACTCTAGATAAACAAAGACTTATTTTCTTTCTGTTTGTTTTTTTATTTTTTTTTAATTTTTGTTTTTGTTAGGAAATATGCAATAATGATTAATTTGAACTTTGAAATAAGCACAAGTTATCTTATGTAATACTTAAAAGAGAAAAATGCTGTTACTTTTCCTCAGGCAGAGAGCTTGAATATAATATTTCCATCCTTATCAATGCTTGTACAGGACCTATGCACCGATACAAAGTGTGTGTGCTTTGGGTTACATAAGCTAAACATGTATTTTAGATTATACTTTTAAACAATGACAAATAAATAAAAAATATAGTCACATTGAGTAATAAAATTTTAATTAATTAAAAATAAAATATGTTGCGATGAATGAATTAACACAAAAAATGTATTTTTCTTAATTTTCCCTATATTTCTCCATACCCACTATTGCTTTAAATTTTTCTGATTTTAAGACTTCTCTTGACTCTTTTCAAATTATCATCTAGATGAATTTAATTCTTCAAGAAGAATCACTGTAAAACCAAACCAATAAAACCTGCCCTTTTGTAGAAAATAATGTCAACTTTCTCCTTTTTTTAATAAATTACCAAAGATTTTTAATTATATTGACATCGAATCACATCTAGAACGCCAGATTTTGCTATGATCTTGCTGTGACTCAAAGCCTTTCTGCTGCAGCAGCTGCACTTCAGAGACGGATTTTTGGCTAGTTTTCATTTGTCCTAAATTTAGATACCTCCAGTTAGGCATGAGCATGTGAGGTCTTTTTCCTTATAGATGCTTTCCATATAACTGCATGTAGAGTAATGAGAGCAGTTCATCTTTCTGCTAAGATGGACTTTTATGCCAGGAACAGACGAAAAAAGACCCTAAAAGCCTCTATAGGCTGTGTATGAGAAGACAGTTCAGTTACACATAAACATTTAAAGTTAGTTGAGAAGAATGCCATTCTTGCTGCTTCAGTGGACAGGCCTATATAAAATAAAGGCTGTCTGAAACGAATCATTTTGATTTGGATAGTTTATATAGGGTAGTGTCCTGAGCGACATGATGCAGATAGTTGAAGGATTACCATGTCTACTTAAAGATAAGGATTTTTATCTAGAGGTCTGATTTGTCTGCTTTGTACATTATATTAAATGAACATGTAAACAGCAGTTACAATAGCTCAGGACTGAATTTAGGACTAAGCAAGCAACTAATACATAGTGAAATAACAAAGACAAGTTATACACATTGGGAAGAAAAGTAAGATCAATGACACATGCTATTGAAGAGAATGACAATTAAGATAAATCATATGCTATGCTATTTAGCATATTTTCAACAAAATGTATTATACACAAACTTACATACATTTTTTTTTCTCTTTGACAGTTTGTGACTGAGTGCTTTGTGAAGCCACGAACACTGTTGGCACAGATTCTCTGGATCTCCCCTGGGTTATTCTTAGTTTTTTTATCACATTGCTACTAAAGCACTGACACTAAGTGCTGAATATGTAACTTGTTTCTAATTAGATACCCTCTGTTTGCAAAATCTGTGACCAAAAAAAAAAAAAGTGTTTTTCTAAATCTAATCTGGATAAAGGCAACTCATTATGAGTAGCATGTGATATGTCTAAAGGTTCTATCAAACAAAAGGAGGTGTTTTCATGCATTCCCCTGGAGCTCTGCTACCCTGATGGTAATTTTAAATTTGAAATATATTATCATTTAAAGAGCCTGAAAGATGTAAAGAATTAATTCTCTCTACTAAAGTCAACAAATAATTATGAGTGCAGGATTAGATTGATAGATTAGTGGCATGGTAAATTAAAAGTAAAACAGGAAGGGATATATTAAATCAATCTAGCTACTTTGAAATTCTTTATTAATACTCTATTTGGGGATTTTAAAAGGCTGATACTGATGACACAGCCACAGTGTCTGTGGGGATCCAAGTTTAAGAGATTTAAAATATAGCTTTTTTTTCCCCCTACTATGTGTGCTCTCTAGCCTTTTGAACACTATTAGCCTTTAGTAGCTTTTCACTTTTGATCAGGAGTGCACTTCTGAAAAAAAAATCTTACACTTATAGGTCTGGTTCAAACCACAATATAGTATCACCCTACATGATTGGCTTCCTTTTAAATGAAAGTAAACCAAGAGTCGTACAATAGAAAGTAACCTAACATGATCCAAACACTAGTAGATATTTAGTCTGCAGGGCTATTCTAGAGCTAATTGGAAGTAAAACCTCCCGAGATGTGTACAGCGTGGATGCCAGGTCGTCAGCGTTGTCTGTTTTGCTTAGTGATAAATTCTTGTTGTGCCACACTGCTAGCTAATAAGACATAGCTTATGTTTCTGGCACAACTGGGGACCTCAGGATGAATCCAGGCCCCTACTCCTGGGTGCTGATGACCTCTGTTCTCCTTGTGGCTAAAACAGTACTTCAACCAAGGTGCTTTTCTGTATGTCTTATTTTAGCATTTAAGTGTTATTTGGCGTATCAGAAGCAAAATTATGTGGTACGAAACCATGATTGGCATCACTGATTAGGATTGCATACAGATTCACTGACCTCCAGTTCCCTTTGCATATTGCTGTGGTTGAGTGCATCTGCCCTGCCTCTCTTCATGTCTTGACTGAAACAATGGAGAAAAAAAACCCCCAAACACAAACATTCTGACTTTGGCGCCATGTTTCTTGTTTTATGAGTTGTGAACCTGTGCAAGAACCAAACCTGTATCAGCAACTGATTTTTAGGCTACTAGATATTTTTATAGTTTTTAGAGTATGAATAAACTGTGGAATTGACAGAGCAGTCTCTCATTTTACTCAGTCAAATGGAAGCCTTATTCACTCCCATGACGTGCTGTTGGCAGCTGCTAAAAGAGACATTATCACTTTGCCCTTTTAGTAGTTTGAGGTAAACTGGAGCTAGGGTATGGTGTGGATTAGCAAAATATGTGGGATGAAATACAGCACTGCTCAACAAAAGGCTTTCTTCTAAACTCTCGGATGCTAGAAAAAGACTGTGACAAAGAGAGGGTGCGCCTGAAAGGGTTGCTGAACGCTTGAGTGGCAGCTCTCTGTATGACAAGTCTTGGGGGATTGGGTACTTAAATCTTAATTACAAAAAACAATCATCATCAGGTATTAAAACCCTATAGGGAAATTGGAGGACTCAGAGAAGAGAATCCCAGTAGTGGAGATCTGCTCTACGCAAATTTAATTGACTCATATTATACAAATAAACCTGATAAATTAAAAAAAAAAAAAAGTATCTCTAAGAAATTGTTGAGTGATTCTACCATAGACCAGATGCTGTGAAAAAGACAGGGGGTGGGATTTGCAACCTGAAGAAACTCAGTGACTGCTTAATGAAGAGCCAAATGCCACAGCTGACCAACTTTTTTAGAACAATCTATAATGCAGCTGAAAGCAGAAAATCTTTTAGATAAGTAAATGTCATGATTTGCAAAACATACATTGATAGTTACATGTTATTTAGGGTTTGTCACGCTTCTATGATGCAAGCATGTAATAACATTTTGAAGAAACCACATTGGTGGAAACTGTCTTTACAATATGAAAAAGTGCTTTATTGCAGAGGTGCAATAAAAAGAATGGGTTATACTATCATTCCTTGGAACTGAAGAAGAGTGGCAGTCACTGTCAGTGATGGACTTTATGGTAGCAGTGAGCAGGAGTGTAAAGCAGGACTCAATTTGGAGGAAATTATTTTCTAGTTAAACAGTGGCCAATTTTAGATTTTTCAGAAACAATAAGATAGTTCTGTCACACTCAGTTCACAGTATAATTAACAATGGAATATTTCTTTCATATTTACTAACCACTTCAGTTATTGTACATGACTGACCCAGCAGGAAAAATAAAGCTTATAGATTAACCACATCAAAAGTTCTGCTTAGAGTATACTGCATTTGTTCTGTACTTTCTTTATTAACCCTATTGACAACAGCAATAGTCATAGTGAAAAAACAGCAGCTAGCCAACTCTTCACAGTCTTTGAAGAGAAAAATTTTCTAAATAGATTTCTACAGCATGGACAGCCATGGTACTGCATGCTCACATGTATCAAATCATGCTTCAATTCTACGTTTTTTTCTAGTGATAAGGGCAGCTTAAGAGGTTCCTCATGCTTCTTGGACTGTCCTGTCATTTCTACCACAATTCACAACTTCAGCTGAATTAACTGTTTGTCTGAGCGTGACATAAACTGGACTAGGAATGATGAAAGTTATAAACAAAAGCAAACCTTCCTTGGGAGTTCTCCCCTAAAAACTTAATTGAACACAATTCTGAGGACTATAAATGACTGTGTGGAACCAGGAACAAGGATAAGAGGATAGTAACCTTGTGGGCCACCTTTGACATTAGAAAAATAATATAGCATGGAACTACACTCTCAGACATTACTATTATACCAGCTTTTCTAAAGCCATTTTAGAAGGGGGTCAGTGTGACTCTGGAGAATTTTTTTTTCTCTTTCCCCAAACATAAGAAATTTAGATGACAAGCTTAGACTAGATGGCTAACATTTGGACACCTAGAGGCAGGAGTGATGAATAACTACTGCATAAACTTTGAAATACTCAGTAATTAATGTATGCCATGTTTCCTTTAAAATATTGGTTGCTGTTGTCTCCTCATCCTTTTATGTATATCATAGGCTTCAGGAACTTGTGACTTCAGTTGTAGACTCTCTGTGTACAAAATTCCTTTTAAACTCAGTGGGAACTGAAATTGTGGAATCTGTCTGATCAAATCCTCTCTTCTCTAGAAATGGAAAAAGAAAGGCATGACTGAATATGGAGTAAGGTACTATACTATCAGTACAACAAGATTGCTGTTCTTGTCTTAGCATTTAGCTTGTTTAGTAAAAAATAAAAACCCCTCACCGTTTGGCTAAAGCAAAATAGATAATTCTTCACAAGCTTTTGTGTAAATCTATAGATTTTTTTAGCCATTCCCACCTCCAGATATCCAAATGCAAAAGCAGCAACAAAGTCAAAGTACTTTACACTAGAAAAAAATTTAATAAATGAAGTTACTGACATTAGAGGCTGGAAAACTACAGTCATTAAAAGGCCACCCACTGACACAAATTCTGTAAAAAAGTTGGAATT
Organism: Haliaeetus albicilla; assembly: GCF_947461875.1. Classification (NCBI taxonomy): domain Eukaryota; kingdom Metazoa; phylum Chordata; class Aves; order Accipitriformes; family Accipitridae; genus Haliaeetus; species Haliaeetus albicilla. The sequence goes on from NC_091497.1 coordinate 21,359,113, forward strand.
TCACTCTTCAGGGCATCTTTAACAGCACATACTGACTACTGAAAATTATAATGAACATGTATTATAAAGTATGCTTCGGCAAAGTTTGTAGACAATGGAATAAGTTTTGAAGAACAAGTAAATAAACAAAGTCCCAATACTTTTTTTGGTGCACTTTGTTCTTTTTTTTTGCAAAATGCAGAGGTAATTCTTGTTTTGCAGTAATTACCTAATCTTGTGTTTTATAGTATAAGCTTTCCTCATAAGCCTTTCCTTAAATATACTTATGTGAAATTCTTGGAAACTTTCCATAGATTTTTGTAAAATAAATCATTGTAATTTTTCTCATAAAATTATTAGGGATGGATAATGACTTTAGACATAGTTATGATCAATGAGTTATTTTCTGCAAAACTGTGCCATCAACTTTTAATGATAACCAATATGTATGCTTTAACTGTCATGTGTTCTCCATCAGTGCAAAGATAGCCCTGTAGTATTACTGGATGAAAGCTAAGTAAGAATGCATAGGTGATATTTCTCTGAAAAAAATAGAAGCCCAGATTTATGACTTTACCATGCATGCCTTACTCTTATAAGTACTGCCCTGATAAATACTTATAGACATATATTTTCTCATTGTCTTTTCAAATCACAGTATGTCTGTATGCAGCTGATCATGTTAAGGATTCCTAATGATCAAATTAAAAATTACCTTATTTAAGGGAATGCTTTCCTTGTGTGATTAATGTAAGAAATGGCAAACCAGAATTCTGATCTTGCTGAGTTAGATTACAAAAGCATTAAAGTTGCTCAGAGGAGTGCATGCTACAGAAATATGTCTAAGTCACCCTATTGTTAGCTTGTTATGGTTCTGCCTGAGCCTGCTAAGACAAGAAGAATAAAAATAAGAACAGTCCATATCTCTTTGTCACTGTTAGCCAAGCTGTATATGGCACCTTCAACCTAATAATAAAAAGCTCTGCTAAGCACTTGATTGACCTCATAGTGCTGCCTCTTTGCTAGCCCTGCTTGATAACAGTTTTGATGGAAAACTTCCATCAAGAGAGCCAGTTTCAGTGTGATCTAAATAATCTGCAGGGGGTCGTTAATTTAGAGGAATTTTTGCAATGCAAAGTCAAAATATGACGCTTTGATCAAGCCAAAATGCTTCATTTTGACAGTTCCATTTTTATTTATTTCATAATGATGATGTATGTGTACATTATGTTTGATATTATGTTCCTAAAATCTAATACTGGTTATACTACTATAATATTAGAACTTCAGTTCAGATATAAAAATGTATGAATTAAAAGTATAATATTGAAAATAAATGCTTAACTGACTCAAACTGAAACAAAAATGTTGAGTTTCACTTCAGAAAAAAATGTTTCTTATCTAAACTAGAAGAAAATTGGAAGGAAAATGTTCTTCCAATATTAAAATTTTGCACAGAATGGAAATTTATGTATTTTGATTCCTGCTAACCTTGATTACACCAGAATACTTCAGTACTTTGCTCAAACACATTCTAGCCTAACTGAGAACCTTTTAACAAAAATTCTGCTACTGTTACACAGTCTGGTATGGCCATCCAACAGAAGAGAGACAACTGTGTTACAGAGAACCTTGCAGTATGCTGGAATGAGGCATGCTGAAAAATCTGCAGAAAGGCAACGATGGAAATACTGATGCAAGGAACAGCAATATCACATGAAGAATCCTTTAACAACTACCTGCAAAACGTCATTTCCTCTGTGCTTAGGATGGACAATATTACTCTTTAACATTGTCCCAGATCTGAATTTGCCCAGAAGAAAGAATGCCATTTACTGAATCATCACTAATGTAGTTTACAGATTATTCTAATTCAAACTTGGTTTTCAGCTTTGAAGTGAACTGATAAAATGCTCCAAAGTGACTTTGAAAGAAAAACAGAGAATTGTTTTGTCATTGGATTTCCTTCTTTGTAGATTTCTCCCTTAGAGCCTTTTTAACAATGAGAGTTATCAAGGAAGGGTTCTGTTCTGTGAATTTTTCTTATTATTTTGTTTGTTTGTTAACTCTAAAGCATTTTTTGGGGGGGGAGGGGGGAGGGATGGGCTTGTTTTAAAAAATACTGTTTGCTATCATAATTAAGAAAATATTTAAACCTGCTGTCAATTAACTTAATTGATTTAAAAAGTTGATGGGCACCTGGAATGGAACTATTTTGCCTGCAGCTGAGCTGAATTCAAGAGCAATTTATTTTAATAATGAATAGTGGAGGAAAAATTGAGCAGAAATGCTGTGCAGGAAAGACTTAGAGGGTTAAAATAAACATGTACAATGGCTGGTGATAATGTTTCTGACAGTGGACTGAGATTTATTAAACCTTTTAACATTAGTGCAGTAGAAGTACTTTAAAAATAATTGGGCAAATACATTTCAGAGTAAAAGGTATCATCTTCCTTAGGACTGAGTCAAATTTAGTGGTGATGTGGAGAGCAGCAGTTTACACAGTAAGTGTCAGTTCATCAATAAAACACTATTTAATACAGGAAAATAACTTAATTGTCATAGATATGATGTTTTGTGACTGTGCAAATTCTAAAGTGACTATAATTCACTTGCTTTGATACTATGGGGCTGTACTCAAGTCAGTTCTTCTAGTCCCCATGGCTTGTACAAATGATCTAAGATAAATTGTATTTCGTATATCTGGGGGCTCATGTTTCATTCAGCTGTGACCAGAATATTATGAGAGTTGTTTTTAACTGGAGATGAATTAGAAGGAACACGTTTCTATGGATTACCCTAAATTTGTGTTAAATTATGAATTCATGTAATTTAGACTTTTTTCCGAACAACTTCATGGAGTGGCCATTTTGTATCCTGTAAGTATTATATTGCTTTTTTAATATTTTTTTTTTGTCATGAATGAATAAACCACTTGAAAAAAAAAACAACAAGAACATTAAGTATTTGGCTGCAATTTCAGGCTGATATTAAAGTTGAAGAACTGGTTCATGAAGGAAGAATTTGAAATCAAATAGGGAAGACAATATTAGTCTAAAATAAGTTGTGATTGAATGTGGTCTCTGCTTTAAAGGACTTCAAAGTCTTTTGAAATATTATGTTCTATAAATGAAGAAGAGACTATGGATCAAGAGTTCAAGGTGATCGCAACTTGTCTAAAAATGTAAAAGGGAAAGGAAATGCTCATGGTGAAGTGTTATGTAAGATCAAGTGATTTAGTGGTAAAGTAAATGCTATAGCCACTTACAAAGAGAAAATTTCCCTACATGTTATTATGAAAGATAAACAAGGAGTTAGTTCAATTAAAGAGTGTACAGCAATACCCTAGAAGAACATGATCACTCTGTTTTTCTGTTCCAGTACTCTGAAAGGAAAGTATCTGTGTTTTCAAATGTGCAGTATTGTCTACAGAATCCTGCTTTAGTCAGTTATGCCCTGATATACTATAACTACAGATCAACATGCTCAGAGGAAGATACTTGTGAAGCCAAATGTTGGGCATTCAGCACTTTTGAAATATATTAGTTCATTATGTTCAGGTTGAGAAGCTTACTGATGTTAATAAATTAGGAAGTCTTCAGTGCAGACTTCACTTTGTTCTTGGTGAATTTGATGCCAATACAGTCACTCACTGAAATAAAAGCAATTTAACTTGTAGTAACTGTTTCAAAAAATGCAATATATGGTTTTGAATGTTTTGGGCATTGTTTTACATTTTCCTTGTGAATCACCCTTGTGGGTTTTAGAAACAGAAAGGAGGAGTTCTTTATCATAGGAAGTAATGTCTTTTTACAATTTACTTCTATTCAGTTATTTGATTTATTCATCCAAATCAAAATCCAGTGAGACTTCCTGATTAGTAGATATTTCACCTACCATTTAATATTTAAAATATTTATTCAGATATTTCCTTTCACACTTAAGATACTTTATCTCAGGCATCCAAAGCTGTAATATGTTCAAGACCAAAAAAGAAAGCAAGTAATTTTTAAGAAATTGAATGATATTACTAAGGCAATATGTCTTTCTTGAATATAAAAGCAATACATTTTGAATCTTTTAACAACACCAAATAGGCCCATTGTGAAAAGTAGTTTAGCTAAACCGTATCTTAATATAACGATGCAAAATACACTGAGAGAAAGGAGCATTACCAGGCCAAATGGATTGGCTTAAACATTTTCGACACATGCCACAAGTTCACATAATCAGCCTGAGGCAGTAGGAAACTTAAAAGCTAGTCTGATAGTGTTTCTTACAAATATTCTTTGAATTTTATTACTTGTCTCCCACATGAGGCGTAATAGTTTCAATGTTCTAATTAGTACTTGTGTATATTGCTATTACTTTGTCTCTTTAATCACGTTATTAAGTCTGTTATGGAGATTCCTTATAGAATCACACTTTATAATAGTGTTTCTAATTTGAATATGTCCTTTTTTATGTTGTCTGAATCTGAAACATCATAAACTCTTTTTATGGGTCCTTTGATAGTAGTCACTTTCCTGTTTTATGCTTGATTAGAACATACAGTACTAAGTAATAAACTTCCTGAAGCTTTGGAGTTTTAGTACCACAAAACATTTCAACTTCCTCAGTCTTTTTTTTCTCTCTCTGACATTAGGTCAAATAAATATATCCCTTTGTCCATATTAAAGAATTGAGCAGGAAATATGTAAGAAAGAAAGCACTTTTCTTAAATTATAATAGTTTTTATACAATTTCAGAGATTGATTTTCAGTCTGCTTTCAAACTAGATATATGATAAGAAATTATCTAAAACAACAAAGGAATTCTGATAATTTTCACAAATTGAAAATATAGATACATTTAATTATAAACATAAATTTAATCTGTAAAATTATGTTTAAATGCCATTGAGAAGTAAGAAATAATAGAGGAATCTCTCTTTCACTCACTCTGTCTTTCTCTCACCCTTTCTGAAGAGATAAACACACCATCAAATTCAGGGAAAATTGGTTCAGTTTTAAGGGACTTCATTATAATATCTCTCCTTAGCCTGATACTGAATTTGATAAGACAGGAAATTAAGTGGGATTTTATAAAAAATACAGAAATTAATACTTCTGGTAAAACATAAAAGCAATTGTACAGATCAGATATTGTAAGAGATATGCACAAATGACAGAAGGATTAAAATTATTTAAAAGGCTTCTTATGAATGAACAATGGTGAAATAAGGTAATTCTGGTTTACATAACAATTAATAGCTTTTAACAAAGCTTAAGAAAGCAATAGCCCCATTTGGTGTCCTCAATGGAAACCTCTGAAGTCACAGTGAAGGGGTTTCCATCTGCAGTGGGGTTTGGATCAGAACCTAATTGTCAGTAGACTTCACAAAGACATTACTGTCAGCTCTTGTTAAGCTCCCTCTGGCTTGGGAACGTAAGGAAATTGGTGGAATTCAATGAACAGCATATGTGATGAAGGATTTATCAGTGGAGATTAAAACATTAAAAATATCTATTTTCTGAACAAATGATGAAGATCGGGGATAGATGCAAGAATTTATACTTGCTGACAATCATCTGAAAATTAGAAAAAGAGTATTAGCTTAATTTAAAACTAAAATCTGATCAAAGGAAAATAACGGGAAATAATCCACCCCATCAGATCTTTTGCACTCCTCAATTTCCTTCTCAAGTGAACTAGAAGCTGTCTGCTCATTACCAGCAGTTTGCAAACAGGCACAAATTCCTTTTTCCAAGATACATACAAACAGTAATTACTGGTAATTATTTATATGCAAGATCTAAATGACCAGGAGTTATTTAATGTTAAAATTATCCATACGGAAACTCCATGCCTTAACATTTCCAGTCATAATTGCAATTTCATTGTCTGGTAACATTTAGTATTTACTGTGTTTTTGTCGGTGTGTTTTTTGTTTTGTTTGTGGGTTGTTGGTTTTTTTTCTCTCCAGTACTATCAATCAGCAGCATCACAATAAAAGTAAGTCAAGTGTCAGCAATTGCTTTCTCCCAGAGTTCAAACTTGGCATAAAACTCACTACTTCCACCTCATCCTCTCACAAAGTAAATTTTTTGCCCTGACAGGACAAAAAAATGAAAAGACAATCTGTCTTTAACAGTGCTTAGGAAATGCTGGCATTTTCAAGCATTCTTTGGGGATTTTCTGAGCTTTTTCTAAAATAGAAAAGCTTGGAAAACAAAAGAGGGTAAAACAGAGGAAGAACTGTTCTGAGGTTTCCCCTCTCTTTCCATCTGATTTTTGAATGCTTTTTGAGGAAAACACTTATAATTTAAAATGAGCCAGTCTTGTTCTGGAAGTTTCTTCTTATTTTCTCTGTTTATTGGAAACCTGGAGTTTCAACTGGAGTTGAGGTCAGCAGTTTTGTTGGAGTGAATATATACAAAACATTCTGTGCTACGTTCTCCTATCCAGATTATAATACAAATGTCTTTGGGATTCTTTTGCTGTTATTCCAGTGTAGAAACTTTAGCAATGCAAATAAGGATCTAAATGTGAGAAAAAACATATTGATGTATCACCTACAAGAACTGAAGAATTAAATTTAGTCCTTATGGGTTTTCTAAGGTCTGTTTGTAAGAAAGACGTATGTTAATTGACAGTCTGGAAAGTGAAATTTATTCACACTTTTTGTTCTTTGTGTTGTAGTAAACACAGTAGCTAAACGTTAAACTTGCAAGTTTCAAGAAATATGAGAGTTAAAGTACTTAAAGTATGTATCTGAATTTTTTACTTTCTCTCAATACTGTCATTGCCATTTAATGGCCACTAAGTGTGGGTAGTCTTAGTCTAATTCCCCAAAACATAAACAGCACCATAACAATTGATGGTAGATGTCTTTTTTTTGGTAATCTCAGTAGAGAGCAGTAGTGAATAACTAGAGGATGATTTAGCTTCCCTACTCAATAGAGGACAGTTCAGGAATTGACTGGAGGTATGTACATGTAAACCATTACTGCTTGTGCTTTATTTGTTCTACAGATTTGAAGTAATTTCCTGGCTTATCAGTCCTGAGAGTCTGCTTATGAAAATTAGTAATCTTTAGAAGAATCAATATTTTTTTATTTCTTGTTTGGATTTGTTTGGAAGCCTAAGCGCTCAAAGCTAATAATTAGACATTCTCAGTTAGAATATACTTATGTCTGTCTTTCTCAAAAAAGTGTCTATCTATCTCTCTCATCTGTTTCAACTGTAAAGTTTCTTACTGTAATTGCATGTGGAGCAGTTTCATTTGCATGTACAACAACAGTAATTATTTGAACATATCATATCATTGCTCAAAGTTCTTTGGCTGTGCTACCAGGATAAGGCATTTTATGAAATTACTTTGAAAAAAATAAGTGTTATTGAAGTGGACAGAGCTCTTGAGTTTAGATATTTTCTCTTACTCTGCACAGTTCATATTGAATAGAAATATACTTGCCAGTTTTGCATAGCTTTAGAATCTTTCACAGCTATTACTGTGTTTGTACAAGAAGAAAATCCTGATAAACTGTGAAGCCACTAGCATCTATTATAATTCAACAGCAGAAGTAGAAAGATTAACATGCGCATAAATAATCTGAAGTAAGAACACACTACACATAATGAGAAAGTAAAATATTTTTAAGTTTGTCCATATGAACAAAAAAAAAGGAAAGTGGCAATATGCTTGCTTTAACATGTAGCAGCTAAAGGAAGGCTTCTGCTAAGACAGAGTGACAATTTTGTGGCAAAAATGTTAACTATAATGAAAAAAAACTAAACAAACAAGCATTAAAATAGTCATGGAAATAAGGTACTGTCTTATGCTATCTAGGTATTTAAGATATGTCTGCTTTCACACTGCAAATTATGATTAACTCGATAGGAAGTAATTTTATCTACAGGACTGCAGTGAAAGAGAAATCATAATCAGATTCAAATATTGTAAAACAAAGGAAGAAAAAGAGAACTGTTTCAATAGTTGTACGCATTCTGGCTTCAGTAAGTGCTGGGTTAAAACAAGTGTAAAAACACAAAGCAAGCTATCTGAGTAGCTATTCAGATCAAAATTTTAGAGAGTAAATTCAGGCCATGATCTGGCTCCAAAGTATAAACACTTTAAATTTAGATGGCAACATGTGAGGTAGGTGTCTAAGCTCCCATGATGGAAAGTAAAGATCTAGGTTTCAATTCATTAATTTAAACACAGACATCCAATCACAGTTGAGATGTCCAGGATATTGAGGACATTCACACATGACCCAGAACAGTATATTTAACTTTCTCTTAAGGTATTGTCTTGGTTTAGATTAGGCAGATGATGTTATGAGATATAGGCATGTATACAAATATGTGATTGATATGAGGAATCAGGTGAAATGAAGTATTCCTTTAGTGAGATTCAACAAAGAGTATCAGCTGGAAATTGAGAAATCACTGGGAGAAAAACATGGTAAAGGAAACTAGAGGTTCTGCATGAAGTAGAGCTACCACCAGAAATATTTGAATGGCCTATAAGAAGACTTAGTCATTTACTCATTCTATACCTCCATGATATTCATGTCTGGAACACCAGAATGAAGAATATTGTTCTGAAGACCAAAATGAGCATCTCAGGATTTAGAATTTTAAATCATGGAAAACACCAATGAAAGAGCAGTTATGCTCCAGTTATTTAGTTGTTGATAATCATTTTCCATTGCAGAAGCTGACAAATTCCAACTTCATCCAAATACATTGGCTCAACACACTATTCTGTCTGCTAGGATAATATTTTTAGCACTGTTACTCTGAGGGTAGATTTGTTTCCTTTGAGGACATCAGAAAAAACTCTGGGTTGTTTAAAGAATATATGTGTTCATGTCAGTATGTGACTGCTAAGAAATGTTATTCAGACATGACAGCTCGTAGGGCATCTCTCTAATACCAATAGGTGACAGAAATGAAATCATTCCTGTTTTGGCTAACAATCAAGTTTTGCAACCAGCAGAGCAATTTGTAGCAATATCCTTATGAATAAAGGACATCTGCACTGGAGCTATCCAAGTATTTAAAGTTATTTCACTCCATTGATTGTTTTTGTTAGGTTGGTTTTTTTGGGGTTTTGGGTTGTTTTTGTCAGAAATCCTTTGTTTCAAACTCTACCAAAGTGTAAATTTTGGTTAAGGAATGCAGTTAGGAAAAATAGAACTGTAGACAGTGTTCACAGGAGCTAGTATTCAATTGAGATAGAAATCAAAGTGTGAGAAAGCCCAGGCAATGAAAGATCTAGACAATGACCAGGAAAAAAAACATCAAAGGAGAGGAAAGAAAGGAAGAAGTTGGAGCAGCTCTTCCAAAAGTAATGTATACTCCAAGAATGATGGAGAGCTTGGAAGCTATAATCAAAATGATATAAAGATTGTGCTTACACTTCCAGTAAACCCATTTTCACACTGGATTCAATTGGCATGTCAGACAGCAGCAGAAAAGAAGCTCTGAAGGTTGGTCTGATTAAACAGTTCATGTTAGCTGAAATGTACCTTTGGTGTGACATAATGTAATGGTTCTTCTATCATTATGTTCTACTGACATCTGCACTTTTTTGTCTTCAAGAAACAGATGGACTTGCCTGCGGTACGTGAGCTGAATTACTGATAATCTAGATTGAACTGTAATTTCATATCAAAAAGAATTAGCAGCCTGGAAAAGCAGCTGAGTCTGGCAGACTATTTAGGTCCTAGAAATTGCAACAATGATAAAACTTCTTATTTCAACCTTATAAAAGTTTGGAAGAGTGAAAGGGAATTTGTATGAACTTCACTTTTATACAGAGTGCACTTCCAGCCTTAGGTTAAAGGTGTATCTTAGATTTCAATTTAAATATAGATTTAAGTATGTCCCTTTTTTACCCTGCTCTCCTTTCAGTATAACTGGAAGGAAGCAAAGTCATCTGCTTGCTGGAGCTGTCACTTGCAGTGTTCTAATAAGTCCTTTGATCACTGTTAAGAAGTATTAAAATATTTCTCAATCAGTCTAATTTCTTTCTGATTCATTGTATCAAAAGGAGGGCCTTTGGAGGGTCATTTTGCCTGATTACCTGCAGAAATGAGTTAGCAAGGTGAAACAATTTGTAACAATCAGGTCATGTGTTTAACCAAATATCCTTTGTCTCATTCATCACAGAAGTAAATTATGATGCTGTACCTTTAATGAATCAAAAAATCATATTGTTCCTGATTGCTTTGGTCAGCTAGAGTCTATGCAAGCATTATGTAAGTTTAGTATTAACATAGAAACCGATCCCTCAAATAAAATTAATTAAAGAGGAACTTATGAAATCTCAGGCTGGAGCAGAAGCAGGCTGGAGAGGGTAAAGCCTTTGCAAGCAGCTGGTGAAAGTACAAAGCAAGGAGTAAACACTGGGCTACAACAAAAGCAAAGAACTTGAGCAACCATTTTATTGTGGCCATAGTCTAGGTTTACATACTACTGTAGATATCCATTTTTTTTTTTCAAGTCTTAGGGAAGTTGCTCATTCAGGGAAGGAATTTGGGCATGATGAGGTTACTGGGCAGTAGGAGACCAGAAGTAACTCCTTTAGCTCTTTGGGTGAAACAAATGAAGAAATAGTGAATATGCCTGGAATAGTTTCTAGTTGCTTTCTTAAGATGAGTAACAGATGGTGATATTTTCTCTATGCTCTAAAATACCTAGGACTAATTAAAGCTACCAAACTTTTATGTATTTAAAAAAAATTATAAAAAATAATTTTAAAAGCTTAATGATTAAGCTTTTACCTATATTTTAGTATATTTTAGTGGATAGTGGGATGAGATTAATCTCACTTTATTTCAGAAATTCAGCTCTCAGCTAGTCAGATAAATAACCTACAATACTTTTAAAGCTGGTGGACAAAAAGAAGTGCTAGCAAAGAACAGTTCTTAAAGTAAATGGTTAAAGCAGGTTACATGAGCTGTACTCTAAAGGTACCTCTGGGTTTTCTCTGAGCACAGGAATAGCGCCATGAAAAACTTACTCCACTTACTATGAGAGTAAGAGAAGTTGCTGTTTTACCAAACCCAATTGCAATTGGAGATTTCTTCCCCTATATCTCATCAGATAGAAAAATACTTTGTAAAACTGTCTTCAAAATACCTCTTCTAATTCTGTTTGTAATCAGTATTTAGCTATATTTTATTTCAGTGAACATATATTGCAATCGAATGTTTGACAGTATTTGACATTAGCACTGAATTAAAAATACAAATAACGTAAAGCATACAGTGCTTCTCACATAACAAACATTAATTCTAAATTCCTTATCAATTTAGCTATTGTGGTTCCCATGTCAATTTATTTTCAAATCCCAGATTCATCATGACTGGGGAATGGATCTGTTGCCTTACCCCTTTTTAGATTAAATACATTTAATTTTAGTCAAATAAGCAAAAGCCCCACAATTATTAAGGAGCTGATATTTAACTGCAGCAGAGAAGGAGTGAAAGCACAGCACAAAAGAGTGGCTGTGGGATAGCATCTTTCCTGGAAATTTGCACAATCTGGGATGAATTCAGCCACCGCTCCTCTTTCGACTGCAGGAACAGCATTCAGCATTGCTTCTCCTGTTGGCTGTGACTCTGCTTGGGCATGGAGAGTTGCGGGGAATGGCTGTCATATTGAATAATCCTGTTGTTACTGACAGCTGAACTGTGTCTCCTGTGTACCCCTTATTCTCTCTGGCAACACAGATATCTGGGAGTAACTCAGTAGAGACAGGGGTGAGTAGAAGGGGTCAGAATGCAGTACAGGTATACCTCCCAGATACACAGTTTTCCAAATGCATTTAGGAGACATGCTTACTACTAGTTCTTGAAACTGTGTCATTAACATCTTCTGAGGTGCAGATGTGGACTTCACCATTATAAGGCAACTTGCACAGGACTCATTTAGCATTGTAGTTTATGCAATTAAATTGGATTTATCTAATATTTAGGCCCCACAATGCCTCTTTGACTAGGAAATAAGTCATTCAGAGAGCCAAGATATAGTGGACCTATGAATGGGCCAGACCCTGGATGATTCTAGAAGCAGTGGCTCTTTTGCAAGTATTTCTTCATTAGAGTAGCCATGATTTGGCCATGAGGATTTATTTATATAGCTTTTGTTTGTGTGTTCACTTTATGGAACATGTAAAACATTGGATTAATCCATAACAGGGCTAAATTATTAGAACATGAGCTAGCCACAGAGGTTAATGAAAATATAATTAGTACTGCTTGTGCTACATGCAGTTGAAAAGAGGGTCATAAATCCTATTAATCCTTCTTAGTTCGGGAATTATTGACCTGAAAACCATAATGGGTATGGTCTATAGTATCAGTGAAGTTGAAGTGCAAGCAGATGATATGTTACTGATCTTCATTCATTTGATTCATTTTGAATATGGGGAGGGGAAAACTGAAGTAGTTTTGCATCATCATGATGCAGCGTAAGCAAAGGAAGTGGTGAACAACAAATGTTTAGTATTCATTCTGTAGTGCCATACATGGAATTCATAAACAGAGCTGTAGCTAAATATCATGCATAATATTCAGAGACAAGCATTCATAGTTAAGACATTTTATGCACTTCTATAGTGTAATGTAAAGGTAGTAATACCTTTATAATAACTTACCCAAAAAAGAAAAAAATAAAACAGCAAACACAAACCCCCGTACTCCACGTTGTGAGATATGAGTCTGCTAGGTATATCTAAAGACATTTCCCATAACTAGTTGTGGGATTAGAAATGGAAAAAAGTAATGTTTAGTTAAAAAAGTTCCAAGTAAAAAGAAAAGTTGTAAATAAAAATAAAAAAACCCAAGCCACAACAATACAGCTCTGTCTTTAATTAAAGTACACAGGAATTAATAGTTAAATATATTAGTGCTTGCAGGCTTCCTGCATGCCTAATTCACAGTTAAAGTGTATTAAGGCTTCTCTTTCTTTAGATTTCTTCTAACTGCTTGCACCTATTTCTATTTTTGATTATTTGTTAAGAATTGTCTTCCATAGAGTTCACAACCACTTAATCTGAGAAAGCTAATAGTATAAAAGATAATTTAGGCACTACACTAGTATTCATTAGAAACACTTTTAGAAACAAGTAAGTGTAACTGGAAATATTTTTTTTTAGTTCAGACTCTTTTTGCAAGTGTGCTAGGCAGCAGTGATTCTCTTTAGTTCCTTCCTGGACACAAGAAAAATATTGCTAACGTGAAGCAATGACCCCCTTTGGAATTTCATGCATATTTTAGAGGCTTTCAGGTTTGCTTGGGTCAACTGTTCTAGCTATTTTATGCAATTTATAAAACTTTGTTCCATTCGTAGAAACAGACGGTTGTCTCATAATACCCAAAACCATCAGCTAGCTTTTTAAGAAAGATATTAAAAATCATAGCATTATTAATGGTTTTACAGGAGTTATGTTCAGAGATGCATTAGATAACACATTCAACTAACACACTGAAATACTAGTGTAGATTGGATTTGTGCCTTTAAGGTTATTTGGTTGTTGTGGTCAGCCCTAGGGAGGAGTAAATAGTTAGTGAATAAAATCATCCCTATGAAATTTAATAAAGGTTAAATTTATCCCCAGATAGTAGTAAAGCATTAAGTTAAAAGTTAAGGCCTTGTTGTATTGCACTGCTCAGTAGGACAAGAGCAGCACTATGGTATGACAAACCGTGGCAAGATAGAGCATTGTCCACATTAGAAACCACTCCCTTTCCCAGACCCCTATTCAATGCTTGACTTGGAATCAGTAATGACATAATAACGTACATCATTATCTTTCACATGCAGATCATGTGATATTGATATGATAAGTCAAATGCATCCATTCCTTTTCATACCTGCATCCTCACTGCAGATGAGAATTATCAAGAGTGTATGTTCTAGCAAGCCAAATAGAAATTGGCCTGTGTAACTTAAAATCAAACATAAATTTTCTCTTTTTATGAAGTATGTATTTTATCTTCTTGTAACAGTAACCAACAGGCAAGACTTGATTCTAGCAGGCATTCTGCACATGAAGTCTTGGTTGACTGGGTAGGAACAAGTGTCTTACATTGAGTTTTAGAAGAACAGACATCATTGCTACTGAGGAAAATTGGATGGTCTTAATTTGCAAAAGTTACTAATCAGTGCTTTGGTTCTTGACCGTACAGCTGGTCCCTTAAAGAGAAATGATGCTCAGTCATATTTGAAAGCTGGACTCTTTTTCAGCCAAAAATTTCAATCTGCTACTGGTCACTTAAAAAAAGAAAAAAGTTAGTGTGCCTTCAAGCTGCTAAAAATAAAAAAATTCATCAAGCAGAAACATAAAAGTTGGGGGGGGACGGACCAGAGAATACAGAATATTCAAAAATATAATGAGAGAAAACTTAGACTATTACCTTGCAGGTTTGCATGAGCTCCCCCAGCAGAGTTCCAAGGGAGCGGAGGACCTGCACACGTGAATGTGGCCGCAGGATTGGGCCTGTCTGCTGGGAAGTTTGTCTTCCTTCCTACTGTAGTTCAGTACAGTCCTACCATGTTTAAAGAAAGTGACATTGGTAAGACATAGAAAAAGGAAAGCTATGAATGTGGCAGAACCTGGCATAATGCTTGTCAAACACATAACTCTAATCTAAACTTTATTAAACTAGTTCCCAGTGTAAAATCAGTGTGAGCTTAAAACCAGTGTGTAAGAAACACAAGTATCTGATATTTTAGTAAAATTCTAATAAATTAGATGTTTCTAATTCCTCTTTATTTTCTTCTATTTTTCATTCTAATACTAAAGTTATGAAAATTATCTTTTAAAAGGGAATTGAATATTCAATATCTCTGTCATCTTAAGCAGTCTTTTCTCTAACAAATGGTAATAATACTTTTTATACCTATATATTATAAACTTACGATTTTCTTATTGCCTGGATAACGTGCTTAAAAAAAAAAAAAAAAGGAAATTAATTCATTCAGAACTGAAGTTTATGCCTGAGTGATCTTCTAAAATTTTGAAGACAACTTTAATGGTCTTGTTAAATGATCTCTGCCCAGAACAGATCCTAGGTGAGTTCACAATATTTCACTTTGTCAGAGAACAGTTTCAATAGATAATAAAATATAATTACTTTTTTAACAAAAAATTATGCTAAGGTCCACTTTCCAGTACAAGTGGTTTAAGATCTCTGAAAAAATTGTCTTCACAGAACTGAAGGTGGGTACCATTCTAAATTCTTTCAAGGCTTGAGGGTTTGAATGCGAGTATAAATTTTTTTTTTTCCCCCGTAAAATATTGACCTCTTCACCTTGTTCCTGCACCTGTTTTAAGAAGTCTGGAAAAACATGATCTATACTTTCTGTGGTACTATGAGATCAGATTCTGTGGCAGAGTTTGTGGTCTAAGTTCTACATGCTACATTAATCCACAATATTTCCATTCCTCCTCATTTTTATTCCTCCAAGTAAACACATACATTGGTCTAATCTATACCACAAATGTTTACTGATGCACAACTGCCCAGTTTCAACAATCACTAATTTTTATGATGATTCTGTTACTTTTTGCAGAGAGAATAAGTCCAAATGACCTTATAGTTATATATATTATTTGTGTCTTGTAGTACAGAATATCATTGCCTTGTCTCATACATGTCACTGAAAGGGCATATATTCAAAGTAATTTTAACAATCATTTAAATAAATTGAGATTCTGGATTACAATCTTGCAGCAGTGGATATTGTAAGAGATTTGGAAATCATGGATTAAAGGAGGGCTCTAAGGGGTGGGTGTTCTCCTTGTTAAATCTAAGAGGTGGGATTCAGGTCAAGATTCGTATACTGAGGTATAAGAATAACTCACATTCTTACAATTTGTAAGTTGAAGAGCTTCATTCAGATGCACAGACAGTTGTCTGGTATAATTTGAGATGACCTAGGCCATCAAACATACTAGTATGGGACTGGCAGGTATAACAAAACAACTAGGAGTGATTCATGCCCCTCTCACAGTGGTAGCTGGAGGCAGAAGGACACCTGTTAGTGTCTAAAGGCCAACAAACTGATCTCCGCTAGGTTGCAATGGGAACTTAGACATCTAATTCACATGTCAAAACCTTCACTGTAGACATGGAGGGCAGGTTTCAGCTGCCTAAACAGGGGCACCTGATGCTGTGGGAGATGTCCCGAGGTAGGTCAGGTATGCATACAGGGCTGACACGCAGGATGCAAGAGCTATGAGAGATTTGTTCCTTTCTGAGAGGCAGCTGGATCCTATTAAGGATGTATTATTGCATCTCCACAGGCACTAGATGGTATTTTTAATGAACTGAATTGATCTGTAGTTCTCATCACCTGAAGTGGAAGCTTAGATATCTACTTCTCATATAAACAAATACATGCACGTAGCTCAGTCCGGTTGCCTATAGTCTAGAGCTGATTGAATTCCCTAAAACGATGATCTTGTGCTGTAGGATGCTGCCTGTCTCTACCTGCCACTCGGAGCTTTGCATGGATGACCCCTAGATGTTATGTCATATCTGCTAGCTCCTGAAATATTTATAAATGGCACTATACAGACTTTTTTGGGGTAACTGTTATGTTTTGGGTTTAGAGGATTTCAGTATTACAATAATCTGGACCCAACCGTTTCTCCTGACAAACATTTACAGCTATCTGGAAGCTCTGAGGTGAATTTACTAATCATTAGGCATCTCCACTGCCAACGACATCCTGCAAGTGGAATTTCCTGTCATCTTTACATCTGGAATTCCATCCAAGTGTTCTGAGTCACCACTGATGAGTCAATAGTAGGTTCTTCTTATTGACATAACATAGAAGAGGCAACTGTGAATACAAACACTGCATTATATGGAAACCGCCATATACAATCCCCAAGCAGCTAGATACAGAATTGTATTATTTCCCTGTACTCATTAGAGGAACTTTCAGCTTTCTGAGCTGGGAGAAAGGTGAGGAAACAGCTGGTAATTAGTATTGTGCTTTGTCATGGAATTGTTTCCAGTCTTGTGGTTTGTTTTTTTTTCCTTCCTTATTTTAAATCAATTGAATTGTAAACTAAATGCTCATTCTTAAAGAGAACTTGTAAGTGATCTATAGAGTGTTTATATACATGTACATACACAGACACACACATATATATGTGAGTTGTATACATATGCATATGTGAAATAAATGTGTATATATATGAGATATATGTAATAACATGTTACAATGCACTGATTACTCATTGCTAACAGACTCTATGAAGGGTCATTATGACATGCTTTTTGTAACCCCCACATTTGATACAACATCTCTGTTGGATAAAGATAGACAATGACTGAGAGCTGAGGGGAACTATTAATTTTCTTTGGTTAAACTTAAGGTTTCAGTGGCTGCTAAACAGGACTGCAAATTGCAACCTAAACATTTTTTGTCCTTAGTCAGTACTAAATGCCTGAGCAGGCAATTTTGTGTGTATATAGTTTTCTCAATAGTGTTAGATAAAAGTTTACCCAGCCTACGTGGAATCCTCAAAAGACTGATCAGCAGACTCTACAGCCACTTCTTCCTCAATACATTATGCAAACTTTTTAGAAAGCAGATTAGTTTCTTCCCAGATAGCAATGAGATGTTGTTTCATTAAAACAAGTTAATGAATTACTGAAGCAGCATTTTGTAGGCAAAGTTTGAAAAGACTATTTTCATGTTATTAGTGATTACAGACTAATATCTAAAGTAGCTTCTCAGTTATATTATGCTGACTTCCTGCATCTCTCTCACAATCTATTGAAATAATACAGATCTAAGTCATAGAAATGTCAGCCAAATGGAAACATTTTCAGAAAGAGGAAATGAGTTAGGACTATGCTCCGAACACATAAAATAGAGGCCTAAACCCTAAACATATTCAAGTTTTCAGGTTTAACTCCAGGCAGTACTAGAAAATACAGGTCTATGTTCAGTCCACTTAATTCAGAACAGGATAGAATATTTGTATTCACCCATTCTTATAATATTCCATTCATTTATCTTTCGTTTTTTTTGTTTTTTTTTTTTTTTCCTGACAGCCTTATATTGAATGTTTCTTTAGCTATCCAAACTACACTACTCACTATTACTGGGAAGCCTAATCTGTGTTTAGGCCTTCCAATGAAATCATTAAAACTAAAGTTATGCCATGAGCTGATGCTAAAGGCTGATTGCACCCAGGGCTGCAAGGAATGCAAGATAGAGGTAGATACTGCTTGGAATCTTCTGGTCCTCCTCAACTCCAGTTGATTTAATACATCAAAGTTTGGGCTCTCCAGAGAGCATGAACTGTAAATTTTTGGTGTTAGGATGAGATTTAGCTTGAAGCACAGACTACATGTTGTGGAATATCAAGACTTTGTCTTCTTGCTGTACTCCAGCAGGCTGCTTTTAATTTTAAGGACCAGTTGCATCCCAATTTTTGTTAGTACAAAATGCTCCTGTTTGTCCTAGTATCTTATTTGTCCTACACACCAGACTTTTTATCTGTCCACTATTAAATAATTGCATCAACTGGCTTTTATCTTCTAATGCCAGAGATAAGAAAGAACACTTATTCACTTTTAATTGTAAGCAAACCTTCATCCTTTCTGTAATTATCAATTAGAAAGTACTGTAGCCACACACTACCAGAAACCAGGTATTATATTAAATATACATCAGATAGACAAAATGTAGTTTCTAAGCTTCTAGAATCTACAGCAGTTTGGATTATGTTTGTAGAGCACACACTTGCAATTGGTAATTTACCTAGGAAATATTAGGAGCAATATAACAGCTTTTAAGTAACTCCTCCATTAGACTGAGAAGAACCTCTGTGTACTCTCAGTGGGCTTATACCTTCTTTACAGAATACAGCTGACTTTTGTAGCGTGAAATATATTTTTTTTTAAAAATTACAACTCTGCCTTAATCAGACTCCCTGGCAATTAGAACCCAATGGTTATACATTACTCATATAAGCAATATAAAACATATCAACATATATGACTATTGAGAAAGAAAAAGGTGCTTAAAAAAATCAAAATATACTTGCAGTGGTAAATTCTGTTAGAATTAAGTATATGTCTGTTAATTTAGCCTTTAATTCAGTTGGG
The DNA here is from genome assembly GCF_947461875.1 of Haliaeetus albicilla. NCBI lineage: Eukaryota > Metazoa > Chordata > Aves > Accipitriformes > Accipitridae > Haliaeetus > Haliaeetus albicilla. The sequence goes on from NC_091497.1 coordinate 21,378,225, forward strand.
ATTTGAAGAGTAATGTCACAAGTTTATGCATGTCCCAGGATGAGTTTTCATAGGACCTGGCATGAACAAAGTTTAGAGAAGACCGCTGCAGGATTCAGTGTGCTGATGCAGAACTGCAATTTAGAGCAGTAGCAAGGTCATTAAGGGTTATTTTTCAGTCTTCCCTAATGAGCTGCTCAGCCTTTTCAGCATTCATGTGTGTTGTTGCTGACACAGGTCTCCCAGATCATGGTTTGTCACAATTGCTAGTCTCACCTGACTTGAAATGTTTCAACCATCTGTACACATTTCTCAGTTTCACGGCTTCAACCTTGGACAGTTTGCATATTCTTATGAGTCTTTTTACTGCCTGAACTTTTGCTTTGCAAAATTTCTTTCCTTACACAGTACTGCCTCTTACAATGTTCAGTTCACTAGCATTCAAATGACTGCTTTAGAAACCCTCAAAAGCTGAGAAGATATGGATGCAGAATCCTGAAAATACTTAACTCTAAACACATTAAGAATATTTTTTTTTCCTCATTTTAAAGTTAAAAGGCTTATGAAACTCAAGAAATTTTAATCTGTCTGCAGTTTGTGGAAACAATAGAGCTATTGCCTAAGAGTTTCTGGAAAATCTATTGATTTCTGAATTTTTATATCCTTCAGCTGCAGATGATGAAAGCTGAAAAAATATACTCAAATGTGATACTATACATTTGCCATCTTGTGTTCTTCTTTCAACCTTTGCTCTTGGACATAGTCAGAGACATGACTGAGCTAAGTGACCCATGATTAGACTTGGTGCAGTTGTTGCATATTTACCATGTTCCTATAAATCTATTTTACGGAAATTGACCATCACAACAACTCTGAATTAAAATTAAGATGAAAAAGAAACATGCAAAGTTGTTAGCTGCCTTTTTTGGATAGGGAAAAGAATCAAGAGGTTCTTAGAAACCAAGTAAAAGAAAATAAGGAAAATAGTCATTCTGGAACTAGATGAGCTGAAATTAAATAGCTTAATGAAAAAAGCCACAATAAATAAACAAATAAATAAATAAACCAAAGCTAAACAAAAATGCCCCAACTATTGGCTTGAGAAGAAAAAATATATATTGAAGAGAAAGAATTCTGGATCTTGATTTGTTTCAAATTAGCACTCAAAGAGAAGGTGAGAGAGAGGGAGAAAACATCTAAAGGATGCTGGAGACATTCAGAGGATCTCTTGTTACATACATACCTCAGCTCATACGTTTCTTTTTTTTTTTTCTTTACTGTTGGTGGTACATATGAAGACAAATATAATTTTAACTTGATTAGTGAAAATGGAACAGATTTTGTATTTCTGTGGTGAAATGTATTATTGATTAAAAAAAAAAAAAAAAAAAAAAAGAGAACTTAAATCCCAACATTCTTCATCCAACTCCAGCTGTTAAAAGCCTGTGACCAGGGAACCAGAAATGCAGATATTTGTATATGCTTCCATGACTGTTTACTGGGTTTATTTGTATGCATTCCTTTAATAGTATAATCCAAATGCATTTTACTTGGTAAGTTTTTATGCAGATCTTACAACACATTTTTCTACCACATGTTGGAACATTTGTGCAAAAAAAAATCCCATCTTTATGTTTGAAATTTATGGGAACACAATTAAAATGAGAGGGGTCCAAAGGTATCAAGATAATTACATTTTTCTAATCTTACTAAACAAGATAAATTACCTGCAGGCCCTCTTATAAAAGATGAAATCTTCATAATAAGTGAATTAATCAAGCAGCAGCTTGCTACTGCACATGCATTTATAACAGGAATGATTCAAAGACTTATTTTATGGGGAAATTAATGGAAACAGGCTTTTCATTCTTCTGCACCAATTGAAAACCTCAGCAACCAGCTGCCCACTTGTCAAGAAAACAGAAAGAAGCTGGAAACAAAGATAAATAAAAACACCTTTTTCCTGGCACTTTTGAAGAGAAAAAGCAGCTCTCATTTACAGCAGCCATCTGTTTGTTATTTAATATGGGTGAATTACATGCTGTAATGAGTTTGTTTCTGCATCACTCAGTGCAATGGAACACAAGTTCACTCTCATAATGTGCAGCAGTTTTTAAAAGCTAATCATTTAATTGGACACAATAGTCAATGACAAATGGAGATGTAAAAACTCAGCCAGCTGTAGAGTGAATATGTAATCATTGTGAAATCATATTATTTTACATGCATGAAGAGTCTTTAATAGTAGCTGATGTTGGTCAGCACTACAGACTCTGAAGAATGGAAGAAACATGATGAAAAGAAGCATTTCAAAACCATTCTTAATATAATTGGGCTATGTTCAGGCACATGCTGTAGCTGCCATTAGGTTTAGGTACTTTATCATCTCCAAATTGCTTAGTGGCCTCTCCCAATTTTTGTTTACATTTGCTTTCAACATTTATGGTTCAGTAGGCATGATCTACAGTTTGTTGGGAGTCATCTGATTAGTTTCTGTTCAGGCTGCCTCATAGTTCCCACTGACTTGCTGCTTGTTTTATTTACAATGCTATGTTAAAATAAAGAAAAAAGTGGAAGGAGTGAATCTCAGGGACAAAAATGGATTCAGGGAATCTAAACTTTGGTTTAGATGTTTTTTATCTTGTGGTAAGGGATTTATCTGTTTTCAAAACTTCATAAGGAAGCAAATCAATTTGTAAACGTGTTTTTCTTTAGACATTTCACAGGTTTGGCCAGTCAGTGAGCTTTAGCCAATTTCAGTAGATGTAGCCTTTTTCTGTTGTACTCATTTTATGAATTCTTCACTTCTGAAGACTAACTTTTTGGCTTAAAAATAAAGCAAGAAAAGTTTAATGTTGATATATACCTCTGGATAAGGCAGGACAGATGTGTTTTTTTGGTAACTATTAAAAGAAGCCAACTTCAACCAGGATTCAATTTACATTAAAAGATTCAAAGTCTTAAAGAGATTAGATGGAGCCCATCAGCTTTCTGACAGCATGTTTGAATGTATATTTCCATCCTGTTTCTCACTGTTACATAAGGGCCTGTGTACTGGGAGGCAATATAGACAGATATGTCCATCACCTTTTAAAATATGAAGACATAAGTGAGAAACAATACTCATAAATAAAGCTGAAGCAATAAAGTTTATTTCCTCCCTCAAAATTTTAAGGAATTCAAGACAAAGAAAAAAACCCCACAAAGCATGAAAAGGGTATCACCTCTACAGCTTTGGGAGAGGGTACTTAAAGTACCAACAGGGGTTTAAGTACCTAGAAAACAGGGGAGAAAGTGAAGCTACAGAGTAGAAGAGTAACAGATTTATTATCTCCTTAAAGAGAAAATGTGGAAAACAGCTTACTCATGCCAAAACATCCACCCAGGAAATAAGATAAAGAGAAATGCACTGTAAATTGGAAAAGCTTTTCAAACACACCTCACAAATACAATCAGTAGGAAGGAAATGTCACACAGTTCCTAGTGGATGATTAAAAACCAGTTAAGGAGAATAAATTACGAAGTACTTTCTAATACAAGAGTTGGAACTAAAGTTCAGAAGAGCCAAATGTTAAACTTATTAATGATACACATAGGATGGAAGGCATAACCATTTACAGAGAGCAAGCACCAGTTAGAGTGGCAATGTCCAAAGAAAAGCTGAATCCTTCATAAGCTCCAATGTGGCTGACTTCCTTTATTTTAAAGACAACAAGAAGAAGTTTTTCAGTTAGTGCAGGCAGGCTGAACAGTCACACCACTTCTTTTCCACCTATTGCAACCTGACACAGTGCTACACAGCTTCTGCTGCCCCTAGGGTTCCATCCCTTCTTCTTCTCTAATCCTATCATCCCCAGTAGCAGTAGTAACAAGAGGTTAAATATAATACTCTTGGTGGTGGGTGGATGGAGGATGAAAATAGAAGGAATATGGGGTTGAAGCTTAATCATGGAGGGAGAAAGGAGAAAAGTAACTGCATGATTAGGGGGTAGAGGAAAAGGCTGAATTTTTTGCGTAGTGCAGCCTGCAAGATGGTGCCAAAGCTGAATACAAGCAAAATGGCCAATTTCAGAAAAACAAGTTACAAGTGCCTTATGTTTTATTTTAATATCAGATTCCAAATTTTGAGGAAAGAGATAATGAAATGCACGGAAATCCCCATGACTGTGTACCAATTTTTTTTCTGCAAGAGCAATAAAGTAACATAGTGTCATCTAATCTGATGTACTCAGCCAATCTAAATGGATGACACCAAGCCCAAGTGTATGCATTACTTCAGAAGGTTTGCCTGAAGGTTGAAATGCACAGAATGGACATACATGTTCTGTGAACACATAATTTCAGAAAAAAACCACCACCACCGATTCCAGTAGAAAAATTCTTAGTAAGAGGGGTATCAACAGTTCTATTAGGATTACCCATTTTAATTATAAGGAGTATTGCTTATTGAAGAAATTATGAGGAATCAGTATTCATCAAATACTGAAATGAAATTTTACTGGCAAGCTATCTGCATAAGATGAATAAGTGTAAATGGTGGCAGATATCACTGAATCATATCTTATATTGACAGAACATAAATGCAAATGGAAGTACATGATTTTTCAAATGCAACTGGCAGTGCTAAGACTGTGTAACTCTTAGGTCATAAGAAAACACTTTGTATCATTGAATCCTTACCTTGTTTTGCTCAGGTAATCATGTAACACTATTAAAACAATGGTGTTTGTCCATGGACAATTTATTTCAATAGATTAATATAGACTTTATCAGAATAATTTAATCTTTGAACTTGTTTCTGAGAATGTCATACTGAAGAAAATGGCAAATGAAAAATTATATCTATTAATTTCCACTTTATTTTAAAAATCCTCTTAAAATCAAAACACATACTTTAGACAATTGTGCTTTTGACTTTTTCATGTCTCCATTTCTCCATTTTCGCCTCTCTTTTTTCTGTCACTTCTGTATGGACAAGGAGTCAGTAATACAGTGTTTTACTCCCACATGCTTCCTAACTACTACTGGGAGCTATCATATTTGATATTAAAGAATGTAAAAAAGAAGGTAATCTCCCTTGAAGTGCTACTTTAGAACACCAAGATGTACAAAGTCCTTGTAAGTTGGAAAGAGCTGAGCACCAATGAGACTCAAGTATTTCAACAATCTCCATCATAAACCTGAGTAGGTTCTCTTGAGGCAATATAAGGCATTAAGATTTCCTCACAAATCCTGATGGAAATCTTGCACATTAACAATACAGATTCCTCTACTATTTGATCATACACACTTTGAAATGAGTCACTTCAGTTCTGAAGAGATAGAGTCTATTTATTCATATTTTTAAACAATCACTTTGTTTAGCAGAAGGCGCCATGACTGCCAAACACTTCCTGAAGTTACTTGTAGATAGTACAGCAGACAGGAACATACAGTCAAAGCTGTGCATAGATGCTTGTGAGCATTTGCCCCCATTGCAACTGACTTGAATCTACCAATATCTAAGTAAAGAGGATTTTATTTTCTGACTTGACCTTAGCACAGGTACGTGGAGAGAATGCTAAGACTACAAAGAGGTACAAAGGCTATTCCTTCTGTGCAGCTTCAGATAAGGGCCAATGGTGGGTAGCATGGCCTCTGTATGAACATCAAATCAGACTATTATACCGTTGGGTGCAATTCAATCAGTTCTAAGAAGTGGTGAGATATGTGCTCATCTTGGTGCTCATTTCTCACACTCAATAGTGTTTAAGTGACTTGATTTACACTCATGTCAGAAATATCTTTAAAAGTTAATAACAACATTTTTAAAATGTATGAGCATATACTCACATGTTCTTGAGGACCATCAGCATTTGCAGGCAAATCTTTGTCTTGTTTTCCACAATCCAGGAAGAAAAAAAAACTGTAGACTGAAAGTCGCAACAAATTCAATCATTTTTGTATAAAAAAGGAGAAAAAGACTGGCTTACAGTCAAACTCTAAACACTTCTTGGGTATAGGAAAAAAAAAAGGAAAAAAAAAGGAAAAAGAATAAAAGGAAATGCCATAAAGACAACAAACTTAGAAGAAAAAAGTTTTTTCATTTCCAGAACAAGTACTGGCCACAGAACAAGATCACACTTTTCAGATGATTACAGGCTAATGTTACATCTAGTCATTCCAGAGATGAGGTGTAAAAATAAATTTATTCACTTGCAGTATCTGCAATAATAATGGCATTTAGTTAGTAGGCTTTAGATAATAAAAGAAGGGTTATGTTGCAAAGAGATATTACTGTGACAATGAACTCCTGCTTATGTTGAGGTTTCCACATACAGGTGAAAGAAAAATCTCATTTCCTTTCAATGGAATATCTGAAAGTCTCGCCTAATTGATCACCTCTTAGTAATTCTTACTTCTAACTTGAAGACTATAAAAAGTTTTAAGATTTTTTTTTCTGATAGGATTGTTTACATAAACTTTATATTATGCATCTATTTCCCAAAACAATTTTACTACATTTTATATTAATTAACTGTGTTACTTGAGTAATAGTTTTAGTCAAGTTCTTGCAAGATCTTGTTTTAAATATTTTATTATGCTGGGATTTTTGCTTTGAACTTGTTTTTTTAGTTCTTGCCTATAGAGCTGAACTTGTGTGAAGTTTTTCTTCTCAAACTAAACCAGGTTTGCAACATTATCTTTTGCATTTTTAAATGTTTGCATGACACCCCTCTATAAACTCTAGACTGGGCTTTGAAAGGTGCATAGTGGGCATTTATAAGAACATTGGTACAGAATAATTGCCTAACTGCTACTCAAAATGCTAGTTTTAATCAGAGTTGAGTGCCCAACCTGCTTAGACATCTTCCTGAATCATGCTAGAACCTGCCATTATGTTTAAGTAAGTGCCAACATATTTTTGAAAACCTAAGCCCTGTTGACTGTGATGATGAGTGCTTTAACAGGGAGAGACACAAGAGAAGTTGTCTATTATTTTAGATTTCAAAGAATTTAAAATAATAAGTAGACTCACTTCCATCCACTATTTCAGTAGATCAAGTAAAAGCTGCAGATTACAAAAAGAACTGCACCATAAATCTGTAGGTGGCCAAGAGATTTGAAAACATGAAATTTATTTGCAGATTAGTAATTTATTCTAGACGTTCATGCATTTACCTTTTATGGTGAGTGAGAAAAGGAACATTAGATAATGTTCACAGAAATCTAACATCAAAATTAGAGTAAGGCACCTGAAATTCAAAAGAAGTCTGAACAGAATGTCACCAGTATGTTCAACTGTGTAGGACCAGTTCAGGCCAAAAAGAAATGACTAGAGTATAGTTCATTCCTTGTAAACCAAATAGTTTTGGGTTCACTTTCCTTTCATTATCACATGGAAAGAGGAAAATGAATGGAAAGAGTTGGCTGAACAAAAAAGAAGTACAAGTTGATACACTGGAAAGAGAAAGACAAAACCAAACCCAAAATGTAGTCTGCAAATGGAAATGTCTATTTATTACTAGAATATTGAACCATTTTTGCTCTTGGCAGTTTAACCATGCATCTGAGGATTGGAAATGATCTACTACCTTCTTTTTAAAAACTTCTGGAATGTAATTCTTCTGACCAAATGTGGTCATTGGCAATGCAAACACTGGCATCACAACCAGTTTCCTTTTATAGTCAATGAGTGATTAGTGTTCATCATTATTTTTGCTCTTTAAGAACTGCCCAAATATTCCAATTTTAAAAATGGAGGCTTTTAAACTAGATGCTATAGATATAAATGAGAGAATCCTTCTTCCCGAGTGCCTGAAAGCTAATAAAAAAGCTCCTAAAATAAGACAAAAAAAGACAGGCAACTGTCCATTTTTTTATTAGTCTAAGACTGGGACTGAAACTGAAAACTTTGGCAGCTAAGTCATACTTCTGAAAATGGACACTGGCCCATCTATTCCAAGATCTGTTGAGGTATGTTTTATCTATCCAAAGGTGGGAATTTAACCTCTAGGCACCAACATGTCAACCATTTATTTATGCTAAGTCTTCTTTTTGTAGTCACTGAAGAGGAACATCCACTGCTAAGGAGTGATTTATCTTGAACCAATGTAAACATCTAAAATGTGTCAACTGAATTGACCAAGAAGTGCCTGTTTCTGTTGTCTGTCTATAAAAGCAGTTTAGACTAACTTAGAGGCAGATATGTCCCCTGTAGATGTCAAAGGCTATATTAGAGAAATTCACACCATAGAAATTATATACCCCAGCTTTTAGCATTGTGGCAGTGTTAAAAGCACAGCACTCTATAAAAAGTGACTAACAAGCGCAGTTCTTTCCACAATCAGTGCGGATTTAAGTTCAAATTGGACATCTCCAAAGGCAGTATGTTGACTGTCAGGCTACAAGCAGAGGTTAGTTGAATTAAATGCAAGGAATATTCTCGACACTTTCTTTTCACCAGCTATGTAGCTAAGATGTCAATATTCACTCTACCAAAGGCAAGGAGTTAGAGGAAGCAAGCTTTCTAACTTAGTGAGGAGGGCATTCATGGTAGGATGATCAGAAACCTGGGTCTTGATCTGCACATCCTATCACAGTTCTAATATTGTTTACATATTTTTCCCAGTGACACCTGGAATGCAAAATACATAGCCAGTCCCTTTATAGATCTGGGCCTTACAGTCAAAAACAGAACAAGATGTGACAGGCAAGTCTCAATACAAGGGTGACAAAGATGATAGTGATGGGAATCTAAACTTTTGTAGCTTCCAAGGGTTTATTGCTGTTGTATGTTTTTTGATAAGAGAAAGTAAGATACTGATGAATCACCAACAGGCCACTTGCCTAGGAAGACCGTTGCTTCTTAAGACTTGTTTGAGCAAAAAACTCTCAGTAGAGAGTTTTATGTAAGTATTAAAATATGTATCATGTTATATTGCAGTTGATGTTACTGCATATTATGAATCTGTAAAAAACAGAGCAAGCCTGTTCTAGATAAGTCAGCAGTAATGTTTTATGGTATTTGAACTGTCATTTTGCAGGCACCACAGATTCAATTAGATTAGCTATTTCAGTATCTGTTGAAAATTGTAAACATTTCCCCAAAATGTGCTCTCTATATTGTACATTATATGACATAATGTTTCTTTATAAAGTCTGGTAAAATGCCAAACAAAAATGATCCTTTGTTTAGGCACCACTGTGTGCCGCCTATAAACTTTCATGCCACCTGCATGAATCTGAGAGCAGAATTCATAATGACATAGACACTGCCTAATCTAGGGTAAATCTTTTACTCCCTTCTAGTGGCACCTTTATCAGCAATGACCCAGAATGACAACCAATCATTGAAACAAAAAGATCCTATACAGAGACTAAAACATTCAGCAAGTCTGTCCTCCTCCCACTTGATGGGTATGTCTCTATTCTCAAAATGTTTCCAAATGAATGTTTGGACACATTATGCTTAAGTCTTACACCGATGCAGAGAGGCATTGTATTTCCATTTTCTGTGTCTTTATCTTTCTCTCCTTAGAATTATGTGGACAGATTCTTAGCTAGTGTGGATCTCTGCAGCCCTATGAAGCCCAATGTGAAACATCTTTCTCACTGTTACCTGCTGAGAGGAATGCTTATGTCTGAGTTTGTCTTGAGTTTTTGGCATCCTAATTATTCTTTATCAGAAGAATTCTCTATTTCTTCTTTTCCTAAACCAGACTGCTGTAGACATACATCAAGTTGTGTTCTTATCTATCTTGAGAAAGCATCTCCTATAGAACTCTTTCAGTGCTGTAGCAGAAAATTGTCATGCGGTTACCTCACAGTATTTTATTTCAACATTATTTATACCTCTGATCTTTGCCTCCAAATAGTATTCATCTATTACGAATTTGGTTTAGGATCTTTATCTTTTACTGTGTTGTGAAAACATCCTGAATTACATTGTAATGATTTGTTTTCTATCTTGTAATTGTATGTTACAGGTAAAACCGTGACTGACCTTAACTGAAACTACAGGAATGAATGAAGAACCATATACCCTCTGTCCTTCAGTGCCAGCATAATGAACCTTAAAACATGGAGAAGAACAAGGAGTGGCAAATGCTATATTTTCCCCCGGGGTGAGTAATTCTAGGGGGTATTGAAAGGACATGCATGAGGCATGTATGGAACCTTAATTCTGCCTTCTATAATATACCCAATAGGGTAATTCACAAGGGGGAAGATAAGCCATGTATTATAAAAGGCACCAGTAAAATTACTTCCCCCTACAGCAAAGGGAAAGAAAAAAAAGAATTGTGCCTGTCTGTCCCTGGGCTCCTCCTAGCATAGGACTAAGTTTAAAAGCTCAGTCTCACTCTATGTGAGCAGAGTTTTTAATCTGTTTTAGCTGCTTTGCCTTTGGAGTGAATTAATAAATTGTGCTGATGGAAACAGGAAGTCCAAGACTCTGTCTGACTAATGTGATCACTATAAACAGCAGTGGAAGTTTGTCTTAATACTTGTTTACAACAACTACAAAATAAATAAGGTAAATAAACAAAGAATAAGAATAAAAATGTTAAAAGACTCCAGAAGTTAAAGGAAAGCAGGAATAACAAAAGAAAATTAAAAAAAAGCAGCAGAATCGATAGATGTGCTGATCTACTCAGTTTTATGATGGAACTTCAGGGGTTTGGGATGAATTTTGGCTATTTCATGTCTCTAGTTATAATGGCGAGATGATATAGACTACACTAACTTATGGGGTTTATCTCATACACATGAGTGCCTCATAACTTATTAGTACCAGAAGCCATACTGAGTTATGTCACACTTCCCTTGTATAGCCTCCAAAACTTGTAACTCACTACAAGCCATAAGCACTATCATTAATTCAGCACTTTTTCAGTCTTAGAGATTCGTATCCAGACTTTAAGAATTCTTCTTATACTTCACCAGTGATGCATGAAGAATAGAAATGAATACGAGAATGTAAGGCTGATGCAACTACTCTGGCCTACTGTTCTCTGCGTAGCCAAGAAAGTACTTCTCTTAAAAGGGTAAGGTTTTCAAGATGCAAAGTATCCACTGGTTCTCAGTGGTTTTCATAAGACCTGGATGGTTATCTGCAACTAAGAAATTGTCTTAATTCTTTCAGCAGCATGGATTTATGGTCCAGAAACTTTGAAATCTAAAATCCTTCAATCTCAGTGCACCCTAACTCTGGGTGGAATTAATTTTTTAAATTTATTCTGGCTATATTTTTTAGGCTACAGTTGAAGATCAGACTGGCATATTATGAAAGTTTTTATATGGATATAACACTGTACCTTTAAACATAGCGAAATCTGATTTTAGAACATTTATAAGGAAGCTGGGTTCACTCTGTTTTCATTAGCACTCACTGTACACTACTGTATGTATTTAGCTATATTAGCTAATTGCTAAAGAATAACCTCAGTGGAATAATTCATGATTAACAAAGAAGTAAATGAAAAAAGAAACATGACCGGTAATTTCAACTTTTCTTAGGCCTTATGCAAGTAACTAGAATTTCTCCTCACCACAATTATAAGTATTTCAGTATGTTGGAAAATAAAGCCAAAGCTTACATGGAATTACACAGGCATTTATTGTTACTGTTTTTTATTGTTGTTGTGGTGGAGAGTCTATTAGCATGTGATTTTAGATGGGGTAGTCTAGTTACCGGTTCCTAGTTATCCTTTGTTGATTTTTTTTTTTAGTTCAGTAACATAATTTAGAAAAATGAGAAGTGCCAATTTATATAGCTAAAGCAGTAAAAAACCTCTCTAGCACTTAAAAAAATAATTCCTGTGTTATTTGAAATTTCCTGCCCTTCTCATTTTTATTATATCTCTGGTTGTGGTCATTTGTCCTATATTTCAAAGGGCAAGAGCTTATGATTGGTTTCTGGCACTGTTAAGAAGTACGGTTCAAAGGATTTACATGATTTAAAAAATGTATTGACACAGGAATAAAGAAGTTACATTTCAGCTCTTTCTCTTAAGAAGCACTGTGTGACCTAGACAGGACAGTGTGCATCTCAGAAATAGGGCTCTTACTTTGTAGGGTGCCTTGCTGAGGGTTCAGAGAGGCAATCTAATAAGGTTAAAGCTCTTGCTTAAGTAGCTCCACTTAATCAATGATACATGTTCCCCTAAGCGTTGCAAAACGTGATTGTGCACATACACAGTGTAGGTGTAACTTACACAGGTGCATCCTGCATTAATTACCATTTCATCCCAAGAAAGTCTATGTTCAAAGAACAACAAGATTGCAAAGTAAATCTTAGTAATTGTAAGTAATCTTCAAGCACAAGTAAAACATAAAAGAATTAGTTGGCTGCTGCAACCTTTAATCTGCCACAGAGGGCATATGCATTATGGTATAGTCTTTCATTGTAACCATACCAATGGAAGCTTCTTATAATGAATAAACACATAAGGTAGATTTCAGATTGCTTGATCAGCCCTAATTCTGGTGATTACTAGCTTGTAAGGGTTTGACTTTGAAACTTCAAGTTATATCTTCTCAATGTAATTTCTGTGTGATTTTTAGCAGATACATTGGTGTTTTATCATGCAATTCTATCACACAATTACTTGATTAGCGACAGTCTTGAATGCTGCTTTCCTAGCACTTCAGCGCAAACTCCTTGAATGAAAATAGTTGATGGTTAAGGGCAAAGTAGTTGCATTCTGTGAATTAGAGAGGGATCGTGTAATGTGCCAAAGGGTGGGTATCATTCACAGAGAGTCTAAACAGGACCAAATAAGATTTAATAAATCAGGTACCAAGTATGGGCCCTTTCTATCCAGCCTGTGATCTTTTCTCCAGAAGAGATGAGGGAACTTCAGAGAGAGCTTCCTCAGCTGCATCTTCTTTAACATGGTCAACTCCAAGCCAATGGAAATGGGAATGGTAAGGTAATCATTTTTCCCACATATGAATGACTACTTTCCCTGATGGAGAAGAAAAGTTTTCAGATAAGAGGTATGTTACCTGTGCCATGTGTTGTGGTTTAAGACCAGCCAGCAACAAAGCACCACGAGGCTGCGCACTCACTCCTCTGGTAGGATGAGGAGGGGAATATATAAAGAAAAGCTCATGGGTCGAGACAAGCACAGGGAGGGATCACTCACCACTTACGGTCACGGGCAAAAGGCAGGCTCAAGTTGGGGAAAAGCCAAAATCAGTTCAATTTACTACCAACTGAATCAGAGCAGGATAATGGGAAGTAAACCCAAACGTGAGAACACCTTCTCCCCAGCCCTCCCTCCTTCCCAGCCCACCCCCATCCCGGTTCTCTCCACCTCCCACCTCCGAGCAATGCAGGGGGATGGGGAAGGAGAGTTGGGGTCAGCCCGTCACACCTTGTCTCTGCCGCTCCTTCCTCCTCAGGGGGAGGAGGACTCCGCGCTCCTCCCCTGCTCCGCCGCGGGAGACCGTCCTCCACGAACTGCTCCAGCGTGAGTCCCTCCCACGGGCTGCAGTTCCTCACAAACTGCCCCGGCGCGGGTCCCTCCTGCAGGCCACGGTCCTTCAGTCCCGCCCCAGCGCGGGCTTCCCCAGGGAGCGGCGGCCATCTTGGGGGGCCTCCACTCTCCCACTCCCCTCCATGGGCTGGGGGGACACAGCCTGCCGCCTCACCACGGGCTGCGGGGGCATCAGCCTCCTACCCCGCTCCTCCTTCCTCCCTGCCCTCGGGATCTGCACAGGGGTTCGTCTCCCATCCCGATCCCCCGACTCCCGGCAGGTTTCCCCTCTGGAATCTGTTCTCCCAGAGGCGGGTCCGGCTCCCAGCCGGGGAAGCTTCCAGCAGCTTCCAGCAGGAGCCGGCCCTGCAGCCCCTCCCCTGGTACCAAAACTCCACCACACAAACCCAAAACAACATGTCTGACCACAGATCTAGGTAGAGAAACAATAAGGAATAAAATTGGGGTTGCTGTGTGTTCTTGGCTCAGAAGAATCCTTCAAGTTGCTCTTGTTTCTACTGAAAAACAGGCAAAGTCCCATCCTTCAGGCTGCAACACTAGTATGACAGGTTTTTACTAAGAAACCAGGGTAAAAAGATCCAAAAGTTTGGTCTGCTCTAATCAAGATTTGGGTTGCATTATTAGTTTTTGTAACCTCTTAGTGAAGTAGGAGGTTTCAGAAAAGATTATATAGGGAAAAAAAAATTAGTAATAACACTAACTAGAAGAGAATCCATCATGCAGCTCTCTCAAATCAATAGGTAGACTAGCTTAATACATAGTACTGACATGAATTATTAACATCAATGAGAACATTTCCCATGAATCTTCCACAAGTTTTGTACAACATAATCTAAAGCAAATGAGATGAGAAAATAAAGTGCATGCACAAAGTTCATAGCTACATTTGTTAATAAGCCAGGAATGAGGTGCAGCAGGTAAAATAGAAATCCTTAGGAACCTGGAAAATCCAAGTAGATATTTATAGGACCAACCAGATTCACTTTTTTTGATCACAATATGATGTTTCTGACACATTTCAGAGGATTTTTTTTTTTTACATGTAAGTAAACTTAACTATGGATAGGTATGTGAAAAAAATACATTATGTCAAAGAAGAGTGAAAGAGGTGCATGTGAATGGGTGCACTCTACTGTTGACTGACACTTTCGGAGAAGAATTAGAACTTTTTTGGTTCAGAGTAAGTATTAAACAAATATTTGAATATGCAGAAGCTAGTTTAATCTAATTTATATTTATTTTTTATATATTTTTATATATTTTTTATATTTTATATATTTATTTTTTTATATATTTATTTATATTTTATATTTTCTCTGTTAAAAAAAAGAGAAATAATTAATTTTCTATGCTAAAAACAATGAACCTAAGCTAATCTATTTATCCCATTTTTATTATTGTTAATTCCCATATGCAAGACATGAACTGAAGTAATAGAATTTTTTTAGAGTTAGAAAACTTGGGCCATCTTGCTGGGTGAGCAGATATATATATACACATGAAGCTTGCCAAACCTGTGAGCCATGATGAAGGAGCTTAATTAAAGTTCATGGACAAATTAAACGTGAGAAAAAAATAGAGCAGCAAGAAATACATTAATTAAGAAAACCTGTATCTTAAAAAGAGCAGACCCAAGGGTATCAGTACAGTAATAAGTAACAGCAGGGGTGACCATCAGGCAGAAGATAAAATGGAGTAATATGGGCTAAGAGAGCAAGCTGTCCAGGTGTAAAGTTGTTATAAAGTCCATTTCACTATGGCTCAAGAGTAGCGCTGAAGAGCTCCAACTGAGTTGTCTGAGAAAAGCTATCGTTTACCTGTGTCAAGGAAAGGTCCCATGAAAGTATCTCCTGTTTGACATCAGAATGATTTTTGGTTGTCTTTGTCACAGCAGTACTATGATTCTATGTTTTTGTATGCCTTTGGCTTTCAGATCTGTTTAATAAATAAAAGACAAGGTGTATATTTAATGTAAAACAAATAAAGTATATTCTGTTACAGTGAAGAGAATAGATTTGTGATACTGTGAGATTTTTCTTTAGTATTTATAAGGCTAACTTTCTAAGAAAACAATGTGCTTTTTGGGATACTTTTATAGTTCGTCTTCACAAAAACTGATCTCATTTTTATTTTCCAGATTCCCTACAATTTCTTATGATCTTTTTGGAGGTTTTCACACTTGCTTATGGGTTGCTGAGGTTTTTTTCTGCTTTCCCCTTCTGCTTTCAACCCCCTGCCAGGTTCATGAGCTCATGACCTGAATATATTGGTCTATAACTGTGGGTAGAATCCACAGATAGCCACCATAGTTTCTCTCCAGAGGAGAAACAGGTACTTCTAGAGATTGGTTCGTTTAATTTTCCTGTATACATATTTCTGTCTGTAATAGGTAGGTCATTAGAGATGTTTACACTGTGCCTGATGCTCATTGAGAGGAATCTCATGCTGTTTCATGGTAATGGAAAGCTGATGAAAATTTTCTGTTTCAAGCAATTAATATTAACAATTTTTATCACAACTATAGCTGTCATTCTGCTCTGTGGTGACAGCAGCTGTAGCAAGGCTGTGGTAAAGGCAAAATAGGCAGTGGATCAGAGACTATTTTGTAGCCCCTGTTAATTTCCTGCCCTGACAGCAACTGCTTTGTTTATGCACAGAAATGGCTATGATGTAATACATTGTCCAGAAATTTTCAGAAATTACTTGAAACAGTTATTATTTGTCAAATCAGGACAAGAATTCAATTTTAATGTGGTACTTTTAATAAGCTGTTTGATTTTAGACAACTAACCCTGTATCTAGTTAAAATTAATTGGTAGGCTGGTTGTTTTAAAAATGATAATAAGCATGTGTCACTTGTTCTTTTCCTCGCATTCTTCCATGAGACAGGATTGGAGAAGATGGAAAATGTCCCTCAGTACCAGCTATAGTCTGTTAGACTTATTTTTTTTTCCTTCAATTTTCCCTATTTTCTCTGATCCTGCTTTCAGGTTTCTCCATTTCTAGGAGTAAATATGAAACATTTAGCGAATGAGAAATTAAAACTATTAAAAAGTGCAACTTTAAAGAAATGAAAATAAATCAGAAAAGTCTATTTTAACTTTTAAATATTTTGAATGATAAACCAGCATTTCTTGACACTGTGTTCAGCCTGCAGTTATCACATAAAACAGCTTCATAACAAAATTCTGAAGCAATTGAAAATCCAGCTATTGCAATGGTGTAAGTACAATATTCTTGTCAGATTTTCAGGATGCCCAAGAACCTATCTTAAAGTGATATTTAACATTTTACTTCATTATGTAGCTAAAATGAAAAACAGTATCCTTGCAGATCTAAGAGGATGTGTTTACTGGAGTTTTATTTTCTCACAGACAGCACACAAAACAACCTCTCATTTTTTGAAGGTCATGTGACATTCAGACCAAATAGGTATAAATATAGGTGATTTCTTTTTCAAATTGTTTCTAAACCTTTTCCCCTCCTCACTTAAATCCAATATTTGTTTTAACCTTGAGCTTCTTAAGACCTGAAGTAGGAAGCTTCAAAGTGTTTTAAAAATCATATCCTTTTTAAATCTTACTCATTTGAATGCAAGTGCCTTACAAGCTCAAACAGTGTAGGTTGTTCTCATTGAAGTTTATAATGCCTTAGATATTCAAATCAGCTTTACGCCTTCCATTTGTTATGCAAATTTGCAAACTTTATATATCACATGGTTTATCTACATTAATACAGCTTTCACTAACAGGACTTACAGGAATAGATGTATACTCCAAAGATGCACATTTTTAGTACCTTGAATTATCATAAAAACATAAAAATAGTGTGTATTGCTCTACTCTAATCAGACTCATTTTTATGTGGTTGTTGAAAGCCCTTTTACATTCCATTCTGTGTCTGGAGGTCTGTGTATAAAACCGATTCAGAAAAAACCAAAGTGAAGACACCTGCTGGCTTATAACACAAATACTAAAATATCTTAGAGCCTGCTGAAAGGAGAATTGGAACAATATGTCATTACTGAAGGCTCACTTGCAAGTTCTAATGTATTATAATGAAAACAGTATGACAAACCTAATGAGACAGTGAAGATTTGGGTAATTGTTCCTACAATGTATGGTAACTTTTCCAGCCGTTATTGGCAAACATAAAACCTAATGAGATTTTATTAATTTAAATGCAGTACATCTGCAAAACATTTCCTTAGTTGCAGTCTCCTCTGATAATCTTCCTTCCCACATGTACTTGATCCTTTTAAGTTAATTGTTCTGCATAGTATACTTTCTAAACAAAACATACAAAACAGTTACTATAAATGTGCATTAACTCATTTTTCCAGGTTTACTTTTTGTGGGTACACTTTCATACTGGTTGGATAGACTACAACTTCTTTCCTCTCTGTGAAAATGTGTATAAGGAAACTTGTATTTTTACTTGGAATTTGATTAAGGCAGCATCTTCACATAGAGCCCAATTTTGTCACTGTTCTTCACATTACTCTTCCAGGAGTCCTATGGAAGCAATTCACATTTTGGAAGAGTAATATTTACTATGACTGAATAAGGTCAATACAGTCATACTTTAGAACTTCAATTATTTTTTCTATACAAGCATGCTGATAACTAAAACATACATCATGTTTATTATCTGGCTTTTTATTTCCTCAGCTTAATAAAGCCAAAAAGTTTTAAGGAAGATTTCATAAATAATCTACCATCTGATGTAAAGTTTAATTGTGTACTTAACATTTCTAACTCTAACCAAGCATGAAAATATCAATAACTAAATTTTGCTATTATCATTTCTTTGAATAACTAGTGATTAAACTTCACTATGAAACTGTGATTTTCATCAGGATTTTCATTTAAATGTTGATCTTGGATCATTCTGCAAGTTTTTTTTTTAGAATTCTGGCATCTCCTCATGGCAACCTCATCAGTAGCTCAGGTTCAATGTGTATCAGCAGGTCAGGTTCAACGTGTCTGGAAGAGAAGTCTTATTCTTTCCTTCCAGATCTCCCTTCTGCCCTATTTTAGCCATCAAAATGTTTCAAGTCCAGAAATTGAACGTTGTCTTTGATCTGAACCTCCTTCTGGATACTTATATTTGGCCTATGATCTTTCTGCATATTAATTCTGAGACAATACCACTTTTATGCAGCCATTTATCTGAATCCATCTGTTAAATGTTCAGATAATCTTTCTTAATGCTTGCTTTGATACTTTTGCTATAAACACCTGTAAAGCTACACCACTACCTTCCTGGAAATCTGTTCAATTAGAACTACACAAGGCGTCAGTCAAACTACACAATGCTTACTATGCATAGACAACCACCAAGGATGACACTGCTCTTTGATGTTTTGGGGGGTTTTTTGTTGGTTGGTTGGCTGCTTGTTTTGGGGGAGTTTGCATTTTTTGGGGAGGGCTGGTGGTGGCTTGTTTGTTGGTTTGTTGTTTTTTTTTTTTATTTCAGTTATCTTTTCTCTAGTTTGGGGGTTGCAGTATCCTTGGGGTATAAGCTGTCTTCCTGCCTTGTGTTTGTGTTATGTGTGTAGTTAAGTGATATAGGTGAATTCATCTGTCATAAATAACCATGACACAGATATATAAATCCAGGCTAGTTTTCTTACTCTGTGTACTCAATGGAAAGCAATAGGCATCCTGTAAGAGAGGCATCTAGGAAAGATCAGATGAATTGCCTTCTGAAAGCACTATTTCTCTCCACTGCCTATAAAAGCAGACAATGGTAGCTAGCTTAGACCTTGATGTTACATTTCAGATATATATATTTCAGGTGTGATGAATCCCAAACATAATATTACAAAAAGCTTCACTCACTCCCTTCTCTTTGTAATTCTACACACTTAATTTATTTCTGTAACCTAAGAGATATCTTTCAAATAAATTAAATTAACTTTTAATATGCAATCTTTCTTTAAAAAAAATGTAAAATACTGTCTGTTTGTAATTATTTTCATGAAAAACAAACATATACAAAAGTGTTGCCCTTGCCATAATGACTAATTTGTTACTCAGTCACTCAGAATTAAATGCACTTCAGATAGTGCTGATTTCTGGTTAATTTTCTTCGTTGTATTTAGTGTTGGATCTTTTTCAAGTTACAATGTCATAAAAGGATGACAAGAAAAGTCTTGACTTTGCAGTCTTGGATGAAAGAGCATTTCTGGATGAAGGTACCCATAACACACTGCCAAATCATGGCACAAAAAGCAATAGAGCTGTCATGAAATTCAAAAATTATATTGTCTCTGCTAGAATAACTGGGAAGAGATCATATTCACTTTTCCCTTGAGTTTTGCAGGTCATTTTGGATTTATAGCATAGCTTTTTATTGCAGTTTGTAAAACTTTTAGGGAATGTAGTCATCTTTATCAATTATTCTTCCACTTGGTCAGATAGTCCTGCACTACAATATCACAAAATGTGCCAAAAATAATTAAATAATTTCTCTTAATTGTGCACCATACTCTTTCATGCCCTTGACACACATTCTAAGAGACAGGACACAGACAGGACTCAAAGCCAAAGTGAGCTGCACACTTAGAAAGCACAGAATTCCTGGGTCTGCAGGAGGCACTACTAACAAGAGACATCTTTCTTGTATCCTAATTCTTACTGGAACCATATTCGGCCATAGCAAGATTCTGTTCTGAACCCTTCACTCATGTGGTGAAACTATGGAAAGTAAACTCCTCTGCTCCAGCTAATTGAGGCTTTCTCCTAGCTTATATGAAAATCGAAATTTCTACAAAAAGTCTGACTTCCCTAAGTAAGAATAATTCGAACTCGGAAGTTTGAATTGGGAGTGTTTGGAGATATGACAAAGGGTGAAATCAGGAAGTGTCTCACTGCCTATGCTTCTAGTAGTCATAACTGCTAAGGATTATACAGACTAGTAATTTATTGCTGTCATGAACTTCCTAACAGAGATGAGAGCATCTGAAGGCAGACACAACTTTAAATAAACAGTCTCAACCAGTTTGCAGTTGCACATCAATACTACCATCTTTTTTCTTTCCATTCCTGTGTTTGAATGTTAAGTTAAAATGCTGGATATTTTTATAAGAATTAGATCAATACATTTTTGTTATAATGATTGTCCTTAGTTCTAGCAGCACTGAATATATATGAAATGACAGAGTTAGAATTAAAGCTTCAGTAGAAGCTCCTACGCAGATCTTCCCAGCAAAGTATTCTGGATATCTCAGTTTGTGATCTTGAACCATTTGTATGACTGCATACAGCCAAAAGGGGGTGAGAGGACTGTCTGCCTTTAGCAAGCCCCTGTGGGCTAATTGTAGAGTAAAGTGTATTAAATAACGAGCAGGTAAAAAAAAAGGAAGATAGTCTGCCAGCCAGGACAACAGCCAAGGGAAACTTTAATCAGAAACTGGCAGCCTCCTTTTTACCCCAAAGACTGCATAAAATAAGAAAGGTCTTGGAGGCCTGCCAGGGAAAGGGAGCTCTGAAGTTAGTAGAAGCATGAGAGTTTTGATTTTTCTCCCCCCCCCCCCCCCGATTCACATGATTTCCCTCCTATATTATGCAGCATATTAAAATTATTATTTATTTATTATTTTTATATCATTTATTTTTTATTATTATTTTTAGTATTTTATTACAGAAAGGAAAGTAGTGGTAAACCATACCTGAAATGTTTGATTTCCAAAACCTGAGAGAAGTGAAAACAGAAGAGATTCCCCCAAAAAAGGGATTCTTGCTAGTTTATGTTGGGAGGGACCTCTAGAGGTCTCAAAGCAAGATCAAATTCATTTTTAGCTCATGTTGCTCAATGCTTTTCTCCCTCATATGCCATTCTAATTTCTGCTCTCATTTTTAAATGAAACTCCCATAGTCCCCTTCACCTGAGAGATGAGTTTTACTTTCCTGTTCTTCTTCTTGTGCCTTGGCTGTACTCTTTATTATATAATATTTAGTATTTTGATAATAGTGAATGTACTTATGCTTTTGCATGACTGAGGCATCTGGTCAGCACTGGACCTAGCCTTCATGCAGCCCCTCTTCACTGCACTCTTCATGAATGCAAACATGGGCTCCAGTCTGTTTCAAACTCAGCAGTTTTCGAACCAGGGAAATCCTGACTGACTAGGAGCAGGTGCTCTCTATGAGGTCCCATATCTATATATAAGCTAGATGTGAACAGCAACCTTATTTTTCCTCTCCACCAGCCATGTAGAGTCAACTGCCCAGCAAGTGACAAATGTTCTCTGCTATCCCTATGCAAGTCAGCCTAAATATGGCCATTGTCTGACTTCACCTATTTGCATCTGAAAGTAGTAAAAGTAGTCCCAGTGGCAATCAATTAGTAAAAAGACTGCAGGTGAGATGATCTAAAGGACAGGATAAATGCAATTTGTCACTAAGCTCTTTCATTTATTACATAGATATCACCATCACTTACATAATGTGTATGTGGTAATATATCTCTTAGTGTAACCTTATTTTAAACACTAGGGAAACAATGATTCTACTGTACTCTGATTTTTTAGTGTATTTGTAGTAGAGAAATCAGATGTATTTAATACCTCACTTCTGGTTCCTTTTTTTCCTTCCCTCCAAGGTTTTAGTAAGCATTTTGTCCAAGACACTAAGTCATTTGGTTCTTACTAAAATCCTTATCCATGTTCATGACATGTTATAAACTACTGAATACAGAGGACTGTATATTTTCTCCAATCCAGACAAAATTTTGAGTGTGATAAGTATGGCTTTCTATATGTATCCCTATTCTGTCTCAATCTGATTAAAGTATGTACGTGTATTTTACAGTGTGTTGTAATATCACCCAAGCCTGATTTACCTTTCATGCAAAATCCCCATTGGCAAAACCTGTAAAACACGATCTTACCTCTATATACCATATACTCTTTTCTAACATGTGAAATTTTGTAGCTCTTATTACTTAAAATCTGACCTTTATTAGAAAGTAATATAGTTTTGTACTTAACAGGAATGACCTACCAAATCAAGAGCAGATGATCACATTCTACAACCAAGACTTCAAAAGGGAAACTAAATTTTCTGTCCATTTACTATGAGATATGTCATACCTAATTCGCATGCTGTTTTTATAGTAGTAGAATAATGTGCAATAAATTCATAGATTAAACACCACTCTATTCCAGAATAATCAATCAAAAATGACAGCTGATTGATTTCTTTTTTTAAATGAGAATTTACTTATTGTTTAATTGATTTTAATGTTCTTCCAAAGGTGATTTGAAAGTCATATGTTTAAAGAAAGCTTATTTGCAAAGCTAGTGTGTTTTTTAACATAAATACAGAAACATGACTGATTTTAACTGCTAGTGCTCTTCCCTTCTTCCTAGAATAATGCAAGGAAATCAACAATTTCAAATTCACAGCCAGCAAGAAAGCCAATACAATTAGAGGACTTGTCAAGAAGTTTCAGTTTTAAAAGTTTGAAAACATTTTCCCATTGACTACAACTTCTTAACTTCAGTTGACATATTTCTTCTGAATGAAGTAGTGAATGTCTGCTATACCATGAAGAAAAAATAGGTGAAAATCTCCCTCGGGTCCTATGGTTGTAGAACTCAGGTACTATAACTAGCAAGAAACAGATGGCTCCACAGCACAGAAGCATTTTAAAATAAACATTAATACAAGTTGGGATAAAATTCTTATTAGGAATGCAGTTTTAATCATGTTAACTGTTGTTGACATTGGTACTTAAAACTGTTTCATAGATCCTAACGGAAAGAAAAAATCTAATTAATGCAAGTTATGATGAATGTATACCATTAACTGTATTATTTACAGTAAATAGTCATCTCCTGAAAAAATGACTATTATTTTGGTTTCATGAAACATAGTCTATAAATATTTTTAATTGCTTTCATGATATTTTCAGTCTGCTTGTTACTAATGTCTAGTCATTTACTTGTTCTAAAATATGTTTGCTGATTTATATGGCATACTAACCTCAAGTATCTTCTGTAAGGAAAGCTGTGATTCTTTGGCTATGTAATCATAAGTGTTTAATCGACCATTAAAAAAGGCAGCCATTTCTTTATAGTCAACTTGACTAGACACAGAAAACCAGAATTTGTTTTTATTATATTCTAATAACTATACTACAGTAATGGAGTGTACTGTAAGGGATGTCATTGGAGCACCACCTAGAAGGTCAGCTTTGAAATAATCTTTCAGTCTGCTGTTTCTGCTGTTTCCTCTGGGGGAGCAGCTTTGTCATGAATTCATAAACAGCACAAGAAATTTATTAATCAGCCTATTTTCATAGGCTATGAAACAGATTACATTTTGGAGAACAGATTTCTCCTTAGATCTTTTTTTTTTTTTTTATTCCATGAGGAGTACAGAAATATCATCTAACCTGTTCATATCCTTGATATAATATTTAAATTTCCAAGTATTATTTTCAAACCTGTATTTCAGTTTAGATATATCCAATAGAACAATGGCAAATAAAGAAAAAAAAAAAAAAGCCCAGACTTACCTGTTTAATAAATAAATACATTTATTTAATAAATACATGCAAACTCATCAGTTTGAAGTTCAGAGCTGGACAATAAGAAGTGAATGAATTCCATCTTCCCAACAGAAGATATCAGTATATTTGTTTATTTCATTTACCTCCATTTAATTTCTGCTACAGTTTTCCATGTGCCACTCAATTCATGGTTTGTTTTATTCTATTCTGAGTCACATATTCTTGAATTCAGTGAACACCTGTGAAGTTAACAAGGATAGTATTGATTTCTGTTAGCAATCCATTTCAGCATGCAGAGCTTAAGAGCAATCCCTCCAAGATACTTCCATCCTGAATGGAAGATTGCTTGAGTTTGCATGATCGTTCAGTGTGCCTGACTTCAGCCTAGCTGCATTCTTAGGTTGGGAAAGTTTAGTCGCCTGGGCTGTCAGCTCACCCACGAGTTTGGAATTGCAAGGTAGTCAATAGGGGGGCTAACTTTGAGCTGTGGGTTTTGAAACACCAGACAACCTGGAAGCCAATATGCCAAACTCAGAAAGATAATTAGATATTTCAGTTTTAGAGAATCATTGTCTGGCAGACTCATTTTGCCAGGAAATTCTTTCACTTCTGCTGACACATGAGTCCTATTCATCTGAGTAAATGCTGATGTCTACAATATAGATGTCCAAATCTCAGCTAATCGTGTTAGATACCTTTATATTTAAAAGATACCTTTAGGGCATGGTTCATCTCATCCTGGAGTAGACATATACATTCAATCAGATAAATTAGGCTCTTGAAGTACTTATTGCTCTCCATTGAGTAGAAAATGACCCTGTAATGACTGGCTGGAATGTAAAAGTCTGTGTTGTAGGTGTCTACTTTTAGATGAGATTAATTTCTTCCCAAGGATGGCTTTCAGCTGCCTCATCATAGTGCCACGTGACATGTCTTGTGTTTGCTGAGACACCACATGGTGTTGTCAGATATGAAACAGGATGACCTGAAAAATGGCATTAGGTAACATGTGTTTAAACAACTGAATCTCTCCCCAAACTCTTGAACCATCTACTTAAATCTCTAGATGGATTTATAGTCTATAAGAAGTAAAAGAAAACTGAGTTTTACACAACCATTCACAAATTGGATCAATTCTGAATGCCAGGAAAATTCAAGCATACAAACTATATTTGTCATCTGGCAAATGGCTTAACTTTTTACAGACCAAAAGTTAAAGACCTTCTGGTGCTACCTTTTAGTCTGCAAGAAAAGATGTTTCCTATATATCAACCAAAGTCAGTTTAAGGTTTCAAAATAAACTATCATTTATAACAAGATTACTTACAAGTTTTTCTCAAATTTCACATTGTAAAATCTTTTCAGTTCACCTCTTCCCCTGTAACTTAAGACTTAGGCAACTGATTTCTACTTTAGATCCCAGAAGACATTTCAGGCAATTTACCTTACAGGACCCCTTAGGCCTCTCACTGTGATACAGATTAAGCTAGATATCTCCCTGAGAAGCCAACAGTGGAGGTAGTGACAGTACCATTCTTTACAGAAAAACATTGTTACAGGGAGTTTAAATCTGGGTTTCAAGCCCTTCTCACTGTGTAGAAGATTAGAGCCACAAAACCTACACCCAAGCTGAATGAATCACCCGTGTAAACAGGTGTTCACCATGGGGCTGAACAGAGGGAACTCAGAAAGTTTTCTGACTTTAGCATAATGACAAGGGCACCCAGATATGACTGGGAGACTCCGTATTACAAGGGTAGTTTTTGTTTCTGTCCTGAAACAGTCACTATGAATTTCATTATATTCCAGCAAAGTAGAAAACCTTTGTCTTTCACTTAGGGTGAAGCAAATATCAATGTAAAAATTCTAGCCAGCAAGGAGAAAGAAGCTGGTTTAATTAAACAAAAGGGTGAGAGAAATAAATAGATTTTATGGGGGAGTCAGGAAAAATTGTCAACAAGAGGTACAAAAAGGAGTAGTGGAGGAGAGGCAGCTGGACTATACTACTTTGAGTATAAGGTCTTTGGGACAGAGACCTTATATGCTGTAGGGATCTAGCAGAGGCTTAGTCCCACGTGGTGATGTTTGCAGCAACAAATTAAGAACTGTTCTGGAGACTTGGGGTAGATGGGTGTAGGAAGGGAAGAAGAAGTACACGGACAAACCTGTGTTCAAAAGGTGAGAACTAGAAGTCATTTGGTAGGAAAACTGAGATCAAAATTAGGAATTAAATGGAAAAAAAATTCTGAAGAGTATAACACTAGATTTGGACAAAAAGCTACTCCAAGAAGTAACAAAGCAGACTTGAGCAGGGAAAAAAGCCAGATAAGAAGAAACTTCAGAAGATGTAGAGAAGATAAGCTGTTGTGGAATAGGAAAGACTGGGACTACCTAGGAAATAGAACTAAGAAAAGAGCAAGGGTACTGCAGAGATGAGGGCTGACTATCCAAAAGTTTCTGCTTTTCTGGAGAAGCAAATAAAATCAGTATGACTCCACATGCTAGAATTTCAAACTCAAAGTGAGTTTGTTTTTTAACTAAGAAAATAATACACACAAGCCCATCTGTGTTAAAGAACATTATTACATTTACAAAGTTGAGCAGTAAAATTTAAGGAAATGCTATAACAAACATGCTGTCTAATTTACCACAGCTGCCTTCCTACAGACATAATGAGCAATGTTTCTAACTACATGATGCAGTTTAAATGCTGTTATAGCTATTACTATTGAAATCTTTTATTAGCTTTAATGGCATAAGGAGAGAAAAGGCAAGACCTTGGACATGCATGTACAAAGTTTGTACTTCTGCTTACATCATCACATCCAAATTTTTCCATGGTAGATTACTTGTAGAAGCAGAAAGATGATGTCATGGTCCAAGCAAATAAATACTACTCTGGAGAAGTGGATCCTTTCACTCTATTTGACATCTTCTGAGTGACAAAAGCAAATAATTTATATCAATACCTTAATGGTTTACCATTGATTATGTAATCCCTCCTTCCAGAACGCTGGACTTCTGAGTTGGGGTTTGTCTTATTTATAGAAGTGTAGATGCCCCAGAATTTTGACTGGGGCTATAGGAAATGCACTTTAAATATGTAATGCCCTACATGATGTTCAAAACCTGGCATTTAAGGTGCAAAATTCAGAAAAAGTAAATATCTTAAGCTTTTTCTCTTTGCTTCAGTTGTCATTCACATGGTGTGAAAGCAAGCATACTAATATTTTGGAAGTGCTATCATTACAACCTCGCAGAAAAGTTTAGATGAAAATTTATAATACTGTCTTCAGAGAAAAATATGTAGTAGGAAATTCCTAGGGCCTAGGACCAAACTTTGAATGATGTAAAGAAAAAATATTGAGTAGGTGTTAATAAACGAATGCCATCTGTTATCTGCATTAAATGAGGAAAGGCTCAATTGAAAAGTAGCAGATGATTGCACAATTAAGATCTGTTGCAGGTTATGTATATGACAGAAAGAGAAAAGATTTAAGGTATGGTAGACTGCTGTAATTCCTTGATTTTTAGGTGTTTAACTTCACAATAAATACTGCGTTATTAACAAAATCTTTGTGTGTAATGACATAGACATAGATATAGATGCTTGTGTTTGATTTGAAGTAATGACATGAATGAAAATCATCATGCTGAATATTCTACAGATTCATTTGGTGATATTAGAAACTACTGCTATTGCATTTCTTTGAAATAGGAAAAATGTATCACTGGGAAAAGTGTTCTTGGAATGATTTTATTTATGTGTGTGTATGTGCATGTGCATATATATGTTGTATACGTATCATACGTACATATATAATTGTATATTATTCTGTATAATTATATATATTATTATATTTAACATACATTAACTGTTATTATATATCATCCTTTATAACAATGTTATATTTTTAACTTTGGGTCATATAGTGACACTTTTGTTTATGATTGCCTTATTCCCCTTGGAACCAGAAAAATATCAGTGGAACTGTCTGGCTCTTCCAGAATTCAATGTCTATTTTTACTCAGCTCAATTGTTGACTAGATATCCAAATTCAGATGTTTGCAAAATAAAATCAAATCCACTTCAGTACAATAATCAACTGGGAAAGCAAATACATACTTCATATCTGGAATTACCTTGAAAATAAAAGTAGAATACACGTATCAGTATATATTTTCTTTTGTCAGCATATTATCATAATATGATAATATAATAAAGTGTATTTCATAGCATCATAATATGGTATAATTTGTTACATATCTATATATGTTCATTAAGAATGACAAAACATTAAGTGACCTTCTAACTGGAAAGCAATCAGACATTTATTGGGTAACTCATAATCCTTTCTTGTGAATCTTCCATTTCTAGCTCTGCAGGAGATCAGGTTGCATGACTTTAAAACTATGACAACACACTATATTTAAAAATTAATTCATTTTCTACTTGTTGTAGCAGAGATTCCACCTCTTCATTTCATTGATTTTTCAGTTAAATATATTAATTTATGATAGATATTTGACTAGAGTGGGAACTTTAAGATTTGTGTTTAATGTTTCGCACTGGTTTGGGCCTCTTAAAGTAAAAAAACCTTTTTTTTTCTGTTTGTTTTGTTTTGTTGTGGTTTTTTTACATCTATTAAAAACTAGATCAGGAGATCAGGTTGTATTTCACAAAGTTACCATCAGTTTTGTACACAGTCTTTGCCACGGTACCAGTTATATTCACCACTTTTCAAAATGACCTCTGTGTCCTGCATTTTACAAGAGAATTAAAGACATTAGGAAAGAAACTATCTTCAGCCATTATTTGCAGTGATTTGGGGATGTGGTAATAAGACTGCCTCTGAGGCTTTTTTTCCTCATTATTTGCAACACTGCTGAAGTCCAATCATGAAAGTGATTACATCTAGGTAGAGAAAATATGAGATAATTTAAAGAGATCAGTCAGCCTCAGTAGAGAGAGGAATACATAAGTTGGAGTGGGAAAGCCATAAGGGTATAAACCACTGACAAACTGTTGTAATCCTATAATATCAAGAAGGAATACCTTTCCTCCTGCCAGAGAAGAGAGATGATGATTTTCAATAATTTGTAATGACTAAAATGGAAAGGTTTTTATAAAAATGTTCATACAGTTTTCATCTGTTTTTCTAAAGAGCTTTGACCCAGCAAAACTGATACAGAATTTGGCATATTTTCTGAAGTCAATCATAGCTGTGAGGAATGTGGAAGAACACATAACATCTTCCCTTTACATGTTTGCTAAACAGCCTTTTTTGTTTAGTGTCCCCACACACTACCAGCTACCAAGGTGCATTCTTGTCTTGTCTCCTTTCAGTGACTCACCCAGAAAACCTTATAGAAAACCTGTGTTAAAAAGAAATTATTTTTTTTAAATTTATGTGGTTAGTCAAATGTCAGATTGAATGTCTGCAATTTCTATAATGGAAAAATATGGGGTGAATTTTAACTGTTTAGTAAGTTCCCACAGATCACTTCTGTAGATAATACCAACCAATACGAATTTCTAAACATTCAAATGTATCTTGCTTTATAACAGGAAAAGAAACTCTAGAAAAATATGAAAATCAAGTTTCTGTGTAGAATATTGTTACAGCTCACATAAACCAAATGTGAAGAGAAAGGGAAGGGTGTGATTATCTGCCCCCTTCATATACCCTGACTGCAGTTATAAAATTCTGGAATAGTTCAGCTCTGCCAGCCCCAAAACCTGCAGAATTCCTTGCACAACAGGGATGGAGAAATGGAGCAGCAATTAAGTGCGCTATTTAGTTTGTACTCTTAAGTATGTGATTTTTGCTATAGGTGCAGCTTAGGACAAAGCACTGAATGCAAGTACTTGAAACTGTACCACTTTTCCACCTTCCACCTTATGGTCATACTGGTTTATTTATTTGTGTGTGATGGGCAGGAACTGGACCTGTCTAGAAAAATGCAAAAGCTATTTCTCCTTTGCACCATCAAATGAAACATATAATAGAAGAAGAAGGAAAAAAAAAAGAAAAAAAATTTTCGTGGAAACTGTTTTTTTCAAAGCTTACTCTTTAGCATAGCTAAAAAGGTAAGTATAATTTCAATTTAGGATAAATTAATTTGACATCTTTTAAATAAAAAGTTAATCTATTGCCTATTTGGAAGAGTACTGGAGTTAAACATTTCTTTCAGTACCTAAGAGGAGGCACATGTGTGTGTATGTTTACTAATTAATTATTTATTTTGAATGAACAACGAATGTTGAAGTATTATTTTCTGTTCTTCAGAAACAATAAGGCATAAAGGAAACCTGGAGGGAAAGTCAGGAAGTATCATTCCTTGGATCTCTGTACTTATTCTTAGTCCTTAAACTGTTGATAATGGCCAAAGCTTGGAAAAGGACACTGGGGTGCATGGACATTTATTTTGATCCACTATATGCATTATATTTTTATGACATAATGGTAAAATCTGAGCTTTCAACAATACTGTCATGTGGTTTACAATATTGACATGCACCGTAGATGTCCCTTCAATGTTTTTACAGAAAGTAGTTTTTATGGAAAACACATCAAATGTTGCAGAACCCCATTCAGTAGAAAAGATCATGAAACATAATAAAACTAGTACTTTTGGTGCAAATCACATGATTTGTATCAGAGGTAAGCCAGACAGCTAAGCTCTTGTCTCATCTTGGATGTGCAGGATTTCTTCACAAAAGACATACTTCCAAATATTTACTATCAAATTTTTATGGAAGTACCATACATGAAGAAACATTTTGGAGAGTACATGAAAGATCAAATCCTCAGCTGGTATACACCCATGTTGTTTCTTTGTAATGGCTGTTAATTTATAGCAAAATGTACAGTTTTGCAAATATACAGGTTGGCTGGTATAACTTTTTTGTGTTAGCATGTTTATGCTAGTCCTACGTTCTTGAAAATTAATTCCCACTCCCAACAAAATTTTCTGCTTCATTTTGTTTTAAATGGTGAATAAAATGGTTTATGTCATTAGATGAAGAAAGTAAACACTCAGAATTTGTGCTGTAGGCTTTTCAACACAGTATAAAAAGTCAGTACTGGTTAACTGTTCATATTAATAGATTTGTCACTAATAGCTTCTGTAAATTTATAGTAGGTGTACTTAGAATATATAAGATAAGTTATGTGACACTTGTGATGTTTCATATTGAACACGAAATGAAGTGAGGCACAAACATAGGCCACGAGTGTTAGAGGGAATATTTTCTGGCAATCTATTTCTTTGAGCTATGAGATTAAGATTACAATTTTCATGAAATATTGAAGGCTCTTTGAGTCATTTTTGGACAATGGAGAGTTAAAAATGAGCATGTTTTTTGCATTTTTTTTTTAAATTCTGTATATGTCTCAGGGTGACAGATATGCTTATATTCTGCAGAAATGTTCTTCTGAGTGACAGAAGCCTTGAAATGTTGTTTATGTGTTTAGCTCTGAATATCAAGGACATGATTTAGTAGGAAGCCATCATGTTAACACCATTAATAGCATTTTCACCAACATTTATAATCCTATACTGGATAAGACCATTTACTTCTAAAACAGACTGTACAGTGTTTCCACATCTGAGTCACTACTATTTCATATACTATCAAAAGTTAAAAGTTTCCTATTAAAACAGTCATCCCCAAGTAAAGAAATAATACATTAATTGATGAGAGTTCTGCATCATAAACATGAAGGCATATACTTTTTTTGTTGTTGTTGTTGTCATTGCCAGAAATTCTGCTTGCATTTTCTATTATTAAAATGAATGTCAACAAGGAGGAAAGTATGTTCCTGCTGTCACAGGGTGTATGCTTAGACTACATCTGAACATTGTTTTTCAGGGAGAAGTGTTCGATGATTTGATCACCTGTCAGATGTGTCTCTGTGAAATGTCTTGCAGAGCCTTCAGTTCTCTTTCTCTTACCATCTGTGAAGCAAAGAACAAAGCCCCCTTCCCTATAAGCTATGCTGGCATAGAAAAAAAAATCACAAGCATCCATTTGGGGCTTTTGTTGTCCAGGTGGAATTCTTGTTTCTTCCACAAAAACATACAAAAATCAGTATCAAACACTATTTTTACTGTTTGTCTGCAAGCCAATATCTAATCATATATTTCTGTAATCTGCCATGCATCTCCTCTCTGGGTTTTTTCCTTTTCTTCAGAGTTTCCAGAATTCTTTGCACAAGTATTTCACCACAATAACATATAATGCATGTTTCTGTAATATAACGTTTTATGTTAAACCACTGAAGCTGGAACATCCTAATAGTTCTTAAAATAATGATTGCCAGTTGAGTTTATTGAATTGTTCTTTCAGCAGAATAGGCTTTTGCATTTCAAAACTAATAATGGCATTGATTTATGCTCAGTCAAAACATAATAGGCTACTGTTACTCATCCTGATGCTCCATGCCCCTCTATCATATCACACCTTGTCCAACTTCCTGGCCAGAAGTATTTCAACTGTATCTTCTTATAGCTTACAAAGATCTCTCATGTACCCTATAGCAAGAGAAAAGAAGCATATAACCGTGTTTTGCCAACCCAGTGAAAATTCTATGAAATTGTAAAATTCTACACTTGCTCTGATAAGACTAAGGGATATCTTGTTACTTTGCTAATATTAAGTAATGATAGTGACAGTTTTCAGTAATAATTGTGCTTAATATCATGTTCATCTGTATGTCCAAGTGTCTATGGTAATGTGAAAGTGATGGGTAGCAAAGCTGTGCAATCAACATTTATTCAATTTTTGCTCTTTTATACAAATACCTAGCAAATGCATTATCCCTCAACTACAGACTCACTCTGTCTGACTTTGTTAATATCTAAATATTTATTTCAAAATGGAACATTATTTCCTTTGGAACACCATTAATTTACTCACTGTGCTTTCAGGAAGATAATCCAAATTTCAGGTTTTGCTCCAAATCAGACACAAAAGGGATATAGATCCTGCCCAGAAAATTATCCAAGTCAGTGGGTAAAGGATACAAGCTTTTTTTTCTGAAACTCTTTCATACAATGTCTGACAATAACCATATTCTCAAGACTTCAGTGACTGCTGTATAGACAAGACCACTTGATTATTAAGGGTATTCAAAACAGACAGTGGCTCTTTTCAGAATCTTGACCAATCTGTACAAGGTAGGTTGATGCTGTCAAATATCAGCAGGTAAACATAAGTGGAGGAAGAAGAGATGCAGGCATTGAAGTGTTTGTTTAATTTTTTTGGTAGAGGAAAAGCAACTGTCCGGGAGATTCCAGTGGCTTCAGGATTAGGTGGTGGGTGAGAGTGTTCATAGAGTAGTAGTTAGGTGCCTTATTGCCTTTGTGACATTAGCCATAGACGTCTAGGTGTTTAAGTTGCACCAGCTAAATTTTAAAATTAGGACTACTCCGAATTATGTCTTCTTAGAGATATTTCTGTGGAATTCTCTCCGTTTTTAGCAAGCGACCTTACACCAAAGTCTAAGACACATGCCTGCACTTTCTGAATACAGAAACCTTCAGGATTTTCGAATGTAAAATCAACATTCAACTAAGATTCTCTTTATTTAAATAGACTTATTAGAAATTTAAAGCAGATGAAGATGGTTTCAATGAAATGAATAAATAATTAAGGCAAATCTGTATACTTGTCAGAAACTCCATATTAAGAATTAAGAGAAGGTAGACAGCCTTCTGACAGATCTGTTCCTTCTTTATAGCTAAAGGTAAAGTGTTTTTTTAATGCTTGATATTCTTTTTAAGTTTACCTGATCAAATCACAAACTAAAAAATGTTGCCAGGTAACTTACACTGGTAATAATCATAACCTTTAATCACAGATAAAAAGAACAATACAATGCTGTTTATTTAAAAAAAAATGTGGGCTTGGTATAAGAAGCAAGTTATCATGCTTCAAGCAATTTTGAACATTGATTTGACTGTGAAATACAATAACAGATTGCACTTTGCAAACTGGTCACTAGCAGTGCATTGTCAGCAGGTCTAGACAATAATCCATGAGTGTTGTAGGACTGCTGCCGTTAATAACTGAGCTTGTTAGTTAAAAGCGGTCAAAGACTTGAGTATTTAAGAGGATTACTGCTACAAACCATATTAATTTTTTTTAAACAGTCAAGGCCTTATTCATTAAGGGCTTTTGCAACAGAAACAGCTACATCAGGATATGATTCTGTTTTGATAAATGCCTAGGGCCTTGACCTTGCAAATGTTTGCAGTGGGCTCTTTGAAAAGTACCTGAGGGAATCAGGTAATCAACTTCCATATATGAAGTCCATATTCTCTGTAGGGAGTCAACGCACTACTCAGCCATCCTCAAGCAATGATGAAATTGCATGGCTTGAGGTTCTATGGGTTAGAGATCTTGGCAAGAGGCATGCTTCAAGCACTGTGCTTGTTACGGACTGGTATAGCTGATTCTACATTAGGCAGTGCACTTTCATCCATAGCAGAAGTACTCCTTCAGATCTGGCCTTGATAGAATAAGACTATGAAGAGTCACAAAGATGATCTAAGGGCTGGGGAACCTGCCCTGTGAGGAAAGATTGAAGAACTTAAGTCTTTTCTCCCCAGAGAAGAGAAAGGCAAAGGTGGGACCTCGTCACAGTATTCCAGTACTTAAAGGATAGCTACAAAGAAGATGGAGGCTCTCTCTTTACGAGTCACACGGAGAAGACAAGGGGCAACAGGTACAGGTTGCATTCAGAGAGGTTTCATCTCAATACAAGAAAGGAATTTAAATTTTACAAGGAGAACAATCAAACACTGGAACAAAACCTCCCCAGGGACATGGTAGAGTCACAATCCCTGGAGATTTTCAAGATGCAATTAAACAGGTTGCTGAGTAATCTCTTCCAGGCTTCCTTTCCAATTAAAGATTGGATCAGATGATCTTTTGAAGTCCCTTCCAGCCTGAGCTGTTCTTTGATTCTGTGATTCTAACACCCTATGCTATTTTTTTTTTAATAGAAGTTCTGTTTCCTTAAAAGCTTTTTCAGCCACAAGAGTCTTGTAGTTTTTTTCCTGAAGAATGACATTATAAAGAAGGATGTTGTCTCATATGTTCTCTCCCTAGTTTTATCCTGCTCCACAGGATCAAAGATGTCCATTTTTTCTTAACAAATTTTCAATGGTCACAAAGGCCAAGACCACTGGAATTTCCCCAGTCATTCTGTGGCATACTCCAGCCATAGATTTTGACCTTTGTTGTATTGGGTTTGTGTGGCAAAGCTTTGGTAGTGGGGGGCTGCAGGGGTGGCTTCTGTGAGAAGCTGCTAGAAGCTTCCCT
This sequence comes from Haliaeetus albicilla, assembly GCF_947461875.1. Classification (NCBI taxonomy): domain Eukaryota; kingdom Metazoa; phylum Chordata; class Aves; order Accipitriformes; family Accipitridae; genus Haliaeetus; species Haliaeetus albicilla. The sequence continues at coordinate 21,413,541 of NC_091497.1, forward strand.
TATGTCCAACAGAGCCAATGCCAGCCGGCTCCACAACAGACCCACCACTGGCCAAGGCTGAGCTAATCAGCAATAGTGGTAGTGCCTCTGGGAGAACAGATTTAAGAAGGGAAAAAAAGTTGTGGCACGCACAGGAACTGCAGCTGGAGGGAGGAGTGAGAATATGTGAGAGAAACAGCCCTGCAGACCCCCAGGTCAGTGCAGAAGGAGGGGGTGGAGGTGCTCCAGGCGCAAGAGCAGAGATTCCCCTGCAGCCCGTGGGGAAGACCATGGTGAGGCAGGCTGTGTCCCTGCAGCCCAGGGAGGTCCACGGTGGAGCAGATCTCCACTTGCAGCCCGGGGAGGACCCCACACCAGAGCAGGGGGATGCCTAAAGGAGGCTGTGACCCCATGGGAAGCCTGTGCTGGAGCAGGCTCCTGGCAGGACCTGTGGCCCTGTGGAGAGAGGAACCCACGCTGGAGCAGGTTTGCTGCAGGACTTGTGACCCTGTGGGGGACCCATGCTAGAGCAGTCTGTGCCTGAAGGACTGCAGCCCATGGAAGGGACCCACACTGGAGCAGTTTGTGAAGGACTGCAGCCCGTGGGAAAGACTCATGTTGGAGAAGTTTGTGGAGGACTGTCTCCCATGGGAGAGACCCCATGCTGGAACAGGGGTAGAGTGTGATGAGTCCTGCCTCTGAGGAGGATGAAGCAGCAGAGCTAAGTGTGATGACGGTACCCCCATTCCCTGTCCCCCTGCGCCACTAGTGGGGGTAGGTAGAGAATTTGGGAGTGAAGTTGTGCCTGGGAAGAAGGGAAGGGTGAAGGGAAGGTGTTTTGAGATTTGGTTTTATTTCTCATTACCCTACTCTGGTTGATTGGTAATAAATTAAGTTAATTTTCCCCAAGTTGAGTCTGTTTTGCTTGTGACAGTAATTGGTGAGTGATCTCTCCTGTCCTTATCTCGAGCCACAAGCCCTTTGTTATATTTTGTCTCCCCTGTCCAGCTGAGGCGGGGGAGTGATAGAACAGCTTTGGTGGACACCTGGCATCCAGCCAGGGTCGACCCACCACATTTGCATTGCTTATACTGTGTGCTATAATGCATTTTGTGGCATGTGTTTTTCAAGGCTAGAAGAAAATATTTTTATGGCCTTTCTGTATTTAATGTCTTTTAACAGACTGAATAGCATGTAGAGAACTAGAAACAGTGTTTTAGGCAATTCCACCCAGTGCTTAATGATGAGCTATTGGATTTCTATGTGATCTTCTAGCAAGAATAGAAGGGAATTTTACTCTAGATACCTTACTCATCCAAGACAGAAGACCGATGGATAGTGACATGAAATTTCTTGGCTTGACCATTTCTATACCACATATCACCAAGACAAACGAAGGATTTTGTAATCTGGAAATGAATTAAATATGAAATGAAAAAGAAAAGAAAGGCAATTGATAATTGAGGCCTAATGGCTGGGATAGCTAAACGAACACATTCTGAATTTTATTCTGCCTTAAGTGTGAACTTCACTCTTTGACCTTCAGGGCTTCTGTGATACAGAAGATACTTTATCCTGTTTTTGTCTCTACATTCCCTATGCCTAAGTCTATACATAAATTAATATGAAAGAACCTTTTCTTTAAAAAATCAACCCCCCTAAAGCACCACCAAAACTTTAAAAATATGTACACACACATTCACATAAGCAAGCACAGCTACGATTTGGTAATAAAGTAAAATTACACCATATTTAGCTTTTTAGCCAACTATTTCACAGAAGGCAATTCTAATTGCTGCTCAGGTGCAGTGGAAGTCATGTTCAGAGAAAACTTCTCTTACTTTGTATCTTTTCATGTTGGTATTATACACTGCTTATCAGTAAGCAAGTCAGAAGTGAAAGTACATCAGCATCTGCAGCATGTTCTTTTCATTCATCCTCAGAAGGATGTTGATCCTGCTTGTCAGTGCATCAAATTATCAGCTTCTCTATCACTATGTCTTTTTTCTTTCCCGTCTTCTGTTTTCTGCTCCAGGAATGCAATATTAGGAAATGAAACACTGATGTTATGTTATGAATCAGCTGAAGTAACAGTAAAGTTGCAAGACTGGCAGCATTTTTAAAGTCTTGTCTTCCAGCTTTGCAGGTGTTTTCTGACAAAGTAATCATAGGAATTTATAACTGGCCTGTGTACAACCATCTAAATGCTACAAGAACTGAAAGAGATATTCCATAAATATTCCACATCATTTGACACCTTGAACCTGTTTAAAAAAAATAAATAAATGCGTAATTATATGTCATCATGACAGATCCAGAAGAACAAATTGACTATTTTTATATATTAATTAGATGTAATTTTGATTGTAGTTCTTGAAAAAGACCAGTACAATGAGAATTTTGTGCCAACATCATACAGAAAATTTGGGACAAAACAATGAAAGGATATTTGAAGAGACATTGTAACATTCCTTGCATACGTGATAAATGGAATGGGAAAGACAGAAAACTTCCAAATTTTTCCTTAGCAAAGTGGCTTTGCAATTACAAACAATTCATCAAAGAGAGATTTTATTTATCTTTAAATAAATATTATTTACTTACATTACATGCTTTATATACTTATATGTATAAATGTACATGTATATACTTTATATGTATGTTATATATATACACACACTTGCCTTATTTAAAAACATATCAATTTTTAATTCCTTTAATTTTTGACTGAATGTGATACGTATTTCAATCCAATATACAGTAATGATAAACTTAAAATATTTTTTAATTATCTGCACGTGGAAGAATGCAAAAATGAAATTTAAAAAATAGATTTAATGTAAAACTATAAATGTGAATTTGCTTAAAAATCTTCAGAAACATTACTTGTTTTTCATCAATCTGAATTTATGTGATTTCATTCATAAATTCCAGGTAAAGAGAGTTCTGCTTAACTCTGGAGTTTACCTTGAAGTCTTGGGGCAGATTGGTGACTCTTTAATATGTAAAGCCAGTCTAATGCTGCATACATTCCATTCCTGAGTAAACCAAATGTACAGAACAACAGAATTTCTGAGAGCTAAAAATCTTTTTCACAATTGGGGGAGATTTAAAAAATGCTGTAACTGGAATATCTTTATGAACTTTGAAATCTTATTGACCTCATTAACTCACTGAGGAAAAAGAAGGTGATACATACTCAATTTGGCAAGCAAAAACATGAACAAAATGAAAAATTTAAAAAGACATGCAGTACTAATGCTAGTTTTGTTTTATGCTTTCATCCTCTACTACACTTCAATAACTGATATTTTTATTATTGGCAGAATTCTCAGGTCAATCTTCATGACAAATATAATGAGTAAACATCAGTCAGAGATGTTTGTGGTACTTTTAAGATACTGAGATGCTCACTGAAGTTCCAATCTTTTTTCTAAAGAAAAAATGTTTATGTAAAGCTGATTCTTGAAATCAATCTTCATTCATAGCTGTGTGATAGAAAGATTCATAAAGCACTTTTTTCTTTCACCTGCAAAATCAAATCTATCACAGTATATTGATAAATATACTTAGATACACATTGCAAATGCAACTGGATATTTTCTTCCAAAATCTAATTTCAAAACTCATCGATACCTCCATTTAAAATAATATTACATTCAATTGGAGCCAAAAAGAAGGGTGGACAGAGTGAATGGAGAGAGATTGTGGATTAATAATATGACCTTTCACTCCTTTGTCTGAGGTCAAAACTGACTGAAGCAATGCTTGAATAAGACACATACCTACAATCCATTTTAATCTAAAATGTTAAAGTTTTTGCACACTATTTGTAAAGGCAGAAATCACATTCTGATGTAATTGTCTCCTCTTCCTGCGGTGGTTCAGGAATATGTTTTCTTGTACTGGAGTGGAACCACATTCTTTGCAAATCAGTTCTCAAACAAATCATATGGAAGTGTCCTGACAAAATATAAATTACCAAGAACCAGACTAATTTGAGGATATAAATCCTGCCTTCCATGAAACAATTACACAATATTTAGAAAAAAAAAACAGGAGAATCCAAAATACACAGTTTGTTATTTGAATTAAGACACCTTTTCGGGATTTTTTTTGTTTGTTTACTTAAATACTCCTCTTTGGGCATGTATTCAAGACTTTATGCAGTGCTAACTCATGGATTAGGGTGCCACTAGATGACATTGTTCACATGCATTTTTACAAGTGAACAAATTTTCTGTTTCTTCCTGCATTGTGGGAGTAAACAAAAAAAAGAAGTATTCTGAAGATAAATTAGTTTTCTTGCTTGCTTTTCATGAGACAATTTCTTTATACAGGATTTTTTAACCATATAAAAAACTACTCAAAAGGTATTTGCTTAGACAGTACCCTGTTATGTCTACCAGACTGAATAGAAGACAGCTTGTTATTCTTGTTTCAGGTGGAACATTGGTGTCTTGTATTACATGAATGAATTTCCAAGAAACAGAAAATTGAGTTGGAAAAGTGACTTCTGATGGTGGGTTTTACATGATTAGCATGGTTAGGGAAACTCATTTATTCTGTATCTGTGTGTCTGGGACATGAGCCTCAGTTTTTTAGGTAAGTTGTAAAACTCATTAGTACGTATGCATGGACACCAAACCACAGCTTTTAGATTTATTACACATTTTCAAAAGGCACAGGCCTCCTGAACAAAAGCAGAACAGTAGATTTTGAAATATATGTACAAGAAAAATTGATTGCATTTTACACATACATGAGATCAGGAACACGTTGGTAGGTGGTAAAAACAAACATTTAGAACTTAGCAACTTGTTGGTGTGTTACACATTTATACATACAAATCTAATGATAAATTATTAAACCTGTAAAAATGAAACCTTATAAAATATTAAGTGTGATCAGGAAATGTCAGAAAACATATGTTGTAATTTCTATTTAGAAAATCATAATAATTAATCATATAGGATTAGCAATACCACTGACTTAGAACTAAAAAGTGCTTACAATGCAATGAAGTTCTGTATTTCATTTTTACTTCAACGTAAAGATAAATACTGATATTAACTGGGGAAAAAAATCCAAAACCTAAAGCCTTCTCAGATCTTTAACGTCCATAAATAGGTGGGACCTTGAATTAACAAGTTCTTTGACAGGAGGCACCTTTATCAGCAATTTCCCCTAACATTGGATCTGAAACAGAAGTCACTGAAGGCTTTTTTTCTTTCTTTTTTTTTTCCTTTCTTTTTTTCATTGATTTAACTTGGCTGGCCGCCAAGGTGTAGAATCAGCATGGTAAAATCCAGTAGGACAGGAAGATGAATTAAACAATACAGAAGTTAAACAGACCCACTGTGCTGAGTCAGTTCTGACTCAGAAGGAATAGTACTGATTCACCAGAATCAGGGTGTGTTATATTACAGGAAGTTTGTCATTTTAAATATTGACAAAATTCAACCTTACACAGAGTTTAAGACATGACAAGAACAAAGGACAATGTAATGTTGCTGCAAGTCAAAAGAGATTAACACATATTAATATTAACTGAGAAAAGCCAACAATCTGGAAAAGTGGGAAACATTTTTAGGACTTCACAGAGGTTTGGAATAGCTGATATCTGAAAATTTAGTCTTCAAGGAGGTGACTCATTTCTTGGAGTACACATAGGAGCAATTATTTGGTAATTATTTCCCAATTTCAGAATATAATAGTAAGCTTCAGTGTTTCTTCTTCAGTCTCCTGTCCAGTATTTTTTTAGGACTTGCTGCTGTTGTTTCACTCATAGGCATACACCACACAGTTCTGCATATATACGTGCACTCACTCTCTCTGGCCCACGCATTTTCTCTCTCTCTCTCTCTCTGTCATAAAACCAGGTATCTACAGTCTCCAGGTATTTGATGGGTTATCATTAGTGAAAAAAACCCAAACAACCATGTAATATTTGTCTAATATATTTACTTTCAGATACTTCTAGCTAACTATAAGGTAAGGTCACAATGCTCACTATCAAGACACTCCCACACACATCAGAAAAAGTGTTTTGTTCACATTCTTGAGAAATAGTTAAGAAAAGTATATAGTAAATAATCTATTGCAGAAGGTATAGACAGATCAGGAAAGCCGAAACAACATAAAAAGGAAACAAATTCCTCAAGAAAATTAAAGCAGTAATGGACGGTGCAGAAACAAACTTTGGGAAAAGAAGAAGACAGAGAAAATCTGGAATATTTTAAATCTGGAATAGGGGAAAGTCTACAAGAGCATCTGGTATGATCAAAATAAAATCAACAAGCAGTGACATATGTTCCATAATCCTCAATTGCACAAGGCAAGTTCATATGAAATGTTTTCCTTTATGATTGACCGGCTAGCTTGCCCTATAGTTGTTTAGCATTCTTTGGTACTGAAACTTTTTCTTTCCCATTTGTGGGCTTGGAGGGCTGAATATTTCACATAATTAGTAAGTGTTGTCAAGCCAGAGCAAAGCATTGCAGTAGCTGGCTGACTGCCTAGAAGTAGAAACAGAATAGTAAAATCTTGCAAACAGGACAGGAAGAGAAGTTAAACAAGAGACAAATCCTCCATTTTTGGCACATAGTCAAATTGGCAAACTGGGAAATTACAGATGGAAAGTGAAAAAAAAAAAGAGAAAGTTATGAAAAAAATAAAAAAAATATGCAGTCAGATAATTTTACAATATTCATCATTCCATCAATCTTTGGATAGCAGATACAGCACATGCCATACAATATACTAATGAAAATGAATCCCTTCAAACTAGAAGTTCTGGAGATAACTAAGCCAAACAGATCAGGGAAGACATTATCAGATACATTCATACTAAGGCAGCCTATGCAGAGAGAAACAGAACTCAATTTTATTCTATGTTGATTGAGCAGCATATGAAGAAAAAGAACTATGCCAGCTCAGAAATATAATCGTACAAACTTTTTTAACAAGTTGTGTAAAAAGATGAAACATTTGGAATATACTTTTTTTTTTTCTGGACAGCAGTATGGAGACTGATGTTCATATTAGTACAGAAAATCTTGATAAAAAATACTCATTTTGTCTATTTTTGTCATCTCCTTGACTTTCTCCCTTTTCTGTAAGGCTGTGCACATTTTTTCTTCACTTACTTCTGATAAGAAGCTACCTTGTAGGCCTATACCTTTTTTTTCCAGATCTCCTATATCAAGACGTTTAAAACTTTAAGGGTCAGATTCTTGCCCTTACTGTAGCTCATCTGACTAGTCTAGAAGTCCGAGGGATAAATGTGGACTGTAACGGCTCTGGAAGGTATTTTCTTAATGCAAGGGCAGTGTAGGGCCAAAGCACATTTTAATAGCCTAATGTATATTGCCCAAACATATGAGCATGACAGAGGTAAGACCCAGTGTGCTGGCAACAAAAGCGTTCTTAGTTCATAACCTCTGATGCTGCTGTGAATGTCATCAATATAGCTTTGACAGCTGAAAAAAACCCCAGATTAAGGTATTTACAATTTGCTGTACCATGAACGATACAAAAACTTGGTCTCTTATTTTCTTGCCAAGTTGTTAACCTTCCACTAAAGATATCATCCAAAAGCCACATGTACCTGACCCAACAACACTATACATGTATGCTTGATTATTCAGACTAGGCCTGCAAGCAGGCCACTTACATAAATACACTTGATGTTTACTAGGTAAACTTACCCATGTGATATTTTTAAAAGTTTACAGATTAAAAAAAGATATTTTAAACAGCTAACAACATGTGTGTGTGAATGACTAATCACCAGTGAGTGCATATGGTCCAGAACTTAGGTTTGTGTGATCTTTTCTGTGCTTGCTTGTGATATTAATGATCTCTGTGTCAATGCTTTGATTTCTTAATCTCAAAAATTTTTGGTAGCCACTTTTGTATATATACAAATTACAGCAGGCTGTAACACAAATACTGCTATGTATAAACTCATTTTAATCAGAAGTTATTCAAAACACCTGACAATTTATTGAAAAACTCCATCTGTGTCTGAAACGTGTGATTGAATTAAATCATGCATATTGTAACTTTATAGCCTCCTGTGCTGTGAGGTGTATATTATCTGATTAGACAAACAACGAGCCAATATAGCATGAGAAGGGCCACTCATATTGTTCCCTAAATTGCTTAACAGCTACTATAAATTGTGAAAATAGTTCCTCTTTTTTATCTATTTTTTAATTAAAAGAGAATATTCTCCAAGATCACCAGCAACTTCAGAGAAAGGCATTTCTGAAACACTTGCAGAATCTTGGCATATGTTTTAATTCTACTCTGTCTGGTTACATTAGACTGTGTAATAGGGTGAAGGTTTTACCTACTATCACACTCAGGAGATTAAGCACAATATGGTCCTTCCATATGGTATTTGTGCCTAAAAACCAATGAGATTAGAATGCCTATGCTGAACATCACTCCATATGTTCATCAGAATAGCCCATAGGTCTTGACAGAACTAGTGATTTTTGGAGATTTAAATTAATATCTTTAACAGTGCCTCAGAAACATCTCAAGCACTGCCAATAATTGTTGTGTTTCATCCCCCCCTCCCCAATTATGCTATTATATGTTATGCTAATGATTCTTCTGTTTGTTTCCAGTATCTATTTTCCTCTGTTAAATAAGCATAATTATTTCACTTCTATACTGGAAAATTTATATTCTATTTAGGAAAAAAATAATCTCTTTTGCACTTTAATATACATTACACTTAAAGCAGAAAAAGAATACGAAGTAAGTCAACAGTTCACATTGGTTTCTTTGCTAGGTATTTCAGTGGTTAGTAAGTTGAATCTCTGTAGTCACATCTAATTTCCTGCCTAATATTCTTCACATTTAATCTTGATACTGAAGTCACATGGCAACATCCACTTTATCCCTATAATTTATGGAATCAGAGAACAGAGAAATCACAGGTTTTGGAAAACACGTGTGCAACTCCAGAAGCAATATCCACAGCTCTCCCACAGATGAAAGTTCCCTCTCATCCTCCCAGCCTTGAGTAACTAGTGTATCCTGAAACTTGAACATTACTTTCTTAACATTTTTTTATTGTCCAGCAATTTAAGAAAAAAAATCCAACAAACCTCTCTCTTTTCTTCTGTCTTAGGTGAAATTCACTGGCTTTTTCCTTTCCAACAAGACTAGGGTGAAAGGGTAGGAATACTAAAATCATACCCTGAAGGCAAGGCTAAGAGTGAGGCTAGAATAGTAACAGTCAAAGAAGATTGCCTCAAGGAAGGTAATCTTTGCATAGCTTTATCTTTGCATAGCTTATAATAAGACTTCATCTTATGCCAAGTTGTCTCATTATCCTTTGCAACTGTTTGGGGTTTTGTTTGTTGCATTTGGGGGCGGGAGGGAAGTCTGCTTTCTTGTTGGTCATGATTATTCCTTGCTCTTTTCTCTTAGTTGGTCCTTTTTCTGATTGGATATTGGATAGAGTGGAGGCTTCTGTTCCACTATTTTTGCCTCTCATTCTTCCACCATTATCTTTGGCTGACCGAATCACACACCACTTCTCTCTCTTTGTGTCTCTCCCCCTCTCCACCCTATGAAAAGACAAGATTAATAACATCTCTCGATCCTGAAATAGAAACTCTTTATTGTTGTTGCTACCATGTTACAGAAAATGTTCTAAACCCTCCTGCAGCAGTGATTTGCTTTGGAGCAACAACCTAATACATAGTGCAATATCTTTTAATTTGTGAAGATCAACTTTTAAAATGTTTCAATAGAATCTAACCACAGAATGATTATTTGAAATCCTAGTTCAACATGTATATATATTTATTTTTGCTTTTTAATTGAGATACATTTTGAAACTCACTTATGTCTTATTCACCAAGATTGTTTAGGATACACTTCGTTAACATTCTGTCATCTCATTTAACAAGGAGCGTAAATGTGAATGAACAAAAGGAGCCACTGATATTAATAATGATGACTGTCACTCAAGATGCCTTTAGGTGTATTAAATAAGATATTTAATCGTTCCTTGATAGACATAAAAATCTAATATTTAATTTGAATTATGGTTTTCTGAATTACTATATTGCAGAAGGAAATATCTTCACTCCATTGGCTTAAGGTATTTTTACTTTGCACTACTAATCTTACATAAAAAAGGAATTATTTTACACATCATTGCAATCTTTATAACAACCTAAACGGACTTCCTTTCAATGCTGCTTGCAGCTATCATTTAGGAGTAATAACAGAGTGGGTTTAAAAGAGAATATCCCATCATACAGTATCTATCTAGTAATTTTCCTCCTCTCTTTCGTATCTTAAGAAGGATTTTCTTTTTCAATTGACTGTTTCAACTATAAGAATTCAAACTTAAATTTCTCTTATTCATTTTAGCCCGATGACACAAAATTGGAGTTATTCATGATTCTGTTCAGCAACACAGTCATTTTATGATATTTTCCTAGCTCTGATGTATTTTTAATAGCGATATCAGTACAAAGAGATTGAAAGTACCACAAAATAACAGGGCGGTGGAAGCCAAATGTAAAATCAATATAACAGATTCTCAGAGAGCATTTAAATAGAAGACAGTTCTCTCTGTAAATAAAATAAATAAATAAATAAACCATTGTGACTTCATTTTTGCACAATTCTTGATTTTGGTTTTGGTTATTCTATTTAAAAAAAAAAAAAGATAAAATATGCATAGTCCTGCTGTAGCGTGATCAAACTATGGCAGCTCTCTTCTTCGAGTCCGTTTCTATTACTGTAGTGGGACAACACGGATTAATTACTGTTATTTATTGCAGTTAAGTTACACATAAATCCAGGTTGCTCAGAATATAACCATGCCTTTAGGAGCAAGAAGAAAGTGTCACACAGGTACCATATTTAAAAATCACCATCATACTTTGTCAACCACCTCAGTAAATCAGAAATTCCACCACTTACAAAATTAATTTGGAACCTGCAGGTATAAGTAAATCTGTAAAAATAGTAGTAAAGATATAATTGAAAGATTTTACAGTTTGGCCTCCCTTTATGTCACTATTTTGTGGTGAAATTATCATATTTTGCCCATGTAATAGGGAGTTAGGTATTCAAATGATATCAATTACACTTAACAACCTGATTTTTGCCTGATGTGCAGAATCATTTTACCTCCTGCCTTGGTTTATTCATGTAAAGAATGGAAATGGTATTTCAAACTCTCAGGCCTGAGTTTCACAGATCCAGAATCTTAGTTAAGGTATAGGGATTAGTATTTTGCTTTAATTCAGCAAAGCACTTAATCATATTTTAGTTTCAGAGACTTCTTTGAGACTTCACTGGCTCTTTCCTGTCTAAGCTTTTTAAGCATGTTATTTTCAAGCAACATCCTAACTCAATATAAAGAGAAAAGTGGAAAGACTTGTAAAATAAGGTTTCAGGATCTGCTTTTGAGCCTAACAGGAAGTTTTCTGGGGATGAAGTCCATCTGAACAGTTAAAACTGTTTTACCCCTAATGTAAAGGATATGCCAAAATAAAGTACAAGGGCTGTGGTGCAGAGAAGTTTTGGCAATTTAAAAGGTAAACTTGGACGTTATATACACAAAAGAGCCTGGGGTTTAATTTTACTTTATGCAATGAGTCTGCCAATTCAAGAGCTCAAATGCTCCCATAAAACCTGTGAAATCTCAGTCTGTTCAGGAAATGGGGTCAGCAAAGTTACTATAAAGAAAATTATCTTAGAAAAAACTTCCTAACTGGAAGCTGACTAGCCAATCTTGTACATGTCTACATGAAGAATTTAAAAAAAAAAAAAAAGTTTTAGCTCATCTGAAGTGTTTAAGACTACTGACACATGTTTAGAACACACATTATTTTGGATTAACGTAAGAGTTAAGTCCAGGGTACCTTTTCCTAACTAAAGGACATGAGAAAATCAACTGGTTCCATTCAACAGGTTTAAAGACCAATTGTACCAAGCCTACATTCATTAATTGCCCTCAGAATTTGTTCTAGCTGTAGGTATTGGCAACTAAATCCTTGCAGGTAGATCCTCTTTGCCTCATCCCTGACAAAATATGAATATTACATATATGAACATAATAAAGTAGAAGGCTAGATTTGCATGTACCAGGACTTTGTTTATTATTGGTATAGAAAGCATTTTTTTAATAGAAACATAAAGAAATAAGTTTGGAGGGAAGCTCTGAAGTCATCTAGCCCAACCTCCTGCTCAGAGGATGGCAATATTCAAAGTTAAATTGGGATGCTAAGGGTTTTGTCAAGCCGAATTGTGACTGTCTCTAAGGATATAGATTGCCTGTATGTGCAACCTGCTCCAGTGCTTAACCACTCACACTGTGAAACTTTTTTTCCCCTCCTGCTTGAACCTGTGACTGCTGCTTCTTGTCCTTCATCTGTGCCTCTCTGAGAGGCCACTGGCTCTGTATGTTATAATAACACTTTAGCAAGTGTAAAACTGCACTTAAGATCCACCTTTGCCTTCCCTTCTCCAGCCTAGGCAACACATTAAAGTTAGCCTCTCTTCATATGTTACATACTTCATGTCTCAACCTTCTCCATGGTATTCTGCTGCATTTGCTTGAGTGTTTTGATGTATCATTCCTATTTTTCTCTCTTCATGAAGTGCCATGAAGGTTTCTAAATGTCTCCTTTTTATGCAATCAGCTTCAACACAGGAGTGAGAAAGGACTTTCAGGTTACCAGTTAAGAGAGCGTCATTCATTCACAGACCCACGTACCCCTCTCCCCGCCACTGCATGCATGCACACAGACACACACAAACATGAACAAATCCATTGGCTTGGTTCCAGTTCTTTTCACAGAGCATTGCATACAGAAACTTGACAACTCGTGATCCAGACTGTTTTGGGGTGTGTGTGAGGGGATATTCATCTGTTTACATATCCATTTTTCTCTGACAGTAAATGAAGAGTAATTTGTTCTCAAGTGAACCTAGGTATTTTGAACAATTTGCAGCAGAATTATTCTCTTTTCTCTGCCAGACTTACTGAGATAATATATTTCAATATTTAAAGTAGAGGCAACACTTTGCATCATCTATTTAGTTTGACATATTTATTTGCTGATGTAACTTCTGTATAAAAATATGTAGTTACAAATGGTTACATAACTGCTGTTGTAGGATCTGTTGAGATTTTATGAAGCATATTTCACACTCAATGCCACAATTAAAAAATAAAAAAAAAGGAGAAAAAAAAGTTTAAATAGTAACTACTTATTCTGTAACTGGAAATCAAGCAAACTTTCTGTCTAGGACCCTGGTCTTGCTGGCCAAAGAAGTAACTTCCAATCTTTTATACCTAAAATGTAAAACAGGACTATAAGGAGAAAATAAAAGTAAGATTTAAACCTCTTTCTACCACCTCCACAGAAGCTTTGTTTTGCAGTTTATGAGTCCAACAGCCAGAATTTTAGATCTAATCCATCCCTCATGGGGCAAAGCAGAAGCCAGGCCTTCTATCTGGGCTATTATGCATGGTAGTATATACAGCATTTGCCAAAAAATAAAAGGTCTTCTGTCATGAAAAGTTCTCGTCAGAAAGCCTTGGAAACCTTACATCTATGGGCACTTTGTGTTTTCATCACAGTTTCAAATTAATTAGTGAGACTACTTCAAAAGCTTTAATCTAGGCTATGGTATTAAGAAACATGCATTAGGCATTTCCTGTTTGCATTTCTACGTTGCTTGTTTAAAGAGTTCTTTTACTTTCATCGAAGACTGTTGAGGGCCTTAATGTACAATATTGACAGAGTAATAAAAATAGCAAATTATGTTTCTGGCTGTGTGCCAACTTCATTAAATTCTCAGTCATATCAAAAACAATATAGAGGACAGAGGAAAAACAGCCTTATTCAAGCTTAATCAGGATTGCAGCTGAAATGTGATGAGGAATAACCAGTATGTTCCTTTTCCACTAAACAACTGCCCCCTGAGTCATGTTAATATTCTGTATTTCCCTTTTCCTGGATACATGTTAAAATCATGACAGGCAATAGTCTGCTTCCTATGAGTTTGGTGGCCTAAATGTTTGTCTTTCTGAAATAATGCAATACATTTCCCTTCTCAATTATAGTATCACAAGTTCATATACTTTGAGGTATCAAACATTAACTCCCTAAGAAGGTTTTAATATTGAACCTCTTGTACATGGCAAACAGCATCTGCAGGTATGACTTATTCCATCTAGAGAACATTCTGAAGTATGAAAATATGAGAGCAACTGAAAAAAGAGATCTTTCAAATGGCACAGCTTAATGTAGAACCATATATCAGACCAGGATAACTTTCGGAGGCAATATTTAGATTTCATTAAAGACTTCAGCTGAGAGATTCTTACACTAATGGCTGTAAATATTAAATTAACATAACAAAAGCATGTTCAATAGATATGAAATGCAGGGGAAATGCTAGTGTGGCATTAAAACTTTAGAAACATCTGAGTAAAAAAATCTGTTCACTGTGGATAGGTGGTCCGGCTATAAAAGGATATGTATTTTTTAATTCTCAGCAGTCACTTATAATTAATTTTTTTACTGAATATAAGCCATGCATAAGTACAAAAAATACACTTTTGTAACGAAAGTGTTCCAGAAATGGGGTTAATATTAAGTAAGATTTATGAAAGGGTTTTGTCATCTGGCCCTTGATATATTATTCATAGTCTGGACTCAGATGTCATGCTTTCTTTACAATATTTTATGCTTTATAAAGACATCTTGAAAAATCAAAATACTGAGTGGACAACTGCTTAAATTATCCAGGAGATAATGCAGAGGAAAACGTGCATCCTTCAGGCTTGATTGCCTGAACTGTATGAAGCTATTTTACTCCTTATGGATTTGACAGCCTCATACTCCTACTAAAAATCTTTCTTCCAAAACTTTACTCATCTCATTCTTTCAGAGCAATGCTGACTGCCCTTGAAACTATACACCTAAAACTTTGGAAATCTTGTTTAAACTCTTCAGGGTGTTCAAAATTTCAAAAAGACTTAAGCATGTCAGCATTTCTTGACAAAGAGCAGAGAATACTCAGACCTTGACTCTGGGATGTCCCAGTCTTCATTTCATTAGATTCATTTGATAAGGAAAAGAACCTGTGTGGCTATAGAGTAAAAACATTCCACTAGAAGCTGCTTTCCAAACCCAGCTTTACTCCCTACGTAGAATGTTAAAGGGAAGGGGAAAAAATCCCTCAAGGGTTTGGGGTTTTTTTTTAAATCCTTTAAGTGATTTAAGGCATGCTTAATATCTCTATTCTGGTAGGGCTTAAGCTTAAGAAAGGCATTCAACTGGTTGAATATTTCCAGAAAACTGTATGGATATGTGTTGCTCACACCAGGGTTTGTTTTTTGAGTGTCACGGGTTCAAATTGTCAGTCACACAGACTGGGAAACTGGCCAGAGTGTGCCACAGTTCTAAATCTTTTTAGAAAAATGGGGGAGATAGCATTTTCATAAATCTTATCCTGACAGGGAATTGGAAAAAATTATGGTACCCATATCCAAGAGCTTGGAATAATTTCTGCATTCTAGAATTATATGCTGTATATTTTCCTGTTGTATTTTGTAAAAAACTTAGACTTTTTGAGAGTTATGTGGCAGCTGAGCAGGGGTTTTAAGTAGACTTGTGCATTTAAACCTTCCTTTCAATCTTGATCTTTATAACCAGTCCCTTCTAGTTTAGCTTAGTATGTTTTGTTTAATGTTAATTGCTGTAATTGTGTTGCAGTAGTATCATCAAAAATGCTTTTGTGTTTAAATTATATTAAATTATATTTTAAGACATTAAAACTGTATTTTTTGTATCAAAATGTTTTACCCTTTTTTCATGACTGGAAAGAAAGGTGAGTGAAAAGAACTAGTTAATTGGCTCATTAAAAAATAGTTTCTCTCCCACGTCTAAGGGAGGAGACACAAAAGGCATGCAGACACTATGTGGAGAATAGACTAGAAAGATTTAAGAAAGCTGCCTGCATGGAGTGTAAAGATCTAGGGAAGAATGAGTGCAGAGGTGTAAGCAAGATCAGGACTGCACACAGGTGCAAAGTTGAAAGAGAGATTAAATTTCATTCGCAACATGAGCAGACACAAAGCTACTACAATGTTATTCATAAGGATTGAAACTGTGGGAGAGGAGGACAACCTACTATATCTGAAATGAGAAAACTGAACAGCGGACAGAAGAGTTTCCTGTAATTGAGATAAGCATGATCCTGTCTTTAAGGGTGGGGAAGAAAGGACCAATTACCGAAAAATGTAAGCCAAAAAGAAATCTACGATGTGAGCCAAAATATTACACAGGAAGATGGAATAGCAATTTTGGTCAGTAAATTAAACTTTTTTTTTTTTTTTTTTTAAAAATGCATTTTAGAAGACTAAAATGTTTCAGATTTTTGAGGAATAATTTCACAACCCTTATATCAGTCTCATCTGACTCTCTCTGGTTAACATTTATTATCATTTCTAGTGCACTACTGCAGCATCCCTTTCTAGAGAAAAGAGAGGAATTTTTTGTGGACTCATACTATTACTCACATGCTCTGTCTTTTTAGAGAATACTTTGCAGTGATGAGACATTTAGGCTTATTACCTAATGGAGAATTTTTTTTAATAGATGGAGCCCAGTGGGAAGATAGAATCAACAGAAAGCAAAATGGGCCCAGGCTACTAGCACTTAAAATGAATAATCTCCAAAGAAAATTCCTAAACAAAAGACCAGAAAAAACTGGCAGCTCTGACAGAACCTCCAACTCAGAACAATACTTTTCCTAAGGAATAAAGTCATTACTAACCAACAGGGAAAATAACTTCATTGCAGCAAGTAGCACAAAACCAAATAAATTTAAATTCTATATTCTACGGATATTACTAAAAATTTGCTATTAACTATATAAGAAAAATGGTACTACTAATAGTGAAATTTTAAGAGAAATTATAGACTATGAAGACAAAATGAACACTATGGATGACAAACGTAATTGTCCCTTGTACTGGGTCTGGCTGAGGTGGAGTTAACTTTCTTCATAGCAGCCTGTATGGTACTGTGGTTTAGATTTGTGACTAAAACAGTGTTGATAACACACTGATGTTTTAGCTACTGCTGAAAAGTGCTGGAACAGCGTCAAGGCCTACCCTGTTTCTCACTCTGTCCCCCCAGTGAGTAGTCTAGGTGTGGACAAGAAGATGGGAGATGAGACAGCTGGGAGACATTTACCAAAGCGATACTCCATGCCATGTAACATCATGCTTGGCAACAAAAATGGGGCATCATTTTTCCAAAGTAGTCATTGCTTGGAGACGGTTTGGGCACTGTTTTGCTGGTGGTAGAAGGCAAATATTGCCTTTGCATTACTTGTTTGGTTTTTACCTTTTTTTTCCCCCTTTGCTTATTAAATTGTCTTAATCTTGACCCATGAGTTTTTCTGGGTTTTGTTCTTCTGATTCTCTCCCGCATTCTACGACAGGGCCGGGAGTGAGCAAGTGGCTGGTGGGTGCTTAGCTGCTGGCCAGGGATAACCCACCATATTCCCATAGAGACTGAATAAATCTTACACAGACAGATGCAATACAGAGACAAAATACAGAAACAAAAGCTTTGTTCTGTAGGAAAATAAGCAACTCTTATTTATTACTGACCTATATACAAGACATTGACAAAATGCAAACATAATGTATTGATCACATTCAGTGTCTTTGACTTTACATAAAAGTTTGATTTGATAATGTTTAACTTAAAAAAAAACGACAAAAATAAAAGGGATAATAAAAGAATCATCAACTATATTCTAAGATAATGTGAGGAAAAAAAAGTAAGCACATCATTATTCTGTTGTAGGAAAATGTGGATATGAACTTTTCTGTAAGACCTATTGTGGTTTTAGTGGATTTGTCCTGAGGACTATGTTACACTTGAATACTGTTGGACTACTTCCTTGTTAATATGGATTTTTTTTCAGTAAAATATTGTGTTCCTACATATATACTTACCTATGTTTGGACCAGGTGTTACTTACTTTGCTTTTTGATTCTTTTAGTACCCCTGGCCTGGAAGTAGCACTGGGAGGATGTTACATCCTTCTTGACAGCTGTGGGCACTATGACTTAAGCCTTTCTGATGAAAACATCATCTTTTTCATATGTGACCATTGAGTTGGCTACAAAATAAATTGGCCTCATCTTTTCAGCCAAAGAATACGCTGGAATTGTGTGAAGTGTTATTGCTATTGACATCGGTGAAACTTCATCTGGAGTACTCCACAGTTTCCATGCTAGGGAAAGAGGAAGCCAAACTAGAGTAGCTTCAGAGAGGGAGGACCAGCAGAGTGGAGACTGGCTTTAACAGCATCTGTTAATGAACACTGTTGAATACTATACACTGGGTTAGCTGAAAAGACCCTTGGCCTTACAGCCAGTCTTATACTGATAGGATACAAAAGATATGTTCATATTCTAGGCATATTTCAGCTAGATTTAGATTGCCAAGTAATGCTGACACTGCAGCAGAGAGCTTAATGCAAGATACAGTCTCCAGGGAGCTAGAGGAATACATGAACAACTGCCTCCCTTGCATTTTAAGTTTTGTAGTGTCTGTGTTGTAAACATGGAGTACAGCTTACTCAGTCTAAAAACCCACTCTGAACAGTGTATGACAGTTTTCTCCGGAAAATACTAGACAAATTCTATTGCAACAAATGCATTTAAATTGATTAAGACTACATTTAAGGAAGGAGGAAAAAAAGAAAAAAGCTTTGCTCCTCAATAAAAGAGGACTTTAGAACTGCTTTCTATGAAAAACAGTGGGGAAAAGAGAAGTTAGTCAGTTCTAAGATAGAATTTGACATGTTTAGTAAAAGTATCTTTTAAGAAGCAAGGATGAATTGCCATGTGATGATAAACTGCATTACCCAGGAGGTCCTTTGCAGTCCTAGGTACTTATTTTAGGCAGAATTAATTTCAAAGTAATTGTTAATAAGCATTATTAAAATGCACTGCAATGACAGTTCACCTATTCACACAGTTTAAGACTTAACCTAGCCTGTTTTTCATGTAAGTTTTAAAAGCATTTTGTGTGCCTAGGTAAGACTGAGATTTTTAAGAAGTTCTCAAATTATTTTTATCCCAGAGCATGCTGTGAAGGAAAGAAAGTAACTATTATCTGAATATTAGTCATAATATTGTAAGAGAAGCTACATTATATATTTCATTATGGCCTCTATCTACCTGGTTAAGCTACTCACTGGATTTTTCAGTCAAGTCATAATTTGTGCTAGAGATGAGTGACTTAGGCTAGGGTTTTATTTCTGTATTCTCAAATTATTAAATGAGATCACTCATTGACTCCTTTAAATGAGAGGCATAAAATAAGTAGTATGTACCTAATCACTTGGCTGCATAGCTTTGGAATGAAAACATTGCTGAAGTGATTGGTGAATTGATTTTGCCATTTACTATGGGTTTCCAGCAAACATTTCATCGATTTGATATGTAGCACTGACCCATACAAAGACTATAAGCTTTGTCCTGGATGTTTATCTCTGATATATATTTTTTTTTTCTTGTTATTTTAGAATTCCAAAACAGGAGCATGCATCATCACATATAAAGACCAGTGGTGTCAAATTCATCTCAATACAGGAAGATAAGCAATGTTGTGGACAGGTTTTGAGTATGCAGCTGTGCTAAATTTGCATTCAAATGACCAGCTATGCCATTAATTTGAAGCTCTTGTTCCTGCAATTCTGAAAAGCCAGGGGATGAACACCACAGTGCTTTTGAGAGGTCAGGAAGTATTGTTTTAGGAAAGGGTAAACTGAGACACAGCATTTTAATGTAATTCTCTGTGTTCTTTGAATCTGTGACAGAAAGCAGTAAAGTGTGATGATTAATTCTTCAAGCACCTATTTCACAGTGGTTAATGCCAAAAGGGATCACTAAGTCTACACTGACCTCTTATCTGTCAGGAAAATACATTTTACTCAGCTATGTTCATGTTGGGCTCTGATTTGTTTTAGGATAACATATTTCATTGTTCAGAAAACAAATTGTTATATACCACAGGAAGGAGCAGGAGACAATGAAACTGCACCCATGCTAACAAATTAAACTGTTCCTGAGCACCAGCACCAAAGTGTTGTTGCCTCCCCACATCAGACTGTTAGAATGGTTAGAAGTCCGGGTTTTGCTCCAGAATATTTAGCAACCTCTTACACAATTCCCAGACATTATCCAGGAGTTTCTATGGCCAGGGATCATCAGCAGGAGGCAATCTTTCTATGGCCACTCTGTACTGGTGGAGAAGAGAGTTCAGCAGTGTGAATTTGGATCAGTCTGTGTGCCAGAGGCTGGTCCCAGGCACCTTTATTTTCCTAGCATAGGCATAACATCTTCTATGCCACCTAGCTGCGAGGAAGTCGATCAAGCAGCTGAAATGATCCTACTAAGAACAAATTGTTCCTGCAGTACCAAGAAGAAAAAAACTGTACAGGTTGCTGTCTGTGTTTCCAATGCCAAATGTGATGATCAGCATACTCCCACACCTGCACACAAGTCACATCGAAAAAATTGTTTGTAGAGAAGAACAACATTGATTGATCTCTTGTCTTGCTATGGTACATTTCTGGTTGTTTAAAGACAGCCAGCATAACCCCTAAATCCAAGAATATATCAACAGAAGACTCTGTGAGGAAAAAAGTATATAAAGAAAAAGCCCTGATGAATGGGAAGTGATTATAATCTCTATCGTCATATAAGGCTGGAAAAAAAATTGAGATTAAAGCAGTTTAAAGATATCTGTATTTTGCAGATCTATGGAAAAGAACAGACATGACTAGAACACATTATCATGATGGCCCCATACGGCCACCAGTACACCAAATGTAAAACTGTCTGGAGTTTAGATTTTTTTTTTTTTTTTTAAGTTGTTAATCTATATCAGAGGCTGTAAGCAACACTTATGTGTCACCTGATAAACTGTTACAATATTTAATTAGGTTTTCTATGAAGAGCTTTCAGTATATTACAAGGCTGAATTTGTCCAGCTATACATCCCATGATCCAAATAGGTGTGCTCTTTTTCAAAAAAACAGATCCCTGTATCATTCTATGCATGAGTGCATATGTAATGCTTCTCTCCTATAAAATACTTTTTCCATTATATCGCCTACCACAAAGTCATGATTTATTTATATGAACCTGATTTATGTTTGAAGCAGCAGTTAAAATACAGGTCCAGCTGGTATAGGTATGTGTTTTGGCTCAGGGAAGAGAAACCATTTACCATTTGGACAAAGTTAGTCCAGAACTTTGACATTATGCAACAGCAATTTCTGCACTTTTGCGAAAAACCTGTTATGATTATGCCTCCTCCCTGTAAGTCACAGAAATGTTCTCTTTTTAAAGCTAGTAAAAAGTTATTTCTGTAGTTGATATTTCTTTCACTTTTTTAATAAAGTATTTTAACACAATGTTGTTTCTTTAAACAATGAGATCTAGTCTGAAGGTATTTGTCCAAATAGAAACAGCAGCCCTAGAATACAAGGACAACCAGTTAAAGTCTGGGATATATCAAATAATTATGAAAATTATCACAGTTCTTAAAGATGCAAGGTAAATTTTGTGATAAAAAGGAGTTTCTCTGGGAGATTGAGAACTCAAGATTTGTTTAACTTATCTATCCCATATAAATGGGTTGCCTTATAGACTACCCCTCCTTCCACATGCACATAACAGAACTCCTCTTCTGTGATTAGTCTCCCCACAAAGACTACTGTGTCCTGTGAAAGGAAACAGAGCAAGGAGTAGATAATGAATTTGTGCTTTCTTTCAGAGAAATATGGGAAATGGAAATAAAGAGGACTGGCCTGCTTTGCAGATCATCAGCAGTTACTTTGCTGCCTACCTGTGTCACCTCTCCAAGGACTGCAACTGGGGCTACACCTTCTGGTTAACCTGAGGGTCTCACTCAGAGCAACTGATTATAAAATTGAATCAAACAAATAAAGAAAAATGTTCCTCTGTGTCGGTGTGCCAGGTGTCAGTTCTTTCATTTCTCTCTTTACTGCTTCCTTCATTAATGTTAATCTAGGCCTTTAAGGAGACTGCCACATTTTATAAAATTTAGGGGAATTTAGCTTACAGGAAAAGAATCTTTCTCCTGCAGGTCTGTTTAAATGCCAGACTTAAAGGGATTCCCTAGTGCCATAATAGCTGCTGCTGTCTGGCTCCAAGGGTCCCGCCTGACTGTTCAGTGCACTGACAAGACCCACAGCAACACAAACTGACAGCTATTAAAAATAAAACTTTCTTTAAAACTTTCTTCTTTTTTCTTTTTTTCTTTTTTTTTTTTCTTTTCTCTCCTCATTCAGGTTGGGCTTTCAGATGAGTATGCTTGTTTATAAGAAACCTGAAAGAACCAATACTGGGCAAAGTAATAACCAATCCAAAATTATTATCTATAAGGTTACAGTGCTCAGTGGAATTCATGCACATTTTATCTATAGCAAGGTTTGACACTCATACCAATGCAAATAATAAAAAACAACAAGACATCTTAAATCTCCCCAAGCCTGTGTTGTCAGCATTTGTTTTTTGTTTGTTACATTTTTGAATAATCATCCTTTGTGCTTCAGCCAAAGTTTTAGCTAGATGAATGTTTTTTGATCCTGGTCATTATAGCTTCATATTTCTTATCTACCAGTCTGCAGACATCTTGAATGAAATTTATCTAAACAAAACATAAATATCTGTTATGTAGACATCCAAGCAATACATAACTGATCACACCTTAAAAACTCTTATTTCTCTCCATTCATTATAAAGGGAACTTGAATCATTAGCTTAGGCGTAGACATCTAGATAAGAGATAAGCAAAGTGAGGCAAGTGAGTCTGTTCCTTTTGTCTTTTTCTCTTTTTTTTTTTTTTCACACTGACAACCATTTCTTTTGCTCTAGCTATGCACAACAATTGGTGAAATGTAATATTTATCTTTGAATGAAGAGGCTCTGTGCTATGTCATTTAAAAATGTTAGATGCTTTCTGCTTGCTTTCATTTGCTTGGCCTGCAGCAGAGCAGGGACTGAAGGGACTAATGATGGGATTCACATTAAATAAAATACAAATAAGTATGTTGAGATTTGGCTGCTAGGCCTTTTCTGTTCTGGTCTAATTTAGAAGCCAAAGATTTAGAAGGAAGCAGCATGCTTTGAATAGACATTATATTTTTATATTAGGTTGTCTAAATCAGGACATGGATGGACTTCAAGAATTCGATGTTATTTTTCATGTCTCTGGAACTGATCTGCTAAATTTTCAGAAGTATCAGCAATATTAAAAATCAGTGAAGAATTTTGATTTTCATTTTTTGAAAGTGTTCTCTTTAATAATGTGAATCTATTATTATAATTTTAGAATTTTCTTCCGTCATTAGATGAAAGATGCTACAGACACAAATATAAAGAAAATACAACTTTCTATATCATAAATCAAACAGGAAGAATTCATTGTCAATATCTTACATAAATCTAGCAATTTTAAACTCAATATTATCCAGTATCCTGATGCACAAAAATAATCACATAAGCTACTTTCGTTGTGATTTAGATAAAATTTGCAATATGTTGGAAGACAGTGGGATATTTTTTTGGTTTGGTTTGGGGTTTTTTACATGAAATGTTTCACATATAGTCACATAGTTCCAGACAGTATACATGTATAGTCTGTAACATAAACTGAAGCACATTTACTACATCTTGAATAAGAGTCAGCAAAAACCTTTTGAGAAATGTGAGGGAGTTGTGAAAATCATCTAATTTAGAATGAAGGGAACAAGAAGATTATTATCTATGAAATGAAAAGATTCACAGATTTCCAGGCTAGAAAGCAATTTATTTAACACAAAGACTGTTACTGGAGAAACAACAGGATCAACTCTCACCCAAGGTTTGCATTAAACCACTATACTCCTGTAGCGCAGGAGGACGCCAGTTACCTCTACATTGGTCCTTGGCTTTCACAACAGGAAACATGAGCATAGGATTTTAGGAATGTCTGAAGTGAGCTGTACTCAGGCTCTTCCTCACTAGTGTGAATTTGGACAACCTGGCTTAGTGTGAGGGAAAGCTGTGGCTAATATCCATCAGGTTTTGCAGGGATTCTGGACATTTTTTTACTGCTGCATTCAGATCTCTAGCCTTTTAGGTGTTAAATCTAAATCTCTTGCGTTGTAAAGACCAACCTTCTGGTTATCTAACCTTCCAACTCCTTCACAGTAAAATGATAGCATTTATACTCAAATGAATTTCTCTCATATGCTTATGTTACTCCTTTTATTCCACTCAAGGTCACTTTCCAAGTAATGTTCTACAAATTAACTTTTTTTAATATTATTGTTTTGTCTCCTGGTTTTGGTTTAGTTCAGTTTGGGGGGTTTGACAAAGTTTTATGAGAAATATTCAGCCACAGTTGCCTGAATTTTGTAATTGTTAATGCGCTAAATTCTGCATAACTGTAAAGACTTAACATTGAATTAGGAACAGAGTCATGCCAATGGCTCCTCTGTAATACATTGAGAAAATGGGCATTTAAAGGATGCCTTAGCTTACCTTAAGATGCTTAGCATTTTAATGTTAACTTTCTTCCACTGACTAAAGAGTGGAGTATATGATGGCTATGTTCATACTAGCATTGGTAACATGAATCCAACTTTATGTCTTTGGAAAAGTAAAATCTTCATAACAGAGATTTTCATTTTACATGTCTGTATTACTCCTAGTCTAACTAGTCCATGGTTTCAATCAATCTCTTTAATACATGCCACAACAGACATAATTCTAATATTGCCCACCCCTATTAAGTCTAGATACAGGACTGAAGAGATTGTCTACACAGATCTTCAATCTGTATTTCATTATGATTTTCAGAGAAAACTAAAAAAAAACATTTATTTTAAGTCTATATATGTGGTTTGTTTTCTTTTACATTGATGTCTTTTGGAACAACTTTAAAGCAGGTAAACCAGATATTAAGCCTGTGTTATTTTGGTAACTGTAACTTTAAAAGTACTTCTAAATTAATCAGGAGTTTAGGTACTCTGAGGAAGAATAAATAGCTAAGTGAGGCTGATAATATGCAATGTTACACAACCCAGAGAGAATTGGAGACTGTATTGGAGATTGCATTGACTATCTGTTGTTTCAAAACACCTGTTTTTTTTTTTCTTCTCCAATTCAGACTGAGTATTTTTTTATGCATAGTGTGGCCAGTGTTATGGGAAGATGTTGCTTACTTTAGAGCTTAATCTCCTGGCAAGAAGAGCATGGCAGAAACATGCAAGTTTATAGTTTCTGGAAGCAGTGTATACCTATCCACCACTAAACAACGTAACTGGTATCAAGGCCATGATTTGTTGCAGGCATGCTGTTCTCTGTGGAAATAGTCAACTAAACAAAAATCAACTTCCCCTCCCCACCCTCGAATAAAATACTTGTATGAAAGATAGGACAAGCTAACAGATTGTTTTCAGTATGTCAGGTTAAATGGGTTATTTTTGCATGGAAAGAAAAAAATGTTAATTCTTTTAGTTATTCTGATTAATCTGCACCTATTAAGAAAGCCAAAGAGAATGAGATTCCTTATTGACAGATTAAGTTACTGGAATGATTAGGACACCTTGCTCTATAATATGTTTCTACACAAAATTACAACTAGTCCAAACTAAGTGGAATTCCTTTTTAAGTATTTGGATTCTTTTAATACATATTTAACTGTATGGATGACGAGGAAAAAATATCATCACCTGAATTACTAGCGCTTTTTTGTTTATCTAGCAATGTTCTGCTGACATATAATGAATTTTCCTTCTATTTGTTTGGAAACACAGCAGTGCAAGAAAACTGTTACTTGTCTTTATGGTCAAGCTACTTTGAGATGCAACTAAAATGATCGTATGCAGGAAGACAGAACTAGTTTTGAAATTTTCTTACTCTGAAAATTTCTGTAAGTGGAAATATGAAGATGAAAGTCATCTATCACTCCAACATGTTATTTCACTTCATATCAGTGCATGAAAAAGCATGTTGATTCTAAACCTAATTTTTGAAACTAAAGAGGACATCAGACCAAATAACTTTTCTCACTCTCTGTAGAAGACATACATGATACAGAAGAGATTGTGGAACATTTTTTTCCCCAGTTCTTTCTTTTTTTTTTTTTTCTTTCTTCCCCCCCCCAGTAAAATAAATGCAATGACTGTAAGATATAGATAGCTAACCTACTAACCTGAGGTGAAGGATTACATCCGTCTTCTAAATGTATAGACTATCAGAATAATTTTCCTTGAAAACATGTATTTCAAGTTATTTAACTTCTGCAAATTACCCAAATTGTCTTTCGCTCCTGTAAATGTAGTTTTTGTCTTTGTTTCTCACAATCCAAATAAATTTTAACTTGTAATAAATTAAATTCATTTTCTCACCTATCAACCTTTTTTCCTCACTCCTCTCTCTGCCGTGTGGTCTTTTGTCTTTTCTTGAGCACATTTTCCCCAAGGAGCCAGCACCTTGTCTGTGGGGCTGAGCAGTGCCCTGGGGTGGGCGGGTTGGAGCCGGCTGGAACCGGCTGGAACCGGCTGTGTCCGGCACGGGGCAGCCCTGGCCGCTCCTCACAGGGGCTGCCTGGCGGCCCCCCCCGCTGCCAGCACTTTGCCATACACAGCTGGTACAAGTACATATATGTGAAGTATACAAAGCATATAAACTATATTATTGTATGCATGAAGTGTAGTATACAGAAGTATGCATTTGGTTGTGTGTGAGTATGTGTGTACACACATGAGTAGAGAAAGGCTGGAAAGAAGGATGGATGGATGTTACTATTATGCAACCATCGAACTCTATTTTCAAAAGTATAATTAATGTTAAATGGGAAAAAAGCCCCAATCAAACCCCAAGTAAAGCTATGAGAGTAAAGGAAGGTACTGACCCAAATTCACAGATACTGTATTTAAGTGATTTTCCTCAATTTCACTACTTTAAGAGTCAGGTAAATTATGTTGAGAAGTAGGATGAAGTATGGATCCTGATATAAAAACAAAAGGAATTAAACATGAATAGAAGAGAAATGTCCTTTATATATCTTTTTTTAAAAAAAGTATATTCAAGATGTCATCTAAATCCAAATCCATCAAAGGGAAGAAGATACATAGTCCTGTCATTAAGTGGGCTCACATTAATGCCTAATGCTTTGGCTGAGAGTATCATAAACAGTTCATCTCTATGAAGGTTTGACTCCTTAATGCCCTCAGTGTCGGGAAGACAGCATTGTTTCTGCCTGAGTGACCTAATAGTTGTTCTTGTTTTATTTTACTTCTTAGCTGGTGGTGGTTTGGTTTTTTTGCCAAGCTTTTTCACTCAAGTAACAAGTTTCTAAAAATGTATACCATGTGTATGGGCTACCTGCACAAAACAAAATATTAACAAAGCATAAATAAGAAAAATTTGTTTATTGTTGTATCCTTTTATCTGTATAGTCTTGATTCAAAGCCTGTCAAAGTCAAGAGAAAGAATCTAATTATCTTCAAGTAAATTTGGGAAAATGCTTATATGTGTTTGCAGCAGGTTGCCTCTTGTCACCAACCATTAGCTATGAATCATGTCTGCTGTTAAACAGCACACATCTGAGACTCACATTCTATTATAATCTGATGGGAAAAAATTATTCCAAGTTTCTTCAAAGCAGTAGAACATCCTTGTCCTGATTATTTTTTCTCAGAAAATTTACCTAAATTTTTGCAGCCTTACCTGAAGAAATGAATAACTCCATCTTAGAACACACAATTTTCAGAAATGTCAATAAATAGCATAATCTAATAAATCCTTTACAAGGAATGCCTTCATCCATGTTTAACCTTGGTTACTGAAATATCAGTGGAAGAATATTTTACTACATGCAGATAAAGAATATTTCCCTTAGCTCTCAGTCATTAAACCAAAATTGACTAGTCATTAACAGCCAGCTTATTAGTTAATCTGTATATGCAACTGGCAATTTTGAGTGACTGGATCAATTTGCCCAACCCAAAATTCCTTAGAAGAGCTGAATTTTCAGAGTGGATGTTCAGAATTTCCTCCAAAAGGAACTTTTCAATAGTGTCTGAAGATAAGCCCCCACTGTTGAAAGGTCATGATAACTAATTACTAAAAATAACCGACTCTAAAACAGTTGTGTAACTTCTAAGAAGATATTTTAATATCTAGCTTTAATTTAACCCTATAACTTTTTCAGGTATATTATACCTACAAACATTTTCTCATATACTTCCAACTCATCCACTCTTCTCATTGTCCAACAAGCTTCCCTTTTACAGCTCCTGCTTTTCCAGATAATGCTTAGTAAAACATTATGCAACCCTTATCATGTGCCTTATACTGGAAAAGGAAAAGAAGATGCATGAAAAGGTACTTAATGGCTCAAACTTGTTTATAAGGAAATTCTTCTAATTGTTCTAGCACAAGCAATACATGATTAAAACTTTGATTAAGAAAGAATATTTCAATTAATCTGATCTTATACATGCTATGCAGTATCTGATCACTGGGGAATAAAGCTCTTTTGATATTAGTTAAAGGTAAAATTTCAAAGCAGTGCAAAGATGCTTTACTCCTATTGATGTTGACAAGAGTTGCGTGACCAAAGTCAAAATTCACCCTATTAATTAAGAAACTAGACTTCAGAAATGCTACCTACATCTTAAGATGTCCTGGAGTAAAAACTTCTGTTTCTATAGAGTCACTAGACTGTATGCAGTGTACTTGGTGTCCTACAAGTTTTGCCCTTGACAGTTCTTGTATTTCAGAGAAACTGAGTGTCCTTAAAACTACAAATGGGTCAATTCAGTAATTCTGCCTGGAAAAATGGTCTTTTAAACATTTATAATTAAATAGAGAAAAAAAATCCTCTTGAATGTATGTTTTGGTATGCACTCACAACACAATAAATTTGCATACATTTTATCATCTGGGTGCCTATTTTCAACTAAAATTAATAGAACATAACTTTAAAAGAAATTTGGGAGGGTGGAGTGTTAAGTTAAGGTTTCTGGTATATATAAAAACACAATACCTTTTCACACACAGAAGCTGTACTATTTCAGCTCTACAGGTAACGTTGGGTAACTTTTCTTAATGTTGGTTCATTTACACTGGTGTATATACAGTGATATAAATATGCTACTATCACTTTTCTCCTATGTAAGTATTTTTATATGGAAAAAACCTTCCCGAAGAACATCGTAGTCCCCCCTCCCTGCCCTCAAAACCAAGCAAGCAAATAAACAAACAAACAAACAAAACCATAAAAGCTGTGTATTCCAAGGTAGGACATTAATTCAAACTGATATGTCTGATGTGTCCTTTAAGGCTATGTCGTTGGCTTAAAGTTGCACAGAAAAAAAGTAATATTTTTGCTGCAAATAGGAAGCATGTTTTTTTCAGCTTCAATAAAGAGACACACAAAATAAGCTTTAACATATGACCTGTAATCATCTCCCTGCTCAACCAGGAGCTCATTCTCTCTGTCTTGGACTGTTCCTTTCCAGCATAAATTTGCTACATAGGGCCAGGCCATTAGCGATGCACATGTGAGGCAGTGAGTGCCAATGAATCTGAGGGATTGAACCCTCATCTATCAGTTGTGTTAGCCACAATGTCCACACATATATCAGTATAACCCCAGTCTTCTAATTAGACCGACATATCTTAAAGTTTTGGCTGCACTTTGTGTGCAAAGTGCCCTTTAATAAATTATGTATATTTGATCTTGTTCATAGGAGCTGTCAAAATGAGGAGGAGCTACCTCCACCCGGACTTCCAAACTCCTTTCATTATTAGTATGATCTAGTAAATAATTTCATCTTTTGTCAGTATTTCCTTTGGAATCCCAATTACATAGTCACAGGACATTATAGATATAGGGAAACTGCAAAACTACTTTCAGAATTCCCTTAACTTCTGATTTTTTTCAAGATTTTTTCTAGATCACCAGATGTATGGACTGACAAATGTTGTCTTAATGGAATGGCTGCAAAGGTTCTGTAAAAAGTAAGAGTATTAAAATAAAAATGTTACTTCTATATGTTTATTCCAGGGTTGCACCTTCTCTGGGAACAGCAGGCATAGAACTTTGTTTCAAATACCGTAAGAATTTCATTTTCCCAGGAAACTAGCCCAAACTTATTTTCATATTTGGGTTTGGTTTTTGTTTTTGTTTTTTTTTTAATAACCATATAATAAAGAATGATAAGTAATTGTGTCTGCTGGTAAACTGAAGTTCTCTTATTAACTTGAGGGTTTTTTTTAATATAGTTTGGTTTCATCAGATCTTGCAAGGTGCTTTAAATGTCAAGTATGCTATTCTTCACAAGTATGCTATGCTTGTGAACTCTTGTTAGGACGGAAGGATTTGCTTTGATGTGCCCTGAACATGTCTATTTATTTATGAGTTCAATGAGTGAAAGATCCTGCATGCAATAATAGAACAGATACAACCTATCTGAACAGTAATTAGTGTTACGATTTAAGGTGGAGTAAGTGGAGATTTCCCCTTCCCCTCCCCGTAACTACCAATACAACATTACAGACTTTTAGCAATGCACTACACATTTGCTCTTAGTTCTTCTGAAATTTGGCCTAGGTTTATCTTCTGTATGTTTTTGGTCACCATCAGTTAGATTCCCCTTAAAGTGGAAGGGAAAACAAGAAAAATGGACCTCTGTTCTCTAAATCTAGCTGACTTGGGGCTCACTTCAGATTTCCAGTCATCTTGTGCCATTTGCAGTGAGTAAGTGCATCCAGTCAGGCCTCTATCTCTTCTTCCAGAAGAGTAGAGGTCTCCTGCATCTCCACAATGTCACACCTACCCATCCCGTGACTTTCTTACCCTGAAGTATCTTAAATTGCACCAGGTGCCTATATGCAAGAAGCTAAATAAAACTCTAGGTGGCAAATCCATGCATTGGTGAAGTTAGTGAGGGCAAATCTTACTCACTATCAGACTTTTATTAAGAGTATTCTTAAAAGTTATGAAACCTAATAGTTTGTTGTTTGTTTTGGGGTTTTTTGTTTGTTTGTTTAAAAGGTTAATTATAAGAAGCTGTATTCT
This sequence comes from Haliaeetus albicilla, assembly GCF_947461875.1. Taxonomy (NCBI): domain Eukaryota; kingdom Metazoa; phylum Chordata; class Aves; order Accipitriformes; family Accipitridae; genus Haliaeetus; species Haliaeetus albicilla. The sequence goes on from NC_091497.1 coordinate 21,444,719, forward strand.
TAAGGTTTCTTTAATTTTTTTCTTTTTTTTTTTTAACCAATTTGTGATTTTTCTAGGGATATAAAGCCATTTGTAATAAAAGTCCAATAACTCCTGTTTCAGCTTTTTGATAAGCAGCCAAGACTTTCTATGATTCTTAAAGCCCATGTTTTTCCAGCAGTCTATAGTTTGTAATACAAATGTTTAGAGATTCTGATTATAGAAATAATACATTATAGTGTAAGGAAGGTAGGATTTAGAGACCAAGTAACATAGTCATTTGAGGCAGATTAAGAAATGAGTCTTCTAGAGGGAAAAAACACATAATATTATTACGAGTATTTTTTGTTAAGATTTATATAGTAATGCCTATATTTCTTTGTAATTCTAACTTAATAATGTCAAGTGCCTAAGATGTAAAATTATATGAAAAGATAAAAAATACAAGAAAAATAGTGCTTTAACATTCAAATTTGCTCTCTTAATGAATATAATCATTCCTTATCGAAATGGAAGGAAGTGGAATGGAAATGAAACTTTGATTTATATTATTAAAAAAACTAAATTATATTTCATGTTACATGAGGAAACTTAAAGAGTATAAAATGAGAGAAATATAAAGAATAAAGAGGCAAGCACTGCAGATGTAAAAAGCTAATGTAAGAATGAATATAGACAGAAATGAGTGGAACTTTTGGTGGAAATCTAAGAAAAAAAAGCCAAAACATGATAAAGATTAGGCAAAAGAAAGGCATGAGGAGCAGGAGGCTATTTTAACAGCTTTGTAATCTCTTTTTTAGGTAACAAAACAGCATTCTTAATATTTATTTTATTAACCAATATGGCCTTAATTGTTTTTCTAATCCTTTCAGCTTTTCTTTTTTTTTTTGTCTCATTCACTTGCTTTCCTCTTTCCCTAACTGTTCATTTCTACTCTGCACTTCTTTCTCACTGTTTATTGCCCTTTTATTTTAGTCCCATATTTATCCTCTTCCTACCAACTCAGTGATCATTCTAGAAGTGTCTTTACTAGAACTTTTCTGTTATTTATGCTGGAAAAACAGACTACAGAGAGGAATAGACCAAAAGCATTTAAAATTATGTGCAGAAAGCAATGCATAACATTGAAATAAAAATGGCAGACTGAGATTTGGCCAAGATCATGCCATTTGTAATACCTTTAAGGACAGCTTCAAATACTGATGCATTTACCATAAATAGAATTGTTTTAATAAGCATTTGTGCAATGAAGCAATTTTTAAACAAAATATCTCTCATTTCCTGGTAATTTAACTTTTTCAACCTTTATGTATTTTTAAATGAAGATTCTTTGGACGTTATAAGACTTAAGTTTTATATCTTATAGAGACATAAAGAAAGAGCTATTCAATCTTATTCTCAAACTTAAAACTTCATTTTGTCCTTTGTGTTTGGATAACAATTGCCAATCTTGAGGTAAATTTGGTTTAACATAGCACACACACACAAATCAAAGTTTTAAAGTTCACAGAAATTACTTTTTTATTTTAGAATCCAGTGAGTTTTCTGCCTGAGTGACATTATACCAATGACGCACTGTCTGCAACTGAATGAATATGATAGCTTTGCCCTTCACATTTTTGTTTTTACTACCTGTTTAGGTAATCAGTACAGTCTGAATGCTATTGCTAATATCAATTAAATCAGGTCAAAAGCATAACAGCAGGAAAAAGAGATCAGTCAGTTACCATATGAAAACCCAAGACGCTGGGGCACCTTATGGTATGTGCAAACAATTCACTATACAATTTCTGGAGAGAGGAAACTGGCATACTGTTGAATACTGTTTTCCTTTGGGTAAAATTTTAATTAAAAAAGCAGCATGGATACAGGTTTTAGATCTTCACTATTCAAATAGCTGAGATAGCTGTTTGAATTTTAAAATCTTATAAAGTATTTCATTAAAAAAGACTTCTGTTATCTCAGTCTTAAAACTGTTTATAATATGGTTGACCAGAATTTATGAGTCAAGTGAAAGCTGAAGTACACCGTAACAAAACTTAAGAAGGGATATTGAAAAGATGCAGTGACTCCTCCTGGATCAAACTTTAAAAGCGAACACCTGTTTTCATATCTGGGGGATGAGGAAATGTAGCTCCTGTTACACACAGCTGCCCTAATTCACAGTCACCAAGGGTGTCCAGAGCCCTGCAATTTTTCTGCCACTCACCTGAGCGTGGCCAGACACCTTTCTGTCTTACTGAGGAGGCACGCAGCTTGGATACTCCTATATTCATACAGCTCTATCACACAACGGTAACGAGAGAAAAGGTCACAGAGGGGCCATGTGTCTGACCCTTAAGCTGTATTTCTACGTAAGCAATTCTGCATGCCCTTTTACCACACTTCTGCTCTGCATTCAGGGATGATCACATTTGTATTCACATAATACATTTGTGTAAATAGAGTTCCATCAAGATATGCTGTAGCCAAGGGTAAACGTCAAAAAAAAAAGTAAACATTTTCTGTAAAGATTATTTTTCCTTTCTCGGTTAACATGGTTACTAGAGGCATATGAGCACTTAATTGACATCCTTTCAGTTTGTGAGGCACTATGCATTTGTGCAATGGGTAAAAGCTTCGTTAACTCTGATTCCTAGACCCTGGAGGTGTAGAAGTTAAAAGGATTTTTTTAATTTTTTTTTTCTTTCTTTTCAAACAAAACATCAGTTTCTGCTTACCTTTGGATATATGAAGATGTGACACCTGCTTAAAATCCACAGAAATGTAAATGCAAAACTGGAATAGTCTCAGTGGTAAAGGTCAAGCATTTCAAAAAGTCAACATAGTAAGAGCTAATACAAGGAAAATGGAAAGACGTACCTTCTTACTTCTAAGAGATGATAAAAGCAAAACCAAAAATATCCATGAGGTACACATAAAGAAGAGCATAACTTGAAAACATTTACAACTCACTGTACTTCTCAAGTATTTTCTGTACAGAAATTACACTCTTAAGATAGATTCATCAACTCCATTTTGACATTTAAAAGTTAGACTTCTATTTCTGAACCAGTCATGTATGCTACATTTACAGTAGTCAGAGGTACAAACATGAGTAGGAAAGTCATTTCAGTGTCTAAACCTATGTTTAAATTTCAGCTCCTGGGAACACCTCTGAGACCTCACACGTCTGTGTTTGTGTCGAAGATGTGTCTTGACTCCATGTTAGAATTAAGTCTGGTCATGCACTATTCCTCTTTCTGTTCCTTACTTTCCTATATTTTTATAGAAACAACCATCAAAGGCATGAATTAGAAGGGAGCTATGGAAGGGCCCAGGGCCCTCACCTGCACATTTAGTGCAGATATCAAGTCACACACCCACATTATTGGCATCAGCTGCACATCACCCAGGTGATCTAGACAGCTGATAATAAGCTTCTGGAGGTACCTACCTCTCTCCATTGATTGTAAAGTCATAGAATCTTTTAGGTTGGAAAAGACCTTTAAGATCATTGACTCCAACTGTTAACCTAACACTGCCAAGTCTACCACTAAACCATGTCCCTAAGCACCATGTCTACATGTCTTTCAAATACTCCAGGGATGGTGACTCAACCACTTCCCTATGCAGGCTGTTCCAATGCCTGGCAACCCTTTTGGTGAAGAAAATTTTCCTAATATCCAATCTAAACCTTGGCACAACTTGAGGCCGTTTCTCCCAAGTAACAAGTGATAGGACAAGAGGAAGACCAGCACCCACCTTGCTACAACCTCTTTTCAGATAGTTGTAGAGAGCGATAAGGTCTCCCCTGAGCCTCATTTTCTCAAGGCTAAACAACCCCAGTTCCCTCAGCCGCTCCTCATAAGACTTGCGCTCTAGACCCTTCACCAGCTGTGGATCCATTTTGACTAGTTCAGACTCAGAGGTGTAGACATAGTCATCAAATACCCTTTGAAATCCCATAGGTAACTTTCCTGGCTGCCACGTGCTACTGGAGGAAGACAGAAGTTTTTTTATCACATATGAAAGTCTCATACATATGTTGCAAGTCATCTAGAAACATAAAATAGATACCTGAGCTCCCATTATCATCAAAGAAGATTAGGGATCTAGAAAGCAGTTGCCCCATATAGATAACTAGTCTGGCTTGATATACTTGGCTCCCATTTCATACTTATCATACCTCGTGCTGAAAAAGAACATGGTACAGACATGTTTCTGTGTGAAGAAATTATGGCAGATTATCTGCCATGCAGATAATATATTTAAGTATATACATATATATATAAGCATCAGTATTTATATGGATGTACATATAGCTGAAGTTTGGCTAAATATATGTTATTCAAACTTTTTTTCTGTGTAGTGATATTAATTATAGAATTATAGTAATAATAATTATTTCATTCTCATAATGAAACCATGTTATATATTTGATACCTGTAAGAGCTTGTTTTACTACTAGAAATATCCTCACTAACATGGACTTGAGGACTTCCTGGGACATACAGAAAAGAAAGTTCTACCAGTACCTGTGGCAGATCAGGTCTCATATGCAGTTATTCTGACATCTGTAGTATTTCCTTGTGCTTATAATTTATGGGATCAACTTTGCAGGAAAACACAAAACTCAAAACTTGATCTTCTAGACAAGACTGAATGTCCAGTCGAGGGTCTCTTACGTACTTGCTTTGTTGTGTTCCAGATCCATCTATCTCTGTTCTGAAGAGAACTGGAGATAAGGAAAGATTTAATTTTTTTAGATGCAAATCAAAGTAGAGGAAAACCATATTTTTGTATCTTTCACCATTTTCTTGGACTGTTTCCCACTCTAATTTTGTGTGGTACCTTTCTCCCTGCATTTTTATTTTCTGAAGTTCTGCTCAGCAACTATGTCTAAATCTTCTCCATAACAGGCCATAGTTCCTTGCCTTCTGCAACTACTGTCCTAAATTAAAATCTTTCTATACAACTGTTTGCTTTCTTAAAAATAGTGGAAGTTACTAAGCCCACCACAACCCTTTCTGTATGACTATCTTGTGGGTCACATATCCTGTTCACAATATATTTCAGTAAAAAGAAAAAGTTATTGGTTCTGTAAGAATATTTTGTATTTCACATGTAACCTAAAAAATCCAAAATGGGGAAAGATATAAAGTGTTGATTTAGGGAAACCATTTGATTAATGTAGGTAAAGTCAACACCAGAACAACACCAGAATATGGGTGTGTTGGTTTTCAGAGGTGTTATAAACCTTATTTGCATCTAGTGCATGGCTATCATAATAGAAAAATGAACTTTTTACGATAAACTACCTATATAGGTTTATATATATAACTTCCTGTATGTAAAAGTTTGGATTGTTAAGTTTCTCTGTTTTTTTAAATATTGAGCAGTAATTTCCATTATGATGTTTCCAAGTGAAAGCTTGATAATAATATTCCTTGGAGAAATTGTTCTGTTTTAAAGAATGGCTTTAACAGAATTATTTCTAACATATAGCAATGCACACAATCTTCTCGTGCCTCCAACAACAGATAGACAAGTACCTTGCAAGGCTGTATCTAAAATACTTCTCTGCTAATAATAGTGAAAGGTGCTTTCGTGGGGTTACAAGATGTTTAGTATGAGAAGATACAGATTCAAAATAAAAGTAGACTCTAATTGTATTTTAGGAATAGCATAGGTATGCTTTCTGATTAAATTTTCTCACCATTATGTAAAATAGTTTTCCAGTTAACTAATGAATATATATGGAATACTCTACAGATACCCCTTGTTATTCTTTTGGGTAGTGCTGTTAACAAAAGCTTTTTCCACAATGGAAAGTGTACCTAGTCAGAACTTTGTCTGTTTATATAAATTATACACACACATAAACTAAGCATACAGATTTATGTTTTGTGTGACCCTTTTAACTCTCTGTACTTGCTGTTAAGTTGTATATTTTTCCATAGGAGCACTGTAACTCATAGGAAAATGACTAACGCTGAAAACTCAGTTAAGTCTCAAAAATAGGCATTAGTTCTGAGGCCTGGCACTCCTTTTGGGAAATCAAAGTTTTTATTGCCAGATAAATTAGTGTTTCAAAAGTATGAATACAGATGCTGTTTGCAAATTTGTCACAATCTGTCTTCCAGCAGAAAGAATTTATACTGTATATAGTAATGAAAAACAGAAAACTGCATATTTCACTAAATTGCAGCTGTGTATGGAAGATTTATATGGTTGTTTTGTGTCAGTGAAACATGTAGGTCTTACAGTATTTCAGTTCAGTATTCCACACAGAACTTCGATATTCTTATTTTAAAGTTATTTTATACTTTTTAATAGAATAAATAAAATATAGCATTTCTTGTAGAGAAAGCCATACATAAAAACTATGTTTATCAATGTTTTACTGCAGAAGACGACTGTGGTAAAAATCTTGTTATTCTCACTACACGCTAGACAGACCATATCTGAGAATTTCCAGTCTGCAAGCCATTTTCATAATTTCTAAGTATCCACTCGGTACAGTATTAAATGTTTTAGAGGACTTGTATATCATGCTAGGTGAGCAATTCTAAAAGAAATGCCCAAACTAAGTGACAAAGTCACAGTTTTATTTTTATTATAATCAGGTTCATTTAGAGATTGAATATTCTCAAATAATAGAAAGCTGCACCCAGATGGCAAGTTTATTTTTGCTTGCATGCCTTCACATAATGGAGTCCTACTTTTTCTTTTTTTTTTTTTTTCTTCTTTTTTCCCTACTGTCAGTTTCCTTACAGCAACCAGCCTTCAAAACAGGAGCTAACATTTTTTGCAGTTGTGAAGTATTGGATCCAATTACACCCAGCAACTAAAACCAGAGTTTATTTTAATAGGATTTGCAGTAAAACAAGGCATATAAAAATCAGATGCATAGGCAAAGAATTTTTCATCTTTAATCATTAAGCTACCAGTACAAATTGAGCCCTGCAGTTATTTCATTCCCAAAGGAGACCAGAGATTTAAAGAATTCAGAGGATTAAATATTTGTGTTTGAGTGAACATGCTAAGTGTTTTTTGTGGTTGCTATCATTAAAACTGTATTTCAATACTTTATTTTAAATGTATACAATGCACATTCTCTCTAAATGATAGCTTGTAACTCTTCCTAGATATGGGGCATTAAGGGCATCTGTGTTATATTACCATCCTTCCCACAGATGCCCACAGTTTGTCTGGTTTCTAATGTATTGTTACTCTTTGTCAATATAGTCAATTTAAGCTTAGCATTGTTTCTTCACTAGCAAAGAGCTACATGCTACAATCTGTTATTTCTATGACGAAAAGATATATTGCTGGAGAAAAGTGTGTTCTTCCTCTGGAATACATGAACCCCTGAAAATCAAAATATGTTCTCTCCAGATTATTCACAGTATTTGCCGAATGCCAATGACTTGTTTTCCCATGGGAATGTAAACATAGAACAGGTGAAATTATTATTACACTGCTATTGAGAAAGACTAAGAAATTAACAACAAGATAACAGAATACCTAACCATTGTGAGAGAAATGGGTGAGAACTTATCTCAAATACAAGTAACACACATGAAACGGGCCAAATGAAAGTCCTACACATAGGTTTTAATGGTTCTTCCAGAATAAATACTTATTGATGATGCATGCCCAATAATTTTTTGATTCCTGCATAATTAGTACATTTCTGTATGCAACAAACATATGCCAGGGTCTAAAATATGTTGCTGTCTCCCCAGATAGCTATAGCACCTAGCGGTCTGCTAATCTAATGTTTTAATTTATGTTAAAGCCCATTCTTTAATTTCAAAATCTCTTTTTCCTCATGAATGTTTCAGCTACTACTGTGAGCTATGTTACACCTCTTGTTACATATGAAGTGTGACAAAAAGTCACAGTTTTCATGGTCTTGCTGGATTCTCCCTTTTATTCTGTTTTAATAAGACTATTAGGTTGGAGAAGGAAGTTAGAAAATGCTTCCCAGTAAGGAGCTACACGTTTCAGTAGATTACTGAGTCTGGCTTTTTAAGAATGAAGATGAAGGATGTGAACTTACTGGAATCTTCTGAGTTTCAGCATTTGGACCTTGTTCAGAAACTTTCTAGGGATGCATTCATGACTCAGGCTTTTGGGTTGTCACCTAGAAAATGTGCTATTTGCCTTAACTATACTAAGTAAACTAATGAAGATGTCAGCCAGACATTATATAGATCAACATTTCCTATGTCAAGTTCGTATTTTATTCAATCTGTACTCCTCTTTTGTTGTAATGAATTTAAAATTGATACAAATAACTCACTCTATATTTGAATTATTTTTATCTTTTTATTCTTTATTTCTTATGCTACATAATTTTTATCTTCTTAGTAACATAGGGTAATTATAATTCTCTTATATGCAACATTTTTATATGGCCTTCTCAAGAGTCTGGCATGTAGATTGGACTATATGTAATGTCTGTATTTGAATAAGTGACTGTAGGCATATTCAAGAGCAATGAAACCCATTTCAAAATAGTCACTTACAATGAAAGAAATTAAGAATAACATAACATTGCCAGTCCTGTCCAATGATTATAAAGGCAGCCTGGATGTGTCAGAAATTGTATCCCAGTGATATTACTAAACTGAATACTGTGTACAGGCTGTGTATTCGGAATTGCCTTGCCCTGACACAAAAGGTTGCCTATTCAGGATTCTACATGCAGTTCAGTTGTTCAGTATTCCTAGCATCCACAGTAAGGGGCCCCAATAATATTTTGTAGTTTGGGCATGAGAACCCAAGACCTGACTAATCAAAATCTGGGTTGCTTTAAATTCCAATTCCTATACTGGAAGTTTAAAAGCTGGTTTGGAAAATATTCTTCTAAATGTTCACACTCTGTCATCTCAGCTATTGTCTAGGTATCATGGACAAGAATCTCTAATTAGAAGATCTCTTGAAAAGCTTTAACAATGCACACCTGCAATGGTATAATCCTTGCATGAAGAGAATGGAACTGATAGGGTTGTCCCAGTTCAGGAGTATGAGTTTTGTATAAAGAAATCCAGATGGACTGGAATATGTACATGTACAGGGGGGCAAGTGCAGGGTGTGCCTGAGAGAGAGAGAGAGAGGCTGCAGGTGGTGTTTGACTGTTGAACTGAGAATATGTATCTGTAATTTATCTGGAAGATGAGGTAAACAGCACATTAATTAAATTTGCAGATGATACCAAATTGGAATGTGTTACAAACACCATTGAGAAAAGATATAAAACAAAGTGACCTAGAAAAGGTTAGAAACACAAGCAAGACTTTTAAAAGTGATATATAGTCTTGAGAATGAAATTTAATATATTGAAAATACAGCTATTAAACAGAGATGACTGGAAAGCAAGAATATTAAGACAATATAAAGCATTATAATGGTTGTGGTATGAACAGTTATTAGTTTTTCTCTTCTCTTCTCTTCTCTTCTCTTCTCTTCTCTCTTTTTTTGTGTTTGTTTTTGTACAGTATCTGCTATATTTTTGTTGATTGTATTAAAAGTGCAGTTCACTTCAAGTGCAGAAGATTTGTATCACAACCAGAGAGATACTGCCCCATATTGTTCTCTCACTGGCCTAACGGTCTACTGCTACAGTTGTAAAAATCAGAGTGACATTGGATGAAAACTGTCATTGTCTTAGAGACTACTAAAAAAATTAAGCTCTTTGTAGTCTAAAAGTAAGATTGGGTTGCTCCAATTGACTAATAAGGATAAAAAAGCTATCAGAGCTGTACACCACACAAGATGTGTATTCTAACTTGTGGACTTTGTAATCCAGGAACTCAGAATCCTGAATCTGGTCATATAAACATAGCTTTAGGTACCTCATTCTCAGTAAAAAAAACAACCCAACATTTACAAACCTCATCTTGTTATTGCCTCACTCCCTGCTAACATCACCTCTATTGCACAGGAGAGGGATACCTTTCCTTCCATTTGGTCTAGCCAATGTATATCTAATTAAACTCAGAGGAGTTGTTCTCAGTTTGTATTTAGCTTTGAAGTTTGCTGCTTCTGTTAAAGAATACAGAAGGGTTCTAAAGCTTGTTTTATTTTTTCCACCTGTACTACTTAAGTAAAACATATCAACTCCCTCTACAAACACCATATTAACTTTTGTCATTGTGATTACAATAACACTGTGACTGACAGTGAGTTAATTCATTACAGTAATTTAATTTCAAAACATTCAAAATATGAAAAAATACGCATCATTGCATGTAATAGTTACAGCCCTCATCCAGGAAGCGAGAACTCAGTTTCACCTCTTCCACTGACTGACAGAGTTTGAGTCTATGGTTTCCATTTTATGGTCAAGTATGCAAATCAGTTTTGTAGGAGGGGTTTAAGAAAAAGGAATTAAGTTAGATTAAGGACATGCAGTGAAGAAGGAGGTGAGTTTATATTTTCCAGGTAATGACCCCTTTTTTTTCCCCAAATGCTTACCCAGAATTCTCTTTACTACTCGAAGCATTGCTTTCAGCTCTTGTCCATTCTTCTCCCTGAAAATAAATAAATAAGTAGTCCTGGAAAGTGAGATCAACAGCCCTAGATACTTTGATTTCCAGGACACCTTTAACAGTTATGGCTACATGGTACATTTAGCTATGTGGCAATATTTGATACAGATTACACTTATGTTCCTGGCTAAATAGTAGCTTCATCTTAATAGACAGATTACGAAGTACTCCAAATTAATTCAGTCTACTGCTCACAATTTTCAAAGGATGCAGCAGGTTTGGTCTTTTCAGGCTTAGAAATAAACAGAGTCCAAGAATCTTACTAGCAAACAGGTAAGCTATTTTGCAAGAGGATCTATAGTACCAGGTGTTGTATGCAGAAAGTATATTTTGTGCTCAAATAATAAATTGCCATGTTTAACTGCAGACAGGAATATGTGTTTATGAATCCAGTTTCACAAAAGCATCATCCTTAAAGATTCTAAATCAAAGTGACGAACTGATTCAGACATAACTTTTTTCTCACTTTTCTCCTGCCTGATTTGTATATCCTTCCAGTCTACAGACTGGCTGCTGAGTATCCTGTTGTCATATTGCCATTACAATGCTTAGGCAATGAACAGCTTCCCTTAACACCGAGAAGGCACCTGCCTTTTTTCTTCTCCTTCCCAAAGGGAATATATTGGCTTTTACTTTGTAAGGTGAACCTTACTGGTTAACTCTTAAAATGAGCATGGTACATAGACACAGAAGTTTGCAAAGCCTCCAAGGTCCCTTTCTATATCTGACTGCAAAAAGAATATGCTTAAAATCCCAATCAAAATCATGTACAAACAACACCTTGATGGAAACTAATACAACAAAACCTCAGTAACAAACTCCAAGATTTTTTAAAGAGATCGACAAATACTTAAAAGAAAAAAAAATCCCTTAATTATTGGCAAATTTTAAGACCAACATGCTTGGAAAACATTTCTGAAGTACATTGACTGCAATCTCTTGAGTAAGTAGTGGAAATGCATGTATCCATAGTTCAAATTATTTGGATTGCTTCCTAGCAGGAAGAAAGACAAAGATTTAGAATCCATTTTTATTGATTCTTTTGCAGAATGCATATTGAATTTTTCCTGTCACACATGCAGAGCAACTCCACTTGCAAGAATAAGAAAATGAGCAGTCACATCAGGAGACCATGCATTCATGTTCCATTTAAGGAGACTAAAATCAAAGGTTCTGGTTATGACTTTGTAGCCATTTATTTATTCTCCTTTACACAACTTTGGTGGATCCCTGTATCATGGAGAGATAGTTTAGCGTCTCTAGCCAAAACAGAACCCTGTGACACCTATAGATCAGAAGTGTATTTATAAGGCTATAATTAATATTATTTTGCCTTGAACCCAAATAAAAGCATACCAAAATAGTGCAACCAACAGTAGTATATAACTATATAATATTGTAGAAGTGTTATAGCATGTTCAGCTACAACGTATAAGCATTTTACAGAAGTATATGATCAATGTGATCCTGATGTAGCAAGCATCTAAGTAAAAAATCTTGCCAGACAAAGGGCAAGATAAACACAAAGGACTGCAAATAGGCAGAAGATCCTGCCAAACAAACCAAAACAAATATTAGCAGCAGTAGGAGACCCACCCCTTTTGAGGGGAGCAGGGGCAATTACATACAAACATTGTGCATCAGTGAAGAAAACTGGAGAAGAAAGAATGTAAGACAACTTCAGCTAGAACTTGCCTTTAAGAGGTCTGAAGCCTGATGGCCATCAGCTCAGTGAACCACCAAGGACCACAGCCATTGGTGCTAAATAAATGTAAATAATATCAGCTCCACAGTACTGTATATTTGGGTCTAATTTAAGAAGTAAGTCTTAAAGACTAAAGGTTTTGTGTTCACAATGGTGATGATTAATAAGATGTGAGAAGTAACCATTAACAAGAAGTGTGCTGTTAATGAATGAATTTGTAAAGTTTAAAGTTTCGAACTGTCCTGATTTATCAATCTTATGACATCATTATTAATTTCAAATTTTTGTATACATATATATGTATACATTTATTTAATGGCAACACTTGTCTCTCAAATAGCAAACTCAACAAGGTTGTAAAGGCTGAACAATTTTATTTGAGAGACTGGTATTCTTTACTTAGTATCCTTATACTATTGTTGTGTTCTCTTGCCCTTACTCCCATCACATTTTGCCCCAAAATGCATTTATCATTAGGCAATCAAGTTTTGGTTAGGGTATTCTCAGTATAACTCTAGTGAAAATTTAGCCTTGAGCTTTCTATTGCCATGCAGTATGCCCGTTTGTTTCTGTGTGCATATGAAATTTGTTTTTGAACAGAGATAAAGTCTAGAAAAAGAAAGCCAAGATAATGCTGCAGAGATATATGACTAAACCCAAATCTTTCTTTTCTAAATGATTATCTGGTTTAAAGTAACTATGAGATAAGTGCTGAAAACCTAATCATTATCAGTAATTTATAATCACGATCATAGCTTCACTATCAGTCTTCAGAGTGAGATGATTTAAAATTATTTTCTTTTGAGCAGTTAATGTCTCATGAGTTTTCCACAGTGTCTGATGGCAACAGTTTGCAAGAGAAATATTTTTCCTTGTAATAGACAAATAGACAATAGATTTTTATCAGATGACAGCTTACACAGTGGTGAAAATAATAATAATAAAAAGATTCTATAAATCAGATAGGTCTTGAGGTTTTTTTTCTTTTTTTCTTTCAGCATCATTGACTATAGTGGAGTGATCTGGTTGTAAAGAGCTTTAAGTGTATGGATGACACAAAATGTTCCTAGCTTTTCATTTTGGTTTAGTTTTTTGGCTTTTGGTTTTGGTTGTTTGTTGGTTTTTTTTAAAATCTATATACTTAGACCCTCTGCTGGTGACTTGAATGGAGTTATGCCAAGTTACATTAACAGTGTTGACACATTTGGCTGTGGATTAAACTAAAGTATTTTTCATCTCATATATCTGCCCGAGCCTGTTATCGGAGGCTGCTGTCCCTATGGCAAGGGCAGATGAATGAAAACCTATTTCTTAATCAAGGTTAATGTGTTAAAGAAACTTGAATTCAGCATTAGCTTACCTTAATGTGACTGGCTGTACGTTCAAGAAAGTGCTGAAGAACAATTCAGCTCTTCCTGTTCCCATGGTGGCATCTTCCACAAGTGGGATAGGCAGCTAGGGGGTGACAGAGTCAACTGTCCCAGCTTAACATGCTGCATTTTTTTTTCTTTCTGACACAAAGTCTGTTTCAGGAGAAAATCTACTTGCAGCTGTTAGGCATAGAAAGTTACTGTTCCTCACAGGTCTGCATCATTCACCTGCCTAAACTTTCTCTGGGTTAGAAAGCAAACTGAGAAATAAAAATCCAAGCCCACAAAATATACTGATACTGAAAAAGTATTAACACTCTGTTAATGGAGAACTTCATAATGGAAGGATGTGCTTCATTTTCAGTTTGGCATCTCTATTTGATGCTAGATGTTAGATGTTCATTCTCCTATATAAACTGCACAGTGATATGCAGGAGACAATAGAACTTTAAGCATGTGAAATATCTTTTTTTTTAAATAAAAATATGTATTTCCAAAAATAAAAGTCAGCAAATAAGGCATGGGAAGCTGTTCTGAGCCCTTGACAAACTTAGCCTGAAATATTGTGTGTATTTCTTCTAATATCAACCTCATCAAAAGGTGACTGGTTTTGTAGAACCAGTCCTTACAGTATTCTAAATACTGAACTATCTGAGAATGAGAAAGGAGTCTCAATAATCCCCTAGGTAGTGAAAATACATTTTCAATATTAAATTCTCAAATATAGCTCAATGGAATTTTACCAATCTTTCCAAAATACTGTGTTGAGGGGGAAAACAAGCATGAGAAATATCCACCTGACAGGTAGTGAAATGAAAAGCATTTGAAAAATGCTGCTTATAATGAAAATGCCATTCTGGACCTAACCAGAACATCACATTACCAGCTCTACAGTTACTTGCTTCCTTCTGAATATCTCTCTACCTTTGAACATAAGTCTTTTATTATTCATTCAGCAGCTTTCCCAGGATGTTTGCTAAAACACAAGGAGGAATAAGGATTTTTAACAATAAATAAGTCACCTCAATACCACTTGGTTGTAGATTAAGCACAGAGGTCACTGAAAGTGAAAATGAGATTTGACCTTCACTGTTTCAGTACACATTCAGAAGATGAGTGCAGAGCAATGTGAGCAGGCGGTCTGAGCAGGTGTTAGGATGACAACTCGCAAACAGCAGAAAAAGGCACCTATGCTTTAGCCATCCACAATTCTACTCTAGTGGAGTAGCATGTGTATTTTCAAAATGAATTTTGCTATTATGCTTCCTGCATTATATTAGTGTATGAGACTGTGAATTGGGATAGCTGAAGAATGGAAGGAAGGTATGGGAGTTTTGTGGTGAGTTTTTTTTTTGTTTTGTTGTCTTGGGGTAGCTTTATGTTTAGTTGTTGGTTTTTTTTTTTCCTACCACTCTACCTCTATGCCTGCTCACAGAGAGCTAAGGACACAGACATTACAAGTAGTTTTGACAGGTTTGAACTACTATTGCCTTACCTATTTTCCTCATTCTACTGACAGCAACTACCATCCTCATGGCAGTAGCATCAGAGAATGGACAGCGTATCCCAGTGTCATCTATTCCTGTTCTTGTTTCTTTGCACATATCCCGATCTCTGCCATTTCTGTTAACATGGTATGTATTTTTGCATCTTTGCTGCTACATTTAAGAATGTCTAACAGACAAACCTCTTTTCCATTGCCATAGCTGCCAGAGGATGGCAATTTCCACCAAAAGTGTAAGTAAATATAGCTACAGAAAGAACTTTAAGTTCCTTATTAAAAGATATGGTTTGGTTTGGTTTGGTTTGAACACAATGAAATGGTAACTGCAGACAGTTTGTTCCTCCCTCCCCTCCAAATAAAAATTGTATTAAGCAAAAATATTTGCAAATTCAAGCAAAATTCAGCTAATAGCTGCAGTTAGGGGGAATAAAAATAGAGGAAAATTAAACTGAAAAGATGAAATGTTTGTCTTTAGATTTTGGAAGAAATATTTGAAGTTTTCAATTAAATTATTTTTCAGAATCACTGCTCCTTAACTAGTAGAGAGAGGGTTGTTGAACAATTAGTAAATATCTTGCATCTAACATAGCCTTTTTTTTCCCCAGTTCCTAGTTTTAGATATCAAGAATTTAATGAATTTATTTATACACGTGTAGTTCACTGCGGTGAACTTTTTGTTGATTTTTCAATAGCATGTGATTATTTGGGAATCCCCTAACCCAATACCTTTCAAAAGCTTCAGTAATTTTGTTGTCAGTCAAACAGCAATAGTGGGAGAAATATTTCCCTTAAAGTCTGAGTGATGAATGCTTCTTAACTATACCTGTGCATGGAACTTGATCCACAGTAGGCACTATATTTTCTTTAGAATGCATTGCTTATCTTTTACCTATTTTGTGGTTGTCACCTCAAAACTTAAAAATATAATATGAATTGGAAGCCTACCACCAGAATACACTTTAAATAAATTTGTGCACAACGTATTACTATAGCTATTGTAAGTATTTGATTAGAATATATTCCTGGAGTGCAATACAGTTTAATTTTTTTTTTTTTCTCTCTAATTTATCTTTCTGAGCTTCAGAACATGCTGTAAATGCTGCTCTTGATAATTGTACCCACACCTGCAGAAAACCTTGACAACCTGTTTGGATGGTTATTCAAGACAGAACTTCTGTTTTGATTTGAAAGTCTGTGGTGGGTTACCCTTGGCTGGCTGCCAGATGCCCACTAAGCCACACTATTACTGCCCATGCTGCAGCTTCCCTCAGGGCACATCCACCTGCTCCAGCTTGGGGTCCTCTCTGGGCTGCAGTGGGGATACCTGTTCTCACATGGTCTTCCCCACGGGCTGCAGGGGAAACTCTGCTCCGGCGCCTGGAACACCTCCTCCCCCTCCTTCTTCTCTCACCTGGGTGTCTGCAGGGCTGTTTCGCTCACATATTCTCACTCCTCCCACTCACAGATGCTGCGCAGCATTTTTTACACTTTCATAAATATGTTATCATAGAGGCACCACCAGCGTTGCTGAATGGGCGATGGTGGGACCAGTTTGGAGTCAGCTGAAACTGGCTCTGTCTGAGAAGGGGGCACTTCCTGATCTCACAGAAGCCACCCTTGCAGCCCTCCCGATACCAAAACCTTGGCACGCAAACCCAACACAAAGTCCTTTGCTGCTCTTCATTTCTATTATTTCTTTTACCTTGATTAATATAAAATTTTATTCCTTTCCTGTAATTTAAAAAGAAAAGTCTTCTTTCCCACATTTCTGTCAATGGTAACAATATTTGTATGTTTCTCTGACTCACGAATTCCTTATTTCCCTTTTTGTCATTGTCAATAGAACTCTCATTCACTTATTATAGAAATTGGCCAACATGCTATGGAGCAAATGCTATTGGGTACCCCCCAAAAAAAGAAACAAGAAAAAAAAAGAAAGAAAATAGACAATTCTGAGTTACAGAATTGGGAAAAAAAAAAAATTAAAATTGCAGGAGATTTTATTACATTGCACCGTCTTATTGAGTGTGCAGTTTTGGTTGCTTGGAGACAGCTAGATGTCATGAAACTTTAGAAATATTCTCCTGTTTCTGTGGAGTATGGTTTGCCAATGTATCTTATCTGTTCCACAGCAGCTGTCATCATTGGGAACAACTGAATACACTCGATTTTTGATGTCAAGTAATAAATAAATAATTTATAATGAAAATGGGATAAGGCATTTACAGTGTAACTGTATATCTTAAACCTGTGAAGTGCATCACATCACTTTGCCAGTTGTTCGCAATCATTCTCAAATGGGAAAACAAACTGGTAGCAAAACAAAATCCCAGATGGACAATAACTACTAAATTTACATCCACCAGTGAACACAATTCCACATATGTTTTCCCTGTATAAGATATGGCCATATTGGCCCTTTCTGCAGGAAAACAAACAAGCAAACAAAAACACTCAGTGGGAAGTTTAATACAACAGTGTGATTCATGTATGATTCCTTCTGGAAGAAAAAGTTACACTTGTGACAAGAATTAGGAATGGAAAACTTAGGTAATTCCCATTAAATTTAGAAGGCCTAACGTCATCACACAAACTTCATCAAACTTAGAAGGCCACAAACTTCATCAACTTACACACCCACCCAAACATTTGCTCAAAAGTTGCACTGTCTTATGTACTTATCTTACGGTACAAGATGAGGACATAATACCGATATACATTTTGAATAATAATAAAATGTGTAGCTTCCTTAGAAAACCCACAGGACTACCAGTAAGCAATGGTAAATATTAGCTGACGCTGTCTTTTTCCTTTTTTCAACCTCTTCCTAGAAGCCTGAGATAAAAACCTGATTGAATACAAAGCCTAAGACAAAAAAAATTGAGTTGGAAATGAATAAAATGCCCCATATGTCTGAGATTTATGAGATGCCTAGAAGTTCTTTGTCCATGCTGACATAAGCAACTAGTAAGTCTGAGACTGTCCTAATGGTCAATAGATGCAGGCATTTGCAGAGACTGATACATCTTTGGTATCTTAAACAAGTCTCAGTCTGGTATGTATCATTCTTTAGAAGTACTAGTCTGTTTCCACTAACTATAAAGATAGCAAGTACAATCAGCTTAAGCTAGCTGTTTTAGACAAAGTTAGTAAAACAAACATTAGCCTGAACAAATGTCTGTCCCAGCTTTCAACAAAGAACTTAGAAAAGCCATTTGTCTGATGTAGTAGAAAAAATCTGGAAACTCTGAATAATGAGTAATTCAACAAGTTGAATTTATAGTTTCATCAAAGTAAACCTGATATCAGGATAATGATGTGAAGACTTTTTAAATATATACAGCATGGAAGTTACATCAACAGCAGAAAGTTGATAGAAGAAGAAGAAAGTAAACAAGCAAGTTTAACTTTTGAGGGTTAAGTGTCAAAGAAAGGCCATACGCAGTAGTTTCGTTTCAGTGAATGAAGGAGATATGCTTTATGAAGACCAGAGAGACATCTCATCTACTGTTCTATATTTTTTTATATGTCTAATGTTCATTATGATGTGCATGTGTATCATCTAATTTAAGGAAAGTGAAGGAAAAAAAAGAGAAAAGGAGAGCAAAATAAAAGCATCAAAATTATTTTCATACAAATAAAATGATAAAACTAGTGGTTTCCTCCAACTTCAGTCATCAGTGAGGTAGATAATTAGCATAACAGTCATGTAGGTTTCCTCTGTACTCCAAAGCTTTACTAATCCCATCCTAAAATAAGTGCTTGGCTATGTGGGATGAGTTGTCCCTCAGGAGGGGCATTTTTACTCCACAGAGAGAAATCTAGGAGTTGAATTTGGTTGCTCGGTTATGTTCCTAGTGCCCTAAGGAAGCAAGGCATCTATGTAAGAAGGATAGAGACAAAAAAGGACCTGTGGGAGATGCATGTTCCTCTGAAGCAGGAGCTGGATGCCAGACAATAATGGGAATCTCAAATGTTATTGGACACCTGTATTTAGTCAACTGACACCTACCTTGATGCTTTTTTCAGAGAAGTTAATGGTACTTCATTCAGCTGCACACTCTGCAGAGGTGTTTCATGCCATTTACAGACCATGGGGTTGTCAAAGGCATATGCACAGGGCTGATGCAGCAAGCATACAGTGTCATCTGAAGTATCCTACATTGTTCTACCTGGCCTGAGGCTGCTGGTTCAGAAAAGAGTGGATTTCTTTTTTTTTTTTTTTCTTCCCTTATCTAATACAGATATATCTGAGATCCTAAAAAGTTTCATATAACACTAGACAGCAATATTCAGATGGCCCTGTGGAGTACTTGAATCTCTTTGGCTGACAGTGGTGACCAGATTACACTGGACATGATAATAAAATCTCCATTAACTGTAATGAAAGCTTAAAAACTTGGCTTACGGGTGAACACCTACATTGAAATACCTAAATTTTTAGGATCAACAATCTGAACTGGATTTCATCCTTACAGCTCAATTTGGTTACCTAAATATGGGCATATTATTTGAAATGCCATAGGTTTTTGAAGACATCCATATGTGATGGCCTCTCCATTGACAGGTGAGATAGCATCCCCTAGAATGTCTCAAACAACAAAAAAGTAGTCTCTGTTCCAGCAATTAAATTCAAATCTGAATGCTGAATAATATAAGTCTTTTGACTTCTTTGTGGCCAGGATTTTACATTAGCTGCAGGAAGTTCTTGAAAAATATTACTAAACTACAGAAGTATTTTGGAAACATATATGTAATAAGACTCATTGTAATTGCCTTCTTAATAGTGCCCATTTTAACATTAACCTTTTAAAAATGTGTCTAAAAAGACACTCAAAACTTTATTAACATTCCATGCATTTCAACTGCTGAATTTGTTTTCTGTGTTGTACTTGTATTATTAATAATTTAGAAGATCATTATTTTATTTACCTTTGTTGTTGTTGTCACTACAGTCTTTGTTGTGGATAAATGTTTTGGGGTAATTCTGTCTTTTGAGCATCATAAACAGTAACAAATGTTTTTTGATTCACTTACAAATTATAAGAGAAGAGCCATGAAATTTTCCTAACCTTTTCTGCAGCTCAATAAATCACAAACAGACAAGAAAGTTAAGCACTGCTTCAGTGGAAAATCAGCAGACAGATGTAGCACACATTCCCCTCAAAATAATTCAGAACCTGTTCCAATTTATCAAATGCCTACTTTATCTGTCAAAACAATGTCCTTTCTCAAATAAAGGGCATTGTTTCTGCAGCAAGAAAAAGGTTCTGATGTATTGTTATCTGCAAATGGATGGTGGAATAATGGAACAACAGGCAGCGTTTCAAGCTAAGAGATCAAAGGGCAGAATACATTACAATTCTTGCTAAAATAAATTAGGCTGAAATCGTAATTTTAATAAAGACATTTATAACCTTAAACAATTTTTGGACTTTACAGATCAGCAGAAGCAATAAGAAAATCCCTTTCAATATATAAGTTGATGCATTTCTTCCTATTGTGAGAACTTCAAATTTCAGAGAAACCAAGATTTACAGAGCTGTAATGTACGTTAGCTGGTATCTTGTGCTGACATTACACTATCTTACATGTGCAGAGGAAATATATTCAATCGCTTTATTCATTTTTTGGATGTATTTTCATATTACTATCATACTACAAAAACATTTCTAGATTTCTAGATTAAGAATTTCCATAAGCAAAATTTATTAATTTGAAATCTTCTAAGATAATTTTGATCTTTAAATGTTAGATAATGTATTATGATATTGTCACAATATTGAGTCAAACTCCTCTTAAAATTACCCATCCTTTCCAAATTCCACTAACAAAATTAAATTGAGAATGAAATAATTTTAAAGCCCTATCTTCTCTAGAGTAAATTAGAAAACAAAAAAGTAAGCTGTTAATAATTATCAGTTAATTTAAAAAGCCCAGGAGTTTTAAGTGTTCAGCAAATCTGTACACTCAAACCTGGTTCTATTACCAAGTCATTGTAATGCTCATACACTTTCTTTAACCTCAACATGTCAGATATTTATGATGATTCCTGCAGCCAGCTTGATCCTGAGCTGAACTGTGACAACTTTGCACTGATGTATCTGTCTCCTCCATGATTGCATGTGGCTCTTACTTTCTTATATTCTTCCATTTTTCAATTCTTTTTTATGTAACTGTGACCTCTGTCAGTTATTAGTTTTTTTTTCTCCTTATGATACATTTTTAATATCACAGAGTCCTCTAAAAATACATGATTGAATGAACTGCTTTAGAAAAGTATTCATTTATGATCAGCTAATGACAGCTTCAGAAGTTAGCAATATTTCTTTTTTTTTAATAAACACCACTTACACCTTGATATTCATAGATCTGTAAAATAGGGTCTTAATCATTCTATTAAAAGAAACTCTATGATCAGAATCACAGCAAAGTAAAAAAAAGAACATTTTGCTAAATACCATATGATAAGAAAGTCAGATTTATTTCAGTCGTACTAGTTTTTATTTCAGTGACATTTCAGTGCAAGACAAAAACTAGGCCCAGCATCTTGAAATTTGGACATCTGTTAAAGCTCAGTTAGGCCAGCTCTTACTCAGCTGCGTAAATAGATGTCTGTGTTTATAAATAGTCCAGCTGAAATCAATTAGTCCTCGTACAGTACAACACAGCTGATGGGGAATTCTAGGATTGTCCTAAGATTAGACTAACTCAGAAAAGTTACTAATACCAAAACAAGGCTTGACAGTGTCAAACTGAGTAGAATTGTGGAAAAATAATGGCATCCCCAACTGCACATCACCAGTCCTTTGCTAGGGGTAGTTCCACACACACTTGCTAGCAGCAGTGCGTGAGAGAACTCTCTGGTCTGTGGCAGGCTAGCTTGAACAGTTTAATCAAGAAATTTGCACCAATACAACAGATTTTGCCTGTGCTATACTAGGGAACACTCGCATGAGCAATGCCAGTGACTGAAAAGCTGCAGGATGACTGCCAGCTAGTGGGTAGTGAGAAGAAACTGAGGGATAAAAATTTCCACTCCAGCACAGCCCGAATGAGAAGGGGTTGTGCATTTAAGTCTCAAAGGTATGTAGGGTTAGGCTAGCACATGCAGACTAAAATTCATTGAGAAATATCCAGAGACATTTTTTCACTGCTCTTTGCTGCTGGAACAATTCAGAACAGCACTAGTTTGTCTTAACCAAGCAACAGGCCAGTGTTCAGGATAGTTTTCTCAGATTAATCAAAACAAATTGAAACCAACAAATAAAAAAAGAATTCTGTGAGCAGAGTAAATAGACACTAACATTCCGAGAGAGCTTGACACACATAGTATTAGCAAATATTCAAGCATCACTTCAAAATTTTCATCCCACCTATTTTTTCAAGTAGTAGTTGATAACGGTTACCATCATTTTATAAGCCCAGAGCAGAAAACTGGGTTTCAAAGGTGACTCTACTTAAGAAATTATGAATATATACATTTTTATGACTGATATTTACACTCATGAGAGTGATAACAATTCAGAAGTGAGAAACTACTACAAATGTAATTTTAATTTAATAAAGATATTCTGTAGCTATTGACAGAAGAAAATGGTCGTTAAATAAAGATTAATGAGGAAATGAATTAAATTCAAAGAATGTGAAAATAAAATAAAAAATGTATCTGGAGAAAACAAGCCTTTCTCTTCCAGATATTCTTGATCAAAATCAGACACAAAACCTAAATTGAAATAGTTAATTAGGACCCAGGCCTAAATCTCTAGGCAACCAAAATGCCAGCTGAAATTACTGAGGTTTTCAGAGGCACAGATGATTAGGAATAGGATGATCCCAGATCAATGCAATTCATACAGAGGACCGCAATCTCTATTGAAATCTGACTTTGGGTTGCTCTGGAAGCAAGCTGGAAGAATGGAAAATACCCAGTTTGAATATCAGCCATAAATACTATCTGAAACCAAAGTCAACAGAGATACATCAGTGTGAATGGTTGGCAAAGAGTAAATAATTTGCCAGAATTCTCTGCAGAGCTGCACCAGAAACTCTTCCTCAGAGTCATTTCTGATGCTGAGAAAGCAAATTAGGACCTTGTTAACACTAGCCTCTGTTGCTTTGCCCATTATGTCCTCACTCCCCTCCATGAAACAAACATAAAAGTGCAACTCCAAATGAATGGATAATTCTGATGTGATAGCACATTTCCCAGGGGAAAATGACATGACAAACCACAGGCGACTGGGAATTAAACCTTCCATATTTAGGACATGCAAAGTACCCCATGTCAAGTAAAAACATCCACAAAACCACTACTGCTGTCTGTGGAACACTTTCAGATTCATATTTCTATATGACATTTTACAGAAGGAAATCACACAGGATTTTTGGTTTGGCACTGCTTCCTTTCTTTTAAATACATCTTTCCTTTGCTTAGGAGAGAATTTTCTTACCAATAGTTCAAAAATACAGCATATAAGAAACAAAGTGAAAAATTTTTAAATGAAGGTGATCGGGACTATAAGCAGTATTTTCTGTGTGAGAATGAATGCTGACAGAAAAAAAAATGATAGGAAAAAAAGTTTGCCTTCTTAAGGAAGTTAAAGTATTCAGGAAATGTTTTATTCACTGATAGCCAAAAAAACAGGATCTTGCCTCTTTTTAATATGATGTAATGGAAGAATAAAATAAATTACACACAACTGATTTGACAAAGCTCTTCCTAACAGTAATAAAATTTCACAAGGTGGTCAAAAACCACATTGTTATCAACACTTCCCACCAATACAATTCTGCTCAATTATAATTTTTGCTTTGAAAGCTAGATTCATTTTTTGCAGAGGTGAAAGGAAAATGAAGCCATGTGAGTCACTCTGCTTTAAAAAAAAAAGTGGTTTGTGGTTCATATTTTCATCATCTTGTAACAGAAATTCATAGAAAATTAAGTATGAAACTGAACAGATACATAATATCCTTATTTTCCACTTGATATTCACATGTTGCCCTCGTAATTAGGGAGAGAAAATCAAGACAGTTTAATCTGGCTGCTCTCAGGAAAATTACTTGAAAAATACAAAGACCTGCATACAGGTACTAATTTAGGAGTTAACTATGACCAATACTTACATGAACACTCAGGCTTATGAAATCTTGTTCTCATCTGCTAAGTAGCTTTATAAAAGGTGGTCACAAATGGAGCTCCTTTTTCATATATCATTTAGTTGAAAAAGACAAACCAACTCATTTCATTTAAATTTCAACAAATTATGTTGACTCTGGTAGTGTATAGTATCAAATTAAATTGCTACACATAATATTTTTCTCCAAAGTTAAAATTAATTGTGACATTGAGCAGATACTTAAACATACAGTAAAAACGACAATTTTAAAATGAAATATTTCATGCTTAATTAAGAAAGGTTATGAATAGCTTCCCATTTGGAGTGTTTTACAGTTCTTCATGATTTGATATACACATCAAAACATGGAAATACAAACTATGGATCTTCCAGTCTAATACACAGCTTACAGTAAAGGGAACTTTGAATATCCCCTTAGAGATTTCGGCAATGATTTTCCACTCCATTACACCAATTTCATACTGGGGTAAGTCCATTGATGTCAATGGTGTTACATCAGCTTAAAAACAATATGACAGAATAGAAGATCAAGGTTATTCAAGCTCTTATTTATGGTTATGGAAAATTACACACGTCTGATGTACATGTACATAACAAGACTCTGTGTTGTTTTGTATTTCTTTGATAATGAAAATGTCCTC
Organism: Haliaeetus albicilla; assembly: GCF_947461875.1. Classification (NCBI taxonomy): domain Eukaryota; kingdom Metazoa; phylum Chordata; class Aves; order Accipitriformes; family Accipitridae; genus Haliaeetus; species Haliaeetus albicilla. The sequence goes on from NC_091497.1 coordinate 21,469,599, forward strand.
ATATACAAAAAGCAGAAAACTGAAGTTGAAACATAACAGGTATTTACCAGCTAAACATACATAGGTGTAGACAGCAAATGCTGGTTATAAAATAACCATGCAGGATGACAGCTGCTCAGCTACACTAAAATTAAATGTGAGAAAAGTTTGAATAGACTGAATTTTCAGAAATGAAGAAGTCGCAGGAAACTATAAATCAGGAAGCCAATACCTTTAGAGTTATATCTACTCCTGCATTACATTAGTATTTTTTTTTATTTATTTTATGTTTCCAGAAATGTAAGCAGACTCATTGAGAATTTCTGAAATATGTTACTCTTGACACAATAGCCACATAAGTAAAAATGCTGTCATAGTCACAAAATTAACCACAAAGACAAACTCCTGTCAGGAACAAAAAATTGGCCTAACTGGCTGAATCTCCTTCGTAGCTGAGAGAGTGTACCTAAGAGCAGTCTGAACCTCAGGTTGCTTCCAATACACAGGGCTGCTCAAATACACCACCCAAGTGCAAGCTGTTTACCCATCTCTCCTGTCCTGCAGCAGATCATGCCTGAGCTTTCTGTGAAAAACTAGAGTGTCTGCAGAAGGGCATCATCTTCTCTCTTCTTCTAGATCCTATTGCCTCCCACAAGAACAAATGAGATAGCTAGAGACACAGGATTGTCTCCCTTCCAGTCCATACTGCAAGTAAATCCTTGCTGGAAAGACAGTAAGCCCTTAGGGACCTGCAGATATGCCCCCAAAACTTTGTCAGGAACATACACAGGCAGGCAGTGTGCATGGGCAGCTGTTTTATTCTCAAGCAGGCCTGGGTATCACATGTTCATGGAATCCTGTGTTGCCTCATTTAGCTTTTCATTCACGTTACTTCCAGATTTTTTCTACTGAAGTAATACCTAGTAGTACTTTCGCTTATCTTGTATTTGCGTAGTAATTTTTGTCTAAGAAGACTACTTTACATTTGTACTTATTGAATTGCATGCTTTTTCCTTAAGACAGTTTATCTAATTTGCTTAAATGTTTTTGAATTCTAATCCCCAAATCTCCTTACATCCTTTCCTCTGCAGCTTGGTATCATTTATAGGGTAAGACCCATTAAGAACATGTGCTCTTTAACTGTCAAAATCAATAATGGAAATATGTGATAGACCTAGGTTACTCTTCTCATTTTTCTCTTTTCTTCATTTTTCCAATATGATTGTGATCCTCTGATTAACACTTTGTCAGTAGTTTTCCAACTAGATAAGTACCTAGACCATTTTTGCCAGAGGAAAACATAACATGGGATCATGTCAACAGCTCAAAATTTGTGGCATTTGCTGCTTTTTACTTCTCACAAAGCCTGCTGTCTTGGAAAAGGAGAAATGTTATGTTGTTTAAACATAAATATGTGGATTGTTTCTTGTCACCTTAATGTTATGAAGATTTTTTTATGTGTCTGGGTTTTGGCCCAGTTGTTTTATTTACATTATGGCTGTAACCAGATGTTCTTATCAGGCTCAGAATCTTATTATTACAAGGAATTGTGAATAAGGCTACTCTATAGAAATGAAGCAGTATCCACTGCAGCATTATTAAACATGCTAGCTGTTACATTTTCCCCTGGAATATTTTGGAGAAGAATGGACAGTGTGACATCTGGGAGTAAAATACTTTTTTGTTTGTTTTTAAAGCATCACATTTCAGCACCTAAATTTAGGGTTTTACAGAGTAGGTATCTACTTATCAGCAGGAAACCCAATCTATTTGTCTAAACATACATATATAATACCATCTGAAAAAGCAGAGTCAGGGTATCACACTTCACCTTTAGCTTCAGAAAGGTATTTACTTCCAGTATCTCCTGTGTCATATCTGCCTGTCACAGAAGTCTTGATATATTTGAACATATCAAATTGCACCAGGTCCTAAGTATCCTATCTCTTCTGAGTATAACGGAGCTTTGACCTGTAAATCATATGTAGACAGCTATATTGTAAATACTGAATTGAGGGGTTTTGAAACTACACTTGATTCCTAAGCAAATTTCAGATTAATTTAACTGACCTATCAAAAATAAAACTTAAATATTGTTGAAAAAAAACCCCAAATGGTAAGCCAAAATCTAAACATAATGACATAATGTATAAAAAAGGAGAAAAATACTGATACAAATAAGAATGAGACAAGTCTACAAGGAAGCATACCATAGAGAACTTGAATATGAAGATACATATTGAAGTAAAAAAAATCAATTTGAGGTAGTACATTAGAATGAATGATTTCCTATTTCTCCAGTATAAAAAGGTAAGTTAAATTAGACAAGACCCTCTGCCAGGTTTTCCTCCTGTTACAAACTTATTTCAGGATGAACTGAGCCACCTTCTGGAAACATCTATCTTTCTTCTTTCATGTAGAATGAGAGTAGCCAAGTCTTTTACACTAGCAGCTAACATTCAGATGGCTACAGTTAAGTGAGATTAATGCCATCCTGTCTTTCTACTACACCAATTGTTTGGTAGAGATTTAATCATCTTGTGCTTCAAATATTATATCGGTGGGGTAACAGTTGCTTGCCATAAACCAACCTCATTACTTCCTGGATTAGTTCATTGATCAGTGTTTTCATTAGTGATATATTAACACTTAGCAAGCTGTCGCCAAAAATATTTTTTCTTAGTTAAGCCTTTACAATGTCTAGAAGTTTGGGGGGCGGGGGTGTTTGGGTTTTTTGTTTGTTTTTTTTGTAGGGTTTTTTTTATTTATTTCTGTTGTTGGTCAGCTGGAGGTATTGGGAAAATAATGTTTTGAACATCATTTCTGAGTGAAGACAAGTTTGTACATTGTGGTGGGTTGACCTTGGTCAGCTGCCAGAAGCCCACCCAGCTGCTCTCTCACTCCCCCTCCTTAACAGGACAGGGGGAGAAAGTAAGATGGAAGAGCTCATGCGTCAAGATACAGACACTTACCGATTACCACAGGCAAAACGGACCTGACTTGGGAAAAATGAATTTAATTTATTGCCAATCAAAAATAGAATACAGTGGTGAGAAACAAAAACTTTCTTAAATATGCTTTCCCTGAGGCACCCCAGCCTTGTCCGTGGGGCAGAGCTGTGCCCTGGGGTGGGCGGGTTGGAGCCGGATGGAACCGGCTGGAACCGGCTGTGTCCGGCACAGGGCAGCCCCGGCCGCTCCTCACAGGGGCCGCCCTGCAGCCCCCCCGCCACCAGCGCCTGGGCACCTGCACCCAATGTCATGCATCTTCTTCCAAAAATAGATTATTTCCTATAGATAATATCCTGCTTTCCTTACAGCTCAAAATATTTTTTTCTCTAGTTTTTGCAATGCTTTGTTTTGGGTCTTAATAAATTATTGTCTCTCCAGGGACTTGCCCTTACCAAGCATTATATCTGCTTTCATTATTCCTTTCTTTCATTCATCCTTTTAAGTGGTTAAAAAACTGCATGGAAAAAAAAATGGCAAGCTGAGATGATAAATTTTTTTCAGATCGAGCAGGACATTTTCTTCAACTACAAAATAATATTAAAAAAAGAGTCCTCAAATTATTGTTTTAATCTCACCGAGAAAACACCCAATTTATAAAAGATTTTCCCCTCCAAAATTAATTATTTTTCCTCCCCAGATCCATGTACACAGTTTTTCTAAACCAGATTTTTTTCTAACTGCTTTGCCTCATTACCACTTTTACTGGTATTTTCCTGCTGGTAGATTCTTCTTTTAGCTGCAGTAAATGCTGGCTAGTTTGTCTGGGGCTCTTTCAGCAACCATTGTTTTTTCTTGGAAATGGTCGGTCACGTTAATGGGCGACTGTTGAAATACAGAGTACATCCCTAATGTTTCATGCAGTAGCTTAGTTGGTACAGGTATCCTCTGACAGCTGAAGGCTTCTTGATTTTCCTGTGAGGATCAAAGAGGCAGAACAGATCTTCTCAGGATCCTAACAGTTTATGGAAATCAAGCCTGCTGTCTGGTGGATATGGGCATGACTAATCATTGCTATTCATATTCTCAGGAAGTGTTATGCAGACAAAATGGCAATACAGAGAGGCCTCATCTCCCTCTTTGTGAATTTTCAGAATGGCTGTAGACAGAGGATATTGTGTATTTTGTTCAGAATAGGAGGAAAGACAAATAAGTGTGCTTCTCATAGTGGTTTAAGCAGCAGGTGTCATTATTTTGCTGTGGATAGGAGAACATGTTACTGTCAGCAATGCAGAAATGACTTATCTTTACCATGATGATAAACAGGTTTTGATACAGGAGATCAACTGAATCATGATAAAAATATTTAAGCAAAAGACATTAGGGCTACATTTACACTAAGTAAAACAAGGCCAGAGCATGGGTACAGGTGCATGACTGTCCAGGCTGCTTAACTGTTAAGATGTTCCAAAGCAGTTTCAGGCCATGGAGCTAGCACTCTCCCAGTCATTGCTCAGATGCACCTCACAAGAAAACACATGCCAGTGACCACACACAGTAGGCAGTTTTGGTATAGATACCCTGTTTTACATGGAAAAAAAAAACATCTCACCACGTCATGTGTCTTGTGCAGCCTGTGAGACTGGGAAGCAGAATAACACAGAATAAGAGTAAGGAAATTAACGTTGTGGAGTCACTGTGTGAAGCTCCACAAGCTTCAGAGTCTAGAGCTTTCCAAAAGATTTTTAAATTTTTTTTTTTTTTTACAACTCAACTGGAAAGTTTGGAGGTTTTTTGTGTACTTGCCTTTGTTTAGCATGAACAATTCAAATCCAAATACTAAACCTAAGTGGGTTAGCCAAATTTGGATTGTTCCTCAAACTAAGCACCTGTTTTCTAACTGGGAAACTGAAACTTATGTCAAATAGTCTTTTTTAAGTTGGGACCCAAGTTAATCTGTAAACTTGGATTTACTTTTCAATGTATTACTAAAATCAGTTTAAATGGACACATCACAAAATCTGTGGTGGTGAATAGTAGTAGCTTTATGGGCTTCCAAGACATCTGTGTGTGTGTGTATGAATACGTGAGCATGGACATGTTGTGTAGCATAATCGTGATACAAAGGTTCTTAATTTAGTCTTTTTTTATATCCTGAACCTATTTAAATGTAGCTTGTCAAATCATATTTCTTTTTTTTCTTTTTCTCTTTCTCTTTCTCTTTTTCTTTTTTGTTTCTCTTTTTCTTTTTCTTTTTCTTTTTTCTTTCTCTTTCTCTTTCTCTTTCTCTTTTTTCTTTTTTTCTTTTTCTTTTTGTTTTTTTCTTTTTTCTTTTTCTTTTTTTTAAGTATCCATTGAAGTAAATGGGAATAATGCCATTAACTGTATAAGCTAAAATGAATGAGATGGGATTTGATAGCTAACCAAATCTTTTTTGAAATGAATGGGACTTGATGGCTGGCCTCCCCACATTACAATGACTCCTGTTCCAAAGCAATTGCAATTGCAAAAGCAAAATGAATAGGATTCAATAACTAACATAGCTATTGGCATAGTTATCAAAGCCTATTTATTTCAATGGAATGGTTTGCCATCTAACTCCTACTGGTTCTGTGTGAATTGGTGTTTTATTTAATCACATTTATTTAAAGTAGAATTCATTAGCTGCCAAATATGATTAGTTTCTATGTGTACACTTTACTTAAGAGTTTATCTTTCAAGAAAGATGGAGTTCCTTTACATTTGCAAGATTTTGGTAAAATATTATAAAAACATTTCAGTTTCAGAACACTTCAGTTCTAATTACTCACTCATGGGTCCTGATCCTGCAAAAGGCACACACACAACAATCTACACACTTATAGATACATATGTCCTTCTAAACTTAATTGCTGAACATTTTTATTTTAACATCTGTACTGCTTTTGAGATCAACGAAAATGCTCCCCGGAGCATGCAAGTCCACAGCATGGGCTTTCACAAAGGATATGGGAAAGATGTTCACTGTGTATTGGACCAGACTGTAGGTGGAAGCTGTTCTTAACCACTTTCTAACTCTACTGTGAACTACATCCTCTAACAAATTAGCAGACCTACTCATGTTTAATCAGCTGTGCAAGGAGACAAGGCTGAGCTAAGAAGGGAAGAGTATGCAGGTCTTACTCCCGTGTTACTAAAATAAAGAGGCTGAGAGTTTAAGAGGCAAGGCTGGTGTATAGTGACTCAGAGGATAATTCTGCAGTTTAGGACTCGATAGGCATTAAGACAAAATCTGGTTCAACAGAATAAAAAGGAAAATAAAAAGGAACAAATAAATACCCTAGCCTTTCACACATCATGCAAGGAAAAGGAAGAATGTTTTGTGCTGGATAGACATGTGATTTGACTTGATGAAATTAGGTGTCTTGTAATATGTTAAAGAGATGAGGTTAATTTATCACAGACCACTGGCTTTAAAATATCTGAATCTATCTACATATTCAAAGAAATATCCCTGTATTGACAGATAGCAATGAATGATGGACTTCAACTTGCATGTCCTTTGACTGTAAATAAAACCACTGAAATCAGTAAGAATATTCCCATTGACTTTGGCAGGCTTTGGATAGAGCCCAAGGATTTCTAATAGGATTGTGCATGTTTGAAGGGCTTGTGGGAACTGTCCTTGGAAGAAAGGCCCAGAAAGAGAATTAGTTCAATAGGCAATAAGAAGGATATGTGATTCCATAGAAAGGTCTTTCAATCCATATGGATCTCATGGTTCCACAGTGAATATGAAAAATAGTCCACGTTATTTAATAATGAATTGCTGCCATGTACTAAATGCAAAAGAACTAGCAGTCCTTTAAATTAGTCCAAGCATCACACAAGGCACATTACTTATCCAGAGTATGCTTTCTGATCAGGCAAAGGATTACTTATACACTTTACAAAAGACACTTTTCCAAACTTTGTGGTCTCCAATGAATGCTTTCGAGTTTGAAGGAGTTTTGCAGCCAAATTTTTTTTGTATAAAATGTATAAACACTGCAGAAGAAAATAACAACCCCCTTGTGTACTTCTCTGAGGCGTGTGCCTTAACTACTAAAATAAGAATCATGCCCTAACTTCTATGAGACTTTCATTTTTCCCTACAGAGTAATCCAGCTTCATCAGAAGTGAAGTGGTCACCATGCCTCATATCTCCTCCACCATAATTTCTGCGCTGTGTGATGGTAGGTAGGACACTCTGTTGTGCTGTTAGAACTATTGGTTTAAAATCCCACAGGCCAAGTAGCAAATGAAGCCCCTTTTTCTCACTTTATGGGAAAGACTACTTATCAGTAGCCTAGATAATCTTGTTTTATTTTCTCTCCACTCCTCCTCAGATGCAATGTAGTGCTAGATGTTATTTAGATAACTGAATCCAGCTCACACACTATTTTTATCACATACTTAGTTACTCCGAAGTATTCATATGGAAAGTGTTTCACTAGCTAGTACAGTACAGTAAGTGTTCTTCTCAATATATTGATAGCTATGAGCTTATCCAGCATCCACTTTAGACAAAAAAAAAAAAAAAAAATCTGAAAGAAGTGGGAATTATTGGGACAAACTGGGTACTTTCAACTCCCTTTTGTGTTTTGGTGCTTCAAAGTTTTCCTAAGTATTTTGTTCCCAATGTCTTCAGCCACTACACTTTTTTTCTGGGAGTAGAGTTCAAACAATTTTTTAATCCAGTAATAGATTTATTTCTTTCACAAATTTACAAATTGTAGGCTTGTCATTTGTTTATTTACCCAGACATGGGAATTCAGAAGAAAAATACTGGTTTAGCTCAAATCTAACAGGAATGTTTTTGATTATTATTATTCCAAAACAGTAGCTGGAAGAATTACTTTGGATCAATTTTTACCTATTTCATTCTTGAGTTTCTAACCCTCTAATGTTTATTGGTTTTTTTTTTATATGGCATTTAAAATTTAAAATAAAATTTTGTGTTGCCAAAAAAGCAAGTGAAAAATTTAGAAATGTACCTTAGAAATGTCATATTACAATCACTGTAATATTTATTTGTTTGTTTCAGTGTCCAGAAGATTAACTCCTTTTCACAGAATTTTGTAAAATTCACATGACTATAAGGAAACAGATAACCAGTATATTTTTGAAAGTTATCACAAATACTGCATAGACGTAGAAACTAATGAATTTTACCCAGTATTTTCAGCATGACTATCTGGCTTTCTAAAGCTACATCTAATGCCAACTTCAAATTAATTCTGAACTGAATATCCAGGTATGTTTTGTGTCAATCTTACAGAATTAATCTGATCTGCTGATTCTGTTCCCACCTTTATTTCAGATCCCTATAATTTTTTCTCAATTAACCTCTCAAAATTTCAGCATCCTTTGGCCTTGAACATGCTATACTATTTCAATGTTTCCCTGTTTTCTGTACTCTAATTAAAACCATATTACTTGACACATATTTCCTTGTAAAACACTTCTCCCCTCTCCTCATTTTAGGAATATAGTTTTCATTAGCTTCCTTTCTCTCATTTAACAAAAAACTATTAAAATACTCAATAGTTTCAGTATGAAAGATTTTAAAAATAAAATTGTTTTTTTGTCTTCTATTTAGCTGGCATGCATTGTTTTTTGTATAGAGAGTGAAGTGTTTTCTAAATGACTTCCCATTATTCTCTTTATGAGGTAACTGCTTCATACATCTCAAGGTAATTTTCTTAGTTCACAGTACTCCAGGTACAGTGTATGAACAATTACTCAAAGCCAGGTACTCTTACAAAGGTCTCGCTGTGGGTCCTCCTAAGAACAGTTCATCTTCTCATAAAATATGTTTGAGGTAGATGAGATAAATATCCTCTTGAAGAGGCTTCCTTTTTCTTTTTTTTTTTTTCTGCACAGACAAGGCTTGATACAATTGCTCACACTTCAGCATGAATTGCCATTTGAAATCACCAGAAAGTATCCTGTGTTAGTCCCATGCTGTTCACACAGCTCTTGTGTCATATTTTCAGGCTGGTGCAAAGGTCTCAGACATTTTTCCAATGGGAATAGACACATATTTTTAAGCGGCTTTATGAAGACTGTAGTCCAAACACCTGCTCCAAATTGGCATCTACCTTTGGTCAGGTTATTTGGCTATACTGACTAAAGGCTGGACTCAGTTTCTAGTATCAATTCTTGTTTTTTTATTTTGCAGTTGATTCTTAGTTGCTGCCTAACTGCTGATATTTAGCTAATATTCCTCCAATGTAGTTATAAACAATAAGAAGCTCTCACAAACTGGCAGTAACATCCTGGCCCCACAAAAGTCAATTGGGATGAGATTTATATTTCTTGAAATCAGCATTGCAATCAATTGCTTAAACATAGGTATCCAGTGACGTGTGAGATATCTGAGGGTATCTAACCTGACCTGTAGTTCTTCACCAGAAGCACATGGGTTTCCCATAGATCCTGCATCAGATATACCAGGTGTGTGCAGAACACCTCAGACGTCTTGTGGCATCTCAGATAGTTCTCAATATGTATGCTTTGGAAGCTGTATCACACCACTTAAGATTTGTAGGTAAAATCCACCTTCTGTGTATTTATTCAAACCTACCCAAATTGTACAAAAAACCCATAAAAATTAATTCTAGAAAGTTTGTGTAAGACCTTCCTTAAAAGCATCTCCCTATAGTTCAAGTATTTTTTATATACTGATAATAGAAAGAATAGTTTGGTCTGTACCAGAATTAAGTGAACATACTCCTCATACTCTTCTTCAGGGGTCAGTTATTGGTTAGATGTGAACATTTTGGTTTAAATCAGTACTTTTCCTATGCACTTAATCAGAAAGTGACTTGAAACAAGGGAGAGAAATTATGATTACCTTTTTTTCAAATTTAATTAGAAATCCCATGGAGTCAGCATGTCCGTACCTTGAGGGAGGGACTGACTCATATTAGTTAGCAACAAGCCATCTGGTTTCTTTAGAAGAAACGTTGATAGAGTTTCCAAGTATCCTTGGCCAGAGGAAGGGACTGTGGTTTTATTTATTTATTGAGAGAGTCACAAATATCTATCACTAGAATCACACTGTGTATGCAGTTTTGTTTAAAATTCCACTTCTGAGAAAGAGAGACTTCTAACACTTTAATTATTAGCATTCCGTATCCTAACGTTATTCCAAGCCTGGGTACGGCCTGACAGTTGCATAAAAAGGGCAAGTCATGAGCAGGTTGTCCCCCTCCCACACAAACACTGCCTCCGTGACGGTAACATCCACAGAGTTGTCACTGCCTCTTCACTGATCTGTACAGGGTTGTGAGCTCCGGCAGCAAGGAGACCAGAAAAGCAGCTAGCTTAGGTGAAGGCAGAACTGGTGATACGGAGATGTGCTGGCTCACTGGTGCCAACAGCCTATGAGGTGAAGGGAGAAAGTGATTCCCTGTGATTTGAGTGCTTCTACTTTGGTCTCAAAGGAGACTGTTAAGAAGGTAGTTTTTGAAGTCATATTGGCAAGCTGTATAGCCATGTTAAGAAAGAAAGTAACGAAGTGACCTTTGGGGCTGAAACACTGTCTGTACAGGTTTCTGCTGGAATAATACAAGTTACTCAAAAATGCTAACAGGGTTTTGATTTTTATTTTTTTTTTAATCCAGTCAAACATTTCTGTAAACCTTTTGCTTTTGTCTGAAATATTTCAGGCTTTGTTAAAATGGTTTGAAAAGAAATAAATGCTTCTATTCAAAGGTTATGACTATATTGCTAATAAAAGAGAACAAGAGACCAGACCCTGCCCCTGAGGCCCACTAGCACTGATAGGTCACATTCCACCTGATTAAGGATAGCACCTCTGTTGCAGATTTATCTCAGAGAGAGCTGGCTGTAGCAATTCAGAACTGACAATTCAATGGGGTAAACAATCAAGAATTTTAGTGTTCAAGCTTATTCCCTAGCCATCTTTTACATAGTAATATGGGCTGGAACCAAGAGAACATTTTTAGAATTCCTTTCATTTTGTGTTAGAGATGAATGAGGAAATTGAGATTTTCATGTTCAGTATTTTGCTTTTTTTTTTTGGTGGTGGAAGGATAGAGAAAAAAACAGTAAGAAAAAAAAAATCCAATGCCATCAAACTAAATTGTGTTTTCCATTAAATGGATTTTAATTGTATTTTTTTTCATTTAACATTGTTTTGATAAAAAATATATAAACATGTGAACTAAAATACTTTATTTCACTCTAAACTGTAAGATAAAAAAAGTTCTCATAATACTAGTAGATGATTCCTTTGAAAAAGTCGAAAATACAGTCTTATAGGAATTCCAGCATAAAAAATTTTCCTCCTAATAGATCTCTGTGTTTGTGAGGGTTTGGTATGTATTATAGATGTAGACAGCTAAACAATCTGCATTCACAGGTAAAAGCAATATGAAACATTTTCTAAATCTTACTTTTTTTTTTTTCCCCAAAGCAATCAAACAAACAAGCAAGTAAGATCTCTCCAGAGACTTCTTGGATTTGATGTAACCTAACTCTGAGAAAAGGGACGGGCTTTTTTGTTATTGTCTTCTTGTTTTAATTAAGCGTTTGTTCCATTAGAAAATAAATACCTCAAGGAGCAAGATCACTATATGAGATCTATACTGAGTTCCTGTAAGAGATCTAGGTCAGAACATTTATTAACTTTACATCCGTTAAGACTTGAATTCTTATTAATACCCAGTAAAGAGTTTGGCTGCTGTAAAACTGAGTGCCAGATTCAAATTTCATCAAAGCCAAGGCCAGGCTCTGTCCAATTTTACAGCATAATATCTATCTGTAGGTTCAGCAGTAAAAGGTCCTTTTGAGTATTTAGATATATGTTGCCATGCATCACAGAATAAACTAATTACTCCACTTTGCTCTTTTAAGTATTGCAGACCTAATGCAGGTAAGAAAGAGTTGCTAAATTTCTGCTACAAAACCTTTATTCCTGATGACAATGATTGTACCAGAAATAATTCATCTTCTACATTCTAAGACAAAACCACATATTTCTTTCCAAATAGAGGAAATATGCTATGGGAATCAGCAATAATAAATTAAAAAATGCAATTATTACAAAGGCAGTGTTCATAATGAAAGCACGTTTTTATATGTTCATGCAACTTATTATAAAGTGATCCATTCTCATACAATGGCTTTGTTTTCAAACCTGATTTTTTTTATGAAAGTAGAGGTTTAATTGATAAAGCTAACTGCTGCTACAGTACATTAAGACATATGACTGAATTCTGTGTGTCAAGCTGTTAAAGAATAAGCATGATACAAATTCATGGTCTCATTACATGCAGTCAAACAAAGAGAAAAGTAAATAGGAAATCATTATCAAGTGATGTTCCTTTTGGAGTGCCATAAAGATCTGTTCTTAGTGCAGTATATGCAGAGCCTTTCTTCCTGGTCCAGAAAGATGAAGAAATAAATACAATGATTACTGGTAAAAATTTCCAGATGGTTAAACATTTATAAATACTAAACAATAAAAGAACAGGCCGGCTGTGTAGACAAGACTTGGATTGTTTGACAAAGAGGATCATATGAATCATAGGTATTTTTGTGTGGTTTAACAGATCATAAACACAGGAGCAAAGAATGCAGTCACATTCAATTCTGAAATTTGCTGAGATGGAGGAGGATTTAAAATTCACAGCAGAGAACCACATTAGCTAGCTATAAGAAGTCCCTATGCAAAGCTGTAGCCAAGGGAACAAACATAAACTTAAACAGAAATAGGATGCCAGAAGTTTTTACACCTGTACATGGTATTCATGAAAACACTACCAGAAAACTCTAGAGATTTCTACTTTTTTAAATTTTAAAAAGGGTGTTTAGAAAGATTAGGACATTTCAGAAATAAATAAGGAACGAGTGTGGCACACTGATACAGTTCAGTCATGCAAAAAGGCATGCCAAAGCACGTGGGCTGCGCAGAGAGGCACAGCAAGGCACTGGGGGTGTGCAGAAAGGCACACCAACATACATGGGCCAGGAAAAAACAACAACAACAAAAAGCAAACCAAAACAAAAAAAAATCTGTATACATCTGAGGCCCCTCAGACCAGACAGAAGTTTGCAAGAAGGCAGACTCTGTGGGTAGACTTAACCTCCCTAACTAGTTAGGGAGCCCTTGAACAAACTAGACACACACAAGTCCATGGGCCCTGATGGGTTGCAGCCATGAGTCCTGAGGGAACAGGCTGATGTCATTGTCATTACAAGGCCCCTCTCAATTACCTTTGAAAAGTCATAGCAACCAGGAGACATTCCTGAAGACTGGATGAGAGAAAACATTACTCTTGTCTTCAAGAAGGGCAAAAAGAAAGCTCAGGGCAAATAGATGTGGGTCAGTCTTACCTCTGTCCCTGGGAAGGTGATGGAGAAAATCCTCCTGGAAAATATCCAGGGAGGGAATGAAGAAAGAAACAGGATAGTCTCAGTAGTGTCCAATGACAGGACAAGAAGTGCATGTTAAACCACACAAAATTCTACCTGAACATATCAAAACATTTTTTTTTTACTCTGAGGGTGGTTAAACACTGTAACAGGTTGCCCAGAGAGGTTATGAAGCTCCATCTGTGGAGGTGATCAAAACCCAACTTGACATGGTTGCATCCAGAGGGTAGTGGTCAATGGCTCAATGTCCAGATGGAGATCAGTGACAAGTGGTGTCCCTCAGGGGTCCATATTGGGACCAGTACTGTTTAATGTCTTCATCTATGACACAGACAGTGGGATCGAGTGAACCATCACCAAGTTGCAGACAACACCAAGCTGAGTCATGCAGTTGACACCATCCTGAGGGACGGGACCTGGACAAGTTTGAGAAGTGGGCCCATATGAACCTCATGAGGTTCAACAAGGCCAATTGCAAGGTCCTGCACCTGGGTTAGGGCAACCCCCAGTATCAATATAGGCTGGGGGATGAAGGAATTGAGAGCAGCCCTGTCGAGAAGGGCTTGGGGGTACTGGTGGATAAAAAGCTGGACATGAGCCAGCAATATGTGCTTGCAGCCCAGAAGGCCAAATGTATCCTGGGCTGCATCAAAAGCAGCGTGACCAGCAGGTCGAGGGAGGTGATTCTGTTCCTCTATTCTGCTCTCAGGAGACCCCACCTGCAGTACTGCATCCAGTCCTGGTGTCCTCAGAACAGGAAAGACATGGACCTGTTGGAGCGGGTCCAGAGGAGCACCACAAAAATGATCAGAGGGATGGAACACCTCTCCTGTGAGGAAAGGCTGAGAGAGTTGGGGTTGTTCAGCCTGGAGAAGGCTCCAGGGAGACCTTATTGTGGCCTTTCAATATTTAAAGGGGAGTTATACGAAAGATGGGGACAAACTTTTTAGTAGGGCTTGTTGCGATAGGACAAGGGGCAATGGTTTTAAACTGAAAGAGGGTGGATTTAGACTAGATATAAGGAAGCAATTTTGTATGATGAGGGTGGTGAAACACTGGCACAGGTTGCCCAGAGAGGTGGTAGATGCCCTGTCCCTGGAAACATTCAAGGTCAGGTTGGGCAGGGCTCTGAGTAACCTGATCTGGTGGAAGATGTCCCTGCTCATTGCAGGGAGGTTGGACTAGATGACCTTTAAAGGTCCCTTCCAACCCAAATGATTTTATGATTCTATAGCTGTGTACAACTGGCTCTAGCTGATCTGCTTGACCAGGGGGTTTGGACTAAATGATCTCAAGAGGTGTCTTCCAAGCTCAGCCATTTTATGGCTCTATGAGTGAAGAACTGGAAATTGACTTCACTAAGAAGCTCGATTTATTCAGCATATCCACAAAAGATTACATTTATATAGTTTGTAGACACCTATCTGATTAGAAATGTCTAACAATGAACAATTTATTAACCCACCAGTTATACAAAATTCAGAGGTAAAAGCTTAAGCAAGGTAAATTCTCTTTAGAAGTACAGGCTGGGTTTTAGCAGTCTGAATAATGAAGCATTGGAACAATTTGCTTTACACTTTAAGTGTAAATGCCTATTTCTATAAACAATATGAGGAAAATCAAACAGAAGTGTCCTGGTTTCAGCTGGGATAGTTAATTGTCTTCCTAGTAGCTGGTATAGTGCTATGTATTTGAGCTAGGTATGAGAAGAATGTTGATAACACACTGATGTTTTCAGTTGTTGCTAAGTAATGTTTAGTCTAAAGTCAAGGATTTTTCAGCTTCTCATGCCCAGCCAGCAAGAAGGCTGGAGGGGGACAAGAAGTTGGGAGGGGACACAGCCAGGACAGCTGACCCAAAGTGGCCAACAGGGTATTCTATACCATGTGATGTCATGTCTAGTATATAAACTGGGGAGAGTGGGGATGGGGGGATCGCCACTCGGGGACTAACTGGGCATTGATCAGTGGGTGGTGAGCAATTGCATTGTGCATTATTTGTATATTCCAATCCTTTTATTATTACTGTTGTCATTTTATTAGTCTTATCATTATCATTATTATTTTCTTATTTTCTGTTCTGTTAAACCGTTCTTATCTCAACCCACAAGTTTTACTTCTTTTCCTGATTCTCTCCCCCATCCCAGTGGGGGGCGGGGGGGGAAGTGAGTGATCGACTGCGTGGTACTTAGTTGCTGGCTGGGGTTAAACGATGACAAAAAGTTATACTTTCACAGCAGATGTGAAGTTTTTCTATCTATATATTGTGAGGTAACCATAATGGTGGCTATTTATCTAAAGTGCTGTTATTTAAGATGTAAATCTAATCTATAACTAAATCTTTGTGGCTATAGAGATAGCAGGAGATTTAGAGAGAACAATCAGAACTAAACAGCATGTCTTTGTTACTGAGATGAGGATAGTCTAATACCTCTCACATGAATGTTCCCACCTATAACAGTACTCTACATTAAAATTTAGGTGCAGGGTAGTCAATGCAACCATCAAGTGAGTCACAGAAATGCTGGGATCTTACAGCAGTCCAGAGGAATGGGACTTACTCTAGGAGAATGAGACATCTGTACAAAGACTGAAGTTTCTCCTACCTCTGGGAGCCAGGAAATCAGATCACTTCTCTCCATAGTAGATTTAAAAAAAGAAGAAAAATAGAAAAGATTGGAAGAAAGAGTAACTGCACTCTGTCACATAATGCAAGCAGTGTCTCTAAATCTTCTGGCCAAGTATCACTACAAGATACTATACTAGAAGAATGATCTGTCACTATTTTAAATATTTCTGCCTTGGCTGTGTATTTCCACAGCTGAATATCACATGTAACATTTGTGGCACTCTCTCATTGTATTGCACTACTGAAATCTGAAGAAGTAAGAAAGAATTTATTTATTTAAATGACATAAATTACCTGTGTTTATAAATTAAATATATGAACTTAACTTTTGGTGGTGGTGGTTGGTTTACTTCTGCCTGTCCTGTGGAAAGAAATTGTGATTGAAGATCCTCTTTGTTCCTTTACAAACTTCATCATTTTAGAAGGATGAGTCCTTGCACCTGAGAAGTGTTGAATAGGTGGCTTCAGAAGCTCATAAACACATTTGCTGTTGAACTAAGAAGCTTTGTATGCTGAGTACCTCAGATTAGAATCTCTCCCAGTGTTAGCATATTCAGCTTGCTGAGAGGCTTCATCATTTCCACTAACGAAAAGCAGATTCTTTACACATTTGTTCCGTTGTAATTTTTGTGGTCTGATCCACACACTAACTGGAGTGCAAGGACATTTGGTTGGATACACTACTGAAACATTCTTTGTAGTGCATGTTATTATTCATTAAATAGGAGAGGATTTTTTTTCCTCTAATAGGGTGATAAAATAAAACACTTCTATTTGGGGGTTGAATTACATGGTCACAGTCATCACAAAAGTAATTGCCATCGTGTAGCTGTGCCACTGAGGGTCTACAGTGATGAACAATGCACTTTAAGAGTACACTTTTGTCTTTTAAGTTGGGCTTCTTCCATAAGCCATCAGGAGAAGATCTTTAAACAAGTTATTAAGGTCAGGGTTGTTTTGAAGAATCTTCTAATGTTTCCCTGATAATTGCTTGGATTCCGCCTACCTGTTCTTTAACCTAGTGACATGGCTAATAGAAAGTTATTTGTGTTTTGATGCAGAGTTGTTTCAATAAGAGCTCCACTCACGCTTTCTTAACTCCAGGTTTATTCTAAGCATAAGGGAATTGTACTTAAGAAAAGCACCTATAAAATAAATAAAACTTCTCTCTCAGCCCATCAGACCTTTTCAATAAAGGCCTTTATGTTAGAGAATCTCTTGAATATAAAATGTTATTTAATCAGTAAGTCCTGGCTTTTATTAAAGCTAGCAATTTTTGTATTTTTTTTCTTTTTTTTTTTGCTTGTGAATAGGTGTATTTTCTATGATAGGCAATATTTCATCCTGAAACTTGTTAGTAAAACCATGTATCAAAATAATGTCCCTATTTCCCATTATGTTCAATATGGAGATGAAATATTTTATGAATTTTTCTCTGCACCTGTCAAAATAAACAAAATATAATTTCCAGGATAATTTGTAATGAATTTTAAACTTTGGGATTTTCTTAGCAAGTTATATTTTCATCTTTTCAATGTGGAAATAAGGAAGATTCATGTATGTTTTTCTCTTGATATAAAACATGTCACTTTGACTGGAATAAATGAGAAAGCTTATGGAGTAAAGTACCATTTGTTGCAAGTCAAAGTATCACAGTATGGCCCTCTCTGTATTTTGCTACAGTAAGATATATAAGATCTACTAAATAATGCAGAAATTATTACCTGTATACATTTTGCAAATGAAATAACTTGCATATTAATTACACTTCCTCACTTATTTAAATGCTATTGTCAATATATTTGGTTTTGTAAGAGAAACTCCATGTAAAGCCTATATTTTGATTTATGATGACAAAACGCAGAAAAAGAATGATGTTTACCTCCAAAAGAAACAGCATTTTATTATTTATTTCAGTGTTAGAATTCCTTGTTTGGGAGACCCCAGAGGTGTCCATGTGGAATGAAGAATGTACTCTTCATTCTCCTAGCATTAAAAAAACCCCTAAAGTACAGAAAGAGAACACCTGTAATTGAAATGAGTAACACTTATGACTAAAATGCTTGTGGAAAATCTACAGAAGGGCATTAAAAGTGCTTGTAAAGGATCTGAAAAAGTAAAGTTTTAAAAGAAGCAAATTAAAGAAAAAAAAAAATCTATTCCCTGATTTCTAAGCCCCTTATTAAGGCTGAGACTTGGATGTGTAACATAAGCCAAAAACTCAAATAGTGAATTAAAATGATTGTCCAAACCATAGTGATCCTAGCCAGAAACTGATGATAAAGAAAATACACCCTCTACGAAACTGGGAGAGGGTTTATCATCTGAAACCCAGAGCACAAATTAATCATTTGTGTAATTTGAATGAAGTCAGTTGGAATTATCCCAGGAATGAATATAACCCAATTTGTTAAAGATATGGTACCGTAAATACTGCACTGTGTCAGAGATACATCTGTTCAGCAACTGCCTCAGCTAAACAGATAAGAGACTCTTTCCCATTAGCTAAAAGCAACCTAAACACTTAACTCAGACCAACCCATTCTGTCAGGGTGCAGAAGTGGCCTTCAAACGAAGCACCGCAGTGTTTTCCACTTGGAGTCAGGTAAGGCATCTAAAATTGGTTTAAAGAAAAAAAATGAAAAGAAATGGCCAAAGCTCAGAAAGGAATAAAGGGAGGAGGGCAGCATGAAGGAGTATTCAGAGTACAACATTCAGTCACTAACAGTCTGATCTTCAAAGGATTTCAACCAAGTCATTAAAATAGGAGGTTAGTTTTTAATGAGAAGGTATACAAGATGCCCAGTATAATTAGACAGTGGGCTCTGAGGATTTATAGGACTTACGAATTTTTGAAAGAGAAGAAATAGCTGAGCAAACTGAGTTTAGCAAGTACTGTCCCTAATATTTTGCACAACCTACATCTGCAAGTTGTTTTAATATGTATGCTTTGAACCTTGTGAGGCACTGTAAAACAACAGTTCCTTCCTCACTAGCTGTTTCATCGGAAAATCTTGCCATGGATTGTACTGGATCCTTTCATCTTCTCTCCCCAACATTCTCCCACAGCGAAAGCTATCTTTTTTGTTTACTAGACAATCCGCCATGTATACTTCACTTATGTACAAAACAGTTTAGCAGGGTCAGTAAGTGAAAGCAAGGCAATGCTTTCACGGAGGATCCCCCCCCCCCCTTTGTTTACTACTATGCTGTTAAAAGGATCACAGTTTTGCACAAATGCATCTTTTACTTGAAATACTTAGAATTCCTTCTGGTGAACAACACCTCTTAATTCTAGAAAGTAACAAACATTTATAGTGGAGTAAAAGAAAAAAGGTATTTTTATAGACAGACAGAAGCTTTAAATGATATTTTGCTTAAGCATATATGAAGCCTATTGCATTGTTTAGAGTTATGTTTCTCTCTGGCTTAATCTAGTCATTGAGCTGGGGTTTTTTGGGGTTTTTTTTTGGTCTCATGGGCCCTTTTCCTTTACTTTGCTTTGTTTTCCGTGTCTAGATCTGGTGGCCTCCTTCCTGAGCTCTCTGTCTCTCTTTCTTTCTTTTCTTATGAGAAGGTTTTTGCATGTAAGCACTTACCAACCTTTTTTATTTTTAGGAAATAAAAGAGCTGAATGCATGTTTTAATACATTTTTAATGGCTATTGCTGACAGACAAGACACTTTGTTGGTATTGTCTTGCATTGCTATTATGTTAAAAGACTTTTATTTTTATCAATATCTATTGTGCCATCCAGTTAAAATGACAAAGACTCCCACGCTGAGCAAATTGAACGAGCTTTTCACTTCATTGAAGAAAAGGACTAGTTCTGGCTGCAATGGCTTTTTTTGGAGAGGGGGAGTCATTGTTCGCATTCTATTGACTCTATAGTTCCTGTTAAATAATGTTCATGTATTATTAAGAGAATATTCATCTTTAGTGTACAAATAACTTTCTTTAAACACGGTTCCATTTATAGTAAGCTGTTCAGGAGACTTAGTCTTTTGCTGCCACCTATAGACAAGATAAAGTATTGCTGCATGGTGTGCCTTTTATATAATGGAAATGACAGTGGTACGTCTTCATTATGTAGTTTTGGAGACATTTGTCCAGTTTTGTGTATCAGCATTATTTATTCTGTAAACTATCTCGCAGAAAGCCACGCAGAGAGACTATAAGAGAAATTGAAGAATTGGGTAAAACCGTTCTCATTGTTTACTTGTACTCAAAAATTCTTCTGTGTAGGGTGAACATACTCTAGTCCATTTATTCTCCCTCCCAAAGTTAAAAGAGTTCCTTCATTTAACTTCATACGTCAGTTCTGTTCTGTGTTTGATCTATTGTTTGTAGCGCCTCTTGTGTTCAATGCAGCACTTAGTGATAGGGTTTTCTTGCATCCCACTCCAAGCTGGTGAAATACCCTTTTGTATGTCCTTCATGCTCATCATTCTTTTGTGGTATCAACTTGGAAGGAAAATTCAGAACAGTGGTTTTCCTCTCTCATTTGTAACACACAGTACAGATGAAATTCTGCCAGGGTGAAGGATTGGTGCACAGGCCTCCTGGAGCTGTAAATCTCACAGCAGGCACTGCACAGATGTGTGTCAGAAGGAATAGCAACCTTTGCCTCACTCTGCTGAACCTCTGTGGGTACTGTGAAAGGAACCTCTGCTAAGAAATTTTAAAGCATAATGAAGTGTTAAAAAAGGTGTAAAGATGAGGAAAACTCGGTATATTGCCATTTACTCAAACATGGTGATCCACCATCCACAGGGGCTTGAGATCAAGATGACTCTTCTTCACCTGTTCCATCTATGGGGTCTTATTTATCCCAGTGGCAGAAACATGCTCCTGATACTCATTCAGAGCAAGTTGCTGAAAGGCAATAGGTAATTTTGTGTGTGTTGCAGGGGAGGTGGAAGGTGAGGGTCCAACCTGAACTTTTGATATCTCAAGAGGAAGCCTGCTACATGCTAGTTGCAACTGATACAGGCTAGTTGTAAATTTTGGTATCAATTGGACTAAACAAAAGCAGCACTTCCTGAATCCTCCATTTAATAAAGAGGCATGAGACAGAACCACCAACTAGGACACTAAGCAGGCATTGTGTTTCTGCATATAAACTAGATTGAGAAAACTGGTGATTGGAGACTCTGGAAAGTAAAGAAAGAAACAGGAAAAAAAAAAAAAAAAGGGAGTTATCAAAAAGAAGGAGTGGATTCAGGTAATAGGAGGTGACCTGGAAGGAATAAGGTGAAAAACCCTGCTGGAGGAAAGATCTGAGAAGCAGGTGAAGATCCCAGATGTCAGACAGATGCATGGAGAAGAAGGAATGGGGATGCCCAGGGACCTTGCCTTGTGACCCCCAAGACAGGTAACTGCCAGCAGCAGCACAGTGCAAAAAGACATGACTTTTTGTCTGATTTTCCCAGACCAGCAGGAACCTTGCTGCAGTGAGGGGAAGCTGAAACCCAGAGAGTATAACACTGGGGAAAATGAGCATGTGTGTGCCACAAATGAGTGGAGTGAAAGCTCTAATCTTGCTGGTTCTTAAATAAACCTTGGTGTACATATCCACTAAGGTTGTTTACTCTGTCTGGCCCCCATCAGTATGACAGACTGTCTCCTGCCCAGGAGCAAAACAGTTGCAAGTACACAAAATCCCTGGTGAGATCCCTACTAACTCAGTAGATCCCAGCTAAGGCTCGTTATTCTCTCTGTTGGCTTTGAAACAAAATCTGTTCACAAACTAAAGAACAAGCCCCTTAAGTATAAGCATAATGCTTAAAATGAGGACTACAAATTAAATCAGTCTAGTCACGGTGATGCCAAATCAGGGAGCTTCTGAGAAATCTAGAGCTGAAGAATCTTAGAGAGGCTACTAGATATCACAGTACTTGAGGGGTATAGAGAAACTTGAAAATATGGTGAATTTGCAAACATTTTAATAAAATAGAGGGGAGGGTATTCTGAAAAGATAATTGTTGGTGACATCTTTTTCCTACCAGACCAATATTTTTTCATTCATCAAACAGACTGAAATTAAAAAATAAAAACATACTTTCATCTTCATTTTCTTCCTTGCTCACCTCCTCACTTTTATAGATTTTAATGCCAGAAAGACCCATGAAATTTCTGATTGACCTTCTGCTTAGCACAGTTTTTAACCCTGTTCAGTGCCTTCTCACAATAACACATTTGCATAACTATGTTTATCAGCTACAGTGACCTTCCTCTTGCCTTCTACCAGACATTGTAATTTAACACAAGAGGTATTTCATATACTCCAGATTTTAATATGCATTTTGCTGAAGAAGGGCTCATTTGTAAACACAACTAGAATATTAGTTTCTTGGTAAAATTTACTCATAGGTGTGAATTTTGTCTGTCTTTACTTCAATATTTCCATTTTGTGATTTTTATTTAAAATAGCATTTTTCCTACTTAGAAATAAACTTTATTTTTAGTAGTAAAATTTAAGGAAAAATAGTTCAAACCCAGAAATAACAGATTTGACACAGCAGGCTTCTATAAACATAGGTCTTGTACTATTGTTTTCTGCTTAATCTTACGCTCAAAGAACATGAAGGAGAATGCAGACTCAAAGTAGAAACAAATGATTCCAAAGAGTTAATAGGGCAAGACAGTATTGTCCCGATTATTTCTAGATATTAAAATGTTAACTGTGAAATAAAATATTGCTACATTTCCATAAATTTTTCCTTCAGGGTTGTTTTTTTTCCCCAAAGTGATACCATTTGCTATTTATTCTCTGTAATATTTATTAAAGGCTGATAGAAATTATAAGGGCTAATTGCTGTATACTTTCATAAACACATACACTACATATTTCGATGTTGTCATTTTGAAGTCAGATGAACTGCTGAGTGAGAATGAATAATGTGTACAACAAGGGTCTGAACTTTTCACTTTGATGGAAATAACAAAACCAATGTTATTTTCATAGGCAATAAATATTTTGCAAATATGCAGTAATTAATGTCCAAACTCTCATTCTCTTTTCAGATTATTACACAAATTCTTACAGGCTCTTCAAGAAATGCTTCAAAGGTCAGGTCAAATATTATATACTTAAATTACATTTGTTCCTGTATGAAGTGAATAGTTTAAATATATATTATAGGTTTTGTTCCTTACCAGCCAAAATGTTCATTCATTACTCCCCCCTCAATTGTCTCCTTTGCCTGAGAACTGGTATCTTTATTCATCTTAATGAAGGAGTTAACAGTATTTCATTGACATGGATTGAAGTACCCCTATCTACCATGAATAAGGTCTGAGAAATCAATCCTGGAGTAAGGACTGAAGGATTTGGCCCAATACCTATAAAATATAAGGAGATAATTCTTTCACAAGGAAGAAGAATTATCTTCTATTGTCTGTTGATGAACTCTGTGATGACTGCATTACACAGCACTCTGGATAGCAGTAAATGACTATTGTACTTGAGAAGTCAGATTTATTTTGCACATGTAAGACATTATTTTCATTCTTGGTCTTCAAGGACTCTTCATTCAGAATCTAAAATGTTTCATCAAACAATGTAGCATCTGTTAAAATTATAATCACTCACATCAAGAATCCATATCAAAAGATATACAGTACTTTACTTCCTTTGTATTTATTGCCCCCCAAAATAGGTGTCTCAACAATTTGGGAGATATATAGCAGGTTTATATGGTGGAAAAAAAGTGTTCCACTGTATTTTTGTTTTTAGTTAACATCAGAAGTGCAGTAATGTTAATTTAGAAAAAGAAGTAGGTTTTAACTGTTTTTATGGGCAATGCAAAGACAAAGTAATAAAGCAAGCATGTGGGCTTTATTCATCTATTATGAATAGTGTTATTACCATGAAATATATTATGCAGACTTTAGTCAATTTTCATTGTGATTTGTAAGAAATTAAACCACTGCTTGTTAGTGTGAAGGTGAAGAAGGATATTAAATTCTACTAGGCCTTGCTGTTGAATCTTGACTGTAGGTAAAAGATGCAGGAAGCCAAGAGGAGATGAAAGAGAGGATCAAAGAATGCCAAAGATGTCTACTACCATATGGCAATTGCCATTCTGGCATCCAGTAACCCTTGGGTTTTTTAAACCACACTGAAGACATGAAAATACAAAAAGTAGCTTAATATTAATAGACTGATCTTCTTTTGAAGCTCTGAGTCTCCTTTTCACTGTCTTTTATTTCTTTGCTAACTGGATCATTCTGCACATATTTATTGTTAACTCTGGGACATGCTAATAAATTACAAGGTAGGAAAGCAAAACCTGCTCTTTTTTCACAGTACTTTCTGTTTCTCATATATTTGTTCTCATTTTCTCTAAGGGTCATGAAGGTCTTTTAAATTTCCTTCTGGAGAGGCAGTATAACCTGGAAACATACTAACTTTCAAACTGAATTCTCCCTGCATACTAGGAAATCTTCTGTCTTGAATGGAGGGAGAGAGGTGGGGAGAAATTTAGTCTTACAGAAAATCTTTAGGATTTGCACAGTCCCTTGACATGGGTAACACAGTGGTTTGACTTCATATGTCTCTGTGTGAGAAACATGCAAATATATGAGCACCCAGTTATATCTGGGGCCTAAAATTTCTGATGTCTTGACATTAGGAAGGATTTGTATGCACCTCAAAATTAACTCAAATTAAATTAAAGTGTTTAAAACGCATTTGCTAACCCAGTAAATCAATACAGAAGCCATATCTTCTCTTTGGGATGGAGAGGGAAGAGACAGGAAAAGCCTAGGAAGAAAGAAATAATCACTTTTTTTTTTTTTCCCCCCTAAAGAGCCAAATAAATTATTTCTTGAAATTTCCTTGTAAAAGAATGTTGTCAATTTACCTGTAAGTTGGGTAGCTGATAGGTCCTTTACACCTCCCAAAGAAGAACCAAAGTCTTGCTTGACAAAGATCCTGAAGTTCACTGAAATATTAACAGCCATCGAGGGAAAAACAAGAAGAAAGTGTGTTCTTGTGGCTTGAACCTCAGTGCTTTATGTATGCAATCATGGACATGAAATATAACACACTTTTAAGGGCCTTTTGTCCTGCTCGAGTACTATGCAAACCAAATTAGGTCGCTCAGTTTGGAACAGACCTAAGCTTGGTGCAGTGAGCTTGTACATGATCCTATGAAGTGATGAGCTTATTTTCTACTTATTCCAGCTTGCAATTTTGATTTTGAAAGCCAAGGTAAATAGTTTTAAAAACACTTAGGAAAAGCTTGGGTACATCAAAATCTCAAAAATAAAACATGGTACAATTAAATGGTACATGTGTCATATTAAAACAATTGGAAATGCATCCCAAGAGGACAAAAAAATCTCAAAAGATTAGGGACATATTTTGAAATACATCACTGAAACAATCAACAATCATTAAAACAAACAACATATCACCATAGGGAGCCCTAAATTAAAAATCCTTCATACTTCAGAAGTCAGTATAGTTAGTGTTGCCAATTGTACACTTGGGATTATTTTAATGTACTATAGGATTTAGCTGTTTGGTTGATATGCATAGTTACCCCTTTGATCAGTTATCATTTGGAATTTCCCCTTTTTTATTTTGCAGATAATGTTTCCTGAGATTTATGTTCAGTCCCCTGTTTTGATGGAGGGATGATTATTTATTACACAAAATAGTTGTAGCTCTTAGAAAGAGGATTACTTTGTCATTCTTTTTTTTAGGAAGGGGAAAAGGCAGTTTGTCTCATTTTATGGTGTCCAACTGTTGTTTAATGGTGAGCACATTTACCTGAAGATGCTTATTGGCAGCTACGCTTTAACTAGCCAGGGTACAGAAGAAAACAAGCTTGTTCCAGCATTGTACTCTGAGATCTTTGAATACCAATATATAGAAATATGAAAGTCATTCAGTGCTGGCTTTACTAAACTGAAAAGGAATGTTGTTAGTGGATTGAAGATTTAATCTCAGTGTCTCCATTGCAGACACTGTTTCTGTGATTTTTTTTTTTTTCACTTGAGCAAGAACTGGGGAAAAAAGAAGGAAGCATTTTCTATTTTATTCCCACCTGATATACTTTTACTATACTCTTGATGTTACTGCAATGTAAAGCATTGTATCCAAAATACTCTGAGACTAATAACATTTCCATAGGAGGTTTTACATTAACTTCACTGTCTGAATAATGATTCAAGACTGATATTACACAGATATTCAGAAGAACAAAAATCTACATCACAACTAATACTGCATAAAAAAATCTGTTGCAGATACAGACTTTATAATAAGGAGACTGTAGCAAGATAATATTTGTTTACAAAAATATTTTATATCAAGCTTGAGAAATGTTCTCAAATTTTATTGTTTTATTACAGTTATAAACAGGTAGTGCTGAAGGAGCTTTTTGAAAGGAGTAAATTACATTTAAAATCATGTGATTTAAGGGAAATAGCTGATATTTGTTGTAAGAACTAAGTCTAGGATTGACACTGTCCAGCCTATAGTTATTTCAAGTCATCAGTGATATGTTGGTGTTGAGACAGAAACATCTAGGATGCCATTTGTTATTTGGAGGGTTGGACTATATGACCTTTAAAGGTCCCTTCCAACCCAAACTATTCTATGATTCTATGATTATTATGCCATTAAATTTTACAGAAGAAACACTGAAGCTGGAAGTAATTTCTGCTTGTGTTTCTCTTTTGATACTATGAAATGCATTCTGTGAAGAACAGGCCTGCACCTACTGATACGTATTAAAATAAACACAACACTGGCCTCTTCTGCAAAGAGCAACAATGATCTCTAGTGGCAGCATCTTTTATTTCAAGCTTAGTGATAATCAAAAGAACATGGTGAAGATATTCCACATCATCATTTAGTTTAAATTCTTGTTGTTTTTTAAAATAAAGTTTTTTTTTAAAAAAAGCATTCAAGCAGCAGTAGTTTATGAAACTTAATTGCCCTTATTCAGTATTTCTCTCCCCTCTATATGTACTCCAGTTTGCAAATTTAGCAGTCCCTTTGGTAATAACCCAGTTTTACATATGCAACTGTCTGCTATATTTTTTTTCCAACCTGTTTCAGATATATTACTTTCATAACTACTTTTAGCTGAGGCCTTTAAATCTCTGCGTTACTGTTGATACAACAACAGAAAACAACAAAAGGCTAAATTCTTTCTTCCCTGTATAATGCCTTTAAAAATTTGTAATTTATTTTCTATCAAATATATAAGGTTCTGGTCATCTCCAAACAGCAGCATTGTGTTACCCAAGAAGGCATAATAATATAGGAATTAGTAGCATGATTAGGAATTCTTGTAAAATTCTTGTACTTAAAGAGGACCCAGGATTATAAGATATTAGGTTTTCTAGTAGTTTTAAAAGAAAAAAAAAAGAAAAAAATTAACTGGATTCTTTTTATATGCTGTTCTCATTGCTTGATAACTATTTCAGATTAGAAATTTCAGGCCAATAGTATTTCCTGAACCTTATATTTACTTATGTTCTGGAAACGTTCTTCTTCCTCTCTCATTCTTTGTATCCTTTAAAAGGTGAGGCAAGGGAAGGAAGTGCAAATCAAAGCAAGGCAAAGCAAGGCATTTCTATGTAGGTGTAAGAAAGAATCTCAAGTATTTATGTTATTGAAATCTACTTATTCTACTTAGGTAGAATCTGTGGCCATTAGATCTCTGGCCACAGATTCTGTGGAGCCACATAAATGTGGCTCTTTAGCATCCAGAGCACAATCTCTATCATTTTCCTAGGGTCATCTTAAGTATTTTGGAGGACCAGTATGTGTTAGATGTATAATGTCAGAGCACTGCCCAACCTAAAATGAGCTGAGATCCTTTCAAATCGGCATAAAATCATAAAATCACAGAACAATTTCAGCTGGAAGGGACCTTTAAAGATCATCTAGTTCCAACCCCTCTGCCATGGGCAAGGACATCTTTCACTAGATCAGGTTGCTCAAAGCCTTGTCCAACCTTACCTTGAACACTTCCTATGATGGGGCTTCCACAACTTCTCTGGGCAACCTGTTCAGCGCCATCATTGTAAAAAAATTCTTCCTTATATCCAGTCCTTGGTGAAAAATCCCTCTCCATCTTTCTTATAAGACCCCTTTATAAGCCATCAAGTTGGTCTGCACAGTAAGACATGAGGGTTAGCTTACTTGGCCAATGTGAAATTACATGTGTCATGGCTGTTGTGTTTAGCCACTAGAGTAAGACATTCTCTTTTATACTAGTACACTAATGTATTGCAGGTATTTGCACTGGCTATATGATGATAACCTTGATTTATGCAGTGGTGGATGTCAGAAGCAGAGCTTTCAGCATTCTTTTTCTAGCTTAACTTTCCTCTTCCCACATATTTTAATTGGCTCCACTTTTTCCCTTCTTTTTTGGCATGATACATGGATTATTACTATGTTTCATGGAACTTATAGTACCTGAAAGATCTTGTTGCTTAATTGTTTATCTGTCTTTAAGGGCAAAGAACTCGGAGATCTAAAAGACATGTGCTGTGAAACATATTCTTTAAGCACAGCAAATGAAGTCCAAAAACCTGAGATAGGTGTTAGGAATATATACAGTGCCAGACAAAGCACCAAGTCTCAGAACAGGACCCAAAGCAGCTGGTAATCTGAACACTGCTTCCTAATGACATACTCCTGCCTGGAATTAGTCAGTGGAGAAACATAGAGAGTTAGAGAAAAATTTCACTTACATTTTCAAGCCAGAGATATTTTTCCTCTTTTGTAATGTGATGCTGTTCTGTAAAAACCTAGAACTTTTTCCTGAAAGTAGGCAACTCTGCTTTAGTTTATGCCCCCTCTTTACATAGTAGACTAATAGTTAGCCTGCTTGCCAAGACAGTGAAAGACTGTCTTCATGCTACGCTGCTGTAACCTGTCTGAGCAGTGTTAATATCCTATTTCCTTTTTCATTGTAAGATTTCCAAACTGCAAGCTATCTAGATAGAGTTTTACCTTTTACCTTTTAAATCCTCCTTAAAATCCTACTAGTTTGCCATCTTCTGAGTCAGAAAGAAAGAGCATAAGATAGACCACTTTGCTACTTTAGCCTCAACTCCTTGCGACACGCAGTTAAAATGATATTGGTTTGCTGAAAAGAAAAAAAAAAAGGTTTGTATCTTGGTGATATTTTCCCTCACTGACACTGTTGGTAAGAGAAATTTGTCTTTTTTAAGAGAAATTTGCAGCATGGAGGTTCTACTGGCTGCCTGATGATTTTATTTAAATTTGGATTTATGTGGATTTGACACAAATACTAATAACTACTTATTATATAAAGACGTACACAACCACTGATATTTTTCTGGCTTTCACGCTGCATGACCACACAACCTTTGCTACTTTGAAAAATATGGGGAAGCTACAGCTGGTAAAGCAGCTGTTGTCTTGCTTAGAAGTTGTAGTCAAAACTAGCACATTACTGCAGGGCTTCCAAGATTGCACTATCTCCATATATGCTTCTGGGTGCAATTCAAGGTGTTAATATTTAATTGCACCTTAATATGCTGCATGCTTTAGGGCTTAACTGCTTGGAAGACTCTTACTTTCCCTTTATATTAATACAACAATAGATATCAGTTCAGGTAATGTGATTCCAGGTCCTTGGATATGCACATTTTGGATGTAAAGTGGACTATTTCCAATAAAGATTTTTTGACCAGATTTATATTTTCCTGGTGAATCTTCCAGTGAGCCATTTTTATTCAGCATTTAGCCTGAAGCAGACTGTGACCTTTATCTATACAATGTTTTATACTGGGAGAGTAGTTTGCAATACTTTTGTCAACATGCTTGCATTCTTTTAAATACTCTATGCACACACAGGTTACACAAAAAGACTGGCAACCACAGTTGGGCAAAAGGACAGGAAGGCAGTAATATACTTTCCATTCACTCAAATTGCCCTGAACTTTCCCTTTCCTTGTAAAACTTCCTTTCCACCCCTATCACCTCCTCTCATTGTAGCGGCAGGTGATTTCTTCTCTCGCAGTGAAAACCTCCTCCTTTTCCTTCGTAGCTTTTCTCTCCACATCGGCATCATCACCTCAGACCCAGTAAACTCCTTCCAGCTTTCCTCATCCACCACCTGTTCTGCCACCACTGCCTACATCACCGGAAAGCCTGGAGCTGGCTCTGCCAACAGCCTTTTGACTATAACGATTCTACATAAACTTTGTCATTCTTTCCAGCATAATTGCTGATAATAGCTGGTTGTGCAGGCACTACACACATGTGTGCATGTATTTAATTATACATATTAGTCAAGTATTGCTAAGATCCCAAAAGAAAAATATTTGAATATGGGCAGCATCTTACCATCTGGGATAACAGCGTGGAATGCATGACAGCCATTTCCCACTGGAAGAGAGTCTAAAGGCCTAAAGGGTTGTTAATACTTCAATTAAAATGCTCTCCTAATTTAAACAAAAAGACAGACACCCAAACTCAAAATTTAACAGATGTTAAATCCCTTTACCCTGCAGAATTCTGGAGCTACAAATCCCAGTTTGCTACATCCAAGAACAGGCCTGCAGGTGTTGAAGAGCAGGCTCAGGGGAGGAATGGTGTATCTCAGAGTGCTTTCCAAGTTTCTTGTTTGCATGGACCATAAGGTTGGGAATTTGACGCGTCTGATTTCATAAAAACTGATAGCAATGAAAAAAGTTACTTGTAATAATCTAGTTAGAGCTCAACTCAGGGACAATACCAGATCATCAGTTATCCTCAAGGAATTTCTTGACTCATTCAGTAACTGTGCATGGTCAAATGATTTAGCTTCCCAGTTAATTTACATGACGTTGAGCCACTTAATTAAATAAATATTAATCAATTACCCATGCTATGTAGACATTAATTCACTTTTTCATTTCATTTTCAAGTGAAGCAACTAGTTGCTCCTGGAAGAAAAATTGGGTGGAGATTTAGTAATAGTTCACTGCAAAGGTTGCTCTCAAAGGACAGTATGAAAAATATTGCTTCAGATTTGGCTATCTTCACTTTACATTTTTTAACACTACCTAAAAAGTGTTGTGTCTTTAGATCCTCTCTCTGTCATCACAAGGTATGCAACACATACACTTTGAAACATCTGGGTGGTAGGGTGTGATGCCAGCTTCATAACCTCTTCAGATACTTCAGATAGTTCTTCAGAGCTTCACAGACACTTTCATCTGAAAAAAACAAGATACAGTGAAAATAATGTCTTACACCTACAAGTATACCACAAGATGCATCCCTGGTCAATTGGTCTGAAACACCAGAGCCTCACCCAGTCATTCTGCATCATGTTATTTGGTAAGGCATGGATACACACTGCTACCAAAGTATTTGCTGATATAACCCTGAGAAGATCTTGCTCTCTCTTCTGAATATGGTACTTTGATCAGATCCATAAAATCTCAGATCCTTCTTATACCTTTTAAAGGCATGTCCTGGTTTCAGCTGGGATAGAGTTAATTGTCTTCCTAGTAGCTGGTAGGGTGCTATGTTTTGAGTTCAGTATGCAAAGAATGTTGATAACACTGATGTTTTCAGTTGTTGCTCAGTAGTGTTTAGACTAAAGTCAAGGATTTTTCAGCTTCTCATGCCCAGCCAGCAAGAAAGCTGGAGGGGCACAAGAAGTTGGCACAGGACACAGCCAGGGCACCTGACCCAAACTGGCCAACGGTGTATTCCATACCATGGGATGTCCCATCTAGTTTAGGAACTGGGAAGGGGGGACGGGGAATCGCCGCTCGGGGACTGACTGGGTGTCGGTCGGCGGGTGGTGAGCAATTGCCCTGCGCATCATTTGTACATTCCAATCCTTTTATTACTACTGTTGTAATTTTATTAGTGTTATCATTATCATTATTAGTTTCTTCTTTTCTGTTCTATTAAACCGTTCTTATCTCAACCCACGAGTTTTACTTCTTTCTCCCGATTTTCTCCCCCATCCCACTGGATGGGGGGGAGTGAGTGAGCGGCTGCATGGTGCTTAGTTGCTGGCTGGGGTTAAACCACGAGAAGGCATAACCAAGAAAGTGAAGCATCATCAGTAATTTTGTCTACTTAGGGACTAATGCTGCCCTCTGGAAAGTCCCATTTCTTTCTATTGACTGTGTAAGGACACAAGTGGAATCCAAAGACTCAGGTTAGACTCCCATCTTTGTTCACATTACATGGTGAGAGTTAACCATTAGGAACAGGAGTCACAAAAATCAGCAGGCTGAGCAGGGTATTGCCTAAGAGTAGGGTGAGAGCTATTACTTATTGTCAGCCATGAACTCTCCCTGGAAAAGGCACTTAGCTCTGTCAGTCATTTCTCACAAAATGCACCTGCAAGAACCAAATTAAAATCTTCTTACTTTTGGAGAAGGGATTTAAAGACATATCTCCTAAGCTGCTTCATTATTACACTCTATTTTTAGCTACTGTTCTCATAATCTTACCCAAAGTCATTCCCCTCTATAAATCATAGTCATCGGGTCAGAAAGACACGAGAATGGCTCAACACAGGTTTGTGCTCTGATGTGTATTTGATTATTTTACAAAATAGCAGGGACCTGAATAGAAAAGAGTGTACAGAAGAAACTCTGGAAGTCTTCTTTGTAGCGCAGGCATGTTCTGAGAATTGCCAGTCCCTGTAGATAAATACATGGAGACAAATACAAAAGGTATTTTAAAAGTACAAATATAAAAAGCAAGTAGTAAGTATAAATTTGATAATTTACATGTAGTCAGCAGAAACATAGATAACTAGGGATTTAGGCATACATAGAATTAAGCAGCAGCTGTGACGGAAGGGGTTGTGAGCTCTTTCTGGTGCCTTGTGTTAAGTACTTAAGGAATTTAATACTTAGATACAAATGCTAAAATGACTCAGGACCTAGATTGTTTGAAATGGGAGCAACTAACCATGAATTCCTCTCCCAAGCAGAACACAGGAAGTTATTTAAGGCACCCTAATCTTAAAAATTGTGTTGAATGTTCACCTTGGAGGGTAAAACATAGAAATCTGTGATTACTCTCAAAAACTAAGTTAAAAATGAAGAAGACAGAGGAGAGTCTTGAAGACCACTCTACTTTGTAATCTGAGTGTTTTTCTGAATGTTGTTAGACACATCTCCCTGCACTCTGGATTCTCAGTCAAAACCCCTTCTTTCAAGTACACCTATAATTCCTTTCTCAAAGCCAGAGGCTGCTATATGAGAACCAGCTTGTAAAATATTTGATCTTGATATCCAGTAACATGCTAACAACATTAGGGATGAAATTCCAGCTGCCACAATGAATGAATAATAGTGCACTGAATAATTTTGATGAAGATATTATATTGTAATTTAGACTTGGTAATCATGAAATTAAATCATTGAGCTAGGAATTGGTTTTGCCACAGACTGTAGACAAGGGAAAATGTGCAGACTGTGAATCAAAGACTATGTCTACCTTGTAGCCCTGTTCCAAGAGGATGGATAAACTGCCTCATCTATAGCATGAATGACATCCCACTACCACGGAGGTAGATAAGATTAGTTTATCTGAAAAGATGGGGAGTGACAGCTCCATATAAATTAGTCTTCGCTCTTATGCAGCTATCACAATTATAGGGTAAAAGGAGTAAGAAGTTACCTTTCTTTAGCACAGGTGATTAAAAAATCACTATCAAGTCTACTACCATTGGTCTACTGCAATACTGCTTTCCAGGTGAAATAATGATGTCCATAGTTATAGGTTACAGACACCATCAAAAATATTACAAGAGTATCATTTGCAAAATCAAACAGTTACGGAGAAAAAAGATAGACCGAATTTATATTTTTCTGTCCAAATAGTTTTTAATGACAATTATAAAAGAGACATGGCCATAGATCTAAAACATATATGCATCATTTTCCCCAAAGAATTTTTAAATTTATTTGGTCCTTATTCTGAACATTATGCAAATATGATCCCAGGTTTAATTTTATATTAGTCTTAAATAAAATTTTAGCATGCCCTTTTTCAATATTTGTTGCAATGATCTCAAATATTGCTTAAGTTATTGTTTTGATCAAATTAAGTCTTGGCTTTGCTGCTGCAGTTTCATATCAAAAGCTCATAATTTTTCCATTAAAATTCTCTATTTTGTTAAAAGCTCCTAGATACAACTCAGGAAAAGTGTTGGTGGAATGTCAAATGGAAAACTTAAAAATTAATTTATTCCCAGGATCTAGACAACATGCTGGATTTAATGAGGAAATGAAAGTGAGTGTGATGTATTTCATCTGACCTTCATTAGACGAAGACAGTTAACTGTCTTCATAAGCAAATACTGTGTCAACCATTCCCCGCCTTGAGATCTAGAAGCCCTGGAAAAGCTGACTTATAACTTCATAAAATGGAATTGATGTTACAGGAAAGGACATACAGATTGTCCAGTAACTTATCAGTGCTAGTCATGAAAACTACATGGTTCTAAGCAATTTCTTAAACAAAAACAACCAAAAACTGACAGAGGACACTTAAGGAATAAGTTACACAGAAGATTTTTGTCTGGTGTCACAGATGCATGTCTTTTATATGCTGAAATTTAGGCAAAATCTTAATCCTATGAAACTCTGGAGAAGGTCAACATTTTACCTTGTAAATATGCATTGAATTTATGACTATGTGGTTCAATATTGCACAAAATTAATATGAGAATACATAGACCAGGAGAAAGACCATGACTTACCAGGAGAATGAGTTCCAAGAATAGTAATGCAGTACATATCCCTTTACCTCTAACCCCTAATTTATGGTCATTGGCTTGATCCTGAGTAGTCCTAAAAGTATACAACTATTAAACTCATGGGGAAAAAGAAAGCAATTAAACCTCAAGTTTCCAAGTAAGGCTGTGTGTTTATCCTACTAGAAATTCCACTCATCTAGATCATGTTCCAAATCAGTCCCATCAAGTTGAAATGCAAGTTTCATCCCATAACATTTTAAAATGCAGGTTTAGAGGTGAATCACACAAAGTTATAGGAGATTTAGCTGGGTAAAGCAGATGAAAATCAGAAGTTAAATAAAAATCAGGAATCACTGTGGTAATATATGCAGGTGCCAGATGTATTTATACTGAACTGCTATTTAAAAGAAAGAACAGCAAAAAAAAAAAAGGTTGATAACAAATCTAACCAAAACATTTCAGCTTGGATGAATTTACCTGAGCTGAAGTATTGTATTTAGAAGTTCTGTAGTGGGAGAAAGGTCTTAGATAAAAATACAAAATTTTCTGATAAGAATTATGAGCTTTTGTAGAAATTACATTTTTCTTGTTAACTATTTTCCAAAAGATGGTTGTGAATATTTGGTTTGAAGATATTTTTGTGATAATGAATGCAAGCACTATTTCTTTCCATAGTTTTATGAAGTACAATAGAGTCTGCAATATTATAGCAACATTAGAAGAAGAAATTTATGCATTACGATTAATACAATCTATTTGCACTGCACACTAACAACTATCGTATACATTATGATAAACTTTAACAAGTATCATATGAAAGGTAGAATAAATATACACATTCATTCCCAGATTATTGCTGTTTACTTGCCACATTGCTACTCCTCTCAATTATTTTACTTTCTCTTGTTATTTCAGTTTTATTTTAGTTATTCATTTTTATGAGATAAGACAACCACTCTTCATGTTCTGAAATATTCTGAAAAAACAGAGGCATTATGGCAATATGATTATGTGGAAATCTTTTCCAACCATATGAAAAACAAATAGTCTTGGAAAAGAAATATGGTAGAAAACAACTATTTGGAATGACATTTATTTCATATACCTAGTTTGTCTAAGAAATAGAGGACAGTCTTGTTAATTTTGACATTTTACTAAAATGGGTAATCAGTATATCCTAATGCAAGGAGCATGCATTTTAAAATAGATTTTAGTAAGTGAAATTTAACATTACAACTTTAAATATTCATAGCAGAACACCTGTTGCCTCTTTTTATTAAGTATTCCTCTAAATCTCAAAAATACATGATCATATATGAAAAAATAAAATTTACAATCCACTAGTAGCTTCTCAAACTTCATGAAAAGCCTCTAGAAAAATAAGAGATATATAAACTGTGAAGCATGTAATTTTAGGAATTACTATTCATAAAAGCCAGTAGACCCATAGGTGTTTTGTGTGGTACATAAGGAAGCAGAAGAAAAGCAGAAGAAAAAGTTCAGAAACAAATGCTATATCTAGGTAGGAAAGAAATGTAACAGAAAGCATGAATGAAAGAGAAACATGCCCTAGCTGAATTTCTAACCTATGGATACTGCTTAAAATTGAGCATGGAGATTGGACATGAAGATTGGCTCTGCTACCAAAATGAGTTTCTTAGGCTGAAACTGAAGTGATGTGCTTTAAACGATAAAATTGTCTCTCATCTGCTTATAGATATTTCACTGTTTTCATATTTTAAGAATGTCATTATAAAAATGGTATTTATAAATATTATGTATAAATACCATTTGTTCATATATATACTATCTTAAATTACGAAATTTTCAAAAGTGCGGACTATACCAATTTTTACTGAAGAACTTGGCTGTATTGTCTGTCCTCTGTCTTTTATCACTCTTCTGAAAGAGGATATCTGAAAGATGAAATTAGGTTGATTGTTCATGTGAAGCTGATATCTCTACAGGATAAATTCAGTTCAGCATTTACAGCACAGACAGTGTCAGGTCTCCCATATGATAATAATGTTAATCTGCCTGCACCTTATTCAGCTAGGAGTCTTTCCTTGGACAAGTGAGTCTTTTTATCTGCCATGGAAATTGGGTCCTGGACTTTTCTACTGAGAAGGCATACAGTGCTGATAATTAGTAATAATCACTTCAGTTACACTTCAGGCTGGGTTTATGTCTACTCAAAATTGCACAGAGATGCCTGTACCTGAAAAGGCCATCAGCAGAGAAAGACAAAAACTAATTGCTAGATCCTCAGAAGGGCTATAAAGAGGAGATTAGTGTAGACAAAAGGAAAGAGATTCCTGTTGATATCTGTGATCTACTTCATGATCTTTTTTTATCCTGATGCTTGCTAATGATATTTTTGGTGGGAAACTATTTTCATTCTTTTAAACTTTGCAGTTCCAGGGTGGTGCAAATCGCTGTGGGAAGAAAGTTCACTGAGATCAGAAAAATCTCTGGTGGCAGAGGAAAGCAAATCACAATGGCTATGGAAGCAGTCACAGAATGAGTGTGAGTAGGTTTTCACTATGCAGGAACTCCTATCTTATACTAGCTCAGAAAGCATGAACTTTCAGTTGAGAGGGTAATAAAATTTGTCAGGATGCCCACAAAGAAGTTACAGTAAGGGCTGTAGAGACACCAAAACCAGCATGATGGCAGATAGGACTATGTATGGGATGATGACATAAGAAATTTTGGAAAATATGGAAGAACATACTTCTGGAACTTCCACCACTTGGATTGTGTATAATACTGAAATACATGAAACCTAATGAGGACAGGTGGAAGAGAAGAATAAGTCCTGTTATTAAGCCAATAGATAATATTTCACCAAAGGTGAACAGAATAAGCAAAACAGTCCTCTGAACTCTTTTGTTGTGGTATGCAGCACAGGAATATTGATAATGAATTCAAATGAAACCATTGTGAAATTAGACATTAACTTAAACATCAGTAATACTGGAGTGAAAGTGAAAGATTTATTTATATTAGTGTTACTTTGTCATAGTTTAATTATTAAGAATTAAATTCACATATAAATTGAAGTAATTCATATTGTTAAAAAAAGGCTGGAATATGAACTGCTCCGTTACCACAATCAATAATATGAAAATGAATAAACAGATTAAAAATACAAAGCCAGCCTACCATCAAAAACAGAAAAGCACAAGAAATCAAATAAAATCAATCACCTTATAGCCTTGATTTATGCATTCTCACTGACCCTTTGTTATCGTATTTTGCCTGAATCTACATCAACATAAGCAGCTAACTGCCAGTAAATCTAGTGGTACTCAGGGATGAAAAAAAGATTGTGTTTTTAGTCAACATGGTTTGCCTGTTATGTATTAAGGTCCCAGAAGAACAAAAGTGACTGTAGTGGGTTGACCTTGGCTGGATGCCAGGTGCCCACCAAGCTGTTCTATCACTTCCCTCCTCAACTGGACAGAGGGAGAAAAATACAACGAAAGGCTTATGAGTTGAGATAAGGGCAGGGAGAGATCACTCACCAATTACCATCACAGGCAAAACAGATTTGACTTGAGGAAATTAGTTTAATTTATTAGCAATCAAGTCAGAGTAGGATAAAAAGAAATAAAACCGAATCTTAAAACACCTTCCCCCCACCCCTCCTTTCTTCCCAGGCTCAACTTCACTCCCAAATTTCTCTACCTCCTCCCGCTTCAGCGCAGGGGGATGGGGAATTGGGGTTGGGGTCAGTTCATCATCGTTGTCTCTGCTGCTCCTTCCTCCTCAGGGGGAGAACTCCTCACTCTTTCCCTGCTCCAGCATGGGGTCCCTCCCACAGGAGACAGTCCTCCATGAACTTCTCCAACATGAGTCCTTTCCATGGGCTGCAGTTCTTCTTGAACTGCTCCAGCGTGGGCACCTCTCTCCACAGGGCCACAGGTCCTGCCAGGATCCTGCTCCACCATGGGCTTCCCATGGGGTCACAGCCTCCTTTGGGCACCCACCTGCTCTGGTGTGGGGTCCTCCCCGGGCTGCAGGTGGAGATCTGCTCCACTGTGGACCTCCCTGGGCTGCAGGGGGACAGCCTGCCTCACCATGGTCTTCCCCATGGGCTGCAGGGGAATCTCTGCTCCAGCGCCTGGAGCACCTCCTCCCCCTCCTTCTGCACTGACCTGGGGGTCTGCAGGTTTGTTTCTCTTACATGTTCTCACTCCTCTCTCTGGCTGAATGTGCTGTTGCACAGGTTTTTTTCCCCTTCTTAAATCTGTTCTCCCGGAGGCACTAACACCATCACTGATGGGCTCAGACTTGGTCAGCGGTGGGTCCATCTTGGAGTCCGCTGGCATTGGCTCTGTTGGACATAGGGGAAGCTTTTAGCAGCTTCTCACAGAAGCCAACCCTGCAGCCCCCCCCGCCCAAAACCTTGCCACACAAAACTAATGCATTAGAATATTCTACTACCACTCATAATTCAGCAAAGTAATAAGGGTGAATTCACTCCACATTATACCTATTTTAGAACAGCTCATATTTAAGTTACTTTCTGATTTTCAGCTCATCAGCCACTGCCTGTTACTGTGCATGATGATCACTTCAACAATTAAGATCTTACAGCTTTATTTGGTTATATTCAGTAACTTTGGTGCCTTCCTTTTCATGATCCCATCATCAGGCATGTAGTAAAGTACCCAAAGATTCATAGCTGTAGCCTGGGTATAATGGAAGTAACAGCTCAGGAGAATTAGCCAAAAAAGGGTCACCTAACTTACAAGGAACAAGCAAATTCTTAGCAGCATAAGAATTCTCATTAAAATTTCTTAACCATAGCTCTGATACTGCGGTACTGAACTGTGGCACTAGTTGCTGATGTGATTGGCTACCTACTTATTCTTCTACTTAATCAAGGTTCGTTGTTGAGCCTAAGCCTCTCTGAAGAGCTTGATTTGCTCTATGTTCTGAATTCATTACCTCCAGCCTGTACTGAATGTGTGACTTCCCACTGAAACCTTTGCAGTTTCAAGCTCTGAGCCCAAGGTTTGATAGATCTAAACTGTCAGATTGGCTTGAATTAGTCTTTTCTTTTTCTTCTTCTTCTTTTTAAAATGCTGATTATAAGGCTACACGTAGTTGCTTTCACTGTCTAAAGCACTGAAGTCTGCTGGCCCAGAGCAACCTGTATCCATCCTGTTCAAGTCTTTTTATGCTGCAGAAGTGTTGCTCCTTCCACATGACTCATTAGCCCTGGTCCCTGCCCTGTGCTACTTGCAGAGATAAGTCATACGTGAAAAAAGTACTTGCACCAGTTAAGACATGCCAAACACCATTCCAACAATTCAACAATCTAAATAACTGAGTTCCAGATCCTGAGAACATGCCCCAGTATTGTTTAATTTACTCATATAGATGTACCATGTGTGCTAAAATGAAATCTAATTATTCTTAACATATATGTGAATGCTACATTGAAGTGAACTAGATATTTGTTCTCCAAGGATGGCAAGTTCATAGCACAGAAAATGTCAAACCAAGTACCAGTTAAATTCTGTCCTGCATGTAAAGGCTTTAGAAATACTGCTGGTCATCAGAGGTAAATAGCACAACATCACCAACCTCTGAGTACAAGTAAACAGATAGGTAGATGACAGCTGAGGACATGGCCACAGACATCCCCTAGTAGAATATCATAGACATGTTGTTTTCTGTTAAAAATGGATGCAGTTTGTGTCACTGGTCACCTTTCCACAGTAGTCCAGTGGGTAAAGCACATCCCCTTTTAGGGTATTTGTGAAACTTTAAATGCTTAACTTTTAGATAATTGACGTAAATTATCACAGATTAAGTCCACCTCAAAACACCTGTGCAAACAGAGGCATGTGTCTGCCATATTATTCCTTGTCTAAACAAAGATTTCTATGAAGCCAGGATTCACAACCTAAAATCACATTCAGGTCTTAGTACCAAAGTGGCCTTGTTCAAGGCAGGGACTCTGCAGTTCACAGTGTGAATGTTTGTTATTTACTCTGAAAAACATATAAAGCTACTGAATAAAAGTCTTCCTCAGAGAAAAGTAATGTCTGAACACAGAGCTACTCTTTCTGAGCCTGGGCAACTCATAAAGCACCATGTAGACATGTATGTCTGAGTCTAAATAAAAAAAGGCAAGGAATGACCTGGAGAATTGGGCCTCTGATTATCCACATTGCTTGGCTGTCTTACTGGCTGTATTAGACCACTTACTACAGCTCCTTCCAAAATAATGTTCACACACAGTTCCAGGACAATACTCCCACAAGGCAATATACCCTATGTAAGGTCACCAAGATTTCTGTTTGATTGCTGGAAAATGCAAAAGTACGGTTTCATCACAATTGTCCATTAAAACACAGTCATGCAGCAATGCACATACCCGTTTGAGTGGAATAAGCATTGATCTGAGACTAAGAAAGATGTGTTCCCAAGTGTTCATTTTCAAATATTTCAGCTCTGCAGTTCACTCCCACTGATAGTCTTCTATTGTCCCCATTGCTTCAATAGTATTTTGCCTCTAGAGTTTCTTTTGGAGTGAAAATATAGCTCTAGAAACTGAGCTATGACATGCCATGACTGTATCAGGTTGGGCTTCCTTCCTTTTACAGTCTTCTGATACTCTCCCAACAGTTTTGTACTCTCAAATGCATCCACATAACCTCATGTCTCCGCATAGGGCATGCAACATGCACCTTCAGGTTTTACCATAAAAATGCCATTTTATGACTGCAGCACAGTCCACATGTTATTTCAGATAAACATAGAACATGAAAAAAAAACCCAAACCAAAACAGAAAAACAAAATCAAAAGTGCCTAGAAGAATGGTTCTGTAATAGTTCACAAAGAACTGTGAGGTGCAAAGAAGACTAAAATGCTGGGCAGGTGGACAGTCCTTGAGATTGCTATGCTTAAGTAAGGTGAATGTAAGCCACTCTATACAATTGATCTCAGAGACTGATCTCAGTCGTTTCTTTGTTCTCCTTAACTACAGTTAGTACGTAATGAAGCTAAAGTTAGGCTGTACTTCTGTATATTGCAGTTACCGGTGCTGAACATTCACCTAGGCAAAATGATGCCTTTTACTACAATCTAAGCATCTCTGGTACCCATAGATTAAACAGTGCCATATGTAAATTCATGGACTGCTGATCCTGGAGCTAACAGTCCAAATATGCTTCCTGACACATGCGTAGACAGTGGTGTTCAATACATAGGTCAACAGCCACAGACATTTTTATTAAAAATCACAGCTAAGAATGCTAGTCATTTTTCATGAGATGTCAAATAGTTGACAAATAGTTCTGGAACACTTCTCCAGAAAGTGAAAAATCTGGATTCAGTCTATTGCTCTTCATAAGGCTTTCCAAACCAATAGCTTTCATCTCCCATTTACTGAAGTTGTGTGATTAGGGCAGTGTGGCAAAAATGTAAGATTCATCAAATTAGTGAGAGGAAAAGAAAACCAGAATATGATTCTGTAGTGTGGTACTCGAGAAAATTCCCAATGAAGGGTGTTACTCAGGCTTCTGAACAACTTCCAGAGCTTTACAAACATTACACAATGTCTTTAACATGAATTGTATAAATGGATGCAAAAATGTACAAACAGGGATTAAAACCTAAGACCTTTCAGTTACACAAGCACGATGTCAGGAAGGCTACAGAAGTAGGGACCTTTTTCTTGTCTTTTCCTGTTCTTACAGTTCTTATTACAGCTGACCACACAGTGGCACAGCTTCAACAGGAAAAATGAGAGGCAAAATTTCAGGCAAGTTCTTTTAGCATTACTAGTTAATTGAATGAGGAACTGCTCTTTCTGTATAGAATACTGGTTTAGGGGTTTTTTTGTTTCATTGGATTTTGGTGATGGTGTTTTTGTTTGGTTTGTTGTCGGCCTTTTTGTTTGGTTGGTTGGCTGATTTGGGTTTATTTTTGTGGCTTTTGTAAATTTATTTTTTGTGAAGCTAATCCTAA
The DNA here is from genome assembly GCF_947461875.1 of Haliaeetus albicilla. Classification (NCBI taxonomy): domain Eukaryota; kingdom Metazoa; phylum Chordata; class Aves; order Accipitriformes; family Accipitridae; genus Haliaeetus; species Haliaeetus albicilla. Next base: position 21,512,294 of record NC_091497.1, read on the forward strand.
ATACCCAGTTTTGTCCACATATTAGCCCAGGAATCTGAGAATTTAACCTGAGTCTATGAGTTTCACTTCTCCAGCCACATCTTGGCCTCAAGCTGTGAACCTGGACACAGATAAATAATGTGGAAGAGAGGAGAGTAACAAATGAACTTAGACAAGATGGTTACTGACAAGGAGACTATGCTAATTAAGGTATGAGATTATAAACAGCATAGAAACACTTAATTCAATTTGGCAGCAGTTTACTGTTAGTTTTTACTTGTTGGTAAATAAAGGAAAGAATTAGGGAGTAGCAGATAAGGGCATTTTACTGAATCTCTGAAGCTGAAAGTCTTGTAAAGGAGCTACTTAGTCTTAAAGAATGAAAATTGCTGTACTGGATACAATTTGAGGTTCACTTTTCCCAGAATTCTGCTATGTACCATTCCTGGGAGACCTACATTTGCTTCAGAGGACAGAAAGAAATACTGATTAAGACAGTTCTCAGGAAATCTGTGTCTTAGAAACGATTTTGACTCCCTAATTAGGATCGCTGTAAATTCTGAGGATATAATTAGAAAACCAAGCTGGAAAAAAAAAAAGTTATGAAAGCTATTTTTCTATTGGAAGCGAACTATGCAAAATACACATTTTTTGTGCTACATTCCTTTATTCTTTCATAAAAAAGACTATTCTTTATCCACCCACAAGATGGCACCAGAAGCTTGAATAAAGTTTAGCCCTGTGCATGGCCACAGACACCGTGACCTTTTTTTGTTTCCTCTGCGTCTCTGCCTCCAAAGTGGCAGAAATATAATATGTATGGCACAAACCCAGAAATCTGCATCTGCCAAACACTTTGAAATGATGCACAGTTTTTATAAAGAATAAAGGCAGTATTCTTCTCAGTTTGATTCAAATAGGTATTTTATTGCATATTAGACCAATATTTAACTTAAAAATATGTATTTGCTAAAAATACCTCAGTCACAATGTAAAAATGCAGGCTAATTCCCAGGGAAGACTAACTTTTCAGTAACATGATTTGAGTTCACTGCTTAATATTCCTTTAAAGATAGAGTAATATACATTTTATTAAACAGAGCAAAGTTTCATCATTTTAAAAGATCTTTCAAGGTTAATAGAGGTTAACATCACTTTAAATGGGTTTCTGTCTAAATGGGAAAAAGTTTATAGTGTGGCTATTACTCATGAACTTAGAGCTGATGATAATTTCTTCATTTTCTACTTTTCATTTACTAAATGTTAAGGAAAGTTTTTGTTTGTGTAGTAAAATAAAGCATATAATGAATGTTCACATTACCCTCCTCTGGGAATCTTGCACATAAGAATAAGTTATTTGCAAATTGAAATAAGGCCCTTAAGACTTATTTTTCATTAGTATCTGTAACAAAGAGATTACAAAAAGGAATCTTTTAAAATCTTCAAGAAGACTGAAGAGTAAAAATTGTAGACAAATTTAGCTTTTACAAAGGAAAATTCTTTACCTTTGTAAAACCAAGGTAAATAATTAAGTTGCAAAAATCTGATTTACTTCAGAACTCAGATGCATGTCCTTTCTTCTTACAAGAGATACAGTTTACATACGTAATAAAAACCTGTATGAAACATATGAAACTGAATAAGATTCTAAGAAGCGAAAACATAATAATCTCATACTGAAAACAAGCCAAGGTAATTTTAAACCTTATGACACAGCACACTGCAAATGCCAATAATACGTAGATAATATGATTTGCCATGGCTGCCAAAAGTACAGAGAAGCATATAGTAACTCAGGAATATGTTCTAATAAGGCCTGAATGCTGAATGAGATAATTTATCCTTCTCTTCCAAAAAAAATCACAGCAAAACATATAAAAGCAAGTCCTGAATGCTCATGAGATACCATCTGGTGAAAAGTATGATTTATTGTGCAAAGAGTAATGCAAGTTATTACCTTGAAGGTGGAATAAGCCAAATGGACAGTGTATTTCTAGTCAGATCAAGTACAATTTAAATGGTGCATTAAGTAAAAAAGCATTGGGCCCAATCCTCTAATCTGTTTATGTGTGACAATCTCCTTGACCGCAGAGGTGCTGCATGTGAAATAGTTACAGACATGCCCTAATACCTTAATTCCAGTTCAGGAGAGCTCAAGAACATGTTCACAGACGAATTACAACTTTCAAAATTTAATCTAGTCACATTTTAGTTTGCTGTTTTGAACTGGACACCACATCATGACTTGCTCAGTACAATACTTGCTTAGTATTTTGGTATTGGTTTTTTTCTGTTTTTAGTGACAGCATCATATGTCATCAGCTGTAATTCTTTAATCTTTATTTTTTTTCCTGGTGTCTAAAATTATGGAAAAGTCTTTCAGAATTAAACCTGGTTATATAGTAATCTGATTTTAACACTGTGAATTGCAGATAATTTCACTAAACTGAGGGCAAATTGCACTCAAAATTCATACCGGTGAAGCCGAAATCAGAACACAGATCTTATTGCCAAAGTTCTCTTTTGAACAGCATCTGAAAAAGATTCTAAGATTAGAAGTATTTAAACTCCTTTGTGAAGTCATAGAAATAATCTCACAAAGTTTCCAGTCTATATTTTTAAAACGTTCATGCTCTAGTAAGGAAGTCCGGTCTGAATATATCTTTCTTTTTAGATGCCCGCATCATTGTAGTCAGTGATAAAGAGAGTTCATAGATTTAAAATATGATCACCACAGAGTTTACCCATATATCATTTGCATGAATACATGCTGTTTAGCCTTTTTTATTTACCACAAAATGTGTGGATTCCCCACGCACATGAGCAGTCAGTGTCAAACTGTATGTAAGGAACTGCTCACTGGTGCAGTTAAAAGGTTCATTTCTGTTACTGGGAAAGAAGTGTTGCTTTTTTCAGTGCTAGTTAGTTGTAGGGAATCTCCATCTTTTCGTAGTTTAACTCAGCTGGGAGTTTCCTGATATGTCCCACTGCAAGGGACATGTTTTAGAAAATACTGTCAGCTTTGCTGCACGTTTTTAAGCAATGACAATGAGGGACTGCAGACTGGTATCATAAAGAGCATGTTTCTTAAGAGAATATGTGTTTTTTTACTTCATCAGTCTCTAGAGTCCACATAGACACAGCACAGTAAGTGCCACTCCAGTCACTGCCTGTTGAATTTTTTAAGATACATGAAAATAATTTAAAAAATAAAAAATAAAATAAAAAGGTGGTTCATCTTTCAACAGCATTATACATAGCTTCAAATCCATAACATGTACAATGTTACGTATAAAAACTAGTGCTGAACAATGACAATGCAAATTCAAGCATGCAAAAGCTAGGAAACAACAGAAATAAGGTTTCCCTTTCCCTTAAAGTCCCTGTTCAACAAGATGTATATTAGGTGTATGTCTTTAACTGCATTCCATTTTCTTCCAGTGCACTTCTTCCCTATTTGGCACACAGCATGGATGGCAATGACAGGCTGTTCCCAGTTCCTGCCCTGTTAGGTGTATATCACCAATGCATACTTTCTACATTTTATTCAAGATACATAATGAAAACAAAATGGCTTATATCCTAATATTCCCACTTCCCCTTGCTGTTCTTACTCTGAGAGTAATTAAATGCTTTGTATCTACTAAGAGGCAGTTATCCAATACCTGTTTGGTGCTTCAAGAAGAGATTATCAACCTCCCTCACTGTGAGAGACAGAAAGAGTTCATGTCTGGAACATGGCGGCGGGGCAAGTTGTGCCTAAACCCAGGAACCCTGCCTAGCAAGGAACCCTGTCAGGTGAAACGCAGCCGACTGGCCCCGACCCGCCCCGGACACCAGCCCGGGGCGGGAGGCCGTGCCGTGCCGGAGGGTGCGCAGCTCCCTGCTCGCACACGCTCGTCTGACGGGCCGAGCGGGGCAGCTCACCTGCCGCGGCCAGAGATCCGACCGACCACCCTCGGGTCCACGCCCGAGGGGACGTCGCCCCCACATGGCCCCCGAGACCCCTTTCCCGAAGGTTCTGGAAGCACCAACCACCTGTCACACCTCGTTAGCCTAATGAGGCTAGCTCATTAGCCTAATGAGCTCGAGTGCCCGCCCGAAGGAGGGGCCAGGAGAGCATAAAAGGGCACGAACTGAAGCCCCACGTACATGTGCCCTCCAGGACGGGACCCCTGGGCTGAGGGGAGCAGCGCTGGAGCCAGGGCCGGTGAGTGCTTTCTCTTTTCCCGTAACCCCCACACCTCACCCCTTCCGACACCAACCGCTGACTGGGTCTGGGACTGGGAGCAGCTCCAGCCGCCGGCGGGCTCCTCTCTGAGTGGCAGTCTGGAAAGCGAGGGGGTCCACTCTGAACCTCCTCACCCGACAGGAGGGCTCGCCTGATTCCTTGAACTGATGTATATGGTTACCACGGGTTACATGGTTTACTGAGGTAGTTTCGTGCCAATTCCTGTTGAGAGAAACCCTGACACCTACTGTTACACCTTCCAAGTTCAGTTTGCTGCTGCCATGGATAAAATGTTTAACTGATCGTTTGGTGTCGTTTCACCTTAATTTAGCCAGAGGGAATTCCAAACTCAACACAACTCCCTGTTCTGTCCAGCCCAGGTCATGACATACACACAGCAAACTCTAAATTCCATTTAGAAATTTAATTTGGATGCAAAGTGCTGTAGAATGAGACACTCTGCTGTTGCTCATGATGGAGAGTTTCTATTTATTCTCTTTTTTAAAACCTGAAATAAAACCACATTCAGAATATTTTGTATATGACAAAAAAAATGACATTCCAGTATTGTTTACACATTCTTCAGTTTTCAAACCTGAAATGGTTATACCATCAGACCTCTCTAAGCACATGAGAAATTCACAAAATATCCTTTTGTTTAAATAACAGGTACCAGATGTCACAGCAAGTAAACTATACCTCAGCTGCCTGTGGGTTAGCAAATTCCCTGTGTTCAACATTGCTTAGATTAATTGGCAGGCCATTTGCTTTTGACGTGCTGCTATTTGCACTGCAGGACAGGGCAGAGGTACCGAACAGCCTCAGCTGTGCAATTGCATCAAAGATGACTAAAAATAAAGCTTCAGCTTTAGCAGCTATAGTAATTAAAAAAAAAACAAAAACAAAAGACAAAAATAAAAACAAAAAAAGCAGAACAAACCCCCCAAACCAGCATGCAAATTATATATTTATGGCTTATTTTTCAAATATGTTTCTTCTGCATCTAACTCACAAATAAAAGTGTCTTCAACAATGCTATCTTAACATTTTCAAAATGTCTGATTGTTTATTTATAAATCAGAACTGGTATTATCTAGTCTTATAGAACTTCTCACTCTCATTCAAGAGAAAAAATTGTATACACAATCAAATTTGAACTGGGAATACCTGTGGTAATCTGAATCAACTAGTAAAGTTTGATACCCATCTCTTTATTCTGAGTCAGGTTCTTCAAGGTCTAGAGGACTCAAATAACCCTTTTTCTCTAGCATCAGTTGTAAAATGAGCAAGTAAAACTGTAGTCCCTATACCTTAAATAGCATTTTAGGCAGCATGTTTGTCAGGCAGCATCACAGAGTAGAATGGTAATATTACTTTATTATTCTACAGAAATATAAGAAAATAAAAGTAATGTTTATTTTCAAACTCCGGATTGTATAGCTTGAAATGTAAATAACTTGAAATTGCAAGGATTGTATAACTTGAGATGCTATGCTAGTTTCACCCCTCAGAATCAAGGTGAAAAGCAGCCTGGAATTGGGAAATTGCTGTGAAAAAAATAAAGAAAAAAGTAGTAAGGAAAGATCAAATTTCTTCAGGAGGAGGAATTCTGATTTTTTTAATAGCTTAATGGCATTTAACTTTAAAATTATTTATTTATTTATAACCTTAGGAACGTGAATAGTTCAGACTCCATCTTTCGCAGTGTTGTGCTACAATGGTAGATCCAGATGCTGTGGCCATAATGCTTCTTTGTGATAAGGGTGGTAAAAGATGAAAAAGAGGGTCTAAAAGTCTCAGAAAGGTTTTGCAGCCACATGTTTGACAGCAACAGCTATCTCCAGGCTGTACACTGTTGCAGAGTGCTCAGTTAAGCCCAGTTGGGACCTAATACAGCCAGTTTTGATCCAGGACAGCCTCCTGTAAGGCCAGCTCCACTCCACTCTCCTAAAGCCTTCCCTCTGGCTCCTCTGATAGGATGTGCTGGGTTTGGTACTCAGAAAGCCACGCAGGAGGTAGCCTTGTTGGTGTTGCTGGTAATGCGCAGCTCATGAGCCAGAAGCCCTGGCATACGCAGAGGCTTGTCAGGTCAGTAGTACTAGAGCCTCTTTGGCTCTAGTCAGCTAGGCTCTGGAGCTCTGGTCTGTCTGCCAGAGCACCTACACCTGCCCTGCCACTGATCCTTCTCAGGCAACTACTTGGGACAAACCAACTGTGCAGGCTAGGCGGGACTGATGTCGTGTCTTCCTTCTGCAAACAGTACTGCTCATTAGCCAGCTAACCCTTTCCACGCTGTCATGCTCTCTTAGTACAAATGTCCATTCTCTGTGAATCAGATCCATTTCCAAAAGAAAAGGATGGACTTTCCCTAATAAGCACTGTACTATGTCATCTCCAGGGTATTGAGTCTCCTCTTGGAAGAACAGGGCCAAGGCCTGGAACACATATAGCCTGATCAAAATCTTCCACTTCAATGCCTTTCAGAGATTCCTCTGTGATACAGGTGCTACAGCAAGGAGGATGCTGATATGTGTCATCTTCTGCCACCTCTAAGAGCTCAAATATGATCAGTAACCCTTTAGCACAAGAGGTTACCCTGCCCAAGGGTTGCCTATGTTGTCAGGGCATGTAAATTCTCCAGTATTGCCAGGTCCCCATAGCCACAAACGTGAGGAGACCTCGAGCTGAGCTACTTTTCCACAACACTCAGGTGTCAGGCAGCAGAAACTGTCCCCCACCGCAGGGCATGCTAGACAATCGTCCAAGTCAGCATTACTGAAATGGAAGACCTTCCACTCAGCAGAACTGGATGGATTATGTGCTACTTGCACTGTTCATTGGCTGTCCCGCTTGCAACATCCTGTACCTTTTCTTTCAGGGTTTGAGGGCCACCTTCAATCCTGCAACTTTCGACTTTCTTGGAGAAAGGGTAACCTCTGCCTAGTTTTTACCTTTGAAGTGTCTCTGTCCTCTAAGATTACCTGTATCTCTTGGTGAAATACTTTTGCAGGCTGTGCAATACCCAGCTAGTTTACCTCACCTTGGAAACACATTTCTGAGTTCATGCTCCACTTCATTTTTCTTATCTTCATCATTGCAAACAGATGTTGGGTGGTGCCCTCAGAAGATAAGAAACCTCAGTGAGGCAGGGAACTCTGTGCTACTTGTGTGTCTACCGTGAACATAAACTGGAAAGTCTCCCATGAGTAAAAAAGGAAGAATGAACTGCATGGTTTGGTACATTGTTGCTGCTGTGCTGAGAAGAATGTCCCTTACCTGACACCTCTAGACTCAGTAAAATCCTTGTTCCACTTCTACCCTGGACACAGTATTTCCCACAACTGTTCATCACATCCCTACCTAGATAAGATGACTTGTAACCTTGATGTGACTGTCTCAAGCTGAAGGTCTTGCTAATGTGAACAGAGAATAATCTGTTGTCATCCCTTGCTACTCCTGATTTTATAGACCTCTATCGTATCTCCCCTAAGTAATATTTTTTTTAGATTAGATGTTCTTAGCCTATTCAGTCATTCCTTGTATAGAAACTATACTGCATTTTGCTGCCTTTCTCTGGATTTTTCCTAAGTCTATTGCATACCTTTTTAGAACCAGAACTGCTTACATTACTCAAGGTGTGGGAAAGTTAGCTAACAGCATTATGATGGCTTGTGGTTTGTTCTGTCTTTTTCTCCTGATAGTCCCTAACATTTTATTTGTTTTTCTGACCACTGGTATATTGAACTGGTGTTTCAGGGAACTGTTTTTTACAACCCCAAGATATCACTCTTTGGACGTAATGGTTAGTTTAGAGCCTGTAATTTTATATGTGAAATTAGGATTGGTTTTCTCCCATGTACATCAGTTTACATTTATTTACACTGAATTTCATTTGTCACTTCATTGCCCTTTCAGTCTTACACAGTCTTTTTTGGATTCCTCACAGTCAGCTTTCAGCCTTACTATCCTGAATAATACAGTATTGTCTTTTTCTTTTCAGCGAACTCCTGCTTTCCAGGTCAATGATGAATATGTTTTACAGTACAGACCCCTGCTTACCAGCACTGATGACCTGTCTCCACTTCAAGAACTGACAATTTACTCCTACTTGTGTTTTCTTTCTCTTAACCAGTCATTTATCTATGCAAGAAATGGCTTTGCTCATGCTACCTAATTTACTTAAAAGCTTTGTGTGATAGACTTTGTCCAAAGGCCTTTTGAAATCTATGTAAACTAAATAGTTTCCCCCTCCTCTCCTACAATCACTCAGTTTCAGGCAGATCCGTGATAAGTCTCCTGCTGAGAGTGGCTCCTTAATGGGACTCTCCTCTCCCCTTTTTCTTCTGCAAGGATCACCACTGCAGCCTCTCAACAATGACCTTTTTCTGCTTGTTTATTTCTAGCACACCTTTTATATTCTGATCATCAACTGGCCATTCAGACTTCTTATCCTGATGTGTGTAAAAAAAAGAATATCAGGTTTGTTTCCTATTGCCACTTGTTCTTTCTTTTTAATTACCGTTTTAAGATTTTACATTTTATAATCCCTTCTATTTTCTTTTGAATGTAAGAGTATGACTTCAGTTTTTTGAAGGATGCCTTATTGTTTCTAGAAACCTCCCTTATATTACTATTCAATTTTGCTTTTTATCGTGAGGTCTAACTAGCTTCACAGAGGTATTAAAAATATTGATTCTATTTTATGAAACTGGCCATGTGTTGTTTTTATGTCTGTGGAAAACTGACCTTCTGAGTTGCTACTATGTCTAAAGGTGGGAAAATAAGAGAAAAAAAGAAAGACGTTTACTCTCTCAAGTGATCCAGAAAGCATTTTTCTTATAAAAAACTTCTATACACACAATTGGAAATGATGTTCTTAGCAGGTTTATTGTTGTTGTGTTTTGGTTTTGGGGCGGGGGGGGGAGGGGGGAGATAATTAGACTAGATCAGCTTAAATGCATAGGTCTAATTTTTCTTGCAAAATTTTAAATTTACAACAGATTTGAACTTGATAAAGGAATGAAAGCCTAGACAATAGAAATGAATCATAGCATTTCTAGGCAAGCAGTTGGGGATAAACAGTATCCCTTGGGCCCCGTGCCTGTAAGTGCGTATTAACTTTCTGCCTCGCTGTGGATGTCATGAGTGAAAACCACAGTGAAAAGGATGTGTTCTGAACATTTCAGAATCAGGTCTGTATGTTTAATATTCTTTCGTACAATCATTTTAACTACCACCTACTTTGAACTAGAGTAATTTCCCCAAGCTTAAATTGAAGTAATTTACAAAAGAATCTAACACCTTTTTTAAAGGTTACAGGGTAAAGAGAAAAAGACCAAAAGATCAAATTTCACTAAGAACAGTTAAGTAGAAAATCATATATGATGAAGGTAATGGAAAATTAAAGTATTTTCCTAGAAAAGACTATAGTTAGAAATTCTTCACACCCTTTTGTATAGCAAGAATACTAACATCCTAGATCCCAACTATTTCTGTGGAATCACATTCTATTTAATTAAAAATATACAGCTGTAATTTTTGTCTTTTCTCCTTTATCACATCATCATTTCATTTTTTTGAAGGTGAGTGCCACTTATATTGTCTTGGAGTATGACTAGTATGACAGACCGGAAGCCATTTATTATTTCATCAGAAGTTATGTGTTTTTACTGACATGCATGTCAATTGCTGGTGCAATGAGGCCCTTCTGTTTGGGACCCTTTTATATTGCTGCTACAAATGAAAAAGGAAGGAAGATTAGCTAATAATGAAATACATAATACAAGAATTACTATTATGTTTTTATAGTCTATATGATACACTTACTATCTTTACACTGTATTAGTGTTTAGATTGCCTTATCAAGTATTTTACTTTACAATGTAGATATAATGAAATATTCTGATAAGTACTTAAAACTGTGTTGACACTTGCTCCACTTAAAATGCTTTGACTTCAGTAGAGTCCAGGCTTAATCTTGACAGGCAGGCTAGGTTCTCTATTCATATAGTGGTGGAAAATGAAGCAAGATAATGCAATTTTTCGGGGACTGACAAAAGGGAATAAGTTTGGTCTTCTTTCCTAGTACTCAAAGGGGCATATTAGAATGAATCTCATCCACTGAAGGCAGTTTGTTGGTCCATTCTGACACCTCTGCTTCAGTTAAACTGAGTTTGATTAAATAGAAATTCAGCTTGAAGGCTTTCCTCATAGATAAAAGGTGTTTGTCACTTGCCTCTGGCAATGTACTGTGTTAGCAAACATTAGAAGTGAGAAATTTCTTGTTTCTTAGTCTCCAAACCTCCAAATTAACCGTGAAGAGTTACCAGAGAGCCCTATCTCTACTCAGCTACAGGTTAGGGCTTGAAATTTGCTCTGAAATCAAAGGAACATGTCAGAATACTCCAACCTATCAAAGCATTCAAATTAAAAAGGTGTGCTGCCTAACAACAGAATTTAAGAAATAATGAAGTTTTTTCCTGTTAATATAAACATCAATAACAACAGTAATATGAACTCTAATGAGTAAAATACAACGTAGTTTGAAATTGACATAAAATGTGATGGATTAGCCTTGGTTAACAGCCAGACACCCACCCAGCAGCTCTCTCACTTCTCAACAGGATGGGGAAGAAAATAGGCTGAGAAAGCTCATGGCTCAAGATAAAGACAGGGAGTTTGTTTACCAATTACTGTCATGGGGAAAACAGACTCAAGAAAAATTAATTTCCTGCCAATTAAATAGATTCATCTAGCGAGGCATAAAAACAGCTATTAAAACAACACTTTCCTTTTCCCATGGCCAACTTTGTTTTTTCACTCCCAACTCTTCTTCCCAAGCCAGTGCAGTGCAGTGGGATGGATGATGGGTGATTAGGGTCAGTACAAACACATGCCACAAAGTCAGTGATCTCTCTGGTACTCCTTCCTCCTCACACTTTTCCCCTGTTCAAGTGTGGGTTCTCCATGGGATGCAGTCCTTCAGGAAAAAAAAAGACTGCTCCAGTGTGGTCTCTGCCACAGGGTGATGCCCCATAATCTTCTCCACGGGCTGCAGGGGAATCTCTGCTCTGGCGCCTGGAGCACCTCCTCCCCCTCCTTCTGCACTGACCTGGGGGTCTGCAGGGCTGTTTCTCACACATTTTCCTCTCACTCTCCATTGCCTGTGCAGCATTTTACCCTTTCCTGAGCACACTTTCCCTGAGGCACCCTGGCCTTGTCTGTGGGGCTGAGCGGTGCCCTGGGGTGGGCGGGTTGCAACTGGCCAGAACCGGCTGGAACCGGCTGTGTCCGGCACGGGGCAGCCCCGGCCGCTCCTCACAGAAGCTGCCCAGCGGCCCCCCCAAATGCCAGCTCTTGGCTCCGAACACCCAATACAGATTTCTATTTTGAATTAATTTCAATGACTACTTAAAATCCCTCTAAATAAGCAAAACTCATTTGAACTGACTGTTCAAATTTATTTTATTTTCTGTTCTTCATAGCTTGTTTCTAATGGAGGGATTTGCTTACTTTCTTGAAATAAGTGAACAGTCAACCAGATTTTTCTTTATCCTTTCTTTTTCACTTATTTTTAAAAAAATATTTTCAGGTTTATTTTAAAAAGATTTATAGATGGCAAAAGACAAAATGAAATTCAGAAATTCAGCAAAATTTTACTAAACTAGGGAACAATGCAGGAACTATGAGAAAAGGAATATGGACAAAATGGCAAATATGAAAAATAAGGGGAGAGATTTAATAACAGTTACATTGGTCAGTCATAATGAACTTTTTCACTTAAACTAAAACATAATGGAATACCGTTGCATTTTATTTCAAAATCTATCTTCCTAATTTGACTGAAAACTCTTCCAAGAAAAAAAAATATTCCATTGCCAGTCCAAACACTACTGAAGTTTTTAAGGACTGAGTTAGGGCAACTTTCACGTTTCCTGGAACCAGAATAGATTATTACTAAGATGATCGATTATAAACTAATTACAAGATTTGCAGTGTTTGAGTGAATGGTACAGTGCCAGCATCACAGTTACCAACTTCCCTCATAGTTCCATCTGCTGATTTTGCATATGTTACATGCACAAGTTATAGGGAAATCCTTACCTTTTAATTTACAAGGAGAAAAAAAATAAATTTGCATTACAGTAGAATCCAGAATAGTTAACTGATTCAGAGGTGTATTCTGTTTTGCAATTTCCAACAAGTGTTATGTGTGAAGGATTATTGCATTCCAAAAACTAGTATAAGTCCTTGTTCAGACATTACAAACTGCAAAAATGTTGCTTCAAGTAGTTCTGATAGTTCTTAAAAATGTCTTTACTGCTATGGATGGATTACTGGATGGTATAAAAAAGCAAAAGATTACTGATTTTGTACTAGATCTCCATCCTTCATATCACCTCTTGCAGGTATTTCTTAAAACAAATTTAAATTCAAAGGCCATTGGAAAAATACTTAGGGAACATGTTCTTAATTATAAATTTATTTATAACTCTTCCTCCAGAATGAAAATGTTTGTGTTTGTTCATCAATAGGTAAAGGTTGTAGTCTAGCACAAAACAGAAGTATCACTTCTGTTATCCCAAAGTATACTTTTCTATTTGCTGCAATTCTGGCATTGAACAGTTCCTGTGAGCAGGATTATTTCACTAAGAAGTAATAAAGTGTTGCATTTCTGAGGTTTTTAGTGCCCATAATAAGTTGCTGTTCTTAGTTCAGTGTCAGAGGATAAGAACTGCTTCAATGGATTTTATTTGTGTCCAGTTATTTTCTCAATAAAACAGAGCCAAAAGCAAAAAAAAAAAAAAAAAGATATTTGACACAAAAAAGTTAAGAGTGCATTTAAGAAACAATCTATAACTATATGCATTTATTGGTAGGTAAAGATGGTGAACCTAAATGTCTTGTCTTTTTTCAGTCGTATCTTAATTGTATTAAAACTTTCGTCTGTACAGCATATGTAAAAATACATTTTTCAGATTAAGCAGACCATTTGCTGGTGTCAACTGTCCCAACATATTTTGGATGACTTATTATATATAAAGAAAAAATAGCTTTTTATTTTCGTTAGTGTGTGCTTCCGTGTTTTACGCTTTTTACAGTCTTGTGTTCTTACTGCCTATAAATTTGATTTTGACATACTTTTCAACCTTTTAGAGTAGCTATTATTCTATTATTTCATTATACAACAGAAAAAATTCTCAGCACTTATTTTTTATGAATTTTGTGCTGCACCAGTTTTGTTAACCATGTATGGGAGATGGGAGAACTGGTCTAGCTGTAAAATTGAGCAGCACCCAAAAACGTATAAAGCACCACCGTTTCTGCAATTTTAAAGGCCTTTTAGAAATAGATATATGGAACAACCTCTTTTTAAATTTTCTTTCTCTGTGTGTATGTTTTGATATTTCCAGACCAGTACTCAAATGAAAGGATACCTCTTAGATAACCAGCTGAACTTCAACATATATACCTGTTAACCAAGTTTCAAAACTTTTTAGGTTTTAGTTTTCATTGTTAATGTTTTTTCAAAGGAATTAAAAATGTTCAGAAAATTTCTGAGTAGAACATCCTTAAAAAAATTTTTTTTTTTCCCAGTCACTCATAAGAACTTGAAAACAGCAGATGCATTGCACAACTCAGACAATAAATAAGCTTTTTTGTTTTTCCTCACAGGGAACAATTTCCTCACAGGGAACAATAGACAGTAACACAATAAATATGTAGACAAATGGAAGTCTAACAAAAAGATAGTCTTAGCAGGTGTAATTGGAAGTATTGTAACACAAATCTATATGCAATGCAACAGTCGTAGTGCTGAATTCACTATAGAGTGCCCACCAATCTTGAATGAGAACATACTTAAAGAAGGCAAATTGTAGACTGATAGCAGGCAAAAAGAGAAACAATGCCCAAAAGGAAAGTAAAGTCCAAATGCGTATTTCCTAGAACATACTAGATATGATATATATTTCTGTGAGTTTGATTTAAAACAAGAAATAGGTAGATTATAGGGAAAAAGTTTTAGATAGACTAATTTGATATTTAGTTTTCATTTGATACATATAGTGCAGCTAAATGCTCCCACATGCCCTTAGCAATGTTAACAATGTAATATTTTAAATTTTACTTACCATTTTATTATAATGCAGAAAATATAATATGAAAATGAGTTAATATACTCACTTATCCTAAAACTCATTAAAGATAAATTAAATAGGTTACTACTTATGCAAATTTCAGCAACTAAATTTAGCCTAGACCATTTCAGACAGGTACAAGAAAACATTTATAAGCATTTGAGAAGCTGATTTAGGTTTCAAATTCACATATCAACTACTCAGACAAGACTGATTTGAATTTTAAATATTAATTTTTTTACATACCACTTTTAAATTGTTTACAGACAAAAATAATTCAGAAAAAATATTTTCTGGACATTGTGAAATGATTAATACCTTTGAGAGTATTCTAATTTGCCTACAGAGAATTCAAGAACAGGGCGAGGTGAAATTCAATGAATAAATTAGAAAAAAAACTTTCTCAGCTTAAGTTAGAATGCACAGATCAGCAAATTCAGGGACCTCTTTTCAGTGCTTACATTGATTAATTTTAATACATCATCACAGCATTTTCTTTAACTAGCATAGTCTTAGGGATGCCATTTGTAGTTGTATATGTGTGTCAGTCATTTCTATTGTATGTTAATGATTGTCAAACTCAGTTTATTCATTGAAATAGGGCATCACAATTAAATTTTTAAGCTTAATCTTGGTGATATCCTTTATATCATGTAATGTATTTTTCATGTTATCCCACTTTTTAGATATGGCAGATACAAATAATTGAATATCAATAAAAAGAATGTTGTCATTTCTTAATTAAGCAATTCTTAAGATTAAGTAGAAAGACATCTGAAGAGCTGAACTGTTTTCTGCACAAAAGAATTCAAGAAAAAAAGTAATTTGCATACCCAGATAATACTTGTAGCGTTCCATGTCTTGGGTAGAAATCTCCTTTATGCTAAGTGTCTAGCGGAGTGTCAGTTAAGGCCCATTTTTAGGTGGTAATTGGATCGTATTAAAACCTTATGCTGAACTACTGCACAGGTAATTACACTTGTTAAAAGAAACAATCTGTTTCCACTGATACAATTTTCACTTCCAACTACTTTAGTGACTTTAAATTGTTAAGCAAATCTGAACATAGTCACACATTTGGCAGAAGGGACATGCCTGTTCTGTAAAAGTGCAAATTCTATGAGAATGCACTACAGCTTATAAGAATACAAGCAATTTGGGTCAATTAACAAGCACAGATAGATGAATTAAGATGCTAAAATGGAATCTTCCCCTCATTGTACTGAGACCTCCTTAATACTATTCAAAGACAGCTGGTTAGGATCTTGTTGTTTTAATGGTTTTGGAACTCCACTTAGGAATAATTATTGCTGGCAAAAAAAAATAAACACAGGTGGGATATCTGAATAATCTCAAAACTTGGTTTATGGGTGGATTTTTCTACAACATCTCATTAATTCATGAGTATAAACCTAGCTGAAGGGTAAGAGAGCTTGAGACAAAGAAACATTTTTTACAATCTTAAAAGAATTCTTCCATAAGTGCTCATCAATGCAACAATTTCTTAATGATGTATGTTTAAATAGTAAAAGCTGTGCTTCTATGTGATTGGTAAGAGTGCTAATATCCATATCTAATGTGGGAAATAGCTAAAACATTTGTGTTAGTTTACATGTATAAAGACTAGCATAAGGCAACTGTTTAGCTGATTTAGCAACATGATTACCTTATCAGATATGAAATATGATTATAAGGGGAAACTTTGTGATAAATGGAGAGACCACTTACTTGGAGAATACATATAACTGGAGTGAAAAAACCTGTAAATTCATGGACACACATGGGTACTATTTTGCTTGAAATATTTATGGGAATACCATGTTGTCTAAATTTGATGACAAGTGGTCATTGAAAAGCTGACCTATCATTCTGTCTTGGTTTTGGTGCAAGACTATATTAACCTTGCATTCAGGATGATATTAACCCTTTTTCTCTCCTCACACAATACAGAAGTGTGTCATCTGCAGCATGGATACATGAACAGATCAGCAGGAATTTTCAAGGATATTGGCAGAAATGAAAAAGAGGAAACCAATCACCTCTTATGAAACATTAAGGTATTGTTGGTATGATTAGAAATTAAGCTAAAGTGCAAGGTCAGATTCATTTAGTCAATTAAAGAAATAGAAATAGAGTGGGATTTGTTTGGTTGCATTTTGGTTTTTAAGAAAATTAGAACTAAAGAAGCCTTGGGCATATTAATCATTATATTATTAGTTTTTATTTTATTCACTTGAAATCTGGATAAGACTTAATAGTAAGCTCAGTCCTTATGAGGATACAGTAATAAGAAAAGCTAAAAAATATATATATATATTGCTAAAAACAAACAAGTTGAATACCAGCTTATATGGGCAGATATTTTCCTAATTGAAATAAAAAAAGACAACTCATGAATAAGATTTTAAATCAGAAAAGTTATCATAATTGACCTACAGAAATCAAAGAAAAAACATGCAATTTCATTGCTGAAGCAAAAATTACAGCATAAACAACAGATGGACAGAACAGGAAGGAGAGAAAGAATGCAATATAGAGTTATATTTTAAGCATTTCTAGGATGTATGTCATCTATTCTCTTTGATTTTTATAGACATTCTTGACAATACTTTTTTTGAACTTCAGATTATTATTCTGTGCTCCTTCAGAGATGTGCCAGGGGTGATAGATGGAATTATTTAATATGAAAATGAGAGCATCTTTTTAAATACATCACTGTTTTCTGTGACAAACATCTACAGTCTCCGACATAGACCACAGCCTCAGAATTTCATGCTACTTTTCATTATTTTATTTTGTATGTGGAAAGATCATCTTTGGAACAGGAGCACTTATTAAAGTCAGCACAGGGCAGGTTAGAAGAAAATTACTGTCAATATCAGGAGTGGTGTGGAGATTAGGCATTCTTTCAAATGTCTTCCCATGGTTGACTTGCATTATGTACCTGATATCTAAATATTGTCTTAATTTATCACCTCCTCTAAATTATATATTTTATACCTTAATGTGACATAGTAGGGCATAGCAGGTCACACACATCTACAGATTTAGCTTGCATACCTTTCCCTAATTTGTGCAGTTATATTCTCCAGTAATCTGAACATGTCTTTTTATTTCAAATAAAAAAAAAAATTATCATAACTAAATATGAACTCACTGACATTGCCATATTTTACTATCATCATATTTGAAAAGTCATGGCAGTCAGACAAAGTCCCCAGGGTCTGGAGAAGGGGAAACATAAACCCCATTTTTAAAAAGGGTGAACAGGAGAACCCGGGGATCTACCAACCAGTCAGCCTAACCTCTCTGCCCAGTAAGATCATAGAACAGATCCTCCTAGAAGATATGTCAAAAAATATGGAAGACAGGGAGGTGATTAGAGACAGCCAACATGGCTTCACCAAGGACAAATCATAGCTTATACTAATCTAGTAGCCTTCTACGATGGAGTGATTGTGTCAGTGGATAAGGGAAGAGCTGCAGACATCATCTACCTAGATTTCTGTAGGGTCTTTCATACAGTCCCCCAAAACATCCTTGCCATTAAATTCGACATATACAGTTTTGATGAATGGACTGTCAAATGGATAAGGAATTGGCTGGCTGGCCACATCTAAAGAGTTACAGTCAACAGCTTTATGTCCAAATGGAGACCAGTGATAAGTGGTGTCCCTCAAGGGTCGGTGCTGGGACCAGTACTGTTCAATATCTTTATTAATTACATAAACAGTGGGATTGAGTATACCCTCAGCAAGTTTGAGGATAACACCAAGCTGACTGATGTGGTTGATAGGCTTTAGGGAAGGGATGCCATCCAGAGGGACCTTGACAGGTTTGAGTAGTAGGCATATGTGAACTTCATGAAGTTCAATAAGGCCAAGTGCAGGGTCCTATTCCTGAGTCGGGGTAACCCCCAGTATCAATACAGGCTGGGGAATGAATGGATTAAGAGCAGCCCTGTGTAGAAGGACTTGGGGATACTGGTGGATGAAAAATTGGACATGAGCCAGCAATATGTGCTTGCAGCCCAGAAAGCCAGGTATATCCTGGCATGCATAAAAAGAAGTGTGGCCAACAGGTCGAGGGAGGTGATCCTGCCCATCTACTCTGTGAGACCCTACCCAGAGTACTACATTCAGTTCTGGGGCCCCCAGCCCAAGACATGGACTTGTTAGAGTGGGTCCAGAGGAGGGCCACGAAAAGATCAGAGGGCTGGAATACCTCTCCTTTGAAGAAAGGCTGAGAGAGTTGGGATTGTTCAGCCTGGAGAAGAAAAGGCTCCAGGAAGACCTTAATATGGCCTTTCAGTATATAAAGAGGGCCTATAAGAAAGATGGAGAGAGACTTTTTACCAGGGCCTGTAGTGACAGGACAGGGGGCAATGGTTTTAAACTGAAAGAGGGTAGGTTTAGCTTGGACATGAAATTCTTTACTCTAAGGGTGATGAGACACTGGAACAAGTTGCCCAGACAGGTTGTGGATGCCCCATCATTGGAAGTGTTCAAAGTCAGGTTTGATGGGGTTTTGAGCAACCTAATCTAGTGAAAGATATCCCTCCCCATGGTGAGGGGGTTGGACTATATGTTCTTTTAAAGTCCCTTCCAGTCAAAACCATTCTATGATTCTACGATCATCATGCAGGAAAGCATTGCTGTATAAGCAAAAAGCAACAAATATTCCATGGAGAGATGAACAAAGGAAGCAGAAGGCTATGGTTGCTTTCAGACCCAGCTAGATGGTGTTTCTTGGAGAATGAGAGTCCTAGAATCATGGAATCATAGAATCATTTAGATTGGAAAAGACCCTTAAGATCACTAAGTTCAACCATTAACCTAGCACTACCAAGTCCACTACTAAACCATGTCCCTAAGCACCATGTCTACACGTCTTCTAAAAATATCTCCAGGTGTTGTCCCACAAATGGGGCTCATTTACCCAGTGTGCAAGCCAATAACACACAGAGTCAAGGTATTTTCAAATTAATTTCATTATTGTGCATGAATGGGTGCCTGTCTCAAGACAGCACACCCTTGTCTCAAAATTTCTTACATTTATACATTTAACTAATACATATTAATTATTTTCCTTAATGATTGGTTCTTTCTTCTTTGCTCCTCATGTAAATTAGTGTGCAGACTCTGCCTTCTTCCTTCATTGCCTTCTTTTGAGTAGGTGATATTATTTGAGCAGGTGGTCAATGAGTTGGTGGTTGCAATCTCCCTCTGTAGGAATTACTTTTTGCCTACTTCTTCCCTAATCTTGGCAGTTCCAAGCAGTTCTTCAGGGTTTATTGACCAGACTACAATCCATAACCTTTTCTGACATAAACATAAAGCCCCATTGTCTAGTAGTTAGTTCCTAAACCCTAAATCATGTCTAGTTACTGTTTCCCTATTTTAAATATTAACTGATGGGGGCTGTACACAGGACTCTAGCAGCTTCCTGGTAATGTCAATCATATTATACATATTAATCGATAACACAGGGATGGTGACTCAACGACTTCCCTGGGCAGCCTGTTCCAATGCTATCCTGGCAGCGTGACATAATGACCTTGCTGACTCCGGTTTTACTGATATTCTTAGCTCTTAGTAGTTGATCTTCTTTAGTAGAAATTATTACTAAAGATAGCCATAAAATGTTTACTGCTTTATAAATCAAATTATCTCAAAAACAATGAAATTAAAAGAGAACTGTATGATTTGCTAATCGGACTTACAACCTCATTATGAATTACATATTTCCAAAGTTTGTTAAACATTATAAGTACATTTGCATTTGAAGACTTCAAATGCACAGATTCATTATATAATAGATGCTACTTTTAAATTTTATTTTATTTTAGAACAGTTAATTTAATCTCCTGATTTAATGGATCCATTCACCAACGTATTAAATTCTTCTATGAAATTTTCAGACAGAATGCAATGAAGTCACTTTCAGTCTGGAGCTGTCAGACCACAAATCAGCATAATGAAATGTCCCCATTTATTCAACATTAAGTATAAAACCTTTTAGTGAAATATTTGCTCTGCATCTTAGCAGTAGTAACTTAAATAAAAAGTTATAAAGAACAAATGTCTTCTAATGTAAAAAGTGAGGTCAAACTACAAAAGTACGCAGCTTGTTGATCAGAATTAAAATAAGATATTTGGACTTAATGAAAAAGAATGCTTAGGTTCAGAAAGAACTTAAAGTCTTTAAGTCACAATTTAGACAAACAGGATTTAGAGGAAAAACTGAAAGCCCTAAGATCTGATAAATGTTGGTCTTGCCAGTATGGAAGAATATATATATGTAAATTTCATCTATGAAACACAAACACAGTTTTTTTATCAAAGTGAAAACCTATTCACTGTAGTTACAGTAATATTTATTTAGAACTAACAATTGGAATATAGCTTTTCCAGATAACCTTGTCATTATAACAGGAAATCCATACCAAAAAAAATTGCACATTAGAGTATCCTGTTACCATCTAATAAACTTTGTTGCTATTTGTCTACCAAAAATATTAGGAGTGTGGTCTGATGATCTGAGTACTGGGCTGTGAAATTGGCACTTGTATTCTCCACCACTGGATGTGACCTTGACCATTCCACTAAAATATAAATCTCAGTGTATTTCAAAGGCACATTTAATTGAAAAATAGGTTATAAATATCTCAAAAACTGAATGCCTCAAAAAGTTATTAAATGAAATTAGTAAACATATTTGAAAATGTATGATATGTGTTAGTTAAACATCAAATTATTATGAATCTAATATTTGAATAGGATATCAGTAAATATTTGTATAATGCAGAGGTCTCAAATATGTTGGATGCTACATAGTATATCTGGAAGGAAATTCACCACTTAAGCAACAATCAGTAACACCAATCTATTAACATCATATGAAAATTTATTATTTGAGATTTTGAGTTGCCGTCATATATCTGTGTAAAATCTGTTACAGTGAAAGTTATAATCTCCTGTTTTGATCCTTTAATAAAGGTAATTCACAAAAAATTTCTTCTCACTGGTTATGTTTTTCATTTCACAGATTACAGTCTTCTGTGCCATAGAGTGTTAATTGCTTTGTTCTTTCCATTTCTTCCCAATTTTAAGTGCTACCTGTATTCAAGCACATTCATTATTTATAGCATATTTATGTTATTTTTTAGCTGAGTAAAATTAGGACCACAAAGCCCAAGTAATAGAGGCAGAAAGCGGTGAACTCATTTTTCAGTACTATATGAAAACAGTTTTGTGTTACCACTCGAGTAGCACCTTAGCCTTCTAGCTTCCCACAGAGATTCCACAGAATCTAGCAAAGGGACTTTGTGGCCTACAGAAAGATTTATAGGGGTGAGTTTAATCTGAAGGACAATTAAACTCTTCCAAATCTTCCTGCAGTCTGTTGGAAGGAACAGTGTCTTTCTGTTCATAATAGATGAATAAAGAAATAGTAAAATGGTTAAAAAGTAGACTTCTGATATTATGAAGGAATAAAATTATAAGAGAGTATTTTGTTAACACTTGTAGTCTGTTCTAGTTATATATGTGTGAGTGTACTGTGACAAAATAAAAAGAGAGTAAACTGACAGCGAAGAAGGCCTAGAAGACTATGCTGCCCAAAATAGAAGGATAGTGAATAGATCTCAATTTTGCCTAGATGAATAAATTAAATGCATCCAGGAACATTCCCCATCACTGAGGTCAACTGATACAGGACTGCCAGTATCTGTGGTGGTAATTTCTTTTACCTTGCAAAAGGGGGTGTCAATGTGCAAACCTGTAATAAGAGAGAGACCTGGAATATTCTAATTCCTCATGCATATATGGGAAATATTTAGGAGACTGCTGGTTTTCCCAGGTCAAAAATATTTAACTTATCATCAGTCTTTTAATTTACTAGCATAGATGCAGCTTTAGTTGCATTTACTTGCTGGAATTTGTAAAGACCTTCCATTTATATCTAAAGTATTTTAGAAACATTTAGGCATATGATGTCAGAAAACTGTGAGAAAGAATTGTACTATATTCCTAGAGTAGCCTGTCTCACAGAATGGGAAACAGAGCATAAATGGATAGATTTAAGCCATCAAAACTTTCCCTAACATGGGAGTTAGACAGTATTAAAGTTCTTGAATTCAAAACAATGACTCAGCCCGCCTGCTTACCAGCTCAGGCTAGCCTCAAGGGAATTTTAAATTAACTGGCAGCTCCTTTTTGGACAGCACAGATCTCAAGACACCTGAACTTAGGTATTTGTGCTAGTGCTCCAAACTGAATTGCTAGAAACTCAGCTTTTGCTTAAATATTAGAGCCATACAGAGACAGGACAAGGTATTGCCTAGGTCCACGGGGGAACATATCACTCCCATGTTCAGAGTATTCCTAATGTATAGTGACAGCCCTGAGTTCAGCAAGATATACAGCAGTCACAATCACTTTGCAAAGTACATCTATTGGCACTGTCACCACGAGCTAGCTTTTATATAATGGTCTATTGTTGACATTAGTTACCCAGCAGGTGGGGGACATGGATTCTGAATCCTCCACAGCATCACAATGTGTAGTCAAACACTAAACTCTCATCCTCCAGATAAGCTAGAATAGGGACACTCTCAGGTGAAGCTGCCCCATTTTGAGATTCAAATTTCATGTCAACCTCTTGGCAGGAAGCATTGTAGATATGTGCTCCTGTTTCACAAAAGGAAGTGAATAAAAGATGATTTGGACCAGAGAATATAATGGAAGAATTTCATCCCCAAATATATACTACTTACTCAACTGAATAATCTAAGCCTTTCCCTAAAATTATGATAGTGTGGCTCAATGCAGTGAGACTCTCAGAAGGATACCAAGCTAGTCTAAAAATATCTAGAGATCTCTAGTACTCAACATGCAGATATACATTTAAGAAATTTAGGGACAGAAGAACAAAACCCTAAATATGATTAACTTGCAAACACATGAATGCATGCTCAGAGAGTGAAATCACTGACTAGAACATTGCATGGAAATGCTTCTACTGATTTGAGTAGTCTAGCCATGACTCTCAGAGCTAACCTTTTGGGAATGCTCATATAGGATTCACAACATCTCTCAACCAAAAAGATTGGAAGCTGCATGGATCTGTGAAGTTGCATGATGAAGCTAATATTGCAAGAACACCATCAATGAGAGACTCTGAACCCTTATCTCCAGAGCTCCAAACTCACTTCCCAAGTATTGAAGGACATCAAGGATAAAAATATGATCCATTTTTAGGTTGCAATATGTCTTTTTCTACTGTTTCTCTTTTTTAGTATTTAGAAATAATTTTCAAGGACATACTCTGCTTTCCAGTTTAGGCAAAAATGTTATTTTTATATTTTATGTTTCAAAAATGAATCAGGCTATTCTTTAAGAGAAGTGATGTCTTTAGAGATTCTCTTTTCAGTTCAGAGTTCTCTTTTTAAAATGTGATGCCAAGCTGAAATATTTTTGTAGCAGATGTGTTGCAGAATCTGGGAATTCTTTCTACAAGTTTCAAGTGGTATTTGGCATGAAAATCTATTAAATGTCTCAAGCACCTCTGAAAGTCTTTTCTTCCCTTTGAGTAGCTTGTTTTAAAGTTTTATTAAAGCACTAGCAGGAGATTGGGAACAAAAAGTACATTTGACCTTAATGGCTAGAAAGCCCCTGAGTTTCCTCTCACTGTATTTTCAATTTCATTGTGCAATTTTCAGGTAATAATTAGAGATGCCAATTTTTTTTTTTCCTGCAAGTTCTCCATATAAGATGTGGTTATAATAACAGGATATCCTGATTTTTGTGGCCTGAAGGCAGAAAGATATCTATGGAGTTTAAATTCTCATCACTTCTCCAGGTCACAGGGGAAGTGTTTACCTTTTCCATAATGCTTTTAATTCTGAGTGAGAAACAGTATAGAGTCTTGTTTAGATTACTTACACACACACACACACACACACACACACACACAAACCCTCACATTTTTGCCTCCCTAGAATTTCAAAAACCTTTTCCACTGGTTTAAGTTTGAATAGTTTTAGATCCCTTGAGTTTTGATTTAATAAATCTGGTTCCTTGAGAACTGTTATGAAGAAGGTGAAATACAAAATGGAACTCAATTAATAAGCTTTATAAATTGCTTATGAGGTCACCAGTGCTTATTTCTTCAACAAATCACCACCTATTACCTGTTTCATTTCCAAGCCAAAAATAGTCTTGAAGTACAAAGTCAGTCTTAGAAAGACTGTGGCTACACAAGGGCAGCAAAAGACTTAAAGCTACAATAACAGCTTTGCCAACTCTGAAAAAAAATCTGTAAAACTTGCCTTGATTTTTTTTTCCCAATTTTCACATTAAACTCAGAGAGTGTCACAAGTTTTTAGCTTTTTTACTGAAACTTCTCAGACCTATGGACTTGGTCTATATACATATCGTTGTTACGCAATTTGAACAATAAAACTTCTGTTTAATTTACTAAAAATGGGACTTTTAAAATTTATTGCTAAATTAATCAATGATGGATATAAAATTCTCATCACTGGATTTTGAAATATTTTACATTTGCTTTGTCTTGGAGCAAAGGACTGTGGAGAGTACAGACACAGGACTTGGGATGATAGGAGGAGATTTGGGTAATAGGTATAGTTCTTTACTCACTTTTTTCAGAAATTACTGTTCTCATCAGGTAATTCAGTTACACTAGAAAAGGTCAGTACCAGGAAAAAGAATGTCAGGACTGGTATAATGCAGAGAAATCAGCACCTTTGTAGCTTACAGACACCTTGCAATGAAAATAGAATGAAAAATAAAAAATAAATTATCTGTATGCCACGCCTGCAAATACACATATAGTAGTGTGTTGGTTCTTTAAACAGAAACAAAAGATATTCATACATATGGTGGATATTAAAAAACTACAAAAAGGTCTTAAACAATTTTTTCTCTTATGGGTAATTATCAGTATCTGGTTGTTAGTGTGGCTTACACAGATTCACAGAATAACCTTTACAGAAGTCTGCAGCACTGGAAGGACTGGTCTTGCACAGTCCCCTGGGCACAACACTGTGACTGGAAAAAAAAATGAGGCATATTGTCTTCCAGAAGTCTCCTTTCATCAGTCAACAGAGTACTGGTGGAGCCAGGTTTCTGGGCCCATGAAGACGGGTTTGCGTTACTGCTGCTGGACAGCTCCTAGGAACATTTGAATTGTCAGCTATGCATTGTCCCCTTCATTCCACGGAGCACTTGGTAATTCTGAAGTGTCATGTTGTAAAATCAGGCACTGAAATCTGCATGGGTTAGCTAAAAAGATAAATTAAAAAAAAAAAATTGGGGTTAGGATGCATTAGCTTTCTGCTAATTATTTTGGATCAGAACTACTGTTTTGAAACAAATCTCATGGCCAACCCTGCATAATGTGTTTGCATAGTGTTTGGAGCATGTGTTGGGTTTCTTTTATATGAAACTAACCTGGAAAAGACAACCCCAGAGTTCACAGAATGTGCTCCAGCTGTATATGGACATTCAGTATCTGAGTGACTGTATCAAGCTAGCCTGATATTAAAACAAAAAAGGATTACAGTGTGGATATCAGGTCCTCAGTACCAACTGGTTTACTCTCATTTGTTCCTGCCTACTCTAATGTGGAATGACTTAGACTTAAACCAACATTAAGGCTACTCAAAGCTCCTTAAAAAGAATAATAATGGTAATAATAATAATAATAACAATCAGAACTCTACATCTACATCACTACTTAAAAGGAAGAAGAAAATAATAATTAAAAAAAAGAATGAATAGAAATATATTACATTCGTCACTTTAGTCTTTCTAAAACACATCGACACCGGTGCAAGCCATTTACACTAGATTTTCCCTAGCTTTGTGCCCATTTATATTCACCTTGTTCTGCCCTTCATATAATATGTGAGGATTTGATTTGCCTTTCCCCTGAGCATAGTTAGAATTCCTGTAACAGAAAAGAAGGAGAAAGAGATCATCAGATAAAAATAATTTCCAGATGTTGTTGTGAAGTCAGACTTGCAGTTCTCCACAAAAAAGAAAAAAAAAAAAGGAAGGGTGGAGGGGCAATTAACAGGAAAACGGGAAGATATGCATTGTTGTTACATAATTCTTTTTCCTTTACTCTTGAGCGGTCAACCTTTTCTACCAATTCCTTCTCTTCTTTTAGCCACTGAGGAAAAGAGTCCTGAGTTAGGAGACTCAAAAGTGAGAGCAGATAGTCAGATTTTGTATGATTGCCTCTCACCTATTTCTGAAACTGTCCATGAGATAAGAGCAGATGTATTAGCTAAACACAGTATTTGTGTAGGTATGTGTATTTTTCTCTTGCAAACTTTTTAAGTTATTCATATTTCCTTATTATTTCATGAATAGATTGACATTATGCAGTAGATTGTTATACAAACAGGCTGAGAATCTGCAGCCACCTCAGCAGCCAGCAGTATGCAAGGATTCATCAGGCAATTCCAAGCTGGGGAGTAAATTTCTCCTGTCATCAGCCTGGTGACAGAAAGGGTGAAGGCTGTAACAGCCGGCAAGGAAGACAAGGATGTTAGGTTCCAGGAGGCAGGCAGTTTATTGTCACACATTTACACTGTTTGATACAAATGCCATTAATATTCTAATCATATCATTATTCGTGCAATTTAAAATTCATAGTACTTAATTCTATTTTATTTTAAATTGGACTTCATCATGAACAGCCTAACAAAAGTGGGCTGTGAGCTACTAGCCCATTAGATTTACAATGAACAATGATGTACAATGGATGATTAGTAAGCATCTATCCATAATCATGAACACATTTTCCGAGGAGATTAATTCATATGCTTTGCAAGTTCCACAGCAAGAGAGTTTTACATGCTTGTGCCACATATACCTTTCAATGCATAGGAGAAAGAAAATGTAACGTTCAGTGGTTGGAAACACTTCAAACAGGAAAATGCAAAATGAAGTTTCAGTCACATAAGAAGGCAGAATCTGCATGTTTTCCTACTAACAAAATACAGAAGTCTTTCTTATGTTCCTCCACACTTGACCGCATGGACAGGCATCTCCCAGCTCCCCTTTGAATCAGCTCTAATGCTTATTAGTCTACATATTAAACTAGTTCAATTTGCTAAAGATCTACCTGATAAAAAAGCAATAACCATATGGCCACTAAAGAGAAAAAGTAGAATTTTATACTTCGTTGCATCAAGAACATGTTAATTCACCAACAACAGGATCACACCTGATTACATAAAGTAATATTTGCTCTCATAGAACAAGGACTGCTTCTTTCTGGTCAGGGTTAATAAGCCAGATGGCTGGACAGAAAGGAAGTTCAGATTTAATCTTGGTATAAATAGCTTAAGTAATCTTACTTTTCAATTTCTTTTATTTTTTTAATCAGCAAAAGTTTTACTATAAATATCATCGTTGTCTTCTATTCTGGATGTGGGGAACACTAGTATTTCTGATCTGCTTAGTTCACCTGGAGTTAGCAGTGATCTGAAGGAAAGAGGACTCACTGTAAGTCTCTGCTTACCAAAGCACTAATAATTTTATGGAACAGGGCACCACAGTAAGTTCTTTACCATTTTAACACATTGTGCAGAATGCTCCAAGTTTTCTCAGACCATTCTGAAAGTTGCTTCACAGAGTCAAAGTAAGCAGACACTCCTCCACTGGTAACCCAGAAAATTTCCTGGAATGCAGCAATGTATTGGTAGAATACCTTAAACACCCCACCCCACCCCGCCCCCCCCGCAAATGAAAAATTATTCCCATCAGGCCCAAGAGAACCTAAAACTCATAGCCTTGTATGTTTTGATAGCTGCCATAAACACTGGTATTCTTTGCCTCATTGGCCACTCAGCTTTTGAGAATGTGCCATTCTCAAGGGAATGGCAAGGCAAGGAATGGCAAACATTTTCTAATGGTTACCTATATCCAGCCAACTAGAACTTCCAGGAGTACCTGAATCCCTCCATTAAGTATTTACAAAATTAAGTAGTTATGGAAGGTGAACTAGATCACACTTCTTCACTTTCCTACTTTTCAGTGATGCAGCACTAAATTAAATCAGAAATGTGAGGCATTTTGCTTATGTAGTGTTTCAGAATATATTTTGTGATTTGAGAAATATTTCTTTATTGCCTAAAGCGTATTCAGCATAGACAAGGACATCTTGTACCATGTATAAAACAACATTTATCTCCCTGTTTTATAGAACTTCTGAAGTCACAAGAATGTTCTAATATTTTTTTTTCAGAACGAGTAGTAACTGTTGTGCTTGAGATGCAGTCAGTCACCTGTACTGACACTTTTATGAAGTGTCATTAGAAACAGTAACAATAGCCCAAGAAAAAGTAATAGTCTGAATTATTGTTACAAGCACTATTAATTATGCCATTTAATGCAAAAGTTAGAAACACTTGAACTTCAAACTGTATACTTAGTCTATTCTAAAAAAAACCACCCCAATTACCTCATATTCAGGTTGAAACAAATTCAGTTTTCTAAAGTAATTTTTTGCTATCTGGTCTTTAAGATGCGTTTCTGAACTTATTTAATTAACACTTGACAGTTGAAATCTGTCTGTAACTGTTGTAATTAACTGTTGTAACTGTGATTCTTCAGAAAAAAACTGTGCAGCTAAATTTAACTTTTCTCCAGACATAAAAAAATCTTGAACTTATTTGTGCAGTTTAGTTATATAAACACAAAATATGTAACTCATTATCAAGAGGACTACTTTTTCTATGCAAGTCTTATTTTTATTTACAGTGATTTTTTATTCTTTTCAGTTTAGTTGAACATGACAAAATATGTTGTAGGTTATTGTTCTAAGTTTGTGAAAGATCATTGCATCCTTAATTATGATTTATTTCATATTTTTAAAATTAATTTTAACTGAAAAGGAAACAATCTCATATGGTAAAAATAGACTTTCTAGAAATGGTATGTTTTTCCTATCAAACATAGAAGCTTAAACATCTGTTTTGATTGTGTGTGCTAAATTATTGATTTTAAAATGTCAAAATGTAACATTTCTTCTAACTGAAAGTATATGCATGTAACTATGGATCAGCATTACTGGTGTTGAAATGATTACAGAAGGCGTTTCTTCCTATACTCATTACTTTGCCCATGGCATCAGCCTTTTGCCTATGAATGCACTACAAATAATAGCAATTTTTTAATTAAAATAGCTGATTGTGTATCATTGTCCATTTGCTACACATTTTATCATCATTTGCATTTAACCTTTATACTTTATTACTTTGTTTACTTCTCTTGCCTCTCACTATGAATGCGTATGGAGAAACATTTCTGCTGAAGCAGTAATAACATAAGACATGAATGTTACATTTCAGAGATTTTGTCTTTAGGATTATCTGAACAAAAAATGAAAGAGTTAGAATCTGATGCACTGACTAGAGATTTCAGATTTCAAGGTTAAGCTAAACACACTACCATCAATCCACAGTAATGGTAATTTTTGAGGGAAATCCCTCACACCTAACTTTAGTCATCTGTTATGTAAATGTGTACACCTTAGGTGATATCCTTAGGCTTCTGTTAGAGCTACTGAAGAGAAATAGGCATTTTTAGAGTATGATTTATCCACCCTGTTAAATGTCTGTATAAGAATAAAATAAATGATACCTTATAAGTGCTTCTTTCTCCTCATTAACTATAAAATGAGCCTTGGGTATCTATTTGAGGTACATACATCTGTGCTATTTCCTAAGTTCAAAAAAATGTATTGTATCCTAAATGTCAGTAAGACATTTTCAGGAATTAGCATAGCCTCAGAATAATATCACTGGTAATATTCCATCTTCACTGTCTATTGATTCACTAATAAATAATTTCAGTTTATATTAGTGGGTTTTCAGTTCAATTTGTGATAGTGCCAAGATTAAAATTAGACTTAGAGCTTTATCCTTGTCCCTCTAATTGCAGAATAAAGTTTGGGCAGAAAGGGGATTTGCTGTGACTCCAGTGCTGGCCAGAACTACAATTGTAAACATCTTAATGCAAGTGTCTGCTTGTGAGCTTCACTTGCCTAAAGATAAACAAGGATTGCCATTTAAGTTGCCCAGATATATCCTTGGTTTCTAGGTGTTGGTCCAGGAGGAATTGGGTCTCTTATAGGTCCTGTGCCATATCTTCAGCCTTGTAGATATGTGTCAATCATCCTAATAAAGGTCAGATGACATTAGGTACCTATATGTAGGTAACTGATTTGACTCCTAAATATCATATTTAAGTGCTTATCACAGTCAGCACAGCCAATGGAGTCACCTTATTACTCAGTTGACTAGCCCAGATTGCACTGACTGTAATGACCAGATCTTCACTGACTGTGAAGGAGTCTGAAAACCTATCACCATATGTAGACAATCTGGACCTGAATTCCAACCCAAGGGCTGTAGTCAGATGCATAAACATAGGCATCTAGCACTATTTTAGAGGCCTTAGGCTGTCCAGCTAGTTTCCACAAGGCTGGAAGATCCAACCTGGACAAATGAGTTACCCAGTTTTCTGGGGCATTAGCTAGAAAGAAGTCAGGGTAATCTTTGACACTATTCAGGAATTTATGTGTTCAGAAACTTCAAATTCAAAGTCTTTTTTTTTTTTTTTAATGGAATTTCATAAAACCCCATTTTCAAAATTTCAGTTAAGGCATGAAAATTCATTCAAATGTAGGCTGAATGAGTAAATGTGGTAGGTTGACCTTGGCCAGCTGCTCTACCTTCCACCACCCCAGCAGCACTGAGTGATGGGGAACGGGACCTGCAGTCAGACCATAACACCTGCTCTCTGCTGCTCCTTCCTCCTCACACTTTTCCCCTGCTCCAGCGTGGGTCCTCCCCAGGATGCAGTGTGGGTATCTGCTCTGGTGTGGTCCTATCAACAGGCTGCAGGGGAATCTCTGCCAGGGCACCTGGAGCACCTCCTTCTTCTTCTTCGCTCACCTTGCTGTCTGCAGCACTGGTTCACATTTTCCTCACTCCTCTCTTACATGCAGCATTTTGAAATGTTTTTTTAAAATATGTTCTTAAAATATGGTTTCTGAAACACATTTTCCCCAGGGCACCCCGGCCTTGTCTGTGGGGCTGAGGGGTGCCCTGGGGTGGGCGGGCTGGAGCCAGCTGGAACCGGCTGGAACCGGCTGTGTCAGGCCCAGGGCAGCTCTGGCCGCTCCTCACAGGGGCTGCCCGGCAGCCCCCCCGCCACCAGCACCTGGGCACCTGCACTCAATGCATTAAAACTGAAAAGCCAATACTATCTCAGTCTTTTTCAGAAAACTGTGATTTTGGAAGACTGCCTCACTGTAAAGCTTTTTTTTGGCATTACAGTAGTCAAAATATCCCTGTAAAGTAGGTGATGCCTGATAAGCCTAAAAGCCTATTGTTATTGAGATCCAAAAGGAAATACTTTTGTATGTTATTTAGATGAATTTCGCACTGTAATATTTTTAAATGCATGCTTTATGCTTTTGTCTGTTGATTTGTCTGAAAGGTAGTGAGTGTAGGTGGGACACTTTGTGAAACACATCTGAGGCATGGATTTGAAAAGTGGAAAAGAATAAAAGTATCAGGCAGAAAATTGTTAACTTCAAATGTTCACATAGCAGACTCCAGATTATTCTTTGCCTTGATTAACTGAAGGCTCTATTTGAATGAAGGGTCTTAGACTTCTAAGATTCACTGTTTTCATATTTCTACGTGTTGGGGTTTGGTTTTTTTTTTCTTTTTACATGGAACCAGAGAGTCCTGTATAATTGTTTTGTCCCGGAGCTGAAGCTTCAGGTAAGACAGTAAACATGTATTCATCTACAATTAAAAAGTGTGACATTTGTATATAACTACAGAAAAATCTAAGAGTTTTTCAGCAGAAAAAATGTCAAAGTCTTCTGCACATATGAATTTTGCAGATATGCAATATGAATTTTGCAGATATGCGATATAAATTTCACAGCTAACTATAAATGATGGACAACTAAAACATCTCCAGAAAGTGACTGGATGAGATGTATAAAAGTAGCGATATATTGACCTTCTTAATGTCTAAACATCATGATAAGAATGGTTGCAGTGAATGAGAAAGTAAGAGCAATGTATTGAAAATTCAGTACATGGGAAATGAGAATGACAAAAAGTTCCCAAATCAGGACATGCAAATGCTAAAGTGTATGCAGAACTCAGAGGAGAATTTGCATTGAGTGGAAGTGATGTTGCTATTTTGATTGTGCCTACTGCATAGCAGGTGATTACTTCATGACAGAGAAGAATGATCCTTCTATCTCTCATCTCTCTAGGTAGTTACATAGCTGTCATCACTTCAGTACATGAATGTAGTTTCCTTTTCCTTCATTTATACAACACATCATTTATCTACTTTATGTATACCATTTAGAACTCCTTGCAGGAAGTCTCCGTGACAACCTTTGGTTGCAATTAGTTTCTGTCAAGTTAATTTCGAAAGTTATAAGCCATCTAAATTTCTCTTGCTTTTTCTCACAACCAGTTTCCTTTAGATATTAAGATGCTCTTACAGAAAAATATTAGTGCAATGTTCACTAGGCTGAGGCTATTCATTATAACTTTTGGCAATAGAAGAAAACCGATAAGTGGATAGTTAGAAGACATAAAATTGTTGTCATTGTTTGCTGTTTCATTTTACAAGTGAGTCACAGACATATAAAAAGGATAACAATAAAGATTTTAACAATAACAATTTTCAAAAGTGAGTTTCAAAATCCTAATATCCTGATAGAACACCTAAGAAAAAGGGAAAGTTAATAGTAATCATAAACATTTTCCATGACTGGACTAAACTAGGTCATTGGTAGATATCATACTAGTCACTCTTGAGAAAAAAGTAATCAGATAAGTACAATATAGTAGGATTTACCATGTATTAAAGAATTCCCTGGGTTTAATATAACACATTACTTTATGGCCCTTTTTCAGATCCTATGATGTCAAATTCATCGCCCTTGTGAAAGTCCACCAATTTCAATAAAGTTTTACAGCTTAAGTGAAAAACTATGACAGTAACAAAGGCACCACTCCTTACACTTTTACTATTATATTTTAAAACTCAACACCTCCAATTTTATTGTCATTTAATAGTAACAAAAGTATGCTTTCATTTCAGTAAGACCCCCTGAATTTTCCTATGATGGTATGAGACTGTAGGTAATATATTTTCTGCACTGTTATTAGCATTTACCACCTATTGTTATCAGGGAAAATTATAGGATTGAACAATTAAGTTTTACTTCACATTCAGGCATTGTTCTGCTGTTTATCAGCCCTGGTAAGAAAATAAAGTTGATCCAAGTCTGAACACATAATTTATCAACAACAACTAGAAGCAGCATGCTTCCTATAAATGAAAATGTGTGTTCAGTGGTTTTGTTTTTAAGCATCTCCTACTCTAGCAATTAATCCTCTCCCCAGCTTTGTCAAAACCACAGTGGATATCATGGTTTCATCAAGGCCTCCTTCAAGATTTCTTTCCCTACAATTATTTAACATTAGTTTATGCATCATCTTCAGGTCCTACTTATTTAAATAGGAATTGTGGTTTCCCAATGAAGTCAAAACTAAAAGTGTATATGTATACATATATTTACATACTGTTTATATATCTGACATTCTGTAAAACTCCAGGATGTTAAAAACCAGGTTTTGTGACTGAACTAAGGAAAAAAAAGGCACCTTTTAAAATTTATTATTATGAAAATGAAGTACCCCGTTTTGATTAAGCCACAATAATTTACAAAACCTAGGTGTGCAAGAGGTGAGCAACCTGCAGTTTTCTTGTACACTGCCTGTCAACTGTTAAACTGTACACAAATTTGCAGCTGCCAAGTGTCAGGTCATTGTTTTTCCTCCCCACTAGGCAAGAGCTGCTCTGGTCACTCTTCAGAAATCTTCCTCTCCAGATGACATTAGGAGTGTAACAAGAGACTTTATTACTGATGAAATAAACCTTGGACTACTCCAAGAAAATGACCAAAAAATAAACTTTTAGTAGAAAGGTACAAATGAAGCACAGAAGATAATGGTGGAAGCAAATGTGGTACTTACCTGGAGTCCTATCATAGATCTTAAAGGTCTTTTCCAACCTAAATGATTCTATGATTCTGTGATTCTGATTCTAGGTTTTTATGATTTGTTTAATTAACAGCCAGTTCTTCTGCAATGGAAATTAACAGGACAGTTTAAAAAACAATAAAGCCTATACTTCTATATTATTAAATATATTGATAGAACTCCACCCTTTTACCAAAACTTTCCAAGACTTGAATGCTTAAAGCAGTAGTAACACTGTGGCAAGTTTATCACATGGAACAGGGATTATGAGTCTCTAGGTAGTTGTGCAAAATTGTCTATCATTCTTTAATTCATAATGGATCACAAAAGTGTGTTCACTCTTAAAAACAAAAACAAAGTAAAAACAATGTTCATTCTGAAAAAAGGGAAAAGAAAAAAGAAAAAGAAAAAAAATCAGAAATCTGCAGCAAACATATGTGTTCATCAACAAGGGTAGAGAAAATGAAGATGTTAAGTAGAAATCTCCATATCCTGATTATAACTATGAGATATGATTACTTCTTCCAAAGTTGGCTAACCCTTTCTTTTTGACCTAAAATTGTTTCCTGAAAATCTTTTCTGATGGCATTTCCAAAAGCATAGATTATTTTATAAAAAATAATTTTCCATAGAAAATAGATTATTTAATTTGATTCAATTTACCTGACCTATTCTGTGTTCTTCTGTGTTTTATGGTGTTTCAGAATTAGAAACAATGTTGACTTGTATTTTAAAAAGCTGCGTTATCTGGTCAAAATTTGCTGGAATCTGTTCTCATGCATCTCTTCCATTTGCAATTTACATCAAGGATTTTCAGGCTAATAGATAGCTTATCACAGTAAAGTAAAATCTCCAAAGGTCCAAAAATAATAATGCACAGTTTCTGTGCATATGCTGCCATCATATTTTATTACAATGCAACGTATATGAAGATTTCAGTGTGAGAGACTGAATTGTCATCTCAAGCCATTTGTCTCAAAGATTGTTTGCTGTGAGAGACTGAAGTGTGAACTATTTATCGCGAGCCATTTTTCTCTGGGATGGCTTGTTTAAGCAGAACACTCCTCTGTCCATAAGGATGATTATCAGGCCACTGAGGCATCCAGGGGAGGAGATGGGCTGGAGCCAGAGAAGCATGTAGGAATGTGGAGACTAGCATTGTCATGGAAACTGTAGTCTTTGAGATAAAGTACTGGTTTCTGGTGTTGATCTCACGAAGGTTGAAGGTCGTGTGATAGACAAAACCTGAGCGTGAACAGTACATATGCGCATGTATCAGACTATGCCCTGTAAAAAAACGTGGAGAGAAGCTGTGGTGTGCATCCGTCACCAAAGAATTGAAGCCTGAGGATCAACGGGGTGCCGCTGGATCCATGGTGGTGACTATTCTTGCAAGTTTATCCCGACTGCTTGCTTGATTTCTGCCTTTTTCTTTCATTCTACCCTATCGCTACTATTTTCTACTTTTGATACTTTTGATAATAAAAGCTGTTTTGGGCATACGGCATTTGACCTTGTTTGTGTCTTGATCTCGCTCTTGGGATCATATTGACACCTTCCCTGATGTTGGATCGGGACATTCAGATAAGAACATTATTATATTATAAAAAGACTCTCTTACCATAATTTTTTTACATAAAGGATCTTCAGGATGAAGGGAGAATGTAAGAAGCAACACACAACAGAATTACATATTTTTAAAATCCTATACTAGAGTTAATAGCCATCTTACTTGAAAAGGCACGATTAATCTAAACCTATTCTTCCAGATTCTAGCTCACGAGTGACATTTTATTGCTATGATTATTTTATCTCTTTTGTGAAAAACACAAAATCTGTTAGTTCCAAATATTACTATATAATTCTCGGGCTTGCAATTCCTATGTGTAAATCTTTAAGCAAAATAGCACAAATTCTATGTCATCTCAGGCAATGTTTCCTGAATACAGAAACAATTAAAACTGCCAACTTATGCTAACCTTATAGAATCAATGCTATGTGTTTGCAAAGTTAAATGCCTAAGTGTTTTAGGGAAAAAAAAAAAAAATTAGAAGTGATCAATATGTTATATATTAATTTTTGGATAAATAAAAATTAAGTGGTAATTAAGTAACAGTTTTTAAATGTATTATTTAAGGTGGCATTTTGACAGCTCTGGTGTTTTCTTTGCCTCATTATTACTGCTATTTTGAAAAGAGTTAATATAATTCCTCTGGGAGAAACTTGCACCTTAGAAATTTATTAAGAGTCAGTGAGCCTATGGATAAATATTCAGTTCATACCTGGATTCTCAAAAACTTTCAACACTGTCCATGGTAGCAGTCTCCAATGGAATAGAATGGAATATTCTTTCAGTACTATTAACAGATTAAAAAATGCATAACAAATGATCCCCCCCAAAAAAAAGAGTTCAAATTTTCAAAACAGAGGACAGCTACCAGTTGGATACTACAAGTTTTTCCCTGTATTTCATGTAGCCTGCTATGTAGATGGGGACCACAGAAAGAGCTTACACTGGACCCTTGGCCAACCATATATTACTTAATTATGAATTCACTTCTTGACAGTTTTGGACCTGATCACTCCAACTGGCTCTGTGAAAGCCAAACTTATTATTGGAAAGCTTAATTTCCAACAGTGTGGAGGTCAGTCAGTCAGCCAGCCATGGGTAGAGGTCAAGTCAGGTCCTCTTAACTTTCAAACAGAAATATAGTCTACATGTCTGTATTCTCAACTTGTTCATAAATAATATATGGAGAATTAGGCAGAAATTAGCAGAGTTTGTACACAGCATAAAATTATTGAAGGCTGTCCAGTGTAGGTAAAAATTAAAAACTATATAAAGATCTAACAGTAACTGGGTGAAAAAAAAATAAAAATAAATTGAATACTCAAATTTGGAAAAAACAAGGGCACATTGAAAAAAAACTTTAGCAGTAGATATAAAATGTAATAATTTCAGGTTCAGATTTAATCTTTAGTCAGCCAAGATAGTTATAGTTACCTAATATTCTAAAATCTGAATCAGTATGTTAAGGTGCCTTCCTCTCTACTCTGTAGGGATATAAGAATAAGATAAGTTCTTTACAAAGGCTTTTCATCCGAGACTAAAAGTGGACATCATCCTCAGGAAAAAAGGATCTTTAGGGAAATTCTAAAAATGCAAAAATATTCTAAAATATAACAAATAAATGTTTGAAATATTAGAAAATTAGTTAAGAACAGAATGGAACACATAAACACGCACAACTGTTTGTTGCACCTACAGTTTGAATATCACATGTGCTTCTGGTCATGCTATTTGATGAAAGGCATGGTAAAACAAAGAGAGAGAGAGAGCAGCACAACGAGCATAAATCACAGAATGACACAATCACAGAATTGCCCTGGTAAAAATATTTTCAAAGAAAGTATTCATTTGCATGGAACTGTTTCCATATCTCTAATTTATCACCTCTGCGGTTACCCTTGGTAGAACAGGATCAGATCAGAGAATACTTAGGTAAACAGGACATATATAATTCCATGGGTCCTGATGAGATACACCCACAAGTACTGATGTCTTTTCAAGGCCACGTTGGAACAATCATGGTGATTAGGAGAGGTACCCAAGGAATGGAGGAAAGCAAATGTCACTCCTATCTTCAAGGAAGGCAAGAAAGAGGAACCAGGGAACTACAGGCCAGTTAGCCTTACTTTGGTCGTTGGAAAGGGGATGGAACAACCAACCTGGAAACTCTTTCCAGGCTCATGAAGGACAAGAAGGTGATTGGGAGCAGGCAACATGGATTCATCAAGGGGAAGGCACGCTTGACCAACCTGTTAAACTTCTATGATGAAATGACTGGCCTGGTAGATGAGGGGAGAGCAGTGAATATTGTCTAAATGACTTCAGTAAAACTTTTGACACGGTCATCCATAAGATCCTTATGAGGAAGCTGATGAAAGATGGACTGAATGTGCAGACACTGAGGTGGACTGAAAACTGGCTGAATGACCACACCCAGAAGGTGGTGATCAGTGGCACAAAGTCTAATTCAAGGCCTATAACTAGCAGCATACCAGGGTCCAATCCTGTTCAAAATCTTCATTACTGCACTGGTGCTAGCTTGTCATTGAACACTAAGAATGTAAAGAGTGTTGTTGTTTTGGTTTGTTTTTCCCCTATGAGAAAACTCACATAACTATAGCTTATTAGGCACCAGGTAAGAATTCTTGTATTGCTTTTCTGAGTACAGAATCTCACAATTAGATATACCTCCATCGTTTTTAGACATCTCCAAAAGCTAGGTTCAGTTTGCTTCTTAAAGCCAACAGAGAGAAATAAACATATCTTAGGGAGTGATTTCTTTGATGTGTTTTAAATGTTTACATGAGAAAATGATCTGTATAGTGAATGTGTTCCTTTCTCTTTACTGATTATAGAGGCAAAGGTATATGGTTTAGATGTCTGTACCCTAAGCCCCTTTCTCTGGTGGATGAACATCAATCAAAACTTAAGTGAGTCCTTGGTCTACTCATACAGATTCAATATTTCCTGTGTAATACATATTCTAAAAAAAGTAATTTCCATGAGCTAAAAATAAAATGCACAAAAATTAAACTATGAAAGTTTTTGATTAAATGTCATTACTTTTATCATGCAAAATGATAAATATGACTAATAGATTAGAAAACTAAACAGAAGTATAAACAAAAATTTATTTTCTATGTGCATCTTGTAGCCTTAGAAATTATTAGTGAGCTAATGAATTTATTATGTCAGTTAAAATTACTAGTTTCAGTTTTGATAAAGTCAGTTTTCAGAGTTTCAAAAAATTGGAGTACAAAACTTTCAGGTTAAAATTGCAACCCCAAGACTTGTTAAACTCTTAGAGAATTTTAATTCTCACTAAAATGATGACACATACATATAAAGAAAGGTAAACCTATAAAGGATGAACATATTTTCATGATTGATGCACAATACAGGTTAATAAGCAGCAAATCTTCCAAAACATGCTTGATCTGTGTTCAGATAAAAGTGAAAATTAGGGAATGCAGCTGTGGAAATATACTCTTTAAAAAGAAAGGTATGTACATCATAAGAAATAGTACTTGAAAATTAATTGTAATTAACTCATGCATTAAAACTGGTTCATAGATTGAAAGCTGAGGAACAGTAAATGAAGAGAATAATGAACATCAGTATATAAAATCTGGATATGCAGTATAAAATGAGGAACTTTATTAAAATCTGGAATAGGCAATCAGCTGCCAAAATAATAGCTACAAATGTACCTAAGCTGGAAAATACTGCAAATGATAAATACAGGAAAGAAAAAATAAGTTGTGAGCTGACAAATTTAGAGTGTACTCCCCCAAAAAATAAAATGGAGACACTCTTTCAGACATTACCTGGAATATGAAATTATATTTCTTGTTTTAAGAAAGCAGCCAGACTGTAAAGCACAAGAGGTATCACTGATCGAGAATGTTTCTATTACCTGCATATGAAAAAAAACCAAAACCAAAACCAAAACAAACCCAGAACAGACTTGTTAGTGCTGAATTGCAGCAATAGAAGAATTACAGATACCAGGTAGTTACCACGTAGGAAAAGGATATTGTCCCATTCTTAGTACATCTCTTAAGACAGATCCAAATAGGACACAACTGTGAGCAGTGAGGGACTCTTCTTATCACAGAATAGACATTTTGTGTCTTGCCTCCTAAGATGAGGTGGGCAATATGCCTTATCAAAACTAGTGAGAGAAATGTGTTGAGTGACAACTTCACAATTCATTCCAGGAGACAAATCAATTATATATTTATGAAGGTGAATTCTGTGTACAGTACCAGATGCAAATTAGGTTTCTAACCCTTGGCCAGTGAGATAATGCTCTGAATTTCAAACAAAACCCAAATGTTCCTCTTTATCCAAAGCTGACAGAAAGAGAGTTAGGGACTCGTGCCACAAAACTGCCTAAAGACAAGAATCACATTATATAAAAGAATTCAGGCAGGACTTGGCAAGGTGACTAAACCTGAGCCCTTGAACTTCAACAGATCTTCCATCGACAGAAAAGACATCTAGAAATCTCATTAACATATTGAGGTTGATATTATTCTGGTATCGGCTTGAGCACAATCTTAGGATTCAAATCAGTCCCAAGTGTGGATACCTTTGTTCTTTTCCTTCAAATTTACTACAATATTCATCAATAATTACTTAATAATTACTTCTGCATCTCAACTGCATATGCCCCTGTACCCTGAAAGAAACCATTCTAAAACCAAAGTATCTCCAAAGAGAGATTCTAATGATTGGCCAACTCAAGAGGAC
The DNA here is from genome assembly GCF_947461875.1 of Haliaeetus albicilla. Lineage (NCBI taxonomy): Eukaryota > Metazoa > Chordata > Aves > Accipitriformes > Accipitridae > Haliaeetus > Haliaeetus albicilla. Next base: position 21,553,096 of record NC_091497.1, read on the forward strand.
ACTCAACAAGTATTCATGTTTTACATATTTACATTCAGTAAAAAAAGTGTCTGTTTTCTCCCATATTTCATAAACAAAAATTTCTTTGTTAGCTAGTTCTCACAATAAAGCAGGTCATGCAAAAGCACCTTTGAAAAAAGCTTTACTTGAGGACCATATTAAATGCAGTTAGACTGCTAACTTAAACAGACAAGCCATGTAGGGTAAGAGCAGAATCTGACTGCTCTCCACTCTCACTAACCAAGCAATGCTGAAAATATAGTTTTTAAGAAAGGGCCAGGAATGAGAGACATATAGTGTCATTCTTATAAAATAGGACAAGGTTATTTTTCAGGTACTTCTGTAGAATTGGGATGCACAATTCCAGTTCTTGTTAAACCATCTCAGGAAGTGTTAGCTTTCATTCTCTATTTCCCATTTGCAAATTGGCACTTACATTACAGTCAGTTTAAATCCAGTGAGTGGATAAAAATACTAGTACCTGTTTGAAACCTTCCCTTAGCTTGTATCATTGGTAGAAGTATGCAAAGTTTAGATGGAAAAATTTTGCCCTTTTGGCTCAGTGCTTCTTTTAAAAATAGTATTTAAAGTCTGATGCAAGTTAAATGAAAGGTTGCAGTCCTCTACATAACCTCTCTAAATATAAAGCTGTAATAAGTTTACTTTAGTGATATCCTGAAATAAATACATTCAAAGAGATCTCATTAGATACAGACTTTCTTTGCCTTTAGTACAGTCAAGTACCTATAATTTTCCTTCAAGGTCAAACTGCAGGATGTTCGATCTGAAGCAAAAGCACAGCATTTCTTTCCACTAAACCTAGATTTTCTGAAGCTCTGCTGTGCTATGTGTGCACCAAGAGCTAAATCACAGGTTCTGTGTTCATTTATGAGTCTACTTTAATGCCAGATGCTATCCTCTTAATGTCTAACTTCAGGAAGTTAACTAGAATTAGGGAGTTTTAAATTAAGCAGCTATAAATCTAGCTAACACTCAGAATTAGCAGAGGATAACACTAAGATAAGAGAAATTAGGGCTGTTTTGTAAGTATAATCTAAGAAAACAATGCATAGCTGTATTGGGTTTGTGTGGCGGGGTTTTTGGTAGCGGGGGAGGGGCCGCAGGGCCAGCTCCTGCTGGAAGCTGCTGGAAGCTTCCCGGGCTGGGAGCCGGACCCGCCTCTGGGAGAACAGATTCCAGAGGGGAAACCTGCCGGGAGTCGGGGGATCGGGATGGGAGAGGAACCCCTGTGCAGATCCCGAGGGCAGGGAGGAAGGAGGAGCGGGGTAGGAGGCTGATGCCCCCGCAGCCCATGGTGAGGCGGCAGGCTGTGTCCCCCCAGCCTGCGGAGGGGAGCAGGAGAGCAGAGGACCCCCCAAGATGGCCGCCGCTCCATGGGAAAGCCTGCGCTAGGGCAGCCTGGGACTGAAGATCAGCCTGTGGAAAGGACCCGCACTGGGGAAGTTTGTGAGGAACTGCAGCCCGCGGAAAGGAGCCACGTTGGAGCAGTTCGTGGAGGACTGTCTCCCGTGGGAGAGACCCCCCGGCGGAGCAGGGGAGGAGTGTGGAGTCCTCCTCCCCCTGAGGAGGAAGGAGCGGCAGAGACAAGATGTGACCGGCTGACCCCAACCCCCATTCCACATCCCCCTGAGCCGGGGTGAGGAGGGAGAGAGACCCGGGAGTGGGGCTGAGGCGGGAAGGAGTAAGGGCTGGGGGAAAGGGGTGCTAAGGTTTGGGTTTACTTCCCATTATCATTGTTTTGATTTGATTGGTAACAAATAAAATTGACTTTGTTTCTTCCCCAAGTTGAGCCTGACTTTTGCCCGTGACCGTAAGTGGTGAGTGATCCCTCCCTGTGCTTGTCTTGACCCATGAGCTTTTTGTCACATTTGCTCCTCCCCATCCCACCAGGGGTGTGGGAGGAATCAGTGAGTGGCCTCATGGTGCTTTGTTGCCGGCTGGGCTTAAACCACCACAATAGCATCAACTAAAGTTGCTATTAAATTTTCTGTAAAACATCAGTGTTAATAGTCTGCTAATTAAATGACCAGATGCTTTGTATACCTTACAATTCCACTGTAAATATTTTCTTTCCCAGTAGTGAGTAATTAAACAAGACTACTTTGAGGAACTACTTGAGAATACTAAGAGATCTGGTTTTTCACAGTGGCATTAGACTTTGATAAAACCCAAACCTGTAAATGTGCAACTTCCGAATGTGGCCAATAGAACCTTGTACAGGCTCCAGAAGCTAGCAGTAATGTGGGGAAACTCCTCTGTTACATATAAATAAGTAGAAGTTCAATGTTCAGACATGAACTATACCCACATTTTCCTTATGTTCCCTCAAGTACTATTTATGTTGGAAGGACAATCTGTTATTGAAACCATAGGAATGAGAATGGAACGTCCCTACTTGGAATCCGTTGAAGCAAGGATGTGAAACAATGAGGTTCTGTCAATGCTATTGCCTTACTTCTGATTTATATCATAAGTGCCCAGTTCTGGAGTAGTGTCAAGAAAAAAGTGTGTCCTTAGCTAACTTAGCTTGATTTTAATATTAAAAAAGATGCCCACATGTGCATAATGAGTATATAAATGTAAGACCACCTTAATACAATGAATTAGGTAATTATTTAGACATGTGTAGGAGTACTTTTGTTATATAAATTGTTTGTTATCAATCATGTATGTTGTTACCACTTTTTCCTTGATCCTGATGCGTATGTAAGACCATGTTTGTGTTTCAAGTGTGTGCTAGCTTTGTGGAGTTACCACCTAACATCCATCTCTGCACAGACATGATATAAACAAGTATGTTGGCTCTGTGTGTTATCGGCTCTTCGCACACTGGGTGAAAAACCCCTTTTTGGGACAAAACTATGGGCATAGAGACAATTTAAAAGGATGTTTTAGTATTTTGCATCTTTTAATCAAGAGAGCTTCTGAAACTTTAGAGAATAATATATCCCCTAATGAAACATTATCTAGCTCTATTTAAGGCTAAAAGTACTCAGTTGAGTTTATTCACAACTAGTTTTCAAACTGTATAATTAAGTTGCAGTATATGTTTACTAGGATGTGAATTAAATGCTACAAATACTGCATAAATCTTTTTCTTCCATAAACCAAGTTTCTTTGCATCATTGTAAGAAAATATTTCACACAATAAACACTATCAAAAAAAATGTTTTTCAGCTGTGTCTGCTTAGTGGTATTGAGCAACAACAGCTTATTTCTTAATACTAATCAGAATCAGAACATACACTTTGCAAAAGCAGTGCCAACAGTGAAGAATAAGGCCAGCAACAAACTATGGATATTTTTCTGTTACCCAGGTGAAGTATAATGATTGACAATAGATTCAATTTATAAACAAGCTTGGGAAATGACTGTTAATTTAGTAATTAAATCTGAAATAACAGCATAATCCCAAGGGTATAACATTGCATGATGTTATTACTATTATGATGAAATTATCCTGTTGACATATTCTCATCTGGGGTACATTTCAGTGCACAACTGAAATTTACATTTACTAAAGCACTTATTAAAGGACAAAACAAAAGAATAAAACACTTTTTATGCTGTTTTGCAGAGAGAAGGTGTCCAATCCAAATTTGTTAATATTAATAGAATTATTGTCTTTGACTTCAGAGAACTGTCTCTCTCAATCAGAGTCCAAATCAATTGATTTTGATTTATTATGTAAAAACACAGAAGACAAGTAATCTTTTCAGGATTGCCACAATTAGCTGTTTCCCTTCACATTTTTTCTTTTTTTTTTTTTTTTTCCTTTTTTCCTTTACTCAAAGGCATATAAAAATGATCACACACACACACACACACAAAGGCATCAGCTCATCAGTGGAACAAAGATAAAACATCAGGAGTAAATGTTTGTTCTCATTATTTCAAACTATTTCAAGTCTGTGACATTAATAATTTTATAGTTAAAGTTAGCAGAATAGGTTATGACAGTCCAAAACTGTTTAACAGAATAGACTATGTCACTTATTGCTGTGTTAAACCATTTTGGAAGAACTTTGTTATGTCAATATGGGTAGATATACTTCATTTTTGAGGCACTGTGTTAGAAATAACTCTTGTAAATGTTCTTCACTGACAAAGTTATAAGTTAAAGCAATAGTGCTAGAATAGTGTATTTGCTTTTAGTCCTGGTTATCCTAAATCTTTCTCTGTATATTTTGAACTTCCAATACTAAGAGATAGATATTGGAGGAAAAGGAAAATTAATCATTGGTTCATATAATATGCACATGACATACTATACTGAAGTCAAGATTCACAATGCAGTATATTAGAACCACTTTTAATTTAATCACATTGCATTCAAAGTTGTTATAGATATGTTTTGTAAATCACATATATATAGTCTGTAGAAAAAAAAAAGTATGATGTGCTTTATTAGCAATTCCTTGTTTTCAGTTTTTAAGCTGTGTTTATGTTACACAAACACAATATCTTTTAACATTTTAGATGTTCACTATCAAATTACATTATTTGTACAACCAAAAAGTGCTTTCAATATATCTCCAAACCATGCAGTAATTTACAAAGATTCTTGCTGGAAAAGGGCTCATGTCCTTGCCCAGCATGAATTCTCTTTCCAAGATACATTTAATTAATCATATAAGTTATCTTTTTTATACTTTTGAACTGAACATTTTCATCTTAACATGCTTTGGAAATAAGAGTTTTATAGACTTCAGAGCAACAGATGCAGAATGTTTAACGTAGAAAACATTTTTTCATTCTTTGAATGGTGTTCCCAGGGGTCCGCAAGTCTATGAGGGTTAAAATTTTATTTAAATTTCATTTCATTTCTGAAAGGTTTTGCTTCTCTGCAGATTTAAAATTAATCACAGTAAAGAATAAAAGAATACATAACCTTCAGTATCTAAAACAGATTAAACAACATTTGTAATTAATAAGCATCACTTCATCGTTAAATGGCATCAAGGATGACTGTTTAATAGCCATATTAACATTGATGGAAAATGTCAAAATATCTAAATGTCAAGCCATTTTCTTTAGGTTTCAACCATTCTTCCGTTCTAATACATAACAAACTGGTCAAGCAACAGCACCTTAAATAGCAGAAAAGTTGTTGAGACATCAGCATGACCCAATTCTAACCTATTATTGAGCTGGGTTGAATATTCCTGGTGTATACAGGTGTTGAAAAAAGTTGCAAAGCTGTGTTCACTTATAAATAGCATATCTGAGCAACTATAGATACTGTAGTTGAGCATTGATTGCACACATACTTCAATCTGGAGTATTTGTATAGAGGATTTGAATCTCCACTCAAAAAAAAATTAAAATTCAGTATAATATTAGACTGCAAGTTAAATGTAAAATGAAAGGAACCACTCATACTGGTCTCACTTCCTCCATGGTAACATTATGTTGAAGAGATATGAAGCCATTTCTTCTTGTAAACCATGAATAATTCTTGTAAAAAAATTCTAAGACCTATCTGTCCACATTTTATAATTAGGCATATAATTCTCAATTTATTATTCATTTGATAGGTAAAGTTGCTCAAATGTTCAAAGAAATAGATAATACAATATATCAGCTGGATGGATTCCTCCATCCATCACCCCCTGGCATAGAACCTAATTCCCTCAGCTTTTTAAAGATCCTTAAAATTACCATTTCTGTAGACTTATTAATACAGGGTATGATAATCACTCCAAAAGCCATCTCCTCCAGCCTCTCCATTCTTTTCAATTCAGCATCATTAGGACAGAAGCATTTCAACAATCTACTCATTCACACAACACATTTCCATATGTTTTTAGTCCCGTGACATAGCCAAGGATATTATTTGTCCAAAACTTAAGTGCATATGGAAGATGCTAATTAAGAAGAGTATGAAGCTATTCACTGGACGTTAAGGGACTGAGCATTCCAAGAGGCATACCGAAAATGATCTCTCTATGTCACTGTTTCTTTATATGTGAACTTTTCTTTTATTGAAGTGAAAAGATCTTGCCTGTTAGCTCAAGGAAGATTTTATGTCTATTACTATATTATTCTCATACTCAACCTCCTTTTTCATTTTCTTTTTTTTTTTTTTTCTGTGAAAGTGGTAGTAAAAGCCCTTCTAGCCTGCTCCTAGGACTTCTGGAAACTTTTTTTTCTTTTTTTTTTTTTTTTCTTTTCTTTTTTAATTACTGGCGTACTCCTGGGACATGTGGGTGCAGCTGCCTCCTGGTGTCAGACCTTTGAGTACCATTCCTTTCAAGATGAAGCAAAAGTCTCCCTCTTACAGAGTGTGAAGTATGGCTGTTAGGCTATAAACACACAAAAGGAGATCATGAGCATTTTTTTCTGAGGCAGCCATTCCCAAGGAAAAACCTGGGCACACTGCTTTTCAGTGATGGATATACTGTACTATTTCCTACATTATCTCAGGAGAAATTGGAAAACTGGCATGCTCTGGTTTGGAGATTTTCAGATATGAGTAATTCTTTTCACTGACTGAAGGCAGAAGTTGGGCAGCACAAAAATTATTTTACTTGTCCAGCGTTGGAACCTAACAGGAGTTCAGTCCTATTGAGAAGGTGTTGTGCTGTAGTACACGTACTGCTTTGAATGTTTCTGGATGCATCCAAGGCTTGGGATACATTCAATTCATTCCAAAAGAGAAATAACTGAAGTACATTGTCTAGGGAATTATAAGTTCTCATATGAGCGACCAAGTGAGATTTAAAATAGTTTATACTTGTAAAGCAAGTAAAAGAAAAAGTATTTAAAAGTGTAACTGAAGTTAAAACTGCCATCTACTTAAATAACAAGGGCAGTACTCAAAATACAGCCATATCTAACTTAATGACTAGACTAGTCCTATTCAAATTAATTTTAGTGACTTCACAGAATCACAGAATAGTTGGGGTTGGAAGCTATGCCTGGGGGTCATCTTTGTCCAACCCACCTGCTCAAACAGGGACACCTGCAGCAGGCTGCCCAGGACCATGTCCAGATGGCTTTTGAATATCTCCAAGGATGGATACTCCACAGCCTCTCTGGGCAATCTGTGCCAGGGCTCAGTCACCCTCAAAGTGAAAAAGTGTTTCCTGATGTTCAGAAGGAAACCCCTGTGTTTTAGTTTGTGCCCATTGCCTATTGTCCTGTCACTGGGAACCACACAAAAGAGCCTGGATCCATCCTCTATGCACCCTCCCTTCAGGTATTTATATACATTGATGAAATCCCCCCTTGAGCCTTCTCTTCTCCAGGCTGAACAGTCCCAGACCTCTCAACTTTTCGTCATAGGAGAGATGCTCCAGACCCTTTATCATCCTTGTGGGCCTTTGTTGAACTCTCTCCAGTATGTCCATGCCTCTCTTGTACTGGGGAGCCCAGAACTGGACACAGCAGTCCAGGTGTGGCCTCACCTGTGCTGAGTAGAAGGGAAGGATCCTCTCCGTCAACCTGCTGGCAACAGTGCTCCTAATGCAGCAACGTTAGCCTTCTTTGTGGCAGGGCACATTGCTGACTCATGTTCAACTTGTCCACGAGTACCCCAGGTCCTTTTCTGCAAAGCTACTTTCACTAGCTTATGATGGCCCCATGGCTTCTGTTGTTTGCTTCAACATTGTACCGAAAATGAAAAATACCAATTTTTGGCTTTTTTCACCTGCACTCTACCAACATGTTTGGCCATTAATCATATATTCAAGTGTAATAAATATTTAAAAATCTAAGAGGAAAACCACAAAAAGTTGGCATAACAGTTCTTAAAATTTTGGGCAACTAGCATTTAGCTGTTCACACCAACTCATCTATCTGTGCTTTTACAGTATACATTTCTGCAGCATGCTTGCAACAGGCTGGTCTGATAGAAGCAGATGATGGGTCCAACAAGTAAGGTAGTAAAAGCAACAAGAACTGAGTGTAAAAGTTCTCCATGTTTTCTTTTCCTTTTTTCACTTCATTCTCTCTGGGACAGATTCAGTTGCCTAAGCTTAGGTGGCCAGTAATGCTCAGACACTGATACCCTTACAGGGCTTGTAGGACTGGCCTTTGAACCATTCTGGACCAGCAAGTGAAAGGCAACCAGGGATATCCATAGTGCCTGAAATGTCCCTGAAGTTATTTTTGTTTACACAACTGAACACCTCCCTCTTTTCCTGCACTTTTCAGTTATTCAGGTGGAGTCATCTGAAAAGTAGTAATATGTATCTCCGCATATGAGTAAGTGAGAGAAAAAAGGGAAATTGCCTTGTGGTTTTCTGAAGAACCTTTGGGGGAGTTTAGAGCCCTCAATTATTTGCAAATAAGCAGTCTGGTACCCAGGAACATGAAAAAGCTTAAATCTATACACAGTTTTATTTGTTTGTTTCTGCAGGAGATATTTTAACTTGTGCTGTAACCAAAACAGACTAGTATTCATCAAAAATCACTGAACATTAAGTACACCAAATCTCCTGTTCAGATGATGAGATTCTAGCCCATCTCCAGTTTAACATAATCAAGCATATTTTAGGTAAACTGAAACCACAAGCAAACAGATACATTTAAAGGACACCTGAAGTTCTTGTTACCATGAATATGTTTACACAAAGAATTGGGCTAATAAAGGCTGCCTATATATGCATATAAGCTCTTAAGTTCTTTAAAATTTAAGGTAAAGTAGGAGTTCCAAGAAATTAACACTGTCGCGGCTTAGTATAGGTATTTTTAAAAGATGAATTGTTTCCTATTGAAGATAATGATACATAAGCACTTGTAATGAAACAGAGTCTGTATTAGGTATGTAACATTACTACTTTCTTGAAGAGGCATTTCATCTTTATATTTTATGGAAATGTAATAAAGAAAGAGGAATTGGTTACCTGGAAAGCATTCATACAAGTCCGCTGAGTACCTGTATTCCCCTAGAGGGTTCTTGGAGTATAATTGTACCATTTATTTCACTACAAGACAAAGACATAAAATGCAGCCTCATTAGGTTTTAGGACGTGGAAGTTGATTTTTCTGTAGCACATCAACTTTCTTACAAGAAAATGAGAGACAAAATTGGCATAATCATTTACAAATGTTAAAGAATAATTTGTTAATCTTTCTTGACAATGCATTGAAATACAACAAAACCTTGAGGGGTGAGAAGTTAATGCTTTGCTAGTTATATCATCTCTTAATTTTTCACAACAGTATGAACAAATTTGTTAGTGTATAATGGTTCTAGTCTATATAAGAAATAGAGGTATGCTAAACTGACTGTATTGCACCTGTGTTGCTATTCATAGCACTTGTTCATTCAGATTTGTAAATTTATCCTGTAGAATTTTATGAGGATCACATTGCAGTATTACTGTAAGCTACATGAAATTTCACGGAGCTGCTAAGAGATTTATCTAGCTGGTTCAATATGGATATGAAAATAAAAAGTCAGTTATACTGCATTTTAAATATTCAGTGAACAGAGACACTAGACATTTAATTTAACACGGGCACTAGTTTAGTCTTCTACTGTTCCATATTGTTGAGCCTTTCCTAGTGCCCTTTAAAGAATTCTCTGATTAATGAAATTAGTACTTCAAATACTAGCCCTTTGAATTTCAGGGACTCACATCTGAGTCTCAATTCTGTACAGCATTTTTACTGTTTCAATTTGATTGTGACTGTGATTCTGTCAGAGTAGATTATTTTGAGTCCATCTTTCCAGAAGACTTGTGTTTCTCAACATCATATAATTCTTTTGTTACATGCATGATTTCATTGCTTATTTTATCATTTATTTGTTTAATTGTTTATAGTTTTTATTTTGGCTTACCTGTTGGAATGGTTTTAGCTGATTAGAATTTGGTTTTATATTTTTTTGTTCAGTAGCCTACCTGCATTTGCAATATGAAGCTTTATAAACTCAATGTTATCATTACTACTTGGGAGTGAAAGATAGACTGAAGAGATTTCACAGACAGAATCCAAGCACAAACTTGTTTGAGGACCAAATGATAATCTCAGTCTGAATTGAAAAGGTAAGTAATTTTTTCCCCTCAAGGAGTGAGATCAGAATTTTAGAATTATGTAATACTATTAGTAGTATATATTATTTTCAGATGCCTGTTCCATGTGCATGTGAACTTGAAAACTACCAACTTTAAGTATATTGCTTGCCCAATTAAGGCCAGAACACTACTTATTTGTCTAAAGTTAAGAGGTTCAAGGAGCAGAGTGTAGCCTACTGCTAATCCTTGCAAGTTTCTTTGCTTTTCTCTCAGACCGTGACAGCAGGCAAAGAATATGAATCAAAATATTATGAAAATGAAGATCACATGAGAGTTTCAAGGTAGGAACCATAAAAGAAATGAGGGAATATTTAGATTTTTGCAAGGAAGTTAAGAAAAGATATGAACTATGCCAGAGAAATGAAGGGTCACCTGAGTGGAAGTGAATGTGTTAAAGGAGAACAGCAAAGCTGCTGAATGAAAAGTCTGGAAACAACCTATTTGCTGCTGCTAGTTTTCTGCTTTTATTTGTTCTTTTCCTTCAGTGATTCAGTTGAAAAGTCAGTGAGACAGAAACTACTTTGAAATTTGTTTAACTGAGAGTGAACTGACCTAGATGAGTGCATGTGGGAGCCAGCTCACACATGACATTTGACAAGTACAATATTAAATAAATGTCAGTCATCCATATAGCATCAAGGAGCTCCTCAAAGCCAAATTTAGAATAATCCTTATGACTCAAAACTCCTTTGAAGGGTTCCAGGACAATTAAATAACTGGGAGTTCACAATCTGCCTCATATTGTAAATTGCCTAATAAAGCTAATCTGAGATGATTAGGAAAAACACTAACTCCCAAAATATGGAAGAGGCACTGGAATGAATATTTTCCTCTAGTTCTATGTTCTTTGACCTTAAACAAGTCTGAAAAAATCCTGACTCAAACATTCTTCTAACACTAGCTGCTAACCTGCTATCAATGCCCACTAACATATTAACACTACCTGAATAAAAGTTACAGCAAGACTTACAAAGATGACAGTCAGATAATTTTAAATCTAAAAGAAACATCCCTCTGCAACAGTAGGCATGTCACAATAGAAACTGCAGCATTTCTCTTGTTAATTCAATGTTCATTTAAAAATAATAATTAAAGTCTTTTACAGTTTAATAGAAGCAACTAACTGCCTCATCTACACCTGTTTTTTTCAGACTTTTGACATTTTTCTATCCAATATGTTTTCTGATGCCTTACAGCAAAGAACAGAATTTGACCTAATTTTAGCTTATTATACTATAAACCATTCTAAGATACGTTTTTTTAAGTTTTCCAATTCAATGGTGATACATTTCTGAGGAAAAAAAAACCCACAAAACAACATTCAGCATCCACTTGGTTCTCCAGCATTGATCAAATGTCTTCCTATCGTAGAGGTTATTATAGGAGATTTGTTTAAATTAGAATCCATTCTCTTCACTACTTTTAAACATATAAATGGCTTAACTTGATGTGAAATCAATGAATGTTTCATTTCCACTTCTAATTACCTCTGGTCCTGGTTATAACAAATTCCCTTTAAAATAGAGAACCTGACAAATTCTTTATATGATATCCTTCAAAGTGCTGGCAAGGAAGGGATAAAAAAACCCTGTTCTGTGAAAAACCCAGTCATGCAGTGAATATTGTGTCTGAGTCCACGATACTGGGTGACTGAAACTGTTTATTTAACTATCCAGAGTAAGTGTAATCATGAGCTAAGTGGTGGCTGAATTGAATGCATGAAGACTCCAAAATACAACTTTCATGTTCATCTATTACAATCTAACCAATGAGGCAAAATACTAATTAAAAGAAAGATTTTATTTACATTACATCTCCAATAATATTAAATGATAGCATACTTGAAAGACATTGTAATTTTTTTGTTGTTTTCAAAAGAAAATACTTTTTTAGTACAAGCAAAGAATTATATAAAGTTTTATGTATTTGTATTGAGGTTTGAATTCCTTATGATATTTTTAAACCTCTAGGTTACAGTATAGATATGATAATAAAATCCTGTAGTATTAAGGCTAAGAGCATGTATGAAAAAACAGCTCGTGCTTTGTTTCTTTTATACTTCGTCCTTCCAAATACCATAATGGAGGGTCACAGTCTCTGCCTATGCACAATAGCTTATTGATTGATTTTGCTTCTGCCCTGCTGTGAAGGACAGGTCAGTAGTGTGATTTGCTAACAAAGACATTGCTCAAAACAGATACAAACAGTTGAATAAGCATATTGTAAGGTTGCACCAGGAATACTCATCACTTTATAGTGGTAGCAAAGTCTGTATAAGGGCTACAAGGCCATGAAAGCCTGTGTGATAACATGAGAATGTTTGCATTTGGACATGGGATTTTTTTTTGCTCATGCCTGCCTAGCATTTGCAGTGCACAGGTATTATAGTGCACAAGACACTATTGGCCAAAGTTTCAAACCAATGCCAAAGGTATGTCTATACTTGATAACTATGTCTATAGTTGATAACTATGTTGTGTTTTTTAATTTCCCTCTTACAAAACTACTGTATTACCCCATCAATGGTAGCAACAGGAAAAATATCTGTACAAATAGTTTGCAGCAACAGAATTATTATGTCACCTTTCTATGTTCATAGTATATCCATAAATACTATGGCAAAGCCTAGAAGCCTGGGAAAGTGGATTTATCCTTCCGAGTTCCTCAACTACTTGTATTGACTTTATAGAACCCACAGGCCAACTGTATTCCTAGCTTGGGCACCTTCATCAGAAACATAAAACTTAGCTGAGCTAAATCTTGGCCTTTATCTTGTTCATACAAGTGCTCCTGTTGCTAAAATTGCTTTATTGCTGCACAGTGTACCAATAAGTTCAGAAAAATGTTCATGTAGACACACAGGGTACGAATCCAGTTCATCTAAGTTTAGGTGTTTACATAAGACTAGTTGTCTGAACATAAGATTAGATGTCTGAATTTACATTATTGTCACTAGTGATGTAATCAGCACAGTCAATGAAGCTTCAACCTACCTATTTGATCTATTGAATACCTCTCTAGAAACATAAGAACTATATTGACTAGATTCCTATCTCCAATAGTGGGAGCTAGGATATCAAAGCCGCATATAGGCACCTATCATGCAGACACTCAGAGTAATCGTGAGATGAATCCCACCTGCAGAACTACAGCCTTGGTGTATGAAACCCTGCAACAACCACAGTACAAAAGTGTAGAATAGCATAGTAAGGTAGTAATAGTGACCAACATGAGTATATACTTAGGTTTAGCTGACCACAAGAACTGGCAAATTCACTCAAATAGAAAAACAGAAAAGCTTCTTGAACTTCTCTTTTAAATAAGTTAAATGCTGATAATGATGATAATGAGGAAAAACATTATAGTTATGAGAAGTGAAAAAAGATAATTGTGATTTAATTAAATGTTTTTGATAATTTAACTGAGTACTAACATAAGTAATACACAACTAAAGCAAAGTTCTTTGACAATCTTTGGCAATAAGCACATGACAAAAATGTGATGAGAACAAGAAGTTGAAAGAAAAGAGGGTGAGGGGGGTTGAAATAAACAATATAATTTAGTATATGTATGATATGATATATGAAGTTGCTTAGTGTATATAACAGGAAATTAACTACAAGCAGTTGGTCTTAAGTTTCTGGAGGATTATACTGTCTGTATATTGTTTAACTGCCCGAAGGAAAATAAAATATTTTCATCTACCTATTGTTGTTAACTTGGCTAGCCACCAGGTACCCACCAAACCATTTTATCACTTTACCTCCTCAGCAGAACAGGGGGAGAATATAAGACTAAAAGCTCTTGGGTCAAGATAAGGAGAGGGAGATCAGCTCAGCAATTACCATCACAAAAAAATCAAACTTGACTTGGAAATTAATTTAATTGATTGCTGGTTAATAACAGAGTAGGCTAAAGAGAAATAAACCCAACTAAAGCCACCTTCCCCCCCCCCCCCCTTCTTTACAGGCTCAACTTCACTCCTGACTCTTCTGCCTCCTCCCCATGAGCAGCACAGGGGGATGGGGAATGGGGGTTGTGGTCAGTTCATCACTTTGTCTCTTCTGCTCCTTCCTCCTCACACTCTTCCCCTGCTCCAGCATGGGTCCCATCCATGGGAGACAGTCCTCCACAAATTGCTCAAATGTGGGTCCTTACCCAAGGCTGCAGCTCTTCAAGAACCATGCCAGCATGGGTCCTTTCCAGGGGGTGCAATCTTTGAGGAAGCAAATGCTCTAGCATAGGTCCCCCATGGAGTCACATGTCCTTCCAGAAAACCTGCTCCTGCATGGGCTTCTCTCCATGGACCACAGCTCCTGCCACAAGCCTGCTCCATCACAGAGTCTTCAGGGGCTGCATCTTCCTTCAGGGCACATCCATCTGCTCCAGCGTGGTCCTCCAAAGGTGGCAAGGGAGCTACCTGATCAGCATGATTTTCTCCAGGACCTGCAAGTGAATCTCTGCTCTGGCACCTACAGCACCTCTTGCCCCTCCTTCTCCTCTCACCTTGCTGTCTGCAGTGCTCTTTCACTCACGTTTTTTTCACTTCTCTCTCTCACAGCATTTTTTACCTTTTCTTAAATGTTTTCCCAAAGGCAACACCAGCATCACTGTCAGGCTTAGAGGTGCCCTGCAGTGGGTCCACTGGAGCCAGCTGAAACTGTCTGTGTCTGGCACAGGGCAGCCCCTCCTCCTCTCCTCTCCTCTCCTCTCCTCTCCTCTCCTCTCCTCTCCTCTCCTCTCCTCTCCTCTCCTCTCCTCTCCTCTCCTCTCCTCTCCTCTCCTCTCCTCTCCTCTCCTCTCCTCTCCTCTCTCTCTTCTCCTCTCCTCTCCTCTCCTCTCTTCTCCTCTCCTCTCCTCTCCTCACAAAGGCCACCCCAGCAGCCCTTCTGCTACCAAAACCTCATTGTTATCCAATACACCTACGTATCCATAGAACATAGGCAGAGACCATTTTATGAATTTTCTGAGAAGTCAAGACAGAAAACAGAATTAACCTTTGCTATGTTTCGCATTATATATTCCAAACAGCACAGTATTACAAATCTGTGTTTGAAAAGGCAGTTGCTTGTATTTAATGAAGTTATCTCCTTTAATAGATAGCACAAAAAAATTGGAAGGTAAGTGCTGGAACAAGAGATAGAGGAGAGTGAGTGCCATGCTAGTGTATTTAGTCCATCACTCTGTAATTTTTTATACTATCGGACAACTGTATAGAAAAGGTCTATATGCACTGTTTTAATGCTATTGGATCATTCTGCTTTATTATTTAGTTTCAGATGAGCAGAATAGTTTTGAAGTGCACCTCCTGATTGTCTCCTATGATACATATGGTGGAGTGGTTTCAGACCGGCAATTATTGAATACCTTTTGGCCAAAAACTAAATCACTGGGTACATTCCAGGGGCTTATGTAATGCACTCCAATTTCTGTTGAATTCACATCATAGGACCAAAGTAGATCTGGCCCAAAGTAAATGCCCCTAAAACACACACAGTGGTTGCCATTTTCTCATCATCTATTTTCTCTGTAAGTCTAATAAAATTGTATTTCACCACTTGCTGATGTAGACATGGTCCTCATGGTCATGAGTCTGAAGGTCAGAGGCAACTATTAGCAGTACAGCAATATTTTGGAATCAGATCTTTTGTAACCTATTGAAATCAGGTTTTAAAACATCTTCATTTAGTTTCTTGTAGGCAATGTCAGGGATACGAAATGTATTCCCTATAGAAAATGAAGCAAGTCTGGGTAGTGATTCTCCTATTACAATGCCTCCACATTTCAGGAATTCTAGACCATTATTACAATGAGAGATCACATACAAACTGCCATGAGAAATGCAGTGACTACAGCAGGTTGCCATAACTATTCATTTCTTACTCTCTGAACTATTAATATCATGCTGCCTTAATCAACCAAAACAAGATTTGACCTTTTATTCAAACAGCTATTCAACACCGTTTCCTTCTGTAGAACCATGCAAAAATGAAATCTCACTTGCAGAATTATTAACAAAATTATTGTCTCATGGAACAAATGAAAAATGATCATTTGAAATAGCAGTTTGGGTGAGAAGATCACTTAAACCAATCACTGTTTAGAATAATTTATTTCATAATTAGGAAGATCTTCTCTTCTGCATGAAAAAAGTGAACCGTTAATAAAAGAGACATTCATGAAGTCAGACATTTTTGGTCAAGCATGGAGCTCAGTAGAAGTATGATTCTTATAAGAGTAACTCAGTTTCTTGATTTCGTAGAATACAGTGAGATGTATGTAGAGAAAAAAATCACAGAATCATAGAATCATTTAGGTTGAAAAAGACCCTTAAGATCATCGAGTCCAACCATTAACCTAGCACTGCCATGTCCACCACTAAACCATGTCCCTAAGCACCACATCTACATGTCTTTTAAATACCTCCAGGGATGGTCACTCAACCACTTCCCTGCACAGCCTGTTCTGATGCTTGACAACCCTTTCAGTAAAGAAATTTTTCCTAATATCCAATCTAAACTCGCCCTGGCACAACTTGAGGCTGTTTCCTCTTGTCCTATTGCTTGTTACTTGGGAGAAGAGACTGACTACAACCTCCTTTCAGGTAGTTGTAGAGACCAATAAGGTCTCCCCTCAGCCTCCTTTTCTCCAGGCTAAACAACCCCAGTTCACTCAGCCGCTCCTCATAAGGAAGGCTCTCTAGACTCTTCACCAGCTTCATTGCCCTTCTCTGGACATGCTCCAACACCTCAATGTCTTTCTTGTAGTGAGGGGCCCAAAACCAAACACAGTATGCAAGGTGCAACCTTGCCAGTGCTGAGTCTGGGGGGACAATCACTTCCCTAGTCCACTTGACCACACTATTTCTGATACAAGCCAGGATGCTATTGGCCTTCTTGGCCACCTGGGCACACTGCTGGCCCATATTGAGCTGACTGTCGGCTAACACCCCCGGGTTCTTTTCCAACAGGCAAATTTCCAGCCACTCTTCCCCAAGCCTGTAGTGTTGCATGGGGTTGTTGTGACCCAAGTGCAGGACCCAGCACTTGGCCTTGTTGAACCTCATACAATTGGCCTCAGCTTATTGATTCAGCCTGTCCAGATCCCTCTGTAGAGCCTTTCTACCCTCAAGCAGATCAACACTCATGCCCAACCTGTTGTCATCTGCAAACTAATCTCCTGAGGGTGCACTTGATCCCCTCATCCAGATCACTGATAAAGATGTTAAACAGAACTGGCCCCAGTACCAAGCTCTGGGGAACACCACTTGTGACTGGCTGCATGAGCTGAAACTCTTTGTTAGCTGACTAATTTGGATTTGACTGATGCTTATCACTTTTTGATGCAATAAATAAAAGCAGAAATCAATGAGAAATGTCCAGAAACTTATGAGACTAGTGTATATAAATATTTAAGAGTAGGCAAGCAAAAGAATAGTAGAATAATAATAAAAGAATTCTTATAGAATTCCGATAGAACAAATAACCTCATAAACCTATTTATTGGCTTTCTTTCAAGCTAGAGTGTTGAACACAAATTCAGCATCAAGTTAAGGTGGGAGATATATTTCAGTTATTCTGAGCTGCAAGTTTTAGTTGCTAAGAGCTACTTGGTGTTGCTTCTTCACTTAAAAGCAAGCAGAAAGACTGTATGTGGAAATGTGCTGAAGATGTAAGATGTGAGATTCTTACAGAGGAAACAGAAATTAAGCCATTATTCAGGTGTATAAAAGAGCAAAACATTATTTTTAATTAAAACATGCATGAACACACATGTGTATGCATGTACCCTTGCATAATTTATTTGAATTTTGTATACTTTAGAGGCAGTAAACTGTAACATGCCCAAATAGTTGCTTATGACAATACAGAGAAGTTGCTAAAACTAGCAATTAGCAGAGACCACATGAAAATAATTCTAATCTATAAATCAGTATTTACATGCCATTTTTCATTTTGGACACCTCACAATTTTTTATTACTTTGTCTGGAAATTTCTCAAGGAGTTTTATTTGTAGGGAGAGAGATAGTCAGCCTTTTTGAAAAGGATCACTTTGATTGTTTCAGGATGAGTATCTTGCATTCCTGGTTGCCTTTACAAATTACTTATGTATATTTTTTCATGCATTAATTTTAGTTTTATTTAAATGTCAAAAACAATAGAAGTTTTTTTACTGAAAATAGAAAGATTCTTTGGAAAGGAAGCCTTAGGGTCTTAGTATTTTTAATATATATATGTGTATGCATATGTTTAGAGTTGAATTTGTAATTTTTCTGGTTTATGATGTCTTTATTTAACTTTATAAATTAAAGCTATCTGGGAAAAATTTTAAGTATTTGAGTAATTTAATAATGTTGATTCAGTGATCCTTTCTCATCTGAACACTCAATGACTTCTGGTTATACTCAGTAATAGCATTTTAGATGCTTAGGTCCTATGGTATCAATATGTAAAAATGTATAAAGATAAAACTACACAGTTGAAAAGGATATACCTTGGTTTTAAATACTTACTTTTCATCTTGATCTCATGGGAAGTATAAACTTTCTTAATGAATATAACTTAGAAGGGGTTGCAGGATTTGGATCTTTAGCTGTAGGATATCAAACTGCTCAGTGATAATTGAGAGAGTCAGTGAAATATGGAATGCCACAGAAGTGCTTTCTCATTTGCTTTGCTTCACCTCTTGCAAGCACTGTGTACCTGACCTGCAAGCTGGTATCAAATGCAAAATAAATTAGTTGTGTTATGTTAGATCAGATTTTGCTCTTTTTTTTTAATTGTTATCACACCAAATTGAATTTTGCCAGATTCCTTTGTAGTGTATTCTAAGAAGCTGAAACACTTCAAAGAAATTGTTTCTAAAAGCTAATATAAATGTGAGATTCCTTCAGTTTTGTTTTTAGATGGGGATGCTGGAAAATTTACAAGACAATCTTACATCCTGTCATATTTTATTTGCTTAATTTTTTTGATACTTCTTGCTGACATGGATGCTGATACACAATATTTTCCAATATGTATAAATGTATCCCATCATACTGTTGTGTACTTATCATATCAATACCTCCACTAGTACCAGACAGAAAGACAAAACAGTAAACAGATATTCAAGTATCATACATCTTTCAATTTCTAACAATTCTGAAAAAAATAATCAAGAAAATGGATTTCATTTTTTTAATCAATATTGGACAGACAATCTAAAGGACAAATGAATGCATCTATACTGCATTTATGCATTTGACATTCAACTTAGCTGCCTATTTTCACAGATTTTTCCCACTTTTTTATAGAGAGAATTAAGGAGCACTGAGAAGTTCCATCAGCATTGAGTCTGATGTTTCAGACTGATACTGAGATAGGAAATTGTCTTCTCATTATTTCTTTTGGATGTTATGACTTTACTCCATTTAAACAAATCATTTTAAGTATTTGAGAAGAGATTACCAGAGTCTCAGTTATCAGCTTGCACTCACGTGCTTTCATTTGGACAGTACAGTTAGTGTATTGATAAGCCTCCAGAAAACTGGGATTCTTCTCTGAAACAGGAGAGAAAAGATTATGAGAAATTAATTTCTCTATATATCCCAACACTGAGTGAGCACAATCTTGTCTGGTTGTGAATTCTCTGTTGTTTTCCACCACATATGATCTACTTCTCCTGCAGCAAAGGTCTAAGTGTGCAAAGCAAAAAGTAATTTGCTTGTGTTTAACAGTCAAATGACCCAGTCCTTTGCCATTTTTCTTTTCCATTGATTGTGCAGTTCCCTTTGGAGTGACACACTATACAGGACTTCTATTAAGGGCTGCTGAATCATCAAGAGTGTTCATGTTTGTAGATCAGGTGTGAGTAACAGTAAGACAAATTGCCTGGCGCATACTCTGTTGGACCTCTGTGACACTGTGCAGGTTATTTTTTGCTCATTTGCTCATAGCTTTACCTTTATTTAATGCTATGCAATATCGTAGCCTGATACATTCTCAGAAAATTTTCTGTGCCTATACATTTTCAATTCTATGCATAAAAATGGGACCTGCCCTTACTCTGTAATTTTCATTTAAAAAAAAAAAAAAGAAAAAGACAAAGGAAAAAAAAAAGACACCCCCCCCAAAAAAAAAAAAACCCAAACCAAAACCCACCAGGTATACATTTCTTTTTCTGTGTGTATAAAATGTCAAAAAAAAAAAAAAGAAAAAAAAGGAGAGATGGGGAGAATAGTACACTAGATTTCCATATTTTGTACAGAAGCCTAATACCAATGTGTGTTTGTTGATTATGTGGTATAGCTTTTGGATTCTGGTTCTAAATAGTTCTCATTTTCTTTTTGGTAATAAGTGAAGAATTCTTATGAGAAATTGCAATTGAGACCTGTAACTGTCAAATCCAAACTACTTTGAAACATCTAGATACATTGTGGCTTTACACACCCAGGAAGAAGAAGGGGGCATAAACTCCCCAAAATATGTGGGTCAGATAGGAAACAGATATTAAGTAGGTAGTAGACATTTGAACTGTGTTTTGAAAAACTCATGATTCAGAATCTAAACACTTCGTATGACTGGAAAAGGCTTTTAAGCACCTGTTTATGAACATTCCTAAACCTGTCACTGCATAAGCAAATCTCCTTTTCCCGGGCAAGCCTAATTATAATGTAGAAACTAGGTGACATTCTGTTTCCATTTGCCTGTTCATTGTGGTTGGCATTTTGAAAATGCTCTTAGAACTAGCTGACAATACAAAAGCTTCACAGCAGAATGCACATGTATGTCTTCATTTTTTAAGTACAGTTTGAGACGATATCTCTGGTAAGAGCTAAAAAAAGGTAGCAGCAGTCATTCAAGAAGTGGGAGATCTTAAGCCTCACTGTAGCCAACCTTTCATCTTCTACCAGTCAAGGAGTTCTCAAGTGAGGCTACGGTTTGTTTCCCTTCCTCCCACTGAGAAGAAGAATGCAAGCTTCCTGGTGTGAAAAAGAGAGTGTTAAATCAAAGATCATGATCTCCAAGGGCACTCAGCTGTGAAGGGGTATAACTGGCTTTTATCATTAACTTTCAAAAAATTTGTATACAGCATATGTTTAAGCCACTTAATTTGAAAGAATATGTGATGCTAGAATAAAAAAAAAAGAAATAGCCGCTCAGCACAAATGACAGGTATCCCAGCCAAGATCTGTTTACATATGTGCACTACCTTAATTCAGAAACACTGCAGGAAAATCAGAGAGGCTGGTTAAAGACCACATGGATGATAACTGTCTTTGGAACAGGAACTGAGGAATCTTTTCTTCTGAGGAAGGTATTAGTCTATTAATCTCTTTAGGAGTAGTACCTTAGTAGTACCCCAATAAATAACCAGGAACTCATGCACTGATTTCCATAATTGTTTCATAGTTGGTTTATGTATTCCATTTTAACCTACTTGAGTTAAATCCAAGGAAGTAAAGAAGATCAAGGGCAAACAACTAGCAACAAAGAAAACAGCACCAGGATCTATTTGCTCATTGATGTCTCCATTTTTCTCCAAGGAGAATAGTAAGATTTTACTCTTACAGATCTGGAAGAAGAGTAAGTCCAGTAAGTCCCAAAAGCCTTTATCTAAGAAAGGGACAAGACATATAAGGATTGAATGAGTTAAGTTAGCCACCCAAGGTGCATGATTGAGTGGATTCTGAAAGAGATGCCAAGAAATTCTGGAAGAAAGTCTGAAATGCACACTTTTTGCTAACTGTGGTGAGTTGATCCTGGCTGGATGCCAGATGCCCACCAAAGCTGTTCTATCACTCCCCCCTCCTCAGTTGGACAGGGAGAGAAAATATAACAAAGGGCTCGTGGGTTGAGATAAGGCCAAGGAGAGATGACTCACCAATTACCACCACGGGTAAAACAGACTCAACTTGGGGAAAATTAACTCAATTTATTACCAATAAACTAGAGTAGGGTAATGAGAAATAAAACCAAATCTCAAAACACCTTCCTTCCACCCCTCCCTTCTTCCTGGGCATAGCTTCACTCCTGGATTCTATCCCTAACCTCTGCAGCGGTGCAGGGGGATGGGGAATGGTTTTTATGGTCACTTCATCACACATTATCTCGGCTGCTTCATCCTCCTCAGAGGCAGGACTCATCATATTCTTCCCCTGCTCCAGCATGGGGTCCCTTCCATGGGAGACAGTCATCCACAAACTTCTACAACATGGGTCCTTCCCATGGACTGCAGTTCTTCACAACATGCTCCAGTGTCGGTCCATTCCACAGCATACAGTCCTTCAGGAGCACACTGCTCCAGCGTGAGTCCCCTGCAGGGTTACAAGTTCTGCCAGAAAACCTATTCCAGCATGGGCTCCTCTCTCCATGGTGCCACAGGTCCTTCCAGGAGCCTGCTCCAGCATGGGCTTCCCATGGGGTCACAGCCTCCTTCGAGCACCGACTTGCTCCAGTGTGGAGTCCTCCCCGGGCTGCAGGTGGAGATCTGCTCCCCCGTGGACCTCCCTGGGCTGCAGGGGGACAGCCTGCCTCACCATGGTCTTCCCCACGGGCTGCAGGGGAATCTCTGCTCCGGTGCTTGGTGCACCTCCTCCCCCTCCTTCTGCACTGACCCGGGGGTCTGCAGGGCTGTTGCTCTTATATGTTCTCACTCCTTTCTCCGGCTGCTGTTTCTGTGTCTCCTGTAACTTTTTTTTCCTTCTTAAATATGTTATCACAGAGGCACAACCACTGTTGCTGATTGGCTCGGCCTTGGCAGGTCCATCTTAGAGCCATCTGGCATTGGCTCTGTCATACACAGGGGAAGCTTCCAGCAGCTTCTTACAGAAGCCACCCCCGTAACCACCCCCGCTACCAAAACCTTGCCACACAAACCCAATACACTAACTGAGAGACTGAGTAACATGACTGAAAAAATGTTATTAAAAGATGAAGATTTAGATACAATGAAATGACTGCACAAGGGCCTTTAAATAAAATCTTTAAAGTATTTCCAAATGAATGAATAATGTTTTAGGTTATTTTAACAACATTAATAAGAGAGTTCCTTTTTCTGTGCATTACTTCAATCCTGACATGACGGAACCTCAGTGAAAGGAAAAGATATCAATCTCAAATAGCTTCTTTCTTTGTCTTCCCCAGTACAGGAGGTTATGACTTCAATATCATTGTTTGGATCTCTGTTACTATCAGTGTTAACTGTATGCAACCCTAACAGAGATGGGTACTTGTTTATTTTGGGTTATCCATCCACTGTGCAGTTGGCCAATGGGCAATTAGGCCCAACGTGTGTGATTTGAGTTCTGTTAACACTTTACATTTGCACTGTCCTCCTTTTCTGTGTTTAAACTTACCATTTATACTGTGGCTGTACCTTTTCAGCTGCTTGGTTAGTTTGTTTTGTGTACATGTAAGTATGAAAATAAACATTGGTTTAAAGACTACATAATTTAAAGAGCACAAAGAAATAATATAATTTTGAACCTACATGACTGGTAACACTATAAGCTAGCATACACAGAAGTCAAAACAAATTCATATTATGCAGACTTTGAAAAGCAACTTGGCTTCTGAAGAATAATAAATGTATCTAATGGCCTATTAGGCAAGGGTATTCATGGAAAAACGCTGGAATCATTCAACAAACAGTGATTATATAGCACAATGAAGAAAATGAAATACAGAGAAAGGAATGTGTTTTGACAGGCTAAATGCCCTTTACTCTTTCTTGAAAAAAATGTTTTGTTCTTATTTATGGCTTTCCTTAGGGAAAATGTGTCCTTGTTGCATATTCCTTTTTAAATGCCCTGTAAAACCATTATGACACCTGCTGTAGAACAGCTTGACTGGTTTATGCCCACACAGACAGAACCATGGTGCTGTAAATCTAAGAGCTGCCAAACTGTCCACACACACCATGCTGGAATTGCCTGTGATCTTCTATTATTTGTCTTTAAATATTTTACGCTTCTGACACAAATCCAATATTACTTGCTTGGCTGGATGATGTTTTCAGATTCCAAGGTCATTTGCTGTGACCAGTAGTTCATGAACCCTGTGCACAAACATTTTCTAGCACTGTTTCTGGTTATAGGCTATCGTATTAAAAAAAAAAAACATATTTCTTAAACATAATAAGGAGATTCTGACATGACCATGGAAAATGTCAACAAATGAATGAAATGGAAACAGTCAGGTAATACTGAATTCTTGTTCCCATTGGTAAAGATGTTACCTTTTTCATCTGTCACATGATGGCATAAAACCACTAAAGGTCAACAAGTCACTGTTTAGCCTTCTATATAGGATCCAGAAAGATCACCTGCTTCACATGCCAGTTTTCATTTATGTCACACTAGGTTATATTTTAATTAAACCCTAGCACCCAGTCGCCTCCCATTCCAAATATTAAATAAATGAAGTGTTTGGTCTTAGAAGACTCCAGCCACTGGAAAACAGTTTTACCCCAGTAACTGAGCCTGAAAATGAATCTTGGCCTACATTTCCATCTTTAAAACACACTTGATAACAGAATCGCAGAATGGTTGATGTTGGAAGGGACCTCTAGAGGTCGTCTGCTCTAACTCCCCTGCTCAAACAGGGACACCTAAAGCCTGGTACCCAGGACGATGTCCAAATGGCCTTTGAATATCTCCAAAGATGGATACTCCACAGCCTCTCTGGGCAATCTGTGCCAGGGCTCAGTCACCCTCACAGTAAAAAAAAAAGTTTCCTGATGTTCAGAAGGAAACCCCTGTGTTTTAGTTTGTGCCCATTGCCTATTGTCCTGTCACTGGGAACCACACAAAAGAGCCTGGATCCATCCTCTATGCACCCTCCCTTCAGGTATTTATATACATTGATGAAATCCCCCCTTGAGCCTTCTCTTCTCCAGGCTGAACAGTCCCAGACCTCTCAACTTTTCGTCATAGGAGAGATGCTCCAGACCCTTTATCATCCTTGTGGGCCTTTGTTGAACTCTCTCCAGTATGTCCATGCCTCTCTTGTACTGGGGAGCCCAGAACTGGACACAGCAGTCCAGGTGTGGCCTCACCTGTGCTGAGTAGAAGGGAAGGATCACTGACAACCTGCTGTCAATACTTTGCCTAAAGCAGTCCAGTATATCATTAGTCTTCTTTGTGGCAAGGTCACAGTGCTGGCTTCTGTTAAGCTTGTTCTCCATTGGGTGTCCAAAGGCCCTTTCTACAAATCTGCTTTCTAGAGAATTGGACCCCAGTATATACTCATGCATGGGGCTGTTCTTTCCTGGGTGCAGGACCTTGAACTTCTCAATGTTGAACTTCATAAGGTTCCTGTCAGCTCATTTCTTCAGCCTGCTGAGGTCCCTCTGGATGGCAGCACGTCCCTCTTGTGTATCAGGCACTCGTGCCCAGTTTTGTCTCATCAGCAAACTTGTTGAGGGTGCACTTTTCCCTGTCATCCAGCTCATTAATGAAGATTTAGAACAGGATTGGACCCAGTAGTGACTCTTGGGGTACCCCACTTGTTACTAGGTCCAACTAGACTTTTTGCCACTGATCAACACCCTCTGGGCCCAGCCATTCAGCCACTTTTCAATCCACCTCACTGTCTGCTTGTCCAGCTGCTATTTCATCAGCTTCTCCATGAGGATCTTATGGAAAACTGTGACAAAAACCTTACTGAAGTCAAGGTGGACAGTATCCACTGCTCTCCCCTCATCTATCAAGGTAGTCACGGTAGAAGGTTATCAGGTTGGAAGGTGTATTGAATGTATAAGGCAAGGCTTTGGTAGCCGGGGGTAGCAGGGGTGGCCTTTTTGTGAAGAGGTCAAGGGTTGTCCTTTGCCAAACGCTGCTGCTTCCAGCGGGCTCTGCAATGGACTCACCGTAGGCCAAAGCTAAGCCTATCAGTGAACTTGGTGGAGCCTCTGTGAAAAGATTTTTAAGAAAGGGCAGAAAATACTGGCTAGGGAGGAAGAGGGAACAAAAAGAATGCAGAACAACAGAGTGAACACCAAGGTCAGAGGAGCAGGAGGTGCTGCATGGCAGGGCAGGCATACCTTCCAAAGGCACTGCAGCTCAGGGATGAGTCCACACTGAAGCACCACAAAGGCAGTGAGTCCTGTGGAGAACACGCTGGAGCATAGAAAAAGAATGGGAAGGAAGAAGCAGCCAAGAGGAGCTGGTATATCCTGACTGCAACCCCCACCCACCACCCCAGTGCCATCCGTTGACTCACTGAAGGGACTGAGTACAATCCATGATGATAACAGGGTGTGGAGGACAGGTGCTTGGAGAGAAGTTGAGCCTTATGTTTTATATATCAAATCTGTGCTTTAAATATGAAAGCAGAGGAAAGGTGTAAATGTCTGTTTCTTTTTTCTTTTTTTTCCCCCCACTACCCAACTCAGTAATTAAATATTTATTTTAATTGGCAATAAATAATGTTAATTTCCCCACGATGAGTCTGTTTTGCCCACTACAGTAATTGGTAAGTGATCTGCTTGTCTTAATCTTGACCTCAGAGCTTTCTTGTTCCTGTCCTTCCTTTTTTCTTCCTGCTGTTCAGCTTATTTTCTCCAAATAACTAGCATACAATGTTGTTTTTCAGACTGTTTTATCGAAAACTCAGAACACTTTAAAAAAAATCATATAATCCATAAAAGAGTGCGAATAATTTAAACTGTTTATCTCAGTGTGCGTTACTGCACTTACATACTGTGAGATTCAAGGGCCATCGTACAGTCCTTTAATGAACTGATTGAACTCTGTATCACTTATTTTTTGCTCCCCAAATGCAAGTAGGTATTTATTCTCAACTTCCTCTATGTTATTTAGAGACTATCTTCCAAATTCCAGCATTACTTTATTTTTTGATAGTTTATACTAATCTGTGTTTGTGCCAGCCTTGTCTCTTAGTTGAAATAGGCTCTAACTACTGGTGTACTTTACGGGCGTATTTATAATGGTAATCACATTCTCCTTCAGCCTTTATTTGGGATACTCAACCTCATTTAGTCTGCTTCTCTACATTTTCCTATACTTTCCCAGTCCATCCCACTCCTTTCCCATACTAAGTTTTAGTAGTATATATTACTTGTTTTTTCATTTGCCTGTAGTAAGTTAAATTTATTTCTCTAAATGTGGATTACCTTAACTGTATTGCAAATACAATTCTTAAGATCAATAGGAATTACAATTACACTTACCTGTCTTTATATATTTGCATAATACATCTCATCTCATATGTCTTATGACTTTACTGTGTACTGATATCAACAATCAGCTGTTGTTTTCTCAGTCATTTCCAGATGATTAGATCCCTGCCTGAAGCAGAAATCTTCAGTCCCTGTTCCAGGACAGTGCATTTTATGTTATTGCCTTTCAATTTATTATTATATTCATTCAATGTCATCATTAACGACATCATAGTCTTCTGTCAATATCTCATAAAGTGTTTTCAGCAAATAAAGTTACTTTTATGATAAGATCATTAATGAACATATTAAATAAGACTACATTATTTCTTTGGAAATTCCACTGTTTCATTCTCTCATGACTAGAAGTTCCTTTTTGTCATATGCTCTCTAGTTACTTTACCTGCACTGTATTAAAGTGCTTCCACCTTAACAAATTTCCCATGTAACATTGAATTAAAACCTGAATTTTAAATAGAAGATATCTTTTCTATTTCCCATATTTCCCCCCAAAGTTATAAAGCATATTGGTTTCATTTAGCATAATCAATTTTTAATGCACTCAGAGTTGCATTGTGCCCCTCTTTCCACTTATTTCCCTTTCCTGCCTGATTTCTTCAGTGCATGTTGGTAGTGGTCACATTGACAGACCTGACCCTAACCATTCTTTTCTTTTCATACATATAAGTCCTAAATAACCAATTTTTAATTGTATACCTGCCGTGGTTTAATCCCAGCCAGCAACTAAGCACCACACAGATGCTCACTCACTTCCCCCCACCCAGTGGGATGGGGGGATCGGAAATAAAAAAGTACAACTCTTGGGTTGAGATAAGAACAGTTTAACAGAACAGAAAGGAAGAAACTAATAATGATAAAAGTAACAATAATAAAATGACAATAATAATCAAAGGATTGGAATATACAAAACAATGATGCACAATGCAATTGCTCACCACTCGCCAAATGATGCCCAGTTAGTTCCCAAGCAGCGATCCCCCCAGGCCAACTCCCCCCAGTTTATATACTGGGCATGACATCACATGGTATGGAATATCCCTTTGGCCAGTTTGGGTCAGCTGTCCTGGCTGCATCCCCTCCCAACTTCTTGTGCCCCTCCAGCCTTCTTGCTGGCTGGGCATGAGAAGCTGAAAAGTTCTTGACATTGTATAAACACTGCTTAGCAACAACTGAAAACATCAGTGTGTTATCAACATTCTTCTCATACTGAATCCAAGACATAACACTATACTGACTACTAGAAAGAAAATTAACTCTATCCTAGCTGAAACCAGGACAACACCATTGTTAAATTATGTACTAAATAGGTCTGCTCAAAATACCTGGTATTGGATTTGAAATTTCAGAACTATCAGATGGAGATTGGCTGGTTCCTGAATAAGGCTGCAGTAAACAGGGTGAGATATGCTTCCATTTAGTCATTTTAATAGCAAGCCTTTGCATATTTATTCTCATTAATCTTATTCAAAACTAAGAAAATAATTTTTTTTGGCACGATATCCTGATTAGCAAAAATGTATCCCTCCTACAGTACATAACATCCCACTTCCCTTTGTTTCTTTCCTTTATCCAGAAACTTTAAACATGCTGTGTGACATTTTCAAGTGATACTCTACAACTAGTTAAGAGAAATAATAAAAAAAAAAAATCTATTTCCTGCCTGTCCTTTTCTTATTTCAAAGGATTTTATCTTTCTGTGTTAAATATCTTAATTTCAGTTCTCCTGACAGTACTCCTTATGCCCATTTATACATGGATGCATTTATGGCAAGCACTGGGTCTATATTACAGTATTGACACAGTATTTTGGTCTCCCATTTGTCTGGACTGGGTGTCTGTTCAGGATGTACCACAGGATCTTTTCAACATAGGTACCTGAGTCACTTTTGTGCATGTTTCTTTAATGTCCACAAAATTATTGATTTGAAACAGCTTTTTTTTTTTTTTTTTTTTTTTTAGTTCCCCTCTTAACTTTTCAATAAATATTAACTATTCTGGAGGCTTACTGTTCTTAATTTCGTATCATGTATCTGCTATCTCTTTTTGGATATCACAGTTTTGCTTTTCAGAGAAAAAAGATCAGACTGTATCATAAAATCAGGTAGTTCACATTATTTTTTTTTCTCTTTCTTAGTTGTTCCTTGTATTCACTGCATAGCAGTTCTCTTGAGAGGGTCCCATTCCTCAGATGTTCACTTCAGTTTGATCGATTTATCTATCTGTCCATCTGTCCCACCCACATGCACCCTTTTTGTTGTGCAAAATTCTTTTTCATTCTCCATATGTTCATCTAATACATTCTATTATGTATGTTAGCTGTCATCTCATGAAAGCAAGTTTTCCAGAGTCTTGGTAGTATCAGCTGTGTCTGCTGAATGTCACATTCATCATTTGCTTTTGGTATGGGAGTGTCAGGGAGCAGCAGAGGCAGGGGAGCTGTGGATGGTAACGTGGCTGGCAGGAGCAGTGCTCCATCTGACAGCACCCAAGCAAGAAGAGGAGGACCGTAGCACAGGGGTAGTAGCCAGATTCAGCAGAGAGTCCAGATCACCAGGCAAGTCCCTACTGATGGGGAAGGTCTGGGGTCAAGCCAGGAAGTGGAGCCAGTGAGTCACGGTCAGGTCCAGAAACACCAACTGGGATCAGACAGTCCAGTGGTCACCAGGCAAGTTCTTAATGCTGAGGCAAGTCTGAGGTCAAGTTGGTCAATGGGTATGACTGCAGCACCATTGCAACATGGCTCAGGTTGGTATCAAACATGAGAGCCTCTGCTTCAAAGCAGCTTCCAAGTGAAAGAATGGGGAGCTCTTGCTGAGGCTTCCTAGCAGAGCAGCTCAGTGGGACCTTCCTGAGGCTTCTTCCAACACTTTTTTTCTTCTAAGGCCAGCTGAGGCACCTAAACCAGCTCTCCCTCATCAGCAAGCTGGCCCTGAAGCTGGCCAGTTGAACTCTTTACAAGGGTGTACTGGGCATGACTGGGATGGAGTTAACACCCACATTTTAGTTATCACTGAGCAGTGCTTACCGAGCGTCAAGGCCTTTTCTGCTCCTCAGACTGTCCCACCAGTGAGTAGGCTGGAGGTGCACAAGAATTTAGGAGGGGACACAGCTGGGACAGCTGACCCAATCTGACCAAAGGGATATTCCATACCATATGACATCATGATCAGCAATAAAAGATGGGGGAAGAAAGAGGAAGAGGGGATGTTTGGAAGACATTTGTCTTCCCAAGTAAACGTTATGCATGATGGAGCCCTGCTTTCTTGGAGATGGCTGAACACCTGCCTGCTGATGGGAAGTGGTGAATGAATTCCTTGCTTTGCTTTGCTTGCATGTGTGGGTTTTGCTTTACCTATTGAACTGTCTTTGTCTCAATCCATGAGGCTTTTTGCTCTTTCCCTTTGGATTCTCCCCATCCCTCTCTGGGGAATGAGTGAGCAGCTGCATGGGGCTGAGCTGCCATCCAGGGTGAGCCCACAACAAATGGAGTGAGCTCCAGTCCCTGACACAGACTTCATTAATATATGTTTCACAATGTAAAAATGGGAATGTAATAAGTCAGAATAAAAGTAAAAACATAAACCCACCATTGTCATGGTTTAAGCCAGCCGACAACAAAGCACCATGAAGTTGCTCACTCACTCCTCCCCTGCCTGGCCCTGGTGGGTTGAGGAGAAGCAAATATAAAGAAAAGCTCATGGATCGAGACAAGGAAGGACAGGGAGGGATCACTCATCCCTTTTGGTCACGGGCAAAAGACAGGCTTAACTTGGGGAAGAAACAAAATCAATTTAATTTACTACCAATCAAATCAAAACAAGGACACTGAGAAGTAAAACCAAACCTTAGAACACCTTCCCCCCACCCCTTACTCCTTGCTGGCTCAACTCCACTCCCAGTTCTCTCTCCCTCTTCCCCCCCAGCAGCACAGGGGGACAGGGAATGGGGGTTGGGGTCAGTCCGTCACATCTTGTCTCTGCCGCTCCTTCCTCCTCAGGGGGAGGAGGACTCCGCACTCCTCCCCTGCTTCACCGCTGGGCCTCTCCCATGGGAGACAGTCCTCCATGAACTGCTCCAGCGTGAGTCCTTCCCACGGGCTGCAGTTCTTCACAAACTCCCCTGGTGTGGGTCCTTTCTGCAGGCAGCAGTCCTTCAGTCCTGGTCCTGCCCGGGCTTCCCCAGGGAGCAGCGGCCATCTTGGGGGGTCCTCTGCTCTCCTGCTCCCCTCCGTGGGCTGGGGGGACACAGCCTGCCGCCTGGTCTCCCCACGGGCTGCAGGGGCATCCCCTCCTTCCTCCCTGCCCTCGGGATCTGCACAGGGGTTCCTCTCCCATCCCGATCCCCCGACTCCCGGCAGGTTTCCCCTCTGGAATCTGTTCTCCCAGAGGCGGGTCCGGCTCCCAGCCGGGGAAGCTTCCAGCAGCTTCCAGCAGGAGCTGGCCCTGTGGCCCCTCCCCCGCTACTGAAACCCTGCCACACAAACCCAAAGCAACCATCAACAAGTATTTCCAAGTATGCCATCTGTTTTATAAGAGCAGAGGGAATTAACCTGAAGAGGCAGAAGTTCAATTTTATATATACTTATTTAATATAACCCAAATACTTACATTCCTGGTTATCGCTTTTCACACTCCAAGAAGTACTTCAGCTGTATGACTTAGATTTACTAACAAAAGTGTAACTTACCAGAACACTTCTGAAACTAAATCTTTTTCTCTCATCTTGCATCCTAAAACTAACTTGCCATATTGTGTAACACGTTTATACTTTAAACTCATATGAACAGATTCTGAACTCAGGAATGTCTAATTTATTTAATGGAATATTATTTTGCAAGACACTAAGACAATGCTTAAGTCTATCTTAAAATTGTCTTTATTAATCAACAGCACAAAGAACTTCAGGTTTTTAAATCTCACTGATTTCAGGAATAGTTTGTAGCTCAGGGTTTGTTGAGTTACTGTAATGTATTCTTTAACAGAAAAGAAATATGAACTAATTCACAGAATAATGTGAAAGCATGGTATTGCATGTATTAAAACTCATAAAATGAAACATAAGTGTCTATCATCTAGCAGCAGTTGAAATAAACCTGACTTATTTTCAGAGGTATCACCCTTAAAAAATGGTTGGCAATGCTAAGTAATCAATCAGTTCTGCTGAGGAGTTCTAATGACATCATAAACCATAACAGAACATTGTAGGTGGTTATTTAATCACTATCATCTACAGCTGAAATTTCATAGTGAAGGAGATGAGACAGAAGAGAGGGGCTAGAAGTGGTAAGGGAGGAAAGGTACAATGTCTCTGTACAGTCCCTCTGGGGACAGTAGAATGAAATAGGGTCATCCAAGGAAAGTTATAGATTATTTTATACTATTTTTTGTTTCATTTCTCCACTGATTTTAGAAGCAGCCCAGGGATATGTCTGAATATTTTGGCCCAGTTTTGTAATAAATCCACGGATTGTCCCCACTTGCCATGTTCAATTCATGGAAAAGTTTTGGTACATATGAATTAGATTCCTTTTGGAGGAAATGCAACTGCAAGCTCTTCTCCAAATATATACAAAATGTGCTCCTCATCCTAATGGAGAAAAAGGACCTTTGAATCAATGCCTGGACTTTTGAACATCTTTGGCTAAGTGTTTGAGGGAAGTTCAGTCCTACCAATCAGACTATATCTAGTTTGATGTGAAAACACTAAACTAAAAGCTGTGTAGATGTAAGGACCTTAGAAGCAATCATTTCAGTCTTCGGGTCTGTTTCTATTGAGCTGAATTACTTACCCTTATAGGCATTGCCTAGGGTGATTCTTTGACAGGCTAAAGGTACCATGTAGTCTTAAAGTTACAGACATACAGGCTCTGCACTCAGTTCATGCTTCTACCCTTTTCCTGTCTTTAGCTACCACAGCCCATAAAATGCTCCCCTTTTTTTCCCCTAAATATTTGTGATAATATGCTTCCATTTTTCTGACTTACTTGGTCACTCATCAGTTACCCTGTTAATATTTCTGCCAAGAGTTGCCTTTAAAAACAGACCTTTATGAAACATTATTTTCCTCTACTAGAGCAATTCTCATCTGCCATTTTAGAGACTCCCGCCATCCACAATGGCTGCCTGCCATCTGTTTGCAGGGAGGGAGATAGCATTTAATAATTCATAGGATAGATGACAAATACTCTTTGACATTTTTTCCCTGGTTGCAATATACTTAAGAAAATATTTTATGTCCGTAGAAATGATCCTATCATTCAGTGGGTAGGAAAGTTTCACTTGTCACTCAAATACTCCAGTAGCAATAAAATCAACTGAATAGCAGCCTTTCCAGACTTTTTTTTTTAGCATTGAAAGCCCTATTAATTCTATTAGTGAACATTTTCAATAGATAATCAAACACAATCAAAATTCACATAACTCAAAAGAAGATGCCTAATGATATGACATGGTCATGATCAAATATACAGTGATTCAACATGATTAAGGGTTTATTTTTATAAACTGGGGAAAAGAAATCTGATTCTTTTATTGTAGCAGTAGACTTGAATGGAAAGCAGACAAAATGAAAAACAAATTGCAGTGAAAATATAATTTTTCAAATTGAAGCCTTTGGCAATAAACCAGGATGTATCAAATTCAGTAATTTTTCAGATCTATGCATAGATTTCATCTTCCAGTGGCTGTCAAATAATTGTGACAATTTAAAAGACCTGATATTACAAAGGGAGTCTTGCTGGGGCAGTCATTGAAATTTAACTGCAGGACATAGTGGACCATGTCCCATAGTTGCCTGGCTTATTTAAAAAATAATTCCTGTTATCATTGAAATCCACATTTACAAGTGTCTGGCTGTTTAAAAGTATTTCTCTGGATCTTCTGAGGGTCTGTGTTTCTCCAGTTAGCAATTGGCAAACTGGCTTGAAATAGGTACAGTAAATTGTTTCAAGTTTCCTCTTCTGATTCTGAGTTCAGCTCAGAAGTCACTTACCTTTATAGTGAGAAGAAATCTTTTACATAGTCACCATTACAAAATATAAATGTTTCATATATACTAGTCCTTAAATAAAGAATTTGTCGTTCTTGTCTTGAAATGTATATTCATATTATTTGCAAAAACTCATGAGAAAAAAAGACAAAGGGTATGCAAGTCAAAGCATACATATCATATAGTCAGCTATCACATAGAAAGTAAAAAAGAGTTTGATTTTATTTAGTTAATTTATGACTGGACTGTAGATATAATGGGAAATAGTAATCAACAAATAAATTAAAAATTAAAAAATAAAAAATTAAGTCAGTGGAAAAATGGATGGTAGATGTAGTGATTTCCAAAAAAAAAAGGACATAGTACTCAAAAAAGACTGGTAGGATAAGATTTTAACCTGTCAAAGTCAGCCATGCAGGTGCCCAAAAAGCTTTTATTTAAAGACCAAGTGAGATTTTGAAATGCCTACAGAAAGATTGGCTGCTACATGGCACCATAATCTTTCACTGTGATTTCAGTCAGTAGCCTCCTAGTGATTCCTCTCAAAAGGTCAGGATAATCCAGAACTGTTTGTTTTATTTTATGTTCTTATATAATAAAGTATTGTCAACTAAATACAGCTAATTTTCTTTAGACCACTCTAAGATTATTTTTAATTTCTTGGTTAATAAGCATACTTAGTTGAACTATATTGTCAAAACTCACACTATAACTGAAATAATATTCAAAGGAGTTCTGAAATAGCTTATTTCATACATGGAAATGATTCAATTTGTGTAATTCTAGATATGGGCAAAGTTGTAAGGAAATTGCTACATTGTTTTGTTTTGAAATGTCCCATTAAAAAAAAAAAGTTTCTACTTAAAGAAATGGGGATTTCTTTACCTGCTAATTTTTACAGGCAATATCAGCATACCTGGATTATTTCTTCTATTAATAGCTTTGAATTTAAACCTTTTTACTTCTAATATCACTAGTTGATATGTCTACTGAAACACCTAATAATTTCTTTTGCTTTTCAGTTTCAATCAGAATTTATTTCTATGGGACACTCTTGGCTGTCTTATCTAAATTACTTCAGCAAAGTTACAGTTTATGACCATATAATCTATACTCACAATTGTTCAGAATATGACAGCAGACATGAGCCTGCATAAAGATAGAGCATATAGTAGGTGCAAAACTCACTTTTTTCTGATGGAAGATCATAGGGAAAAATATTTAGTCATACATCAAAGGACAGGTTTTTTATGGTGGTTAAAACCACATATCATCTTCCTACTGAAAAACTTTAAGATTACCGAAAGTCCATTGTCTTCTATCTAGTTTGAAAAAGACAACTCACCAGAAAAAAAGCATTTCTAGGAAAAGGACAGATGAAAAATTGAATATATTTTGCTTTCTTTGTTTTTATCATTATTAATATTAGCTGGCTCATGTGAGGAAGTAAGCCAGAGGAACTGCAAACTTACTCATTCCTTGTATCATCAAATGCACTTCATTTTAAGGAGTAAAACAATTGCATTTTAGGAATACATACTAGCTATTAAATGATCAAAATTAACATGATTCCTTTTCTTCAAAGTCATTGAGAGCACTTCTGTTCTTTGGGGGATTTGCCTTTCATTTTGTAGCAGCCTGCTCAGAATGCATTTCCCAAGCTGGATGACCACTGGAAAAATGATAACAAAGTTAGCTGAGTAGAATCTCAAATATTAAGCAATTTCATTTTATGGTTGCCTACATGCTGAGGTGATTTCTTTCTGTTGTTTTTTTTTTTTTTACTAAAAGCAAGTAATATTTTTCACAAATCAATTTTTCCTTTTCATCTTTTGTTAGATAAATGATCATTTCCTCTGAAAAAAATTCTGATACATATATATGCTTACAATGTTTTTTCTGTTTTACTCAACTACTTATCTGATCTAATTAGGACACTAATATGTATTGATTTAAACATTTTACAGTGTAATTCTTTTTTTTCCATGACAAAGCAGACCAAGTTTTCATTAAAAAATATCATCAATGCTATCATTTCTCCAGAAGTGATTGAAAATGACTGCATTTCAACATTTGTAATTCATATAATTTTCAATAACCTGAAGGAAATACAAAATTATTACTTTAGAATGCATACTGATATTAAGGCTCTGTGAAGTGATGAATGAAAAACAGATCACTGTTCAAAGACTAACCCCATGATTTTAATGATTTTGGACCTTTTCATAAATTGGTCACAAGAAAACAATATGGAGGCAAATGGTAATTTCAGTATTTCTAAATGAAGAAGGCAGACTGTACTTGCATGACAAAGAATTCTATCTTAGAAAGCAGTGGCTAGGAATAATATTTAACCACATTAGGTAGGAAATTATCAGAATAACTTGTCAGGTTATGCTGTGGAATTTTTAAAACATGGATGGAATTTTTTTTTCCCCCAAGATACATTCTTTGTCAAAGAAACTGATTCAGGGAAGGTAGTCTAGACTGTACAAAAGCTAAATAAAAATGTTAATTGTGTTTTCTTTCTATTTAAAATTCAGAAGTGTAGCAAACATTTTATTAAAAAAGAAAACAAACAAACTCAGATGATATGCTGAAATCTTTTCTAGTATGGTTCTGTATTGTTTTGTGTTTTTCAAAATGCTTATTTTTCTTTTTAATCAAAATCAGTGAGAATCCATTTCTGAAATCACATTAACCAACCCCTGTTCCTTATATTCTTCTTTGAAAGCATCTATTTTTACTTATATTTTAATTGTATCGTGTTCAACTCTGGTGGATTTTAATATTATTTCCTAACAGTCTTTGTGGTTTATATTTCTTAATTAAAACTTGAATTCTTAACGGTACCATTAATTTTCACTTTAACTGGGAAGTTTCCTATGCTTGAATGATGGGCACACATTAAATTCTGTTTCCTTCTAAAAGAAGAATGCAAGATTTATTTTATTTTTATTTTATAAAAATCCAGTATTATAGTTTATTACATGTTTCATGGTTTTCCATATTTATTCCCCAACAAAAATGTAGTTTTTTTCAAGTATCAAAAGTATTCTGGGTTTCTGAGCATGGCAAAGTTAGTTTGAACTGACCTTGTTTTCTTTTTCTTCCCAACATTATCATCTGTATCAATCACACACTGTCATTTCTTTTTCCTTACAGTCTTTGTATCCCAGTTCATAAAAATTTACCCTGGCACTTATCACTACTAATCGGTATCTTGCTGGGATTGTAAATATTTTTTATTTGCACCATAACTATACCTTTCCACCTTTCTTTTATATAGATTGTACTAATCTCTATTGACATCCCAGTTATAAGAATCTTCTCACCAGGCTTCAATTATGCCCACAAGATCACAGCCACCATTATTTAGTGGCATTTTTTTTTTTCAGTTCTCTTTGCTTGTTTCTCATCCTTCTAACATTGTGTACAGGCACTCTAATACGGATGTCTTTTGATTCTTCATGTTTGATTCTTTGACAAATACATCTTCTGATTTATTACTGTGATATTAAAGGTGCCAAAAGCCTAGCAGAACTCAAAGGACTAGATTTTTATAATAGATAATATTTTAAGGATAATAAACTCTACAGTTATGTAATGTACAAAAAAAACCCCAAACAAACAAACAAACAGAAAACCCCACCAAGCTTTCTTGCTTCAGGGTTTAATCAACTGCTAGCTATCTCTCTGTAGAAATAAAATTCCCTTAACACAGAAGTATCTCTTAAGGCATGTAAAATTCACTATTGCTCCTAATACAAGCTGTGGGAGTATCCCAGCATTTTTGAAACTAAGACTTATTTGGTGTCTAACTTCATGCACCTATTTCTAAGGATTTTAACCTACAAGTTGGGAAGTCCTGTTGTGAAATTATGCAGTGAAATTAACTGACAGCATTATAAGTTATGTTGTGATGTGGAAATAAGAGAAGCTTGACACGAGAATTTTCTTTCTCAGAAATATTTTGGATAATATTGTTGCTGCTCCATGTGCAAAATATGGGAGTGAATTCACTGAAATGTGACTACAAAAAGTCAGTACATATATCTATGTCCTGGCTATCTCTGTCATTTCTTCCTCCACATAAATAAACTGTTTGCACACTTAGAGCTTCTATTCACTGTAGAATTTTTAATTTCTACTGTGGATGACAGTTACGTCAAAAGATGCTTTTAGCTGATAGTTGGGGTTTGTTTCATAGTCAACATGTAGTATCCATTCAAACAAGAAAAAGCTTTTTCTCCATATGAATTACTTCATTTACATTCTTTATCAAAGCCCCTTTGTTTACAGACAAGGGTGTCATAGGTATGGCAGTAAAATATTTTTATTATAAACCTGGGCTTATTTTTTTGAGTATTTGCTCCTTACAATATACTGTATTACATATACTACTTGTGGGAATTTTAACATTATCAAAGACAAACTGTGTCACATTATTCTGAACCAGAATTTTCAATTTCACATGTATTTGAAATAGCAAATTATGATTTATTTATTTTTTTAATGCTATGTACAGATAAGAGGATCCATTTTGTCCTTCCATTATAAGGTAGCTGCTAAACCATCTTGCGTTTCTTTCTACTGAATGTGTGGTCATTCATCAGTCTAGAGTGGTGTGTGGTCATTCATCATCTGTATAAGATCGAAGTCGATGCTACCCTTTTCATTCTCCAAATATTGGATCGATCACTATGTCTAAATATAGACAAAAAATCTTAAGCATAGTCTATGTATATACAGAAAGCTAGTGAACAGATATGATAAACAGCCTGACAGAATATTGAAAGTCATATATGAATAGAAGCTGTGGAAAATCAGGCTCACCCAGGCAAAATTTTTATATATATCTATATATATATCTATATATTTATCATCCTCTGGAAATACTTATCTTTTTTACTGACCTCAGGGAGACCTTATAGTAGCTAAACTGCTAATTTTGATACCTTTAGATAGTTATCAAAGGATATCAAAGGTGAAAGGTGATAGAATAGGTGAAATGCATATATAGGTGGGTAGGTGAAAAGGATAAGTGAAATAAATCCAGAGTGCAGAAAGTGATGATGGCATTTCTGCAATACTTACGCTAAGCTAAATCTTAAAAATGTGTGTCTATGGCTCTGAATACATAGTTATCCATATAGGCATACTTGTCTACATTCTCACAATGTGGACTGATTATTCTAACTGATTAATTACCAGCTGAAAGTTGACTCCTATAGAATAAAATTACTAAGGTTAATGACTCCCTGGGGCCTGGGTTAAGGACATCACTAGGAAACTTCCTAACCTGGTATGGCCCTCTGACTATTACCCATTATTGCTCTTCCATGTGGGTGGCGATGAAGCCACAACGCATAATCCAAGGGCAATCAAAAGAGACTTTAGGCATTGGGATGGTTGGTAAGGGGATCTGGGACACAGGTATTTTTTCCCTCTACCCTTCCAGTTGCGGACAGTGACATTGGAAGAAAGAGACAAACCCAGTCTATTAAAACATGGCTCTGTAGCCAGTGTCTCTGCCACAATTTGGGGGTTTTCAATAATGGGATGGACTACATGGCACCAGGCATCCTGGCATCAGATGAGATTCACCTTTCTGAAAGGGGAAAGAGGGACTTTGCTCATGAGCTAGTGGGGCTTATTGACACAGCTTTAAACTAGACTTGAAGGGGGAGGGGGATAATATCAGGCTTGCTAATAACAAGCTGTGGGACAACACGCCAAGGTTAGAGGGACGGGGTACTAGCAAGGGCCCTCAGCCTGTTGCTCTGAGACATGCTGGGTACACTGGAGCACACCTAAAGCCTTACGGAGATGAACCAGGGGCTCCCG
The DNA here is from genome assembly GCF_947461875.1 of Haliaeetus albicilla. Taxonomy (NCBI): domain Eukaryota; kingdom Metazoa; phylum Chordata; class Aves; order Accipitriformes; family Accipitridae; genus Haliaeetus; species Haliaeetus albicilla. The sequence continues at coordinate 21,593,161 of NC_091497.1, forward strand.
AGGTAATAGCAGCCAACAGGGAAACACTGGGGAAATACCTTAAAGGCATTAAGGTGTGTTCGTCTAAGAAGGTGACATGGTCAAGAGTCCAGCTGAAGTGCCTCTTCACAAATGCGCACAGCATGGGCAACAAACAAGAATTGGAAGCCACCGTGCTGCTAGAAAGCTATGACCTAATTGCCATTACTGAAACTTGGTGGGATGAATCCCATGACTGAAGTGCGGCTATCGATGGCTACAGGCTGTTCAGAAGGGACAGGCGAGGAAGGAGGGGTGGAGGGGTTGCCCTCTACATCAGGAAATGGATAGATTTTAAAGAGCTGTCTCTGAAGAATAGCCATGAGCACGCTGAAAGCTTATGGGTAAGAATTAGAGACTGAGGCAACAAAGAAAACCTTGTGGCTGGCGTTTACTACAGGCTGCCTGATCAAGTGGAGCCTATTGACAAGGTCTTATTACTCCAGCTGTAGGACGCATCGCACTCGCAGGATCCCATCCTGCTGGGGGACTTCAAACACCCCGAAATCTTCTGGAAAAGTAGTACAGCAAGCAGTAGACAATCCAGGAGACTCCTGGAGTGCATTGAAGATGATTTTTTAAGCCAAGTGATAGACAGCCCTACCAGAGGGGATGTGTTACTGAACCTAATGGTCACCAATGCAAGTGAGCTAATTGGTGACGTCAAGATTGGAGGCAGCGTGGGCTGCAGTGATCATGCACTGGTGGAGTTCACAGTCTTGAAGGATATTGGTCAGGTGAAGAGTAAAGTCAGGACCCTGAATTTTAGGAAGGCAAACTTCCAGCTATTGAAGGAGTTAGTCAATAGGAATCCCTGGAAGACTGCCTTTGGCAACAAGGAAGCAGAACAGAGCTGGCAGATGTTTAAGGACGCTTTCCATAGAGCTCAAGAGATCTCAGTCCCCAGGTGTAAGAAATCAGGAAGGGAAGGCAAGAGACTGGCCTGAATGAGTCGGGACCTGCTGGTCAAACTAAAGGGCAAGAAGGAAATGCACAGGCAGTGGTAGCAGGGGCAGGTATCCTGGGAAGAGTATAGAGAAGCTGCCTGGTTGTGTAGGGATGGGGTCAGGAAGGCCAAGGTGCAGCTGGAGATGGAACTTGGCAAGGGATGCAAAGAATAATAAGAAGGGCTTCTACAGGTATGTCAGCCAGAAAAGGAAGGTCAAAGAAAGCATACCCACCTTGATGATCAAGACTGGCAAACTGGTAACAACAGACGAGGAGAAGGTTAAAGTACTCCACAACTTCTTTGCCTCAGTCTTCACTGGCACTCCTCTTGAGTGAACGGACCACAAGACAAGGACTGGGGGAGCAAAGTCCCTCCCACTGTAAGAGAAGATGAGGTTCATGACCACCTGAGGAACCCAAACACACATAAGTCTGTGGGACCTGATGAGATGCATCCCAGAGTCCTGAAGGAATTGGCTGACATAGTTACCAAGCCACTCTCCATGATATTTGAAAAGTCATGGCAGTCAGGTAAAGTCCCCAGTGACTGGAAAAAAGGGAAACACTGCGCCCATTTTTAAAAAGGGTAGAAAGGAGGACCCTGGGAACTACTGCTGTCTCAGGCTCACCTCTCTGCCTGGGAAGATCATGGAACACGTCCTCCTAGAAGCTATGCTAAGGCACATGGAGGACAGGGAGGTGATTCAAGACATCCAGCATGGCTTCACCAAGGGCAAGTCCTGCCTGATCAACCTAGTGGCCTTCTGTGATGGAGTGACTACATCAGTGGACAAGGGAAGAGCTATGGATGTCATCTCTGTGGACTTCTGTAAGGCCTTTGACATGGTCCCCTACAACATCCTTCTCTCTAGATTGGAGAGATATGGATTTGATAGATGGACTGTTAGATGGATAAGGAACTGGCTGGATGGTTGCATCTGGAGGGCAGTGGTCAACGGCTCAGTGTCCAGATGGAGATCAGTGGCAAGTCGTGTCCCTCAGGGGTCTGTATTGGGATCAGTACTGTTTAATGTCTTCATCTATGACACAGGCAGTGGATCGAGTGCACCCTCAGCAGGTTTGCAGACAACACCAAGCTGAGTGGTGCAGTTGACACACCTGAGGGACAGGATGCCATCCAGAGGGACCTGGACAAGTTTGAGAAGTGGGCCTATATGAACCACATAAGGTTCAACAAGACCAAGTGCAAGGTCCTGCATCTGGGTCAGGGCAACCCCCAGTATCAGTACAGGCTGGGGGATGAAGGGATTGAGAGCAGCCTTGTCGAGAAGGGCTTGGGGGTACTGGTGGATGAAAAGCTGCATATGAGCCAGCAATGTGCACTTGCAGCCCAGAAGGCCAATTGTATCCTGGGCTGCATCAAAAGCAGCATGACCAGCAGGTTGAGGGAGGTGATTCTGCTCCCCTACTCTGCTCTCATAAAACCTCACCTGCAGTACTGCATTCAGCTCTGAAGCCTCAGCACAGGAAAGACATTGACCTGTTGGAGCGGGTCCAGAGGAGCACCACAAAAATGATCAGAGGGATGGAACACCTCTCCTGTGAGGAAAGGCTGAAAGAGTTGGGGTTGTTCAGCCTGGAGAAGAGAAGGCTCCAGGGAGACTTATTGCAGCCTTTCAGTACTTAAAGGGGGCTTGTAAGAAAGATGGGGACAAACATTTTAGCAGGGCCAGTTGCAATAGGACAAGGAGTAATGGTTTTAAATTAAAAGAGTGTAGATTTAGACTAGATATGAGGAAGAAATTTTTTTGTGACGAGGGTGGTGAAACACTGGCACAGGTTGCCCAGTGTGGTGGTAGATGCCCCATGCCTGGAAACATTCCAGGTCACATTGGACAGGGCTCTGAGCAGCCTGATCTGGTTGAAGATGTCCCTGCTCATTGCAGGAGGGTTGGACTAGCAGACCTTTAAAGGTCCTTGCCACCCCAAACTATTCTATGATCCTATGATTCTATGATAATGGTAAACAAAAGTAGAACTTGGCACTGGACTCATACTAGTAACCCTCACATTCAAAGCTTTATTTCTTCATTAAATCATACTGTCCTCGGTGCTTGAAATTAGCAGTTAACAGCTTTATTTTGCTTATTTAGCTTATATATCACATCTTTTTTTCATATCATAAGTCAAACGCAAAATGAGGCATTGAGCCAAATGTCTTTGCTTTCTCTTATAACACTTAGACCTCTTACAGTATTTACACAGTAAGCTTTTTATTTGTTTCTTTTTTAAAGAATCTGCTAACTACTGTATGAAATATCATTTGAAGTGGCTAGCTCTGTTTACCCCATCATACTCAGTGAAATCTATATTCTGTGTGTTTCCAGTGTTGGAAATTAGAGAAATAAGGTGATCTTTGATCTTGTGGTGCATGTACATTCTCCAAGGCCTATAGATGTTAAAAGGCTGACACTCCCCTTGCTCCAGTTAGCTATACTATAATAGGTTTCAGTGTTTTTTGCCACTGTTATTCTGCAGGTGACAATAACAGTTATGATGGCCCCTATTTCATGGTATCACAGCTATTATTGACAAAAAAGGAAATGAATTCTAGTTCTTTCTTAAAAAAACCCAAACAACAAACCAGCAAAATTATTTACTGTTTTGGCTATCATTTTTTATCGTTCTGTAGGAATCTTCGATTTGTCAGAAATGAAATCATAACCTCTTTCTCTAAGAGAAAACAATTTTTTCCTACTGTTATTCCACCATTCAACATTTCCATCTGGGATAGTTTGTGCTTCCCGGTTAATTTTGTGATTGTCCTTAGGACCTTTAATCTTAGGTCCTTAGGAGTTCCTTAGGACCTTTAATCTAATCTGCATTGTGCCCTGCTGAGTTCAACTCATATAGAGAAAAACTCAGGCATTGAAAATAATACATTTTCATAATACACTTTTATCTTTCCAGCACCAGGACCTCTACATCACTTTTTACAAATAATTCTGATCAAGTGTACTAAGTAGTACAAAAAAAATTTAACTGGCTCTATCAAGAAATCAAATAATGAGACGAAAATTCTTTGTTCTGTTTTTCTATCTGTAAAAACTTTGTGCAAACCCATCAGAGATAATCATCATTCGCTAATTTCAACTGAGTTGTAATCTAGTTGATTTCAATGGTTTAACCTATTCTCTATATTTCAGGCATTAATAAGGAAATATCATAGAATCATAGAACCATAGAACAATTCAGCTGGGAAAACATCAGGAGGTCTCTAATCCAACCTCCTGCTCCTGGCAGGCTCAGCTCTGAGGTCAGACAGACATCTCTGGGCTTCATCCAGCTGGGCTTTGAAAATCTCTAAGGACAGAGACTTCATATCCTCTCCCAGGACCCTGTTTTACTACTTCACTGTCTTCACTATAAAAAAGTTTTTCCTTATATCAAATTTGCCAATGGCTCTGGTTCCACTGCCATGTATTTATAAACAGTGAAGTAAACTACTAGAGCTTGAATATCTCAAAAAGGAATAGATTTTTTTTTTTTTCCTTTCTAGTTTACTTACTTCTCTGAAGTCCAATGTTTTGGTGTGTCACTTTCTAAATTTGCCACTGTGAAGAGTCTAGATCCGTCTTTTTTATAACCTAATCTTAGGTACATATTTTGGATGTGTGTTGTTACATCTCCCCAAAGCAGTCTTTTCTCCAGACTGGACAAGCCCAGTCCCTCAGCCTCTTTTCACAGGACAAGTGCTCCAAACTCAACCATTCTTGTGGCACGTCCTTAAAACTGCCCCAGGTTATTGATAAATTCCCTGTATAGGGGTGCCCAAAATTGAACTCATAGATATGATCTCATGAGTGCTGAGTGATCCCTTCCCCAACCTGTTGTCTCTGCTCCTATGAATACAGCTGTGGACACTGTTGGCCATCCCTGCTGCTAGGGTGCACTGTTGGCTCATGTTCGGCTCACTGCTCCCGTAAGACCCCCAGGGCCTTTTCCGCAGAGGTGCCCACCAACCCACCTGTCCCCAGCCTGTACTTCTGCAGGAGGTTAGTCCATCCTTAGCAAAGGACTTTTGAATTTGTCTTTGCTGAATTCCTGTGGTTCCCATCACCCATTCCTTCAATCTCTCTACTTGCCTCCAAATGCCAGCCCTGCACTTGAGCTTATCAGCTGCATTCACAGTGCAGTCTTGTCTTCAAACTTGACTAAGATTCACTCCATGGTCTCCTCCATGGATATTAAATCTGACAGGCTCTAGTATAAATCCTGTCAACAGCCTCCAAATGGAATATGACTCCATTATTAATTCCATTAAACTGATTCCATTAAATGGAATAATCTCATCCTCTGTAAGTTTAATAGCCTTTCTTGGAAGACAGTTGCTGCTTTTTATTAAACCTTGAATGTGAATCTACTATACACTGTTGGTTTTAGTATGTGTAGTGACAGTAATTAATTTCAAGGGAGCTTAGGTTCTCTCTGATCAAGCCCAGCAGAGCAGTAGATCAAGATCAGTACTTGGTATATGCCAGACCTATGAAGATGACTTGCGTCCACAGAGCATATAGATTTGTGGTAGGTATCTGTATATAGCCAAGTGTTTTAACAAATTTTAATTTTGTAGATTAGAATTTTTTAATCTCCATTGTTATTTGGTAGTTTCACAAAGTTGTTTTGAAGCAATATTTTTAGGGAACACCTTATATTACTCCTTGGCAGTTGTCAGGAACTCCTTTGATCAAAATTATTTCTGCCCTAAATTCTCTTTTCAGAGTCATTATTTTTCTCTGTTGAGAATTAGCTTATTTCATTGAGATTTAAACAGTGCTACATATCAGTATCTTAACTAGAAAATACTTCATTTACCTTTCATAAAAGAGCTTACTCCTATTCATCTTCCTCATTTTTATCTTTCAGCATTCCAATCAATTTCTTTACCTATTTTAAAATTGTCATTTGTCAATTACAAGATGTAACTAGTCCTGGAAGATATTTTTCAATATCAACTTTTATTTCCTTTTCTTTCTGCTTTAAAACAAAAAAAGATTTTGAAATACCATGAGGTAATTCTGCTATTATCTTTATGTTCTTACATTGTCTTATATCTACAATATACTGCCAGAGTTGCAGCATTAGCATATCACCATCAATATGATCTAGTTAGTTTATGGAGTTCCACAAAGCTATGAATTTTAAAAGAAAGTAAATAATTCTAAGGCAAGGAAAACCAATAAATAAATCTAAATTTGCCCATGTTGTTGTTGAAACCATGACCAACAGTAAACATTTTATTTTCTGCAATAAATATAAAATTTTGTTTGTTTTCTCCAGTCATTCATCTTTCTTCATTTATTTCCTTCCTTCCTTTCTTGCACTCCTGGGTTTTCATAGCTGATTGAACCTTTGATTACAGGTAGTGGCTCATACAAGTTGTATTATGTCTATTGCAGTGTATAGACAGACTGGATTTCACAGTTTTGTAAGAATCCAACGTAACATACATTATTAAATTTCTCCAAATTATTATAAAAATTTCTGATTTCAGTATAGTAATGACTATTAAAACCTGGAAACCTTCTCTTTGATTGCTTATGTATGAATTCTGTTTGTCTGATCTCTAGACTCAATATTACAGCGCAGGTCTATAAATTATTTAATGACCTGTTAGTTTTGAAGCAATTAGTTGTGTTGGGTGATTGCTTTGTTATGTTTTGGTGCTTGACAGTTACCTCTCTTTTCTTCTTGTAGCATTGCAGGAAGCTATGCACAATTGCACTTGCATGACAGTGTGCAAACTCGAGTTGCATTTCCCTATCCAGTAGGCAACTGCATGCTGTCTTGTTAGCAGTCTAGCTAAAAGCATTAAAATCTTCATACCTGCTCATACCAATAGATATTTATGTCTTGCTTACTTCAACTTTTGTTTTTGTTATATACAACCAAATAAAATGATAAGGTTGTATTTATAAACAGTGAAGTAAACTACTAGAGCTTGAATAACTCAAAAAGGAATAGATTTTTTTTTTTCCTTTCTAGTTTACTTACTTCTCTGAAGTCCAGTGTTTTGGTGTGTCACTTTCTAAATTTGTCACAGACTAAGTGACAAAAATGCATGGTCTAGATCCTAGCAGGTTACTTTTTAGGTCATGTTCATCAATTATTCACTAGCTTCATTAATCACAATTATGCTAGCACTGCCATTAGCAGAAAGTGCATACACTTTTCTTTTCCTTACTGAAATAAAGTTGGTAAAGGATAAACATCTGAGATTTCAAGGTACATTGTCATTATTCTGCTTTAGGTGTCCACTCAATACACAATAGTATCTCTTATAGATATTAAATCCATGGATTGATATGCACTTTCTTCCATTTTATGTTGCCATCATTTAGCAATTGTTTGACATAGTCATTGATCAGTTTTATATGTTTTCTCCAAGGTGTAAAGGATGCAGCTTTTATATCTTTTATTTGGTTAACACAGTTCTGGACAAATACTTGGAGAAATTATATTAGTGCATCTTTTAAATTATACATCTTTCAGATAATAATGTACTGTGTAATTATGTGTATGCTATGTGTAATGCAGTTTGTATGTACTTTGGACCTCAGATCTCACAATGTCCAAACCTCCTTTTGTCTATTTTGTTTAATAAACATTATTAGTATCATTCCTGTGGATAAATGCCACATCACCCTGTGAAGCATTATTCAGTTTACGATGTATCTGGCAATGCATGTATGTAGATACCTGCATGTAAATGTTCTAGTTAGAAAAAATGTAAATCAGCTCTCCATTTTCTATCCTCTGTAGAGAAGTTCTTTCTAGTGCCCTCTAGAAATTTGACAGCAATTATACTTCTCTGCTTTACTAACTTAAAAAGAATACTTGCTCTGTTTTAACTTGAATTCTGTTATCAATTCAGAAAAACACAGAAGGAAGAAGAAAGGTAATATACCTAAGTCTTTAGTGAATGATGAGCATAGTCCTGCCATAAAGTATTGCAGAAAGTACAGGTTCTGGATGATGACAGGAAAGATAGGAGAGACAGACTGTTCGATATTGACATGATTTGGCACAGAGATAGATTATTTTTTTTAGTTTATTTGCCACTGGTATCTTCCTTCACTTGTGTTCAAATGCGAAGTCTATCACTGAAGAAAGAAGAAAAAGGAAGACTCAGAAGAACTAGAAATTGTAAGGTTTCTGAAGGTTCTGAAGATTCCTATGATGCTAGAGATAAAGATTTAATGAATAAAGAAAATAATCGCTGGTAAAGAATACATTCTCAAATAATGAAAGAATTCTACCAGCTACATAAGCTCAGAATTTAAAATCAAGACTTAATATTCAGGCCTGGAAGTCTGAAATAAAAAGTTATATCACAACTGTTTTCACCAAGAAATAACATTTGGAAAACAGAACATCCTTTCACTTACTGTTTGAAAAAAGTAGTCTGTGTTCACCAATGTGTTCAATCATTCTAATCTTACCTTGTTTTTATAATTGCTACTAATCCTCCTGTCACTGATACCAAGACTACAGGCTTATCGTTTCCCAGATCCCCATAATCCTTTTTTAAAGACTGATATCATATTGGCTACCCTCCAATCTTTAGGTAGCAAAAAAGTGTAAAGTAGAAGGCTACCCATAGCTATTCAACTATTTTAATTCTGAATTTTTAAAAAAAATTGTGTGTGTAGTATATGTAGACCTGGGAGTTTGATAGCATTCATTTTGTTTTTTTACACCATAATCTCTTCAATAGTTACTTCAGGCAATCTGCCAACTCCTGCTCAAAAAGGTTTACTAAAGGTGTTTATTTGACAGTGGACACCAAAACAAAGAATTCATTTTGCTTCTCTGCAATATCAGTGACACATCTGAGTACTACCTTTTTACCCTGGTCAACAGCTGGATCTACAGAATGTCTGACAGGCTTTTGGCTCCTGATGAATTGGAAGGAATTATTAGTATTATTTATTGCATTGATTAGTTTCTTGAACTAGTCACTCCTCTTCTGGCCAAGTGTCCGATATCCCTATCATGCTGATTTGATCATTTAAGGATAGATATTCCCATTCCTCTGTCTCTATCTATTAATCAGATTTCCAGCATTCTTACAAATACACTTTTTCATATGTTTCTTGTCACTATATTAAATATCACTTATTTTGTTCTTAATTTCATATTTTAATGTCTTAGTTTTCTGACTTTTTTTCTGTTGATGATACTGAGTTTTCAGCTTTTTCTTGTCAGAAATGACTTTACAGAATTCATCCCAACCATTCACAGGGTCATGAAATTTGTAATGGTTGACTGTGCTTTGAGTTTTCATTTTGAGCAAGATCTGTAGTTCAAAGTAATACATAGATTTTGCAAACAAACTTTATCAACGCTGTGCTAAGTCAGTGGGGCACAAACTCTGTCAATGAAAGTCACATGTACTATGAAGAAAGAATTCATTTTACTCAATTCCTTGTTCTATAATGTAACAGAATGCAAGTCTATCATATGTCGCTATATGTGCTCAACCTATCATGACATGCAATATTCACAGATACTTTTCAGGAGACATAACATGCACATGTAATGTGACTGGACATATAGTAATCTGAGGGCAGAAACACGTCATGTGACAAAGTATGAAACTCTGACCCATATGACCTGCTTAAGAGCACTTAAAATGGATCTTCAAAAGGGAAGAGAACAGAAAAGGTAAAGGATCTCTGATAATTTATCAGGCTTGCAGCCAGCTGCCTTCTTGTCTTTGGGGTGTATCTGAAAGAAAAAGGCAAAATGGAATGTAATGAGAGTTAAGTAAATAGCTCTGCCAAAGCATATCCAAGCAATGCACTAACAGCTGACTACTCCTGAATTTAAAGATGAAATCCGCAATCAAGTAAAAATAATTTATATACCTCATTTACCAAAGGGTTTGAAAGCATAGGCTAATCTGAGAGAGTTATTGTGTTGTTCCCACAGAGTGTAGGAAAGGCAGTTAAAGTTTTCCCAAATAACATTCAGCTGAATAAAGTCATCAGAATATTTTAGTAGCATGCTCTATCATTTTAAGCCATCCAGAGTCCTTATATGCTTTTTTTAGTTGCTCATGCACACTTTGGGCAGCCATTGGTTAAGGAAGCAAATAGGCTGTTTGGGTATCTTAAAAAAGCAATGGAAAGTAATATAGAAAATATTATTTTAATATTGCTTTACATTTTTCAAAGCAACTAAACACCACATTTACCTTTGCAAATACATGTATGTTCTACATAGCCCCTAGTTAAAATAGTAAATATGATACTTTTTTGCTTTAGAAAGGAATATCACGAGTACATCACATTTTGCATACTGTCATGCAACCTAATCCATGAAAGTAAATAACGGCAACCTGGAATCTCATTCAGCTTGCTTTACCCCTGAAGCACTACTTATGAATTAAAGTGTTCTTTAGCACGAGAAGAGATGTTAGAATTAAAGAATACAACCCTCCTTTATTTTCTAAACACCTTTTTTGTGCTGAAGGAGGGAAGGAAAGCATGTTGATTCACTTACTCTGATTTAGGTGTTTGCACATTTTGAATCTTGAAGAGAATGGCCAGGATCATAAGTTGAGGGCAGCCTTGGCTGCAGTGACCATGAGATGGTGCAATTCAGCATCCTGAGAGAAGGGAGTAGGGCAACTAAAATCCTAGAAGGGGGATGTACTACAGCACTGACAGCAGGAATCCCATGGGACATATCCTTAGAGAGAAGAGAGGGCCAGGACAACTGTTTGATTTTCAAGGATCACCTCCTTCAAGCTCGGAAATGGTCTGTCCGGATGAGCTGAAAGTCAAGCAAAGGTGGCAGGACGCCTGTGTGGATGAACAGAAAACTAAAAGTCAGATGTAAAAAGGAAGCATACAAGACATAGAAAAAAGGACAGATGACCCAGGAGGAATACAGAAACATTGTCCAAGCATGGAGGGATGAGGTGAGGTAAGCTGAAGGCCATCTGAAGCTGAAGCTGTGGTGAGAGACATGAAGGACAACAACAAAGGCTTCTTCAGGTGCCTCTGCAGCAAAAGGAAGACTGGGAAAAGTGTGGACTAGATCCCGAATGGGATAGGGGAGCTGGTGACAAAGGAGACAGAAAATGCCAAGATACTCAATGTCTTCTTTGTCTCAGTCCTTAGTGGTAAGACTAGCTTCAGGAATCTTAGGCCCTGAAATTAGGAAACTTTTGAGCAATGAAGAATTACCCTCGTTTTAGGAAGTTCACATTAGGGAACATATAAATAAACTGGACATACACAAGTCCATGGAACGTAACAGAAGAGACATTCACAGGAATGCTGGTTGATGTCACTGTGAGACCAGTCTTTACTGTGTTTGAGAGAACATGGTGAGCAGGGGAGGTTTCTGAGGTCTGAAAATGGGAAAATGTCACTCCTATCTTCAAGAAAGCCAAGAAAGAGGATCCACGGAACTCCAGGATGAACAGCCTCACCTCGATGCCTAGGAAGGTGATAGAAAAATTAATCCTGGAAAACATTTCCAAGAGATGAAAGACAAGAAGGTAACAGAAAGTAGTCAGTATGGATTTACAAACGCAAAATCATGCCATACCAACCTGATTGCCTTTTAGAATGTAGTGACTGGCTAGGTGGATGGCTTGCTGGAGAGCAGTAGATTTTTATTTCAGTAAGGCTTTTCTGCTGTTTCCCATAATGTTTTCACTGACAAGCTGATGAAGTGTGGAGTAGATAAGTGTACATTAAGGTGGACTGAATGCTGGATGAACTGCCAGGCCCAGAGGATAGTGATCAGCAGCATAAAGTCCAGCTGAAGGCCAGTCTCTAATGACGTACTCCAGAGCTTAATACTGAGGCCAGCTTGATGCTGTCTGGAAATTCAATGAGAGTGCACTCCATCTCCTCTTCCAGGTCATTGACAATGATGTTAAACAGGAGAGGTTCCAGAACAGACCTGTTCCAGAACAGACAGTGCTGCTCCAGCTGTACAAATCATTAACCAGTACCTTTTGAATTTGACAATCCAGCCACTTTTTCACCCATCTAGTAAATCCTTCCATCTAGACTGCAATCTGAGATGTCAGCTTGGATGTGCTTTTTGTGTTATTTAACTGTGGCTTAAAGAAGGGAAATGAAGTTCAGAAGAGAAGGTAAAGACTTGTTCTCTCCACAGAGTTGATGAGAACAGGGTTTGCCACTCAGTTAGAAGGGCCTTGTAAGATCATTAATAGCCTTTGATAATTATCTTTGAAAGTAGCTTTGATAATTTCTCAAGCCCACAGAAAGTCCTTATATGAGGAAACTATTTCAGAAACCATACACTTTTCATTATTTTTCTTTCAAATTGATAGTTTTGCTTGATCAACACAAGAGTGAGTTGCACCATTTTGGGTGGATATAAATACTCTGTTTCAAGTTTGTACAGAAGAAAACCCCTCTACTAGAACAATGTTTTATGGTATCTGAACATACCTTTTATGATACTTTTACAGTTAGAAATTACAAAACACATACAATTATCCAGTAGTGTGAAGATGAGATTATATCTCAAAATGAACAGGCCCAGAGATAAGAGAGTAACTTCCAGTGATTATTTTCTGATTATTTTGTGATGGCAGTGTGTTGCAAGCAAGTTTCAGTCTGATGCAGGGAACAAGCACTTTATATGCTGGTCCCAATAGATGTGCCACTTTGGATAAAGTCTGCAGATTTCTGTCTTCCCCAGCCACTTGTGACTATTCATTCAATCCTTATCCTCAAGCCTGGATTTTGCTTGTAGCAGTGGATGCTTCAAACTGCTTGTTTACTGACAGGGTGCTGAAGTATGTTGAAAAAACTGAAATGAACTTTGCTTTTTGGATCAACTTCTAAGGAGGCCAGATGACATAAAAGTGACACTATGAGGGCAGAGAAATCATCTCTGAATACATATTAGAAGCAAGTATTGCTTATTTGTATTTGCAAAAGTGCAACTAAAGTATAGCTATTGTACTAATATTTTTTATGTGACAGCAATGAAAGAAAATTATTAACTCAGAATCTGACAGATTTTGTTTGTTTGTTTGTTTGTTTTTAACAGCTCTACTAACATTATTTTCCCCAATACTATGACAACATTCTATAGTATTTATCATGCACTAAATGTTGTCCTAGGAGAAAAGAAAAAAAAACAATCAAACAAAAATAACTTGTACTTTATGTTTTAAAGTGGGTCTACTAATGTCTATTTCTATTTTACAGACATACCAAAATTTGATATTAAACTGTTTAGTATTTCTTAAAATACAGAAATAAAGCTGGGGGTTTTCTTCAGGGAAAAGTAAAAGCTGACATGTAGAAATGAGGAGAATGTGATAGTTATACCAAATAGCAGGTACTCCTGCTGTACTATTTTCCATTAGAAGGGCAGACATTTCCCTTATTAAAAAAAAAACAAAAAACAAAACAACAAAAAACTCCCACAAAAGACAATATACATTACCAATATTAAAGTAAAAATTAAGGTTTCTAAACTAGATTTTGTTCGCTATAAATGGATGCAAGAGTACCTACTAAAGTTTGAATTTGAAGTATGTAACTGTTTGTCCACTGATTACAAATCTGTCAGTTATTGTCTTTCCCAATAGTACTTAAAATACAAACAAAAAAAATCAAACAACAAGAAAATCAAGCCAAACAAACTTTCAGACTCTTTATCTGTTTCTTCATTGTTTGGGGTTTCTTCTGTTTGCTTGTTTGTTTGTTCTTACTGAGTTACAGTCATAATCTATTAATATTTGGCTTAACTGAGTGACTGAGTGATGTTTTATTTGATATTGCTTCTCTCAAGGACTTACAGGAGAATCCAACTGCTTTTGCACTATTGACCATTCCCAGCATATTCCAAAATATTATCAAAAGTTCTTTCATCTCCAGGTAGCATCCCCAAATTAGAACCATTTCAGAATTTTTTATTCTTCTTATAATTTTACATTCTGTACTTATAGAACTATATATAAGGCACCTATTTGGGAAACAGGAGGAATTTACTAGTTTACAAATGAATGTAATTCAGTGTAAATCCAGGATGTGTTTATTCAATAGTGCATCCAGTTGTTTAGAAGACTTACTGTGGAATTTAATTGAGATGACTATAAAACTTTAAAGACGGATGTTGCCATGATCCTGACTAGAAGATCATTATACATCAAGGAGTTAGTAATCAGCCTAACAGTTAATCTGAATAGGCCCGGGTCTATACAGGTACTGCATGGCCTTCAGGCCCCTGTTGTGCTGTACCAATCCCTTGGACACTGGATGAACTCATCCAGCTCCTTGTAACAGAGGAGACTGCAGGCAGCTCCCACTCGGTACTGGTGATTACACCACCAGAGTGGCATTGACTTTGACAGTGCAGCAAGAAGTTCTTGTGCGAACATCCTTCCTGTTAGGCAGTAGAAATGGTGAAGAGAGTTATTTTGTTGCATGAAAATCCCTTAGCAGCTCCAATGACCAATCCTTGCTATGGATGGAGTCTGCATGGTGTTTTGCCCATGGATTGGAGACCTGTTCAGTGTTGCACAATTTGAGATTCCCAGCGTCTGAAGGGTCATAGTATTTGTACTATCCTCTCTTTCTTCACAATATTCCATCTAATAAATAGCATTTCAAATGATACTTCACAGAGACTGAGAGCCTTTCTTACTGGGATCATAACAGACCAGTGCCTCCTGGTCCAAAACAGATGTCTATGTCAGTGGTAGCACCTAACTTCGATGATACTTAACAGATGTATGTAGGCATTCCAGAGGGCTGTTCATCAGGCCTACCTTAAATGGTTGTCATAGAAAGAGATTATTCTCCCTCTGAAGAGAGCTTGCATTTTGGCTGAGCAGAAATGCAGACTACCGTGGCTAAATCAGACATATAGATCAAACTCTTACAGTCTAAACTTACATGAGACAACATTTATCCAAGGGTAGTGCCACATTTTCAAACTTGTATGACCATATGATCAACTACATCTGAAGATTATTACACAACACAAGAGTACATAACCTTCTCATGTTCTACACCAGTGAGTAGATTGAAAAGTCCAAGGCTGGGAAAAAACCCCCAAACCAAACCAAAACATGAACCCAAACCCAAAAAACTCCACTTTGTGAATTAGGAAAACTGTAACTCCATAATTCCATAACTTGCATTGAAGTATTTTGTTAGACAATCAAAATGTTTCAGACCACAGATGACAAGATTAAGGGCTGGACCTTGCATATCCTCTGTAGAATAATTACACAAAAGCTTGCTGTTGAATACATACTTGAAGTATTGTCCACTGAAAAAGGAATGCTTGCAGTTTTTAGTGGGTTGTAATCAAACCAGAACTAGTACCTGTAGAAATAGTTCACAAAGTCTTGAGAGATAATATGAAGAAAACAACAGCTATGCAAACATCTATATAAGACTGTAGGAAATTATAATGAAATCACCATGGTGATGTAAAATATATCCTAGGTAAGAAAGTGATAAATGAATCATCTGTAAAATACAGCCACAGTTTACAAGAAATATTAAATTATACTGGATTGTTGCAACTGAATATATGTATGTATATGCATACATATTGATCACTTAAGTAAATGCTGTGATCCAAATGTGTAAAAGACTGACAAATCAGGCCTGTTTCAAAAGTCAAAATGAGAATTTACTGGATTGACTTTCATTAACAGTACACTTAGCTAATGGTTAGTTCTTAGTTGTTATCATTCATTATCACCAAATATATAACGCAAGTTGTCTTTAACAAGGTTCTTGTAAATTATCTCAGAGCATAAAATGCCACAGGCAATCCTGTACAGTTAGCACTGATTTTTAGTCTTTGATGGTTTTTACTCACAAAAGTCAAAGTGATTAGGATTCAGAGATTTTTGAAGAGTGAAGCTGGAACTGAAGTGGGTATCTTCTTTCTTCCCCATCTTCCCTCTTATCATTGACATCTTATGTTCTTTGGCCTCCTTCCCAAGAGGGAGATAATCTCATCTATTCACGACATAGGTAATTTTGTTTTGGGGATCAGGACTTGTTCTGGTTTCACCAAGTACCTTGCTTATTGTGGTGAGTTGACTCCAGCCAGCAGCAAAACACACATCCTGCCTCTTGCTCACTACCCTCTCCTGCCAAATGGAGAGAACATAGAAGAAAGGTGAGAAGACTCATGGATCAAGATAATGACTCTTGAATAGGAAAAACAAAATCTGTGTGCATAGACAAAGCAAAGACAGGAATTCATTCACTACTTCTCACAGCCAGGCAGATGTCCAGCCACTTCCTGGGAAGCAGGGCCTTAGTACGCATAACTGTTGCTTGGGAAGACAAACACCATGACCACGAACGTCTCCTGCTTCCTCCTCCTTTCCCTGAGCTTTTTATTGCTGAGCATGACTTTATATGGTATGGAATACCCCTTGGCCAGTTTGAGTCAGCTGTCCTGGCTCTGTCCCCTCACAACTTCTTGTTCACTGCCAGCATACTTAGTGTGCGAGGTGGGAAAGAGAAACACTTGATGCTGTGCCAGCACTGTTCAGCAATAAGCAAGACATTGGTGTGTTATCAATATTGTTTTAGCCACAAATGCAAAGCACAGCACCATCCAGGCTAGTCTGAAGAAAGCAAACTCCATCCCAGCCAGACCCAGTACACTTACGCTGCAGGATTATCCAGGTTCCATTCGATGTTGCTCCTGCTTGTTCTAAGTGTTTTGCTCTTATTGTGCACGTGTTGTCCTGTACCCTGCTTGTGCACTTACACCAAAAGTCTCTATATGCCTCCTCACAGTTGCATTTTAATTGATGATTTAAGCTCAGCACTGTTACGGAATACAATTAGTAGTGTAACAATGTTATAAAGTGCTTATACACACTGACCTGATACTCTTTTTTACTGTAGTTAATTTTTGGTTTCAGGGGACGCAAAAATTCACTGTATCTTGCCGTCTGTTTCTACTTTGGCAGTACAACAGGCTTCTGCTCTGGCTATGGTGTCTACAAAAATGCTATGATAAATATGATAGAAGCAAATTCTACAATGAACATTGTTATGGATGCACGACTAACCAAATCCAACAGGTGTTAAAACTCAGATTTATTCTTCAGCAAAAGTTAGTTAGAAGTCCGGTAACATTTTATAAAACCACAGGTTCAATGATGTAAAGAGAATTAATACTACACGGCCAACTTAAGAATCCCTAAGATTTAAAGTGATGGCTCAAAACGCGCGTATCACTCCCCTAAAAGCTGGGGGCTCTCTCCCTCGAGGAGTTACCTCGGGTGGTGCCCCGACCCAAGGGGGAGTCCCCGACTGCAGACCCGCTGCTCCCAGGAGGACTGATTCCCACATGTCCTCCAGCGGGACCCCGTTTATACCCCTGTCGAATCTGACCTGTGGTCATTTAATCCTATTGGTCAGGAGGGTCACCTCTGTCTACCTGGCACATCTTGATTGGCCAGTTCAAATTTCAACCTGCGGCCCCCAGGGTTTCCTTCCCCTTCTCCCTCCCTGGAGAAGTTTCGTTTCCTGCTGGCGGGATGGTGGGGGCAGGATGTACTGCCACAAACATTCTGACTATTATTAAGCCAGATGACAAGCCCAAATTAAATTTGGTTTCTAAAGTATTTAAATTCCCATGGTCAGCTGTGTTCTTGGGTAAGTACAGGATCTTGGCAAGGGAGAAAGCCTGATCCCATTATTACCTCCCATAAAGTTGGTGGTTTGGGTTTTTTTTCAACCAAAGTGCATGTGGGAGGTATTAAAAATATCAAACTTTTTAAAGACTATTTGTTCAAATGTAGCAAACAGCTCAGCTTTCAACATAAAAAAAAACTGGTTTGGGGCTCATAGGCCCAAAAATGTTGTCTATCTTTGACCAACATAAAAAGCTTCACTGAAGAAACAATATTCAAGGTAATTACATGACTTAAAAAGAATTGAAAAAAAGTTATTTTAACTTCCTGTTGTTCTTAATTACCCCTATTCTAAAGTTAGTAGCAGAACTATTTGAATTAAATAGAAAAGATACCTCTTATAGTGACCTCCTATTAAGCTTTTGCAAAACAGATCAAGTAGCAATGTAATACCACACTGTATATCATACTTTGTTCACCGAAGTTTTCCAGACCAGTTAATAATAGATGAGTCACAATTCATGAATAGCTCATTTGACATTTCCATACACTGCTTGAACATATAAGCTCTTGCAAAGAACAGAAAATAGTTTTGTAATAAGATTTGAAGACTTCTAGCTAGTTAGAAGCTTTGTTAACATATTAAAAAAATTTCACACTGATATTTTAGCGTAAGCTATTTATCTGTATCTAAGTGGTAAAGACAATAATCTCATGGTTAATAAAGGTCCTGTTTTGCATTACATATATTTGAAGTCAAATTAGTTTAGTGTAACCAGAAGTTTTACTCCAGGAAAATTAAATGAATCATATTATACTGTAAAAAATCTAAACTAACTGTGTTTCAGAAGAAAGAATATTATTTTTAAAAAGGAACTTCATGGTATCCTGTCAACGTAAGACATGTATTCCTAACTATACACCAATGTCATACATCAAAAACAGAGTTAAGGATAATTCATAAGGGAGAAACAGATAACTTCTGTGTTGAATAAAGCTTTGGGTATATTGTATCTGTGGAGAAGGAGCTGCAAAACTTTTCAAGAATGACCAAATCATTCAATACTTATAGCTCTTTCTGATTTTATGGATAGTTTATATACAGCTTTCATAATTGCCTCAATTATGTGGAAGCACTGAGTTTCTTTACAGAAATCAAATTCTACTTCTATATTTCTCATAAAGTATTATTGATTATATATGACTGATTACTATTATTCATGCCTGAAATTAGTAAACTACTTCCAATGTATGTTTAACATGACTGCGATGTCTGGCCTGGGAGATAAAGGTTTCAGAGATTTGTGTTCAAGAGATCCCCTGTGTAGAGCTACAGAATTTGGCCTAAAGTAGCCTTTTAGCACAATGATGAGAATTTACAATGTAAATAACAAATAGTTTTGGTCTTAACAGCATGTCTGCACACCTATTTAATTTGCAGGAGACATTACCAGCAGAATTCAACTGTATAATTTTCAGTACCTTACAGATCATACTTCTACAGCAATGTGGTCAATACTAATGTTGCTCTATATGACTAAAGACTTGAAAAGAATATTTAAAAAAACCAGATATATCTGCATTGGGAATTGACACTGAAAATACAATATGCATTCAAACCTCCATGTGCACTTTAATACATGCAGAAGAAAAACTGAACAGAATTGGAGAAATATTTTCACTTTAATGGCTCAGTTTGTGGGCAAGCCTTAATTTTCTAGAATAACACTAATACAAACAAATAAATCATCAGGGGAAAGAGCTGTCAGCTATTGTAATTTAATCTTGCTCCAGGGAGCATCAGCACTAACTTCTATCAGGCCAAGAGTCTGTGTTTACTAAGTAGTGTCCATCAGGAGTTGAGAGTCATAATGTTTTTGTGACCATTATCAGTTTACATGAGGTTACTTATTTTGTATTTGAATATATCGGTGTTAATTTAATCCCAGCAACCTAATTCACACATATCTACATTAAATTTATAAATTTTAATCAAAACTAATTTATCTACATCAGAATAGATGAGAAAAATACATGCGTATAAAATGCTATACAGTTGAAAGTAATACATACAGATAGTTCAAACTGACTACTTGATAAGGTAAAGTTTAACAATATCAGGTTTGTCAACAGCATAAATACGTTTTCCTTTATGGGAAATTTAATTTTGAAGAACTAATATAAATATAGCAAGATAAGCATATCTAACCTGAAAGCATTTTGCAGATATGGGTATTACTTTTCACTTGTAAAAAAAGCAGTGAACAACTGATAGCATCAGGGACAGTATTACTCACTGGTTGAGTCATTCAGGGTGACTATTCTGTTCTCTGTTCCCATGGGTTGTTTTGTGAGTTTGGGGCTTGGGGCTTTTTTTTTCCTGCGTTCAGAAAATCAGAAATTAATATGCAATGTCTTACAAAAAAATGAAAGCTCACAATTACTGTAGTCATGGTCACTGCACTACAACTGAGCTTCAGATTAGTGAATTATGAAGAAATAATGCCACACACACACACACACACTCCCTGCAGCTTTTAATTTATACTTTCACAAATTAGGAAATCAATACAATTGTTTATGTTAAGATATTTATATTACTGAGCAACTTTGAGTCTAAAGTGGAAAAAAAATCCTCCCTCTCATTATCCTTAATAGTTATTTGTAGGTGACAAATTATTAGATCAGCTTTGCTAATTTTTATAGGGAGAGTGATCACATGACAGAGACTAATATTTGACATATAGGCTTTTATAAATTTTCTCATTATCTTGGATTCAGATAGTGTAACAGACATATCAGTTTTGCCAGCCTTTGCATATTTTCATTACATATACGACAGTGCAATAGATCATAACATAATGCTTCTCAGATGCCTTTCATTCATATTTAGCTTATGTCTGTGTTGGCTCACAAACCACATTTCTAAGAACCAAAATAAAGGACATTTCTTTTAAAAATCTACATATGATGTTAAAAGAAACACTGGACATAATTGGATGGATACATATATATTGCTATTTCACAGTGAGGCAAGGTATTCATTTTCAGTTGCATCCAAAAGCTAAGGTTTATCTCTTGATACTCAAAGTCCTCAAAATATGAAAAAAAAAAAAAAAGAAGAAGAAGAAAAAAAAAAGAAAAGAGAATATTTATAGCAGGAAAAAACAAGATTAGCTGAATTTAGGCTAAGTTACAAAGAGTGTTTTTCTACATATGTTGTCCTATTGAAAAAGTAGCTTGACTTAATAGGTTGTTTACTAAGCCAGAACATTTTTCAGCTTCTTTTATTTTTATATCAGTATCAGATTGTGCCATAATTTCCTTCTTCTTGGCACGTAATTTCATGAGTTCATTATAAGTAAAAGCAGAAATTGTCCAGAATGTTATTAAAACTTGAATCACCATTTCTGTGATATTGTCTTTCTGATAAAACAATAGTGGCTTTAGGTAGTGCATTATTGGGGGTTTTGGGGTATTACATGTCATTTTCCTCCTGTCTAAGTTCTATTTCACTGACTGTTTATATCAGCCTGGTGCTCGATACGGACCGCCAGCACTGACATTTCAAGCAGAAGAGCTTGAATATCATATTCTTGGAGTTCAGATTTTTATTTTCTATTCAGGAGTTTCCAACACTGACATTTTTATCCTGGACTTCAATTGCTTTTTGAAGAGACAGCATAAAACATATTTTCCTCTACATACCGCTGAATGCTAAAGTACTGAAAACATCTTATTTCAAGAAATATAGGTCTCATTGTACCATAACTAGCTTGCCAAGATACACAAAATAATATAAGTCTTGAACTGAAAAAGGAATATAAATCCAGCATTAAATAATAAACCTATTAATGCTCTACATCTACCCTATGCAGTTAATGCTGGTGGTAAAGATTCATGTGGGTATTCAGTGTTACCTTATTAAATCTCTAATGTCTTTTCTAAATTTAATAATTGCTGTAGTAGCAGAGATGAAACATTACAAAAACCCAACAAAAACAGTTGTAGAGGAACCCTGATCATTTCCCTGAGTTCAATATGGGTCACACAGTATTCACAACTGCTCAGAGACACTAACTTCTCTTTCCACAAACTCCCAAGTGAACAGAAAAGCAAAGATAGGGAAATATGTAACACTTCATCCTAGTGGAAAACATAAGGCAATTGCTAAAGATTGGAAAGAAAATCTTTTATATTCAGTAGATATAATTCAAAGAGTATCAACTATTTGATGGGACAGCTGAGCCAGGGCCTAGAAGTTTAGGCATTTCCTGTTCTGTGTCATAATTTCCTTTTTGATTATGTGTCTGGGCATATCTTCAATGTAAAATTAATTGTAACTGTAACAAAAAGCCTATAGAAATGACCAGTAGATATTGCTCAACTCCATTGCTAGGTAGGAGAAGATATCTGAAGGGATATTTGGATGCTTGTCCTGCCATAGTAGTATATCCAGCCCACTGTGAAGGTTATAGGTGTTTTCCAAGTACCATAGGATATGACTAGAAAATAACCTATCTTGTTTGCTTTCATGGGACATCTAGGCTACTGTAGTCCACAGATTAGAGACAAAACACAGCAAATGACCTATACATTTTGAAGTATGGCTGGTGGTGTATTCACATCCCCTTCTGTGTTTGTAACCACCCTTAGAGAGGGAGTGTCTCAACTCAGTAGTTATTAGTGTGGTCCAAACTACACTAATGTAGTTTATGCAGTAAATGGAGTCTGACGACACATAATAAACCAAGCTTTACTGAGGCAGTAAGAAAGATGAACAACAACACTCCCATACAGTGACTCACCTGATCACTGATAGCAAATACAGGATCATAAATGATGTCATGGCTCCAGCGGACCATCAGGGACACTTAGCCCTACAAGCCAATTGTGCAAATGCTTTTTGGATGTAGGTAAGAGTTGTGCTGTCCCTTGTCTTCACCAATGGTAGTGCAACTTGAGAGAATCAGACCTTATGTGACAGTAGTGTGCCCTACATGTCACCTTAGATGGTATGGGCAGTACCCTGCCTACATGACCATGTTGGGCAAGAGGCAGTGTCTCAGGGGACAGGGTGTCAGTTACATTGGCCCTCCTGGAGATTCCTGTGCCTCTGTCTGTTCATTTGCTCCTGCAATTATTTGCTAGTGTCTCTTAGTCTAAATGAGTTGAGTTGGTAAGCTTCTACTATTTAAACTGCTGAGGATAACCTGGCTTCTTTTGACTGCACCATGTTCAGGCAGTTACATGCCTGCCTGTTAAGTCTGCAACAAAGAAAGTCTATCATAAGTAATTGTGAGAGAGAAAGTACAGTGTCTAGGCTGAGTTGGTAACCTCTTTAGCTCTCTACAGCTGTAGCCAAAGAGAATGTGCAAACACCATTTATGGATTTTAGACAGACTACGGGAAATTTCAAAGTATTCAGCACTGAGCTAACTTTTATTTTTTTTCCAAAGTTGTAATTTTATCATCAACTCAAGGAATTCAAATTGGACTTTCAGAGCTAGTTTAGAATTGATTTGTTCTGATAAACCTCACTTCTAATATTTAACATTTTAACAGTGAGAAATGTCATTTGAGAGAATGAAATAGTAAGTTTACCTAAAGCTGCAGTCTTTGTGGACATACATCCTTAATCAAATTTCTTTTGCTAGCAGTACTCAAGAAATGCAGTTGGAATACAGAGAAATGTTAAACTACCTGAATAATTTGAACAGAATAAATTTAAACGAAAGCAAACAAAGTAGCTTTAAAAATCATGAGTGATGTCAAGATACCTAAAAGGGCTAAAGGGCAGTTATGAAATAGCTACAGAGCTACATAGTGCACCAGTTCTGAATTGTGTAGCTGACATCATAATTTCAAAATGTGTTTAAAAAAATTCACAAAAATAAACCGGTTTGATCTTTTTAAACCCAAATATTACTTACATAAAACATAATAATATGAACCAATTAGTACAAGAAGTCAGCTTTGGGGGCTAAAGACCATTCTTCAGAGGACATCATATCACCTAATTATAGGCTTTACTAAAAGTATGTAAGTTAATCTCTTTGCCTTAGGCCCCTTTGAGGTCAATGGAGAAACATAGATTATGCCATAGAGCCTATAAAAAACTTGAATTCTGTTTTTTTTGGATGCTTCCCCCTTTCAATTCACTCTGCTGAATGCCAAATTATGTATCTCAATTATAGATTTGAAATTAATCAGTAGACTGATTTGTGAGCATATCTAACATCTCTTTCTTCATCCTCACTTCCCTACCATAACTTCGGTAGTCCTGATAGGACTCTGGGTGGAAAACAGAGGAGCCTCCATCAGTACATGAGTCTGGACTTTCTTTCTTGAAAACCAAGAAGTATGAGCTACAGGAAGTCAGTGTCACATTAGTGTGCTGCTGGGTCTTGTCTGACCACATATGTAGATATCTCTACTTTGGCAAAGACAACAGAAATGATATTATGGTATTATACATGACTTGCAAAACCCTTAAGCCGACAGAGATGCTGAATGCAGACCAGAACAAAGGAAATACTAACAAGGAGATAAATATATTCCCAAAGATATTCCTATTCAGTGTTCAAATAGCCCCCAGTAGAATGAATCCCATAGAGCTCCAGCAGAGTCAGGTTTGTTTTATGTTTGAATTTCAAGGCAACATAGGTGGCCCTGACAACTAAGGATACGTAATTTACGTTTTTCTGAACCTGTCATGCGAAATCATCCCCACATCTAAAATTATTGCATACACTGAAAGAAGGTTTCCTAACTTCCACAAGTCAAGAAAACTAGAATAACTGACACACCTTAAGGCTAGAAACATGAATGTCTAAAGAATCTAAAATGCATCTTAAGAAAAAAAAAAAAAAAAAAAAAAAAAAAATTTACTAGGTTGTTTCAAGAAGTATAAAACCTATATTGTCACTTCTACATGCTGAAAAGAAAGGAAATTATATGTGCAGCAGCATCTACCCTAATAAATTACTAAAAAGGTAATTTTCACTATGTCTTAAAGAATATCCAGTCCAAGATATAATTGGATGTGATGTGAAATAAAGGAAAATAATATTATATACTTAGAGCTGAACATTTCATGGACCTAGTGGAAGATCTTCTTAATGTTAAAAATTTGTAATATATTCACGATTATTTCCATTTTATATTACCTTTCTTATGATAAGGCTTTTCTATTTTGTTTATTAAAAGTGTTGACAGGTATATACATGTATATTATGAATTGCTTATTTTATGGAATCATAGAGTAGTAAAGGATGGTAGGGACCTCTGGAAACCCTCTGGTCCAAACCCCTGCTTAAGTAGCATTAGCTAGAGCAGTTTCCTCAGGGCTGTCTCCAGCTGGGATTTGAATATCTCCAAGGATGAAGACTCCACAGCCTCTCTGGGCAAACTGTTCCAGTGTTCGACCACAATCATCATAAAGGAGTTTTTCCTTATGCTCAGGTGGTATTTAACTTTGTGCCTGATGTTTCTTGTACTTTCACTGAATACCACTGAGAAAAGTCTGTCTCTGTCGTCTTTATTCTTTCCCATCAAGTATTTATACACATTGATAAGAACTCTCTGAACCTTCTCTTCCACAGGCCGAACTGTTCCAGCTCTGAGCCTCTCCTCCTATGACACATGCTCCAAGCCATTAATCATGTCAGTGGCCCTTCACTGGGCTCTCACTAGTTGCGCTGTATCTCTGTCATACCAGGAAACATAGCACTGTACCCAGCACTCCACATGTGGCCTCTCCAGGGCTGAGCAGAAAGGAAGGTTCACATCCCTCAAACTGCTGGCAGTGCTCTACTTAATGCACCCCAGGATGATGTTGGCCTTCTTTACTGCAAAAACATATTGCTGCCTCAGTTTTGTCAACCAGGGCCCCCAGCTCCTTCTCTGCCGATCTGCTTTCCAGCTGGTTGGTCCTCAGCCTGTAATGGTACATGGGATTATTCCTCCACAGATGTAGGACATTGCATTTCCCTTTCTTGAACTTCAGGGATTCCTCCTTGCCCGTTTCTTCTGCTTACAGAGGTCCCTCTGAATGTCATCACACCTAACTAATGTATCAACCACTCTTTCCACTTTTGTGGACTTGCTGAGGGTGCACAATGCCCAATCATCATTTCTAGTAAAAAATTTTTCATGTCCTATATTGACATTATTCATATGTAAATGCCATGTTCTCTTCAAATAAAGAAAATTTTTACAGTAATAAAACCAAGTCTTGATGTATCAACTATACTCAGCAATGAAGGATAATAAACTACAAGTGACATTGCTGCAACTGAATTATTAAGTAATTCAGACTACAAACCAGTTTCCTGTCTCATATACTGTCACTGATATACATATACACATGCCTGCATGCATGTGCCAATGCATACACACACAAACAAGCAAATCATATTGTTGTAATATTTTCGAGGATACTGACATCCTCCCCTCCCCTCCCTTCCCCTCCCTTCCTTTTCCCCTCCTTTCCCCTTCCCTCCCCTCCCCTTCCCTTCCCTTCCCTTCCCTTCCCTTCCCTTCCCTTCCCTTCCCTTCCCTTCCCTTCCCTTCCCTTCCCTTCCCTCCCCTTGGCTATACTAGACACAGAACATCTTAAAGAATTTTTTGGAAAATCAGAAGTTAAGCAAAATAGCAAATACACTGAGAAAAAAAAGACAAAATATATTGATAAAAAAATCATTCTTTTGAATGTTGTAGAACTCAGGAACATACACATCAACAGTGAGATTTGTCTCACAGATATTTAGACACATGTACAATGAGGTGAATCATAGCCTAGAACAGTTTTTTTTCTAGAACTTTCTTTCTTATTTCAAATATCCTACTTGTGCTAACCAAGATGTAAATCTCTGCAATAATTATGAGAAGTGTCTTTGGTGGATAGGTACCATTACCCCTGCTTTACTCATAAAGCAACAACTCAGAAGTTAAGGGTCTTATTTCAGACCTCTAGATAAGCTCATTCAGTCAGAATTTACACTCTGAGTATGTGAAGTTGAAAGAAGGCAAAAAAATTATATTCTGTGTTCTGAGAAATTCCAGTTTGCCTATATTCTTCTTCATCTGCTACAACCATGTCTCTTTTTTTTTTTTTTTGGTGTATGTACATATAGAGGACAATCCTATAGTCCCACTCTTTCTCGAACAGGACTTGTAGCTTAAAATGTCACAATCTAGCTTTTACTATTTGTCTGTGTATGGATTCAGTCTCAAAACTTTGATGTTTAGCGATGCTAGTCAGCACTTGGGCTGAACTACAGACCTTAGGAGGTAAAAGCATGTATCATTACAGGATGAAAACAGAATCCTCTCAAGTTAGACCTATAATAGACTCACAGCCTTCACTGATTGATCACAGAAATTCAGATGTGCACACTGACCAGTGGACTATATTTAGAGATAAATTATGGGGGTTAATGATAGAGACTGAAACTACTCAAATACAGAAATAAAAGAAGGTTAAATTATGTGTGATTTTAATCTTCAAGAAAAAATTATTTTAACCTTATTTAAGGAAAGCCATTTCAGTACTTATGACAAATAAGATGAAGTGTCATGAACAGATTCTGGTATCCTCCTGTTTTTTTGTTATGTCTTTATCTGGGGAAAAGATTTTTTCCCTGGAAAGCAGGTGACTTCTATAGATATAGGTTCATTTATATACAGTAAATTTCTAGCTATGCTTACATTTAATACTCACTAAAAATCACAAGAAGCACATATACCCTGCAGGATAATACCTCTAGGTAAAGAGTATGATGAAAAAACTCTCTCTAGTATGTACAAAGAAAATCTAATCAATAATATATCTTATATTAACAAAGGTGAGTTGATGTCTTAGAATGAAGAAAAGGAAAAGTAGCATAATAATTATGTCTTTCAGAACAAAAAAAATATTACAGATTAAAAACTAAAATAGTAGCTAATAATAATCTTTCCTCTGGATTTATGTATTCTATGTAAGCAAGAGAAATCAAGGATAAAATCTTGTTGATATTTTCAATTTTAAGGAAAAATGTTTTCAAACTATTAATATGGAATGCCACTAGTACAAATGGATGTTTGTTGAAAAAAGATGTCTAGGAAACTATTTGTGCTGTATGGAGCACAAACTCTGGTACAGGACTGTGTTTTCTTCAGTCAGCCTTTGGTACTTTTCCTTTCCACGTCTGAGAACACGGTCCTGACCTTGCTGAGATAGTGTCATATCATGAGACAGGGAGAAAGTAGTCTCTTCCTCGAGAGCCCTCCTTTCAGCCATTCAGGCAGTTCACTAACTGCATGGTCTTTTCCACAGTCACAGCAGGTCTCCAGACCAGGAAGACAGTCCTTGAGAGAACAACTTGACAGAATTATTTTTGCCTCATGTCTAGCATATGGATAAAGTAATTTGTGGATTGTACTGAGAGAACCTCGAATGAAACTTTTGAGACAACAAAGTTCAAGCACTCCATAGCATGCAACACTTGTAAGACAAATCCACAAAACAGCTTCAAACTCTACATTATGAAGGCACCAGCACATCACATGAAATCAGGAAGTACTTTACTGGCTTGCAAATTTTACTGACTCAGTAAAAATTGACACATATTTCAGTTCCCAGTCCTAGCCAAGAACTTTCCTGCTCTGCATTTTGAATACACCTCCAAACTCCTACAGCATTTTAAGTCACTGTGACTAGGCTGCTATGAACAAGTTCGGGAATACTTGAAGTTTAATATTTCCTTAGCCTAAATCCCATAAGTAGCATATATCATACAAGGTTCAGTGCCTGAATTCAGTCCTGGTGCTTGGGGTTTTTTTTTAATTTAGAAGTATAGAGGTACCCTCAAGGTTTAAGAATCCTTTAAAGCTGCTTATAAACTAAGATTCTTACATAGTTCTTCAATCAAATGTCAAACACCCTTTCCTGAAGCAATTTTAGGATAAGAATTCTTTCTGATTCTTGGTCATGTGCTTTTTCTAAAATCCGTGCCTGCATCTATTCCATGCAACTAATACCTAAAAGCAAGTTCTTTATAGCATTTATGAATGGGAGTGTATGGTTTAGTATTATGTCTCAGCATCCATTTTCTGAGGCAAAGATTAATCAAATGCAAAAAATTGTCCCTGTCTTCAGGTAACAGGAGAACAAACTAATTACATTAGTTTTTAATGAGCATCTTAGACACACTGAGCAGACATATAACAAAAGTTTATCTGCACTTTTGTTAGGCTGAAGTATTAGGACTATTGCAACTACATGTTGGATAATGCAAGATGACTTAGAAGTTTAACCATTTGATATTTGCTTTTAAAAAGCATGCAGTTTTTGCCAGATCCTCTTGGCAGCAATAGTCCTTCTTCCAAGATCTGTAAAAGAGTAGCTCAAAGCCCTTCCTCTAGGTTAAGTTCTTATTTCTAGGTTTGAAATGCCCTATGGAATGTATTTTTTAGGACAGACTGTAGTCATTGAGAGCATGAAAATATAAGTTCCTTAGATAAAAAGGATAAGAACTAAGAAGACTAGGCACAAGATAATTCTCTTTTTTTGTCTACAAGAAACTGAGCAACCCAAATTGGCACCTTTAGGTTATGCCTATGATAGTAACAAGACCTGAACACAGACTCAGCAAAGTACAAAGAATTTTCCTTTCTTTTAAATTTTTAAGATGGTCTCTGACGTGGTGGTGATGCCTATCAGCTAGCACTCTTTGAACAATGAAAATGCATAGCTTGGAAGGGAGCTTGAACTAGTGAGTGATTCCAGTAGACAGTAGGAGCAAGGCCATTCTGCTGCTTGGGGAAAAGACACCTTAGTCATATGGATGCATATTGTGCTTGTGACACTTGCTGTTAGAGCACAGAGTGGTCCTTAGATTATTCTTATTTGCTAGTATTGATATCACATAAGAGTTCAACAGTTCTAAACAATAATTATCCAAGTATTAGAAGTTCAGTGTTTTGGGGTTTTTTATTTCTTCTTATGTCAGACTCTAGTCTTCTCTAGTCCTGAAAGTACTACTTTATGATGTCTCTTTTTGAAGGATAGATACCTTTTCTAAGTTGTCTGCTTAGCTGCTGCTGGTTTGCAGTAGAGAGGTAGGAGAGAAAACTGTGTCTGGCATAATTTTCTGCTCCCCATACACAAGATTCAGCCTTTCCAGATAAGAACTCAGCAAAAAGTAGGATTTTCAGTGGGTAAAAGTGCTCACCTCTAAACTAAGACTTTTTTGTCTTTTATTTTATAATCATTATGAAACAAGCTATTAAGAGCAGAGTTCATCTCGCTTCACCCTCTTTATCTACATATAAGATCATCCAGGCTCCTCTACAGTCAGCTAAGAAAGAGACATATGTCCATAACTAATTAATCAAAATCTTTGCTAGGAGGTAAAGTTGCACCTCTACAGTCAAGACTGTCCAACACTTAAATAGTGACTGTGGCATTTAAATATTCCAGCAGTAGCAAAATCTGTTGTTCATACAACGAGTATTTGAAACAAAGTAAGAAGACCAAAAACTTTTAATCATCAACCTCATTACAGTTAATGTTAAAGAACATATGAAGAGTCATTTTTTCCTTGTCCTCTTTAAAGAGAGATGAGGGACTCCTGCTAGTTTATATCATGTTACTATAAAGGTTCCACAGATCTCACATTTTAGTAAATATTACTGTCCATCTGTGTCCAATCACCATTGCAGAAACCCTTAGGCTTAGAGGTCAAATCATTTGCCTAGGGATTGCTATGGATAATAATACATATTTATTAGAAAGATATGATTTTTTGTAATTTTTGTAATTTGGATCATGAGATGTCAGTAGAACGGTTGTGTATACTGTAGAAGCCATAAATTCCAGATATTGATGCAAGGATTATTGTTTATTCTCATGTAACTCCTGATGAAATTATTACTGGAGTGTATTCTCTCTTACACTTAAAGAATAATGCTAGGTATATGTTTTCTGTACACTGAACCAATGCAATATTTTACTGGACAAAACAATAGAACCTAGATTTTTCCCTCTGCTAAATCTATTTTTAACTCATCTTTACATGGGAAATAATCTTATTGACTGTACACAGCCTGAGATGGGTAAGTGAAGCAGAATCAGAATTATATTTTGCCTTCTAAACTGGAAACCTATGCCACCACCACATATGGGGACAAGATTGTTTAAATTCTCTTTAGGCATCTATAACATAGATGTCAATACCTGAGCCAATTGATTAGACTTTCTTTATAACAGATGGAGAAAAAATGGTACTTCTTGGAAATGCTTATCTGATCAATTTTAGACATCTACCATAAGATTAAATAAATCTTTATTTAGAATTGTCTGTTTCTCTCTATTAAGAGGTAAAATGACTGGTTTTGTTATATATGTGTTCTTTAAAGACATTTAAAATTTATGTTCTTTGTTTTTTATTTCTCTGCCATTAAGAAGAAAAAGAACATCTTGTTTCAGAATGTTTTATATTTTACACAGCCCTTTCAGACTCACCATTAGTATGAAAATTATGACTATAATTTGCTGAAAGGTGTAATTGTCCATAAATTTTATAAGTTCTTGCTGGCAAGTTGTATATCCCTGCTTGTGACAAGTTTATTTGACTTTTCCACCCATCAATATATCCGTGTGCCATCTTTCACTTGAAAGTTTGTATTGTGTAGTGGGTTGACCTTGGCTGGCCACCAGGTGCCCGCCAAGCCGCTCTATCACTCCCCTCCTCAGCAGGACAGAGAAGGACAAAATAAGATGAAAAAGAACTGGTGTGTTAAGATAAAGGCAGTTTAAAAAAGCAAAAGCAAAGGCCACAGGTGGAAGCAAAGGAAAACAAAAGATTTATTCTTTACTTCCCATCAGCAGGCGATATCCAGCCACTTCCTGGGAAGTAGGACTTCAGTACGCATAGCAGTTGCTCCAGAAGACAAATGTCATAATAACGAATGCCACCCCTCCTCCTTCTTTCTTCTAGCTTTTGTTGCTGAGCAGACCTCATATGACATGGAATATTCCTTTGTTCAGTTTGGGTCAGCTGTTCTGCTATGTCCCCTCCAAAAATCTTGCCCACCACCAGCCTACTGGGTGAGACGGGGAAATGTTGGAGAGACAGCCTTCATGCTGTGGTAGCTCTTTTTGCAGTAGCCAAAACACTGGTGTGTTATCAAGACCTTTCTAGCTACCAATACAAAGCACAGCACTATGAGGGCTGCCATGGGGAAAACTAACTCCATCTCAGTCATACCCAATACATCTATGTATTTTCCAAGAACTCAGGTAGGAACTCCCACTTTCTTTAAGGATATGACTGGCCATCAAAAAACCCAAACTGATCCGAGGGATGGATGAAGATTCGATATTTTAAATTGTTTTTCAGATTCCTGCCTGTTAGGCAGTTAAATATCTCTGTATTCCAAAAATGCATGCTAAACCATCACTGATTTTACACCTCATATGCACATTTTTGCTGCTATTGTACTAACAAATAGTACTGGCACATACTGCCTAATAAATGGATATTGATATAATATCCACGTGAAGTAAGTTATTTTGCATTAAGCTACATTTCTGTAAGAAAACAAACAGGGTGTACAGTGGTCCTTTCCTGTCAGCATAAATAAGGATAACGTTTCAAATTCTCTCTTTCTTTGTGTATCTAAGTATGTTTGTGTTCCAACACATACCAAATCTTGAAACTAGAAAAAAAGGTTAACATTTATAGTACAATATTGCGTCTTAATCTGACAGGCTGTATTTACTCAATAGAAAAATATTTCTATTCATGTTTTTCCCTACATAATAAAAATATTTTACATAAAATAAGCTTTTAAATGATAGACAATTCTTATATTGAACATATTGAAATAAATAAATTAATTTTATACATTAAATTGTATTCACATGAACTATTAACAAATCACCACAGAAATCCATACTTCAGATTTCTGTTAAATCCTTACTTCAGGCTTCTGTTTGAATTTCTCTAAACAATATTATAATTTCTTTAGATAATGTATGTTTCATATTGCATTTCCAAGTCTTGTTGCATACCGTATGTTATATGTGTGAATGGATATGTTTCTCCTCATTCTTCTTGCAGCACTTGCCAGGTTCATGTGGAGAGAAACCTCAGTAAGTAGCTAGATAACATATGATTATAAATCCTAAAAATTTCTAATCTTTAGTAATTTTTCCCAGGACACCTGTTTTTCCTAAGGCCTTGTTATGAGTTGACCCTACCAGTAACTACACCCCCCCAGTCACTCACTCACTTCCCCTGCCCCCAGTGGGATAGAAAGAACAAAAGCAAGGAAACTTGTAGGTCAAGGTAAAGCTTGTTTAATATGTGAAGGAAAGAGAAAGAAGAAAGAAAGAAAAAACCTCACCCCCAAACCAAAAAACCCAAGTGATGCAAAGGCACCTTCAACCAGCAAACTGATGCCCAGTCAGTCTTCAAGGAACTAGGAAAGACTATGCCACAGTTTTATTGCTAAGCTTGACGTAGTATGGCGTGGTCAGTTCAGATCAGCTGTCCCATCTGTGTCCACTCCCAGCATCTTGTCCACCTCACCGTGGGGACAGACTCGGAATCAAAGTAGGCCTCAACACTATATAAGTGCTGTCCAGCAACAGCTAAAAAGGTATATCAACACTGGTTTAGCCACAAATCCAAAATCCAGCACCATATAGGATGCCATGAACAAATTTAACTCCATCCCAGCCAGACCCAGTACAGCCTGACAACTTCTTTTGCAATGCTAATAGTTCTGGAGAAAAGTTTGAAAAACTATCGACTAAAAGAATGGAAAACTGGGAAGCAGAATAAAATTCAGAATTTTCACAAAAGTAAAATTCTATTACTTTTTTTGTCTTCATCTTATGTTTCTTTGAATTTAATGTTCTGGTTTCACTACCCAATTTTTGTAAACTATATTTCTGAGCAGCCTTCTTTGGATATCTACCAGACCAAATAACTATGGAAAATTTCTGGTAGATTATTGTGCAGGAAAAACAGAGAGGAAATATTGATAAAAGAAAAAAAAAAAACAAAAAAAAAAAAACAAAAACAACAACAAAACCAAAAACCTAGGACCTAGCAGAAAATATATTCTCACTAGCATTGTACACTGCCAGGAACTACCATACCACATTCAGCTGGTGATGGAAGTGAAACAAAACTGGTAGAGGTTATGAAGATATTTTCCCCAATTTTACTTTTCCTGTTCTGTGGGTAGTATGCACTGAGGATTAGCAAGTAGAAGCATTAAACTGCAACATTCCCAGGCTGCATAGGATAAGTTATAACTTTTTCTGTGACAGAGCTGAAAATGAGAATTCAAAAGTGAATCCTGGCAGTGACTACAGTGAATTCAGGATGTCAGCATAAGACTGTATTAAGCCCCTGTCCTAAACTCTGTTTACTTCAACAAGGCTGCTAAAAGAGGTGGTCTGGCTGCCTGATGTTGATAACAACCCAAAGGTATCAAAAGCACTGCTATGTAATATGGGTCACCAGCTAAAAATGCCTTAGTTTTGTAAATTATTTTAAATGTATCGTATGCATATATATGCATGTGTACATAGATAAATGACAGAGATAAAAATAATCACCTTAGAAAAAAGATTTTTTTCTTGTAGTTGTATTAATTCCCCATAAATATACATCTTTTTCCTCAAGTTTGATATTTCTAAGTGCCTGAAGAATTCTTTTGCATAACATTTTCTTACTTTTGTTTAGAAACTTGAAAGTCTCTAGAGAGCATGAAGTAGCACAAGAGAATCCTGAACCAATATTTTTTTAGTATAAAATAACCTATCCAATGATTTCTCTGTGCAGCAATAGCACTTTAACAGAGGTATGCAAGCGTTAAAGCAGTTTCACTAAAATAAGATTATACTAGCTTCAGTGTTAACATTCTGAAACTATTCAGAAAAAAAAACCCAAAACCATAAGCAATAGCAATGGCATTATAAACTGCAATTTTAAGGAAAAGAAGCTGTAATTTTAAGGAAAAGAAACTGTAATTTTAAGGAAAATGTCTAAATTTATCACATTTGATGTAGCCATAAAAGAATTCATTGCTCAGAAAAACAGTTAATGTATAAGACTTGTCATGCTAATGTATCAGGAAAACTGAGGTATATGTGCATCCTGTAAAGAACACTATATGGTACCTTGTATGGAATTGTGAATCTCTAAGAAATTCTTGTATTTTGTAGTTATAAAAGCTCTACTTCACTGCAATCCATGAGGTTATTTTTAAATGTATATTTATTTCAAAGTTCAGACTGAACTGTTTGTCGTTGTGCATCTGAGCTGACCAGAAAGCATGTGATTGATTCATAATAGCCAAAGAACTGTAATGTTGCTTGCCCAGATGTTATTTATGGGCTATAAAAGGAAGTAAAAGAAAAACCTAAGGAAACTTAAATTACTGTGGGGGGAAATACTGTAATATCTGTGTTCGGTAAGGCAAATTTACTGCAGTCAGGAATGATGAAGGGACATAGAACATCAGATTTCATAAGTTTCAGTGCTCTTGGAGCAAAACAGTGATTGTTTTTAGGGTAACATGTATGGTTTTAGAACTAAGCCAGACTTTTATACACATGTAGTTTAATAATATTAAATTACAATTCCAAATTCTTTCCCTGAACTGCTACTATTTGTTAAATTACTTTAATAAAAATCTAAGTTAAACTTCATTTTGATAGGTTTCCAAAAGAAATGAAATGTTAAAGAGTGTGTCAAACTACTAGATGTAATATAATTTAATTTACAGCCAGGTCAGTTTTAAATTAACAGTGGGCTGCATTATTTGTACAAATCTGTCTCTGTTTATTGCTAGTGTACAGTATAAGTTTATCAGAGCAGACACAGGCTGTTATTACTGGTGCAGTACTTTTATTGTCTCTTTCTTTTCTAGCATTGCAAGATAGGGATGGCAAAGAGATTGTTACAAAAAAAACCAAACCAACAAATGAACCTCCTTTTTTAATCAAGAATGGTTAAAAATATGAGAACCAAGTAGATCAGTAATTGAAACCAAAATCTTGAAAGCACTTAAGCATTTACTTTAAGATAAGCATATGTATGTTTGAAGATATGGGAACCTCAATTTTCAGTATTTCATCATTATTTCTAGGAGTCAGAGTGAATGCTGAGAACAATTTATTTAAAAAGTATCTTACAACAAAATCATAATTTATGGAATTCACATATACCTACATGTGTTCATGTGTGTATATGCATGTGTGTATGGTTATGAATATGTATATATAACACATTTTTTTAAATACCTGTTGTGGGTGAGTATCATGGTTTAGGTCAGGATGAACTAAACATATTAAATACTACTCAATAATTGGATCTGTGTCAATGAGTTCCAAAACGTATTGTGTCTCTGAAAGGGTGATTAATAATGCAAAAATTACTACAAAGTACAGAAGAGTGGCTATCTCTGCTTCCTCTTTTCTTGCTTATAGGTGTTTTAGCCTTCAGAGGCTGGGAGGACCCAGGACCTGAGCGTGGTGGTTCTGGCTCTATAAGCTTGACCTCAGGCACCCCTGGAGGTCTTCCATGGCCATGTGCCCCTGAAGGTAAAGTCATGCTGCCCCACCTTGGGATGGTGCAGGACAGATAAGCTTTGTGAGGTGGGAAGCATCTTCCAGATTGTATGATCTTTACTCATTGGTAGACCGCTTCAAGATGTTGCTTGTTGATGGGTGTAGCGAGTCAATGTGCAAAAATTCTTGTATAATTTTAGTTCTGCTCTTTCTACCATTTACATGTAGGTGGGTTTTTTCTTCATAACACCTTCCTAATTGTGCTTGGCCTAGCAGAAGCTGTGTCCCTAACAACTACTTAGCAACATACCAGAGGCCTCCAGTATCAGCCTGATTACTCAGGTGATGTTAACTCCGTAGGCCAAGACAGGGAGAAAGTCAGATGAGATGAATCTTGTCCTGGAATTTTTATCCTGTTTTCCTTAGAAGCCCTAAGGTTTCTGTCACCCTGTACAGACTTACTGTGAAAAATGGTTTCCTTGAGAGAACATTGTGTATCCTCTTCCACTCTGTAAGACCATCACTTTGCAGGGTTTGTCATAGTGAGTGCAGCTCCCTGTAAAAGGTCATTGTCTCTGTGTCCAGAGTAAAGGAGATATTCCTTCTCCTTGTTGGATTACCTCCTATTCTTTTTATAACACTGCAGCTGTAAGACTGCTGTCATTGATACTGAAGTTTTGAAAGTCAGGATTTCAGACCACAGCTGCCATTCCCTTTATGATCTGCAAGATCCTTTTGAGCTTTTGTATTCTTGTCCCACTTTTCATGTTCTACTCAGCAAATTCCATTTTTTTTCATGCTCCTAGAAACCAACTTTGGGGCACCATTAGTTTTCACCAGTAAAGATCACCTGATTCTTTTTCTGAGCCAAAAAATGTCTTTCTAACCAGACAATATATAGCATCTTAGTCAAGTTAATACTCAGAATTGCATTCAGCTTTTCAAATGCACATCTAGCTTTGAATGGGTGACTGTACCAAAGAGGGAAATAATGAATCCTAGAATCATAGAATATCTTGAGTTGGAACAGACCCACAAGGATCATTGATTCCAACTCCTGAATCCACCCAGGGCAAACTAAATGTTATATCAAATATCTAAGAGTCTTGTCCAAAAGCTTCTTGAACACTGACAGGCTTGGGGCCATGACTTGCCTGGAGATCTTGTTCCAGTCTTTGACTACCCTCTCAGTAATATAAATACTGAAAATTCCTCAAAGTCATTAGCTGAATATATGTCCCCTGAAACTATCCACAGACTTTTATATAGTGATTCTGTAAGTACTAAGATATATCACATCAGACTTTTTCCTTGCATTTCAGACTTGATAAAAATCAGTCCACAGTAACTCATGCTTCACTGTTTTAACGTTCTCTTAATATAGACTTTGCTTCTTTAATAAATCTTTTTAAGTTAAGTTATCTTTAGATAGTATTACAGAACTTAGGTAAGTATTCCAGAATTCCAATCCAAGTTTTGAATACTGTTTAGTTTCCCTACTCTTCTGTTGATTATATTATGTATAAAGTACATTTTTCTAAAAACCATTCTTCTTATACATCCCTTGTTTAGTTATTATAGTTTGAACTAAACTAAATCATTTAGCCTTTCTCAGGTTACATTTCACATATTGTTGAAAAAAAATCACATAGTGTCTTACCTGAAAATACTTAGAATGCCTTCTAGAAGCCACAGATAAGTCAGTGGTAGCTGCAGCTTTCAAAATTACCATATCATTTTGCCAGCAGTACAGAAAGTAATCTGGAATTTTGCGTGTTATGGTAAACATCCAGCAAAATGACACTAGTTGTCAAAACTCAAGGAATTTATATATATTTTATATATTTTATATATATATTTTATATATATATATTTTATATATTTTTCTGATTTTATATTAAAAGCAGATTGACTGGAAAATTTTATTTATGCTACTTAAAGGAAGTATAAATATCTCAGGGTAGTCAAAGATTTAGTAGAAATAAAATGAGGAGTGCCACATAATTATAAATAAAATTAAGAACAAGTGAACAGTTTGTTTTGTATTTTGTTTTATTTAAAAGTAAATAAGGTTACTCATTAAATCTTCCCTTAATACTCTTCCATTTTTTATGTAAAAATAACCAGCATTATGTGTGTTCAAATTCAAAAAATAAATTATATATGAACTCTTTGGGAAACTACTTCGTCCCCAGAAGCTATCTGTATACTCTGAAGTGGCAGCTTTGCAGTAAACACAAAACCTCCTTTTTCTTTTTTTTTTTTTTTATTAAAAAAAGTGAACCATAATGGAGGCAATTATCACACACCTGTAGATTAGTGACTCACTAAATGTAATAGACAATTCTATCAGCTTTCACTAACATGTGTACAGGTATCTTCTGATGAAAGAACAGCAATTTTTGTGCATGCAGCAGAATTTATTTTTGCCTCTCTCTTGGAACAAATTACTTATAGACAAAATATTTCTTCCTCTCAATAAAGAAGATGTTGTGAGGGACTCTTGGTCTTGTTCATCAACTTGTGACTGCCATATATGATTTATATTTCATAAACAGGTAACAGATTACTCTGATCCTTGTTGGTTTTAAATTATTCCAGTTGTCTTCTGAAAAATATATGAGAAGTAAAGAATTGTATTAACACTAATCAAATCTATAACAAACCTTTGCCTTAAAAATTTGAATCACAGCATTAGAATGAGAGCCTGGTTGATTTTTCTGCTCTTCTTGGTGACTGAAAAAAAAAAAAAGCTCATAGTTGAGCTATGAATTATTAGGAATTTATTTTCTGTTACACAGTATATAACAAATTAGAGATCCTTGCATAGTAACTCTTTATTTGATATCAGTGTTACATGTTGATATTGTTATTATTTTTTCTTTTTTCTTGCAAAAGGCTGCTGGCAACTTGAAAAGGAAGAAGAATCTTGATATTGACCTTTAAGAAGATAAATTGCAGTATTAGGAGGAAATATCTGTCTTGTGATATTATTGTAAAATGAAATAATATTAAAAATATTGTTTGTTAGAATATAAAGCTATCCCCTACAAATTTAAATTATTATGCTATTTAGCATGCAATGAAGCAATGCTGGGGCTGACTGTATTCAGAAAACAAGAGAAAAGTTGTCTGAAAAGGACTTCTGGAGGTCATCCAGCTCAAATTCTGCCTGGCGGCATGACAGCCATGGTTTGTCTAATCTGCTCTTGAAAACAGGGTAATCAGACATGATAAAACATTGAAAACATGGTCATTAATGATCTGAGAAAGGGAGTGAACAAACAGATATCCAACTCTGCAGATGATACTGAGCTCTGATGGGTAGTCAAATACCATGCCGATGATAAGGAACTCCACAAGGACAACACAAAACAGAGTGAACTAACAGATGAGCTTCAATTTGGATAAATAAAGATATACGTATAGGTAAAGAAAATTATGCCATACTTACATGATGCTGAACACAGAAGTAACACTTACAGTCCTTAAACGACAGGCTCATGAAGAATCCCTGCATTTTTAGGCTTTCCTCATAAAGGCAATGTAATACTCAAGGTGTGGGCATGTCAAAGTTTTATAAAGGTAAAATAATTTCACCATCTTTTGTAGTTCTGGTCTCCACATTCTAAGAAGGACTTAGGATAGTTAGGGAAAGGACAGAGAATAGCAATAGAAGTGAAGATGTTGCCTTGTGAGGAAGTGCTATAAAGGGTGGTACTCTTCAATTCAGAGAGGAAAAAATTGAAGAGAATTATGATGGAGGTTTACCAAGTCATTAAGAACCTTGATTAGCTGTTCACAAACAGAATTGGAAGCATTCTGTTAAAGTACCAAGAACTCGATTTGAACAAATGTGACAGAGTACTTGACACAGTGGGAAATGAACTTCTGTAGCTTGCTGCCACAGAACACTGTGGAAGCAGGCAGTATCAGAAATTTCAAAAAATGCCAGACACAGTCATGGACAATAAGTCCATAAACAGATCATTAAAAGAAAAAGATTAGTCAGAGTCCTAATACAGAAGTTGCACTGGGAGCATGCAGAAAATTTACTGCAGAAAATGGTCAAGCTACACTGTTTATCTTACTACCACTGTCAGAGAATTGAGTCTGGGCTAAAGGAAGCATTGGTTTGACCCAGCAGGGTATTTCTTTTGTTCTTCCAGCCTCTCCTGGACACCTGGGAGTTTCCAATTCTTGATAGAAAATACCTATAATTCTTTTTAACAATTTAAAAAATAGCATGAGAGAGAAAATTGGCAAAGTTACAGACAACCCTAAATGTATCTACTGCCTTTTATTTATCTACCGGATAAATTTCTACTTCTAGTAATTAAAGGGGTTTGTAGGTTTGTTTCTTTTTTCTATAAGTATACTACCTCTTCTCACTATGGGTCATGGCATCACCACAGTCAACAGAAGTTTCATAATAATAATGTCTTCCTGCTGTTAAATAAAGGATGAGAGAATGTAAGATGGAACTTAAACAGAAACTTCTGAGAGCTCCTTATCATCTGGCAACTAGTCCCAAATACCTACACTTGGAAAAAAGTATGAGAACATGACTTAAAGAAGTCTATATTATAGTTGCAAGGTGATCAGAGAATCCTTCCTTAAAAAGAAGAAAATAGTATTTGCCTTTTTTTTTTTAATTTCAAAAATTAAAAAAAGGAAGAATATTCAAATTTACAAAACGTAAATTTAAATTACATTAATCTGAAGACAAAATTCTAAGAAATTACTTCATTCTGGAAAACTCATATGAGTTTTAATATCAGTAGATTATAACATGTAGCAAGCTGAGTCTGTGCTTACTTTAAATCTTATTTTTAGTTTTTCAGTAACAACATATTCAAAATAGAGATCCACTTGACTTCACATAACAGATGCATCAAATTAAGCAATAAGTCCTTATTAAGAAATCTCTCTTTTGGTAAATTAAATTAAATTTAGTTTGATCATAAATTGCCTTTAATCTTAACCATTTGATCTTGAGTATATTTTCTTCTTATAACCATTGTCCAAGCACACGTCTATGAACATTTGAGATATTTGATCTTAAAACTCCTCAAAACATGATTTTTTTAGAGGAAATACATTTGTGCAAACTTTATAGGTGGTAAAAAAAGATAATTCAGAGAACAATTATAAAAAAATATGCAATATAGAGGTAGGCACTCAGGTGGAAGATGTGTAACAAACTTATCTTTTAGATATGATACTTTTTTCTTTTTTAGACAGAAAGGGTACTGAAATGCAGATACACATCTTTGGACATATCCAGAGTTTCCCAAATTTTTGAGGGAAAGTTCATTCTGTTATATTTTTTATCTGATCATATAAAATAAATTACCTTCTAAAACTTACATTCTTTTACACATTATCTTTCATTTTAAAGACTTCAGCACACCTGAGCACCATGTTGAAAATTCTGGTTTTTTAACTTCAGAAGGAAGCATAGTGTCATGATGTAACCAAAGCAGAGGCCTTTAACACCTATGCCTAAATGTACTAATCAGGATTTAATTATTATTAGCTATAACCTAAGAATGCTGAAAGGCAAGAAAAAAAAAAAAAACAGAACAAGAAAAGCAGTATCAAGAGCAGGGGAGAACCCCCTTTTTTGAGAGACACAATTTCATAAATATCAGGGTGTGCTGGTTTTGGCTGGGATAGAGTTAATTTTCTTCATAACAGCTAGTACAGGGCAATGTTTTGGATTTGTGCTGAAAACAGTGTTGATAACACAGGGATGTTTTAGCTATTGCTGAGCAGTGCTTACCCAGAGCCAAGGCCTTTTCTGCTTCTCCCCCCACCCCACCAGCGAGGAGGCTGGGGGGGCACAAGGAGTTGGGAGGGGACACAGCCGGGACAGCTGACCCCAACTGACCCAAGGGATATCCCAGACCATATGGCGTCGTGCTCAGCATGTAAAGCTGGGGGAAGGAGAAGGAAGGGGAAACATTCGGAGTGACGGCATTTGTCTTCCCAAGTCACCATTAGGGATGATGGAGCCCTGCTTTCCTGGAGATGGCTGAACACCTGCCTGCCCATGGGAAGCAGTGAATGAATTCCTTGGTTTGCTTTGCTTGCTTGCACGGCTTTTGCTTTTCCTATTAAACTGTCTTTATCTCAGCCCATGAGTTTTCTCACTTTTACCCTTCCAATTCTCCCCCCTCCCATCCCACTGTGAGGGAGGTGAGTGAGCGGCTGCGTGGTGCTTAGTTGCTGGCTGGAGTTAAACCATGACACAGGGAAAGAAGACAAGACTATTTTGGTTCCAGCTTCTTTCCTCAAAGCTCTCAAGCCCAATTGATCCCATGTGGAACAACCAAGGACCACAGACATCAAAATTATATGGTTATTGTCTACATGGTATAGTATAATTGCAGACAATGTAGAATATGTGTTAAAGACTAAAGGTTTTGTATGTTATGATGATGACTAATATTGTGTATGAACAGAGAATTTGCAAGTTAATGAACGTAGCAAAGTGTGGTTTTAAGGTTTGAAACTAGGCTGATTTGCCAGTCTTTAAATGCTCCCATCAGAATAATTCCCTGATCTATATCTCTATCTCTCTCTATCTAACTGTCTCTATCTCTCTCTGGCTCTATGTATTTTGTTGCAATAATCAAGTAAGTAAAAATGTATGAAAATGAAGTATTCATATATGTATATGTGGATCACTTATTAATGGCTGTGTCTACATTAACATTTTGTTTCAGAGTGTCATTTTTCAACTGAATTCACATATCATCTCCATTTGCTTCAGTTCAGTTTGGGTTTTGGAAGCTTTTCATCTCCACAGACTAGATTTTTTGAGAGCAAACTGAAGTATAAGGTGCATAGTATATGTCCTAACACCTAATGGGCCCATAAAGGTGCTTATGGACAGCTTTGAGCCACAGATGTGCTCAGGACATTTGGTCCAGGGAACCAGATGATACTGATGGAAAGTACAAACCTGAACCATGAATTTAGCACCAAACACTTCAATGCACTGACCCTCTCCTGTTCCAATCTAATTTCTTACTTAAACAATACATAATATCTACTTAAATTGTAAGCTAATAATATAGAAGCTTCTGTGCTAAAGGTGGATTATATACCAGTAGTCTTAATCTTCTCCTGAATGAAGTTTGTTCATTCGTTCTACTTATATTTTGAAATGTTCAGCAAGCATGTTGTCATTGTGATAGTCTACCTCTGAACTGAAAGCCAGTAAGGCAGGTTAACCGCTGCGTATTTTATGGTTTCAGGTGGATAGAAAAAGACTTGTGAATATTGAATACACAGAAATAGAAAAATAAGCCTCTGTGTTCACTAAAGCTGCAATATGCAGCTAGGTTCTGCTACTTAGCACAAACCACCACAAATGAAAAATATGCAGAGCTCTGGGTTGGAGATGTGCATTTTTTTATGAAGATAGTATGAACCAGTGCATCACCTAGGAAAGGGAGAAAGTTCACGGGGGGTATTCATGAGCAAAAAAAATCTAGGAGACTGATTCTTGGGGCTTGCCCTAGATTGTCCTACAATAGTGGGACAGAACAAAGACAAGTAAGTGCTGTGCAAATTCCCTACATATGTGTTAAGTGAATATGTTTTAATCAGATATTTTTTGTTAGAAACCACACACTGGAATTTTCCATTGAATTCTAAGGGTCAAGAATTTACCAATGCATAAAAATACTGCCACAGTGATATGAATCAAATTCTGTGCTGCAGTTCTCTGAAACTAAAATGCCATAGCAGGGAATATGTAATAAATCCTAGAAACAGATTAGTATATAGAAATCAGCACAAAATTCGGTCTTATATCTTTGCATCTGAGGGAGCATATGTTATGGTCTGATGTAAAAACGGCAAAAGTAGTTGTTTTGTTTTAAAATAATTCATTTTAAATTAATGAGTAGAATAGAACAGAATTAATATACTAGATATTCACTGAACATCTGCTATTTTTGTGTCATTCAGGTGACTCATATACCTGCATTTCCCCTGGGGATGTCAAGTTGTTAAAACCAGCTTCTACTACAAGATTGGTGCCAGCCGAAACCAGGACAGCATAAATTTGACTTTAGCAAAAAGTGTCATTTCAGTGTATTTCTTTTGCTGAAACCATGACACAAGTTTACATTCTATCTCCTTTGTGGTTGTTTTGTGGTTTGTTTTTTTTTAACCCATTACCACTGGTTTTCTAGATAAAATTGTTCAGCTACTGGCTATGTTTAGGAATTCCCCATTCTTGGACAGATGAGCCTATTGGGTAAGGTAAAGATATAATCTGGATTTTTTGAGTTACACATAAATGATTCAGCATCGTGCTGATCTACATGTAGCGTATTTGAACACGTGGCACTCTAGGCACCCACACTGCAACCTGGTACATTCAACCTTTTCTCAAACTTCCCTCCTGCATGGTGTTAAAAGCTGACATAAAATTATATGCAACAACCTGTGGCTCAATCAAAAGTAATGAAGATAACATCAGTGATTAATTTCTTGCTTTCTTGCATTTGTTGCCTCAATATTTTGAAAGTGGCTTCTCTGTCAGCAACCAAACCAGAGCTCTTCACAATGTCCTAGTTAAGAGAACAACCGCAATTGCTTTCCATTACAAAGTGTTCATCCTCTATTCTTTCAATGATCATTTTAGTTTTTCCATGCCTAGAGGAAAAAAGTCTCCAGTCCTTGTCTTCCTCTTTCACATTTTTCTTATGGCCAGTGATGGACTGAGCC
The DNA here is from genome assembly GCF_947461875.1 of Haliaeetus albicilla. Lineage (NCBI taxonomy): Eukaryota > Metazoa > Chordata > Aves > Accipitriformes > Accipitridae > Haliaeetus > Haliaeetus albicilla. The sequence goes on from NC_091497.1 coordinate 21,638,100, forward strand.
ATCACTTCCATGGGACTGATGATATAATTTCATTGTCTGACTGTTTGATTTCTGAATATCTGAATATCTTTTAATACTAATAATAATCATAAACTTTTACCAAGTTGCATAATAATTAGCCCACTGAAAGAAATCATATACAATCTGAATATACATTTGTATAACTAGACAGCACTAGTGATGCATCAGCAAACTGGTTTTGTAGAGCCTTTTCCCTGAATTAGTCCTTAGTCATTAAAGCTCTTGGAGAAAATAAAATTTTATTAATATATTTCAAATAATCTAATCTCTGAATAAAGCAAATAGAATTCCTTACCTGCAGAAATACATTTTAGTACAAAACTCCTTACTTCAAAATGATAGCTCTTCATCAAGGAAAAGAGTTTCCTGCTATTATTTATCATATCTCCTCTGTCATGAAAGAAAGAAACATTACCACAGAGAGACAGAAAATAACTTTCCAACTGCAATGAAGTCCTGGCTTCACCAAAGTGAATGACAAAACTCCCATTAACTTCAATGGGTTCAAGAAAAGCATTCACTCAGATTAGTTGGCATTGCACTGTTCTTAATAGCTTGAGTGATACACAACTATACATATGCACTCAGGCTAGATAATGAATCTTCTCAAAGCAGTTCAAAAAGTTAAAAAAAAAAAAAAAGGAATGATTTTCTGGTGAATCTCATTTATACAAGAGAATAGGTTTCACAGAACAGAAAAGTAATAAATAAAAAGTGTGCCATTTCCTGACATAGACAGAGATATCTTGGTGACAGAGAAAGTTGTCTCACTAAAATCTCACCTACCAATCTGAGTTTCAACAGCGCATCCTTAAAACTTAAGTAGTGGAGATTACAAAAGAGCCTCAATCAAAAAATGTAAGGACTTTAAACACTGGCCACACATTATCCACTAAAAATCAGCAACCTGATTTTGGCTTTGAGCTATTTTCCTGACTACATTGAGTGTATCAGTGCCCATTGGTAAAAGTGATGAGGGAACATTTAAATTTCCCTGTGCTAGGTGAAGTAATTTTAAATCTGAGTTATTTGGGATGTGAAAATTTGGGGGGATTTTCAGACAAGCAATGTAGCCAAAATAGAAAAAAAAAAAAAAAAAAAGAAAGAAAAAAAAGAAACAATGTAGAGTAATAAAAACAGAAAAGAAGCCAAGACACAGTGAGAAAGGCTTTTCTAGCTTGACTCTAAGGAAAAGTGTGAGGAAAGCTAATATTGTACAAACATATCAAGAAAAGAAACTTGGATCTGGAGAAAAGAAATTGTCTCATCTAGTTCAGTTTATCCTGTGTTAAAAGAAACAGGATTGTGTGAATATTCTTGGTAAATATACCAAAGAAACACTTTATCCTTGTTTTTCCTAATAGTAAAAGTTGTCAGCAAGAGAACTTTGACTAACAGCTTTGGTCTGAAAAAGTATCACAGTTTTAAAACAAGACAATATAAATTTACAAATACAGTGAATTTTTTCCCATGAAGTTAATTTTTATATGATCTTTTTGTATAAGCAAGTCAAATGAAAGCTCTCAGGACAGTACTCCTGTACAACTTTGATGATGCGGAGAACAAAGTAGCTCTACATATAGATAGATTTTTCCAGGTAAACATAGTCTGCAATTGTTTTATTGAAGGTCATCCCTCAGAGAAGAAACAAAAAAATTAACATCCTACAAAATAACAAAGATTTTTTTAAAACCATAAAATTTATGAAAAATAATGGCAAACTATCATGAGTGTTACCATAAAAGCAGGGTTATTTTCAAATCTTAAAACATTATTAATAATAAGAAAAGGAAACTTGAATTTATCCTGCTCCCCAGATCTGCATTCAAGGGAACAGGAGGTTTCTTTCTCTTTTTGCAGGCTGCCCTCTCATGAAATAGTATAGCTGTGGTTTTTAAGCTGAAAGTTTTCCCAGATACCCCAGTGAAAGAGACCTTCTAGAGAAAGAAAAAGGCCTTGGCAACAGCATGAACAGAAATGGCAGTAGCCTACCTCTTATGGAAAACCATAGAAGATTAGGAGAGTTCAAAACCTAACAAAACTGCAATGGCTATATCTCACATTTGTGGTTTTCTTTTTTTTTATTAATGTGATATTTTGTGAAGAGGAATATTACAAACTATTAGCCTATGGAAGTAGCTGGGGAAATGAGACTTCACTAAGGTATTAAACACTTATTAAGCACTCTTTGTATGAAAACTCTCCCACCTATCACCCTTTGGAAGGCGTCTTTTGGAAGACCAGGAGCTTAGGCACTGTGTTTGCTAAATGCTTAAATAATGCAATTAGATTAATACCTGAAAGTAACAGAAGAAGAATGAATCAGCCCTTCCATTCCTTTATTCTTTGTTTATAGCAATAAATGTACATATCTGACAAGGTTGTGACACTGCCTTTCTAGTCCACTGAAGTGCTGAATGGTATACAGAAGTGGAATTACTGCTTCATGATAGAAGCAAACTAATTTTTCCTAATGTACTGTACCTTTCCTTAAACATTACAGAACTAGCTGATATAAAACCACCTTGAAAAACGCATATTCTATTTGTTAGTAACTACCCAATGCCTTCGACTTTTTAGAATCACCTTATCAAGGTACAAATGATGTATAAAGTGGAAGTTCCTGCTCATCTAGACTACAATGCACATGGAATGAAAAGAGCACTTTGAAGTTACTGTGGTTTGGTGCTACTTGCCTATCCAGAATCCAGTAAAACTTTGGATGTCCTCAGAGAAGATTATATTTTTAATTGATTTTTCACTTCCCTCTTATTCTGTTCTTCCTATAAAGGCAGATATTGAAGAACAGTTTGACAATAAATATTCTGATCATTTTGTTCACAGTAAATAGCACTTTAATATCAAGCAGTTAGTTCATGCCTTGAAGGAGTATTCTGGCCGTAGAAGTTTCTCTGGTTACCACTAATGGACATGCAATGACCACTGCCTTTTAACGAGACTTATTTATCTCCTTTAATTATATTTCTTTTGACTATATTTTTGGGACCCACAAATATCATGTAGTATAAACAGTAATTTAAGTTCTTTTGTCCCTATACAAATGAAACTCCAAAAGACATGGGGCCAGTGGGAGGTTTGTGTGTCCACAACCCACAGATCAAGGTCTGGTTAACTGATCCGCATTTGGGCTAAGCTGATTTTTCAAAAGCATTTTCTGAATTTTAATGTTGGATTATAATATGTAAAATTTTACCCAAGAAATGTAGAGCATCCTTTTTCTGGCAGGCTGAAATTGATGAATAACAGCTTGTAATTGTAAAGATGATGTAATTTTAGGCTACTTTTGGCCATAGTTCTTTGGACTAAGGGCTTGAAACAGTTGGATTTGAAATACTGAAGCCCAAAGGAATACCTACTTAAAATTCCCCAGCGTAATAAATTCTGCATTTTTGCATTTCCTCACAATTATCCCTGCATGAAAAGCTAGAAGCTAAAATTAGAAACTAAGAGGAATGGAACCTAAATCATTTGACGGGTCAGATACAGTGCTCTCAATTTTCTTTTCTACAGTTTTTAATATTATGGGCAGCAAACCAGACATTTATGGAGTAAGTAGAATACCTGAATTCCTCCCTCAACTGTTAGGAAAACATGATCTCAAGGCTATCAGTTGTTCTCAGTTAGGACATCTTTCTTAATTACATGGGTATGAACATCACATTACAGGAGTTATGAAGTCAGCAGCAGTACAAGAAGGAGCTTGGCTATTAGTATGCATGTGGAAATGATAGCTCAACTTTCTGTTTTCAAGACAGTTATTTCATTTCACTTCATTTCATTTTTATCCAAAGACTATGTGAAGCTCAATTTATAAGAATTCTTGGAGGCAACAAAATAGTTCTATTCCTCCACCCCAGGTGAATACGCTCACCACTAAATTATAGTTATGCCTAATGGCATTCTTAGATTCTATAGATTCTGTATTTTCTACAGGGATTTCATGTTCAACAGTAGGAGAAGAAGGTCTCCTGTTAGTACTAATTAGATAATCAAAGCATCTCATACACTCTTCTGAATTTATTCAGGTTAAAGGAAAAGCTGGATTTCCTTGGTAAGTACCCACCCTTAATGGGAAGCATCACACTATCTACTTCACACCCCTAAATCAGGAAACTAGTCTCTCACTCTCTCTAGCGAGAAGAGTATATTCTTTATGTTCTTCCTGGTCTTTTTATGGTTTTTGCTTTGTTTTCTTTTTTTTTTTTTTCCCCAGATTAAGAGTAGGAACATAACTTTAAGTTACTCTGAGTGACCTGCAGAAGGAGTCTTGTACTCCAGATATAATACCTGAGGAGAAAAAGCTTCTAAAATTGAGCATCTGCAATAGAGGATGTAAATGCCCTTTTGTCTTAAAATAGAGAATGCTAATCCCTTCTTCTGAGATCACATTTATATTTCTATCCTCAGAATAATTTTCTGTACTGTAAATAAAAGTAATTGATACAAACTTTCCTGAAATTCTGACTCAGCTTCCCAATCACCAGAAAAGGGCAAAAAACTGGTGGTCAGCATTCCTTCATGATCAGCTGTATGTAACTCTGAATTCAATAAATTACAATTATTGATCATCCACCTATTGATTATGATTAGTGATCATTCCTCATCAAATGTCAAAAAAATCTAGGCATCTATTCCAAGTTTCAGCAACCTGACATTGCGGACAGGCAATTCTTTATTGGATCTTGCATTAATGACTTCAGATAATTTAAATGTATGTAATTCATCTGGTTTTCAGAAATGTTTATCATTTTCAAATCTTAACATGTATAAAACATTAATCCTTTTTCATTAACTTCAAAGAAAAAAAATCTTTCTCTTTTTAGATCATGACATGCACTAATTGTTTGTGGGTTTTTTTTCCTGTAAAGATTCTGCTTTATCTTGAAACAATCACTAGCTAGATGATTTAGTGCTACCAAAGCAAGCATGTAATGATGACCCGTATCTTCTAACTTTCCTACATGTTCAGGCTCATCACAGTGAGAGAAAAGGCAGAAAATGATTTCTCCAATTTATTATTGCATTTGTCTGGAGGCAATTTTCTGACTGAAATGACACAAAATCCACTGGGAAAGAAGAGCTATGGACCTTATAGATACGCAACCATCATTTCTCTGTTCAAGCTTTTGACTGTGTTGCTATGACTGTCATAATAAGCAGAAATGCTATAGGAGAAAAATAAAAAGGTTTTTATTTTAAATTCCTTGGTGCATTCCCTAGCACCCACAAAATTGCTGTCTATTGTAGGCACCACAGAGTCTGAGAAATTATTACACACACAGTTGGCAGCTGCTGTCAGCTGAGATGGTAGCTGTTATTGACTTCAGAATGTCAGAGTCAATATTTTAAAAATCATTACAGCTGCCTATTCTTCAGTGTATTATGTTAATGAGGATGATTTGGGCAATTGTTTTTCTTTTGCTGCCTATTGGAATCTCCTAGTATACTCCAGCTTCCTCCTCTTTCCATTTACTATTTGTCAGATAAAACACAGAAGAAATCTATTGGAGGAATGACATAAAAATTGTTTGCCTGGACAGAATACAGCCAGTATTATCTTCTGCTGCCTGTAGGCTCATCATTACTACATTTTCATGTATCCAATTACAATTTCTGTAAGCCAGGAGGCTCAGATTCTGCCAGCAATATGCTGCAGCTGGCACATTGCTCCCTCCTTACTGAGCGCAACTGGATTTTGCAGATAGATGCTATTACTATTCTGATTTGAGTTAACAGGAGTATGTTGTGGTAAAAAACCTGTCAGCCAGTCCAAAATGGCTGAGAGCACTTATTTGGCTTTTTGTGCTTCACTTTGTGATCTAGCTGGACAGGACTACAGCTGACTACAGAACTATCCCTTTTCTGCTGTGTTGGGTGGCAGTAGATTAAATAGTGAACCCCAATCACTCTGGAAACAGATGCGTACTTAGTATGAACAGACGGCTGTGTGGAGGGCTGTTGCCTACTGCATGAAGCTCAGGAAGAACTAGATAGGAATGGGCTCAGTCCTAGAGAGGCAGCATTTTGTTATTGTTATTGTCCACATGACCTAAGAAGAAGTGAGTATGGATGGAGGCCTGATTCAGAGTGGAGCTCAGGCGAATACTATATATTCAATTTTCTACAGGCCAGTAAGAAGAAAAGTTTACAAAGAGGTCCTGAAGTCAACAAGCAATATTTTAAGTTCAGCAGAACATCTGAGTCCATGAGCAAAAAATTCAAATGCGTAGACATGAGAGCTCCCTAAACCCTCAGAAGCTCATCTGTACATAAATAATAATAATGTTTCTAGCTCCTGCAGGTGCTGAACTTCACAGACTCAAAAAGGGCAGCTGGGGCCTGATTTGCCAGCTGGCCTGAAGGAGCACTAGTTCCCTATTTGTTTTCACTTGAAGTATTCTCCACAAAAAACTTTGGTATTTTTTTACTTTCTAGACATGTACCTTTTTTGAAACAGGAGTATACTTCTGTTCCCAAAAGTAGAACTCATAATTCTAAAAATAACATTATAATTTCAGATTTGAGCAACTCAGTCTGCATATTTGTGTATTCAGGAGATCTACGCAAATAAGAAGCATAAATTATTTATTTTGTTTTTACCTAGTACCAAGGGTCAAACACTCATCTTTGATTAGCTGATAGCTTTTTTTGGCCCCTTAGATCAATAGCAAAATATGGAAGGTTGGAAAAAAGTCTATGATTTTTATTCTTCACAAGCCTTCTTTGTGTATACGGAGTATCAGGTGAACAAAGACACAAGTGATACTGAGAATAGTAATACAGTCTGCAAAAGCCACCCACCAAATCAGGAGCTGATAAAACAGAGAAGTGACAAGCCAAAGGGAACAGAGCATTATCCAACTTGCATATTCAAATGTAAATATGCAAATTTAAAATGTCCAGCTTTATTCTGCTATGAACCACCTTTCAGCCTCTGATTCTGAAATTATGGGAAACTTTGACAATCTCATTTCTTCTGTTCCTAATTACACCTTCCTCTCCTGAAGTATAAAGATTGCCCTAATTTTTTTTTCCTTTATATACCCATATTATATTAAATGGAATTTTCCTTCTGTGTTTTCTGTCCAGCATATTTTTCCTCTTTTATTTTTTTATTTTACTTGCTTTGCATATATTCCTGAATTCCCCATTCTGTCCACACAACCATATTGTTTTTATTCTTTTTTTTTTTTACTGGCTTAGTGAAAAGGAGCTAAGAACAGTCAGGAAACTGCATTTCCAGTAGTGTTGTGCAACAGAGATCTGGCAGTGCCTTCATACTTTTTGGAGAGTTTTCCCTACCTTCCATGACCACAGTGTAGCATAAATACTTCAAATACTTCAGGTGGCTGGAAGGCACATTTTCAGTTCATTAGAAGAGCAAAAAGTTGAAGGACAGATGCTATCATAGAATTGTTGGAGGAAATCCAACTTAGCTCTTTCTTCCTCAGCTAATTTATTAAAGAACAAGAGCAACAAAAAAAGAGAGAGCAAGAAGAAAAAAATTGTTCAGAAATGTCATTTCTGTGATTTGAAGGAGTTATCTGGTGCCTGGTTAGTTACCAGAGGCTTTTATTAACTTTTCTGACTCTCCCTGGCTACACATTCTGTCTTGTGCTACAGTCAGCCTGTCCCACTCCTACATGGATCTCTTGGATTGGATCTGTGTCTGCAGCATATCATCAGAGGCATAACATGAAAGGTAGGTCAGCTGGGAAACAGCAAATGATAATCACCAATAGCATCCAAGTCAGCATTTTTCCATTTTCAAAATATTTTGGCAAAACTTCAAGATTTCTATTAAATTGATATGATTTTAATGAAAACTTTAATTTAGGCTTAAGAACGAAATTTATCAGTTTTGACAGGAACTTTCAAAAGAAAACTCAAGGCAAGCTTTTTAAATCACCTCTTTAAAACAGATTTCACATTCTTTCCTATGACTTATTTGACTGATTTTTAAGTCTGCGGGTTTGTGGGGTCCCTCCCACAGGATACAGCCCTTCACAAATAACTCCAACGTGGGTCCTTACCACAGGTTGCAGTTCTTCAGGAACTAGTCCAGCATGCGTCTTTCCCAGGGGCTGCAGTTCTTCAGGCACAGACTGCTCCAGAGTTGGTCCCCCATGGGCCACAGTTCTTGCCAGGAAACCTGCTCCAGCGTGGGCTCCTCTCCACAGGCCACAGTTCTGGCCAGGAGCCGTGCTCTGGCATGGGCTTTCCACAGTCTGCAGTGTGGGGTCCTCCATGGGCTGCAGGGTGGATACTTGCTCCTCCATGGGTTGCACCTGTACCTGATACATAAATGTAGGCTGGAGAGCTGCTCAGGCTAGGTAAAAAATCCAGCTGACTGTGTGACATCAAATAAGGTTTAAAATTAAGTGCCTTAGTAGTCAAATCTGAATTTTGGACTTAGATTATTAAGTATAGTTTAAATTTCTGCTCCTGGCACCTAAGTAGCTGTTGGCATCTAGACATTAACCCTCATCTGATTTACCACTAATATGCAGTGCAGAGAAAACAGTGTGAATACAGGTAGAAATGGAGTGTTGCCATTCATTTGTATTATTAGGCTTCAGGTTTACAGCAGCTTCAGTGCTGAGGGGACTCCATGTTAAAATAAAGTATTTTTTTGTAAGTTTGACTATATCATTTTCATGTCTATTGAATTCGTTCACCAGTCACCTATCTTACAAAGCCAAGCAGGCTTCAAGCTGTCACACTGTTTTCAGCTGCTGTCTTGAATATGGCTTCCCAAGAGACAGAAGCTCATTCCAGTCTGTGAATCACGTGTGCCTGTGAAGATGAGTACTAACACAAGCTTGTAGTTGTGGCTTTTCAGTTTCTCTGCTGTCAGACTTTTCTTAACTAAAATTTTGCACAGATTTGAATCTGTTTCCCTGGCAGCTGAGAGGTTCTAAATACAAGAATCTGATTTCGACAGACATGAAATAAATAAGCCTAGGATTAAGTCCTGCTATTTTATCTTTATAAGGTAACGTTTTCAAATGGTACTCATATGTACTGAAATTGTTTGTATTAAATTGCAAACACAACACTTATGTTTACACTGGTAAATAAAGAGGCACAGACCAATCTCTGGCCCCAAGAACAGGTGGCCTAGCAGGGCCTGTGTCCTCACTGCTTGGGAGTTTCTCCCTCCAGAGCAGGCTACCCACAGTCTCTTTGTTGTGCTTGGCCCTGGGTCTCCTCTGAGCAACATCTGATACCCTATGAAACATGGTGACCATGTGGCCCTCTGGAACATTATACATACATATGTATTTCAACTCAAAGTGTATGAAACACTGGAAGTCCTATATTGTACCCCACCAGTTTATTTTATAACTCTGATGAATTTATTCCATGACTTTGGGTGAGAACTGCGGACATTTACAGGTGCAAAGCCTGGAGCGGGGTACTTTGGAGGACTTTGTAGGTAAAAGGAACCTAAACTTGGAGCAGTTTTCATCCATACGGCCTTTGGGGGAAGAATGTACAATGAAATAACCCCCCAAGTTGCGCCTAGTCTTTGTCTTGGGAACAGCTAGATGCGGTGGTCCAAAACAGAGACAGGGAGAAAACTGGCAAATAAATGCATGGTCAGGAAATGGTACTGTAGCTTACCTTCCAGCACTCTCTTCCTTATACTAGAGACATTCCTGAAAGAAGACAGGAAGTTATTTACATAAAGCTACATTTTTTATCTTTATTCCCTTTTTGCCTCTTGCTTTTACATCTCAGTGAGAAGTAAACTGGCAAGCCTCCACTCACTCATTTGTATATTAATGAAAATTTGTTAAGACCTTTCATCTTCATTCTAACTCAAGACAGAACAGGCATATTCTGCATATCACCATACAGAAGGAAAAAAAAGATTGTTAGGAGTACGTATGGCAAAAGTTCAATGCATTCAGTGTATAATTTAATGCTCATAGGAAATGAGTTTATTCTTTATAATAGGAAGGTCAACTGTTTCAGTTTTGTTAATGCTGAAAAGACACAAAGGAGTTAGAATCTCAAATGAGAGAGAGAGATCTAAAAAGGGAAAAAAAATCTGAAACACACTTAACTGGGATGTCAGACAATACAATCATTCATTCCCTGTAGCAAAAAAGATATTAACATGTATTGTAGCAAAGTTTGCGTGAAAAGAGAGCCATGTATCTCTCTATGCCATTGTGACTAACTACTCCACGTATTTTCTTTTTTCCTTTTTACACATTTCTGCAGCTGGACATAGTGGCAATCAACAATAAAAAGTTTCTCATAATTTCTTTTTTACCATTTCAGCACAAATACGGCATGAAAAATCTGTTCCCAAGTGTTTAATTTTTGGTAGTTTTTGGCATAACAGGTGGTATTCATCTAATCTTAGACTAAACAAATTAAACTACCCAACTAGTAACTAACTAAACTAGTAGCTGAACTAGCTCTCCTAGTCTCTTTTCCTGAGGTTTGAGAAAAGAGACCTTACTAACAAGTAGTTCATATCATCCTCAAAAGATTTTAAAATTATATAGAAAATTAACTAACCTGTAGATATCTCCAGTGTCTACATGTAGATTGTCTAAATCTTTGAGATGAATCACACGTTCCTAATCCTTGCACAAGAGAAAACCAGAAATAAAAAATGAGAAACATGTTGTCTAACTCATCTGACTAGATGTCAACATACATGTTAAGATTAAATAAACCAAATTCTTTTTCTCTTCTCTGATTAGGAAGACAGCTTAGGTTTACTAGCTTAGATATAGGGCATCCACATTTGGTCAGTGGCAGTATCACATGAGCTTTATTATTTGCAAAAATTAAGAAGTTCAGAAAACATTATCTTGTTGAAAGAAAATTAAGGTTTGTTGGGGGTTTTTTGTTTTTTTTTTTTTTTTTTAGATGGATTTTCAGTTTCATTCACTGAATTTCTATTGTGATCCTTCTGGAGGCAATGCAGTATGTAATAAATGCCTGTAGCTACCATCAGGATGGCAATCTCTATCAGAAGAAGTAGAGTGACCCACTGATAAAAAAAGAGTAATCAAAATTAAAAAATAAAGATTTACACTTTTTTTTATTCCTTCTAAACATAGAAAATAAAAAGGACATTATTTTAGCTATCTACGTTCATGTACATTCTCATTTATTTCCTTAGTATCCCTATCAGCCAAGTAGGCTTTGTTCTTCCCTAATTCGTTCCCAGGTAAGACATGTTTCAACTTACCTTACCAAGTATATGGAAGAACCAGATCCTCAACTGAAATTCTACAGAATCAATTTTCCCAGAAATAAAGGACACCATAGAATGTTTTGTAGCTAATTTTATTTAGCCTCACAGCAGTTCTGCCTTGGATAATAATAATTTTATTCCTTAGCTTTGCTAGGGGTTATGTGGGAGTATTGTTTCCCTTTGCACTTTTTTTGTGCCAGAAAGGTCATTTAAAGCATAGCTAATCCATTTATCTAAGATCCTTTGAGACAGAAAGTAAATAATGTAGTACCCTCATCCCAATAAATCTTTATCATCCCAGTTACTGCATTCTTCCTTCCCTTCGGTATCAATTGCTTTGTTGCAGTACTTTTTTGCCCTAACACTTCATCACATTCCTTGTTTATACACATTTATTAAAAAAGCTTTTTACTAGAATGAATGTTAGAAACCTAACTGCAACTAAATTAGCAAATACTCCAACTGACTGTCTGCCTAACCTCCTCCTATTATTCTATATAGATATTTTCATTTTTTTCTCCATTTCCTTTCCACATATACTTTTTTACCTTTTTACTCATGATGTCTATATCTATTCCTTGTGATCTATCAGCACTTCTTGAAAATATGTTTAATCACATAAAACCTCACATTTCTCTCATTTTTTCTTGTTATTTACAGTTGCATTAGGAAAGCTATTTGATTTCTGAAATCTATGTCTCCTAAACCCATTTTTTTTTCTATATATCCATTTGTGGGGATGGATATTGTTTGGAGTTTTGGGATAAAATCTTTTATCAATGGAGAATAGTTGTCTTATTTTTCACAGTGTGTAGTTCCTCTGAGCTCAGTATCTCACTGCAGATGTCTTCCCAGTAGAAGCTATTTCTTAAGGGTACTCAAGTCTTCCAGTAGGCTGGAATTCTGATAGGCATTGCAGGCTAAGTGAAAGTAAATAAACAATTACAAATTCGTCTTCAGTAATTTTTAAATTTCCAGCCTAAATGTTTCAATACCATGCAATTTATCTTCCTAAATAAAATAAAAATGCTGTATTTTAGTTAAAGACAAAAAAAAAAAGTGTAGATTTGCTTTACTACGAGTATTACAAGGTATTATTAAGCACAGTCCTGCAGCATTACAGTCATTGCAAATTTTGACACTGGCTCTCATGAGCATGCATATGAGGCCATCTGCTTATGAAAAGGAAAAGCTGTCTTTGTAAATGCAAGGTGACAGTTGGAGGTGAAGCTGTCTTTTGAGAGCAAGTAGATATGCCTGTATGTAAACACTCTGTAAATGGATTTAGCTCAATATGGTCTACATATTGATCTACAAATTCTGTGTATTTGTAAAATACCATCTTAAGACCTCACCTGTCATCATCTTACTCCCTTTGTCAGTCTGTCAATTCATTTCAAACAGGATAATAAATCCTTTAAAGTAATATATTTCTTGGGATGGTATAAATCATTTGAATTACTAACAAAACTTCCTTGCTTGGAAACAAAATTATCCTTTTCCGCAGTGGAAGAAGACATTATGATCACCATGTGAAAAAGAAACAACTAGTCCTAATAAGAGTCATCACAGACAAATCAAAAAGCACATATTTTCGGGACTGTATTTTTCTTTTTCCAGCTGCTCACAAGAACAGAATGCCAGAAGTATTCCCATGTAAGAACATCAGGCAAAAGCCTGGAAAACTGCTCAAAGCCTAGTAAAATGGCTTGATGCACACCTCTGCAAAATGCACGTAACAACATTTTTCTACTACCATTTTTTCCTGCATTTACATCGTAGTTATCCCACACGTTATTAATTAATTTATAATGGTGTATTTTTCACAGTATAACTAGCGTGCAGTTATTGTTATTAAAGTATTACAAAACCATGAACATGCAACTATGGGAGTTACTGACATTGCCTAAGTCAAACACCTAAATAAACTTCCTATCTCTTGAATGTATCATCAGGACAGCCTTTCAAAACACTTTAGGTAGCATCCTGTTTTTTGAGGGTGAATTTTTTTGGATTTCAGTAGATTCCTGTCATTAGGTATTGTGAAAACCTTTCCTTAGGTCAAATGTAATGCAAAATAATCCACTATGAAGCTTGTTATGCTGTTCAAAAGATAAAACACATATAGATATTTAGGACAAACACAATATTTAAGAGGTAATTTCTCTACTAAAATTTCTCAGAACTGTTAAAACTTTTCAGTTGACCTATATTTCTCCCCCAAAATAGCAATTACTGTGTCCCCTATATTTCACCTTTTATGTCAGAAATTACTCTTTTAACATAATAAATGGGTCAGTAGAAAAATATTCATAAAATACAGAAAATATGGAGATAGAATATTTGGAATCGGAAAAAGAAGTATTTCTAAGCTATTTGACTCCTGGTTATTCAGGCAGGAATTTGTCTTCTAGATTTCACAATTATTGCTCAAATTTACGTTTAGGATGGAGCTATCACAAACTACAATAAAGAATGGTCTTTCTTACTATCATATTCAGCCTATTCTTTCAAAAAAAGTGATCAACTACGGAAGTTATGATTGCTTTTGGCTAAAATCAGGTAAATAAATAAGGTATAGAGCCATATGAACAGGCATATTGTCAGACCAAAGATTGACCTAGCCTAATATCTGTCCTCCCAAAGTAGCTAAGAGCAGATTTTTAAGGAAGAGCACAGTAACAGATCAATCATGAAATTATATTTCCTCAGAATATCTTTTTTTCTGTATTTCATGCCTCAAAACATCCTAACAGGAATAGTGTGATTTTAGCTAATACAGCTTCATAGATTTTGCTCCTATGTTTTTTAACCCCATTTATAAGTTTACTACCCACGTCTTGCAAGAAGAAATTCTGCAATGTAATTGCATATTATAAGAAGAACCACCTCTGTTCCTTTGTTTTGAACTTGCCATCTGTTAAACTACTTTGACTTCTTTATTCTTATAACTAGATGTCTTACTGGGGGCTAGATGTACTGTTAGATGACTTGTCCTATTCTTGCACTAGTGTTCTCTATGAACATTTTCCATGCTACTTATGACTAACACACATTTATCATATCTTTCGTCTTTTTTTTTTTTTTTTAAATTGAAGGGTTCTAGTTTATTTAATTTTTCCTCAGCAAAAGCAATTCTATATTTTCTTTTTTGTACTGTTTGAGTGCAGATATAGCTTTTTTTGAGCTGAGGGGATCTAAACTGCACATAGAATTCAGAAAGAATATACACAATGGCATATCCTGTTTTGTTTGTTTGTAGTGTTTTGTTTGTTTTTCTCCAATCCTTTCCTAATAATTCCCAGTGGACTTTTTTTTTCTTTTTATTTTTATTTTGAAATAGCTACTGATTGTAGAGATGAAGTTTCCACAGAACCATCTATAACTCTAAGATCTTGTTTCTGACAGCTATTAGTCAGCTCAGAGCCCAGTATTAAAGCATAGAATTATTTTTTCCTATGTGTGTTACTTTACACTGATCAGTGGTGAATTTCATCTGCCATCTATGTCTCAGTAACACAGACTTGTAAAATCTTTCCATAGTTCCCTACAGTCTTTACTACCTACCTGAATTATTTAATATCATCAGCAAAGTTTATGATTTCATAGTCCTCCTTTCTAGATTTTTAAGAATACATTGAAGACCTTCACTACCAACACAGACAACTGGGACTTAAGGATGTTAAAAAGTAAGAAAAACCTTAATAGATAAGATTAAATCAAAGATATTCCTAGCCTATATCCCATGCTTGGCAATGGGTAACATCAGATGCTGACAGAACAAAGCATATACAACATAATGATATTTTCCCTTTATCCAGCATCTTTCACTACAAAACTCCTGACCATAACATGACATTTTTACGCCACTGGTAAGACTTCACTGCTAGGTCTCCCTCTACAGTGTAAACTTACTACTTATATCTTCTGTTTTCTGTCATTTAGCCAGTCTTTTACCTATGTAAATGATTTTACCCCTCATAGATTTATAGAACAGGCCAGGTTGGATGGGACCTCGAAAGATCATCTAGTCCAACCTTTCATGGAAGAGGTAGCCTAGATGAGATTATCCCAGTCCCGCTTAGTTTATCGATCATCCTTTGGTGATGGACCTTCTAAAATGTCTTTTGGAAATTTCCACAGACTATATTGGCTGGATCACATTTCTATCAGCTGGATTTCTTTGCAACTACTGATAAATTGGCCTTACAGCAATAAAGACTCCATTCTTCATTTCCAATGTAATGTTGAGTATAATGTTCATAGATATAATTCTACTCAAGCCTACTTAGTACATGAATGTTTTTTTAAATGAAAATACAGAAATAGTAATAACATAGCTGTGAGAGGAAGAACTATGTTTAGAGATTCCCTGATGGCCTATCAGAGCACCTTTCTAGAATTTTGCTTGGTTATGTTAAAAAATTTAGCTGGTTGAGTCCAAGCACTTGAGCTACTTCTTGTTAAGTACTGTTGAGAAGAAAGCTGGAACCAAGGGCTGCCCCTTCTTCCCCTGGGAGCTGCTATGAAGCTAAGACTGTGTGCCTTGGCCCTGCCTATGCTCTCACCCTTGATGCCAGTTTTGCCTTCACTGCAGCCTGTTATTGTTGCTCCTTAAAATGTCCCAGGTGGAATTTTGCTGTGGATATACAGAACCAGGCAGAATATAGGATGGAAGGGACATTAGGATGTCAGCACTGGTCCAACCTCCCACTCAAAGCAGGCCAAACTTTGAAGTCACATCAGATCACTCAGGTCATATCCAGTAAAGCTTTGAAAATTTCCTGGGATGGAGATTTCATAGCCTCCTTTGGTGACATATTCCAGTGCTGGATAACTTACATTTAATCTTTCAGTGAATATTTTTAAATTTTCTTGAATCCTTTGCTTTTTTTTTTTCTTTTTGACTTTTTTGTTTGGCTGTTAAAAAACCAAACAAACAACAAACCTCTCTAAGTTTTATGTTTCAGAGTCAGTTGTCTGACATGTAAACCTTTACAATTTAGATGTCTACATATGTATTATTTGAACAGATCACGTGTGCTAAACAGTTCTATAAATTCCACTGGTTTGGATTAGTGACCCCATGTAAGAACCTAATGTCACCTAATATGCCTGAAGTTGTTAATGGGATCCACATGAACCGGCAGAATTCTCAGAGGACATATGGGGATCTGTATTCATCTTCAAGAGCAGCTGCTGGAGAGGCAGGGTGACTAAGGTGCTCTCAAGTGACAATAGGTACCTTGTGTGTGGACAACTGAATCAAATCCATTAACTGTATTGTTGGTTTTCCCTTGACTTTAGCCACCTAGCTCACTTGAAGAAACCCAGATTTAGATAATTAATTACAGGTATCTACAACCTAGAATGGAATCCCAACTTCAAAGACAGGTGTCTGGAATCTGAAATTTAGCTCTATTCTAGCAATCTGATTTCCCAACTACTTCCGATTTTGCCTGAAAATAATATATTTTTTAAAATAAAGGTGAATATAAATGCTGGCAGTAATGTGGCAGTTTGGGAAGCATTGACAGAACACATAGGGACTTGTGGCTCAACCAAGCCACTTAAGTTTCCTGTTAAAGTAAATTAAGCTTCCTAAATATCTCTTTCTGAAGTAAATTCTCATTTCTTCAGTTAAATTCAATTTCAAGATGACTTTTGAAACGAAGAATGAGATAGCTTGCAATAAGCATAAACAAAGCACGAAAATTTGTCCACCTTGGAGTGGGACAACGTGAGCAGCTGCACTCTGGCGAGTGGGGTGGCACCGTGGGGTGCAACACTCAGGGTGACAGTGCAGGGACCACACCTTGCGTGTGTGAGCATGAGCCTGGCTGGGTGCTTTCTCAGCAGCGTATTCGTCAGCAAGGTGCCCCTCCAGAGCACCCTCAGCTCCCACAGGAAGGGTGTGCATGGAGGGGAACCCCCAACCCCTGGGCAGTGGGTGCTGGTGACCTGCACGACCTGTATCTGTGCGTGGGAATGAGTGTGTGTGTATGTGTCTGGGGGGGGGTGTTTGTGTGTGACAGAGAGAGAGGGAGAAGGTCATTGGCTATGGAAGGGTGTGTAGAAACATGTAGGTGTTTATCAACTTTTTTCAATGTCTAGTATTGTGGTTTATCTTCTGTATTGCTGTTACTGACCTTGAACATGTAGTTCACCAATTGCTTGTTAATTACATGTCATTAATAAATCAATAAATCACTTTGAGCATGATTTTGTTTAAATTACATGAACTGAGAAATTTTTACCTGTGATAGATATCCTGAGGTTCTCCGGTCTTTGTTGTGGATAGCTAGAATATCTGTTTCATTTTTTGCCTCTAAAAATGTATTTTGATTTCATAGGCTGGAAATATAAATATTGTCTGCCCTGTCAAACCCCAATATTTTAAAGCATAACTCTTGATATTTCTGAAAACATTAGTTCCACAGATCCGTATTTCAATATTGTTAGGAAAGACTGTTATTCATTACAGGCCTAATTCAATAGCCTACCCTATGGCATCCTGCCCAGCCTCCAACTAATCCAGAAGTGTCATAAATTACAGCTCTATTTACATCTCTTGGAAACACTGTGGTATTTCAAATAATGTTAAACATCTCCATTTGGACAACTATGTCAAGCTCTCTATCAGCACGTAAAATAGAACCATTTACACTCAGTGAGAAAGTTTCCTGCAGAATGAGAACTCTCAGCTGGATACAGATTCATGTAAAGAAATTACTGAGAAATTGAGTCACAAATGTATCATTGAAACACCAGGAAGAAAATCAGCACTACCAAACTAGTCTGCAGAACAAACTTGCTACTTAGGTTAAAAAAGAAAGAGCAATAAAATGGGATGTTTTGTGATAAACACTGAATGATTTGTAGGTGTATTTAATGTTTTCCTGCCTGTAGTGATACACTTCATAAGCTAAGTAACAAAAAGAAAACAAATTTGTATTTTTAATTTGTGATAAAACTGTGATAGGTTGAAAAAAAAAAATCAGAGAAATATGTAGTACCCACTGCAAAAGTAAGATCCTAATTACTCAAGATCAGAAAACCCACAAGATGCTATCACACCAGCAAGTTTTGCAAAACCATTTTAATCCCAACAAACTTTTATCAGGCCTGTGCTTCTAGTAATTTCAAACCTAAATCTATCGAAGATAACTAACTTGCCAAAATGGGAAATCCACCTGCAAGTATTTAGTCAGCATTTGGGGTACATTTCGTTAAGTTTCATTTAGTATAAGAGACCTGAAGAGAAAGAGGATTTTGAGTAGAAGAAAATGGTTTCAATCTATACAGCAATATCTTTGGTTGTATCAGATTACATTACATGTATCTGAATATTCATTTTTCAGACTCTGCAGTCACATCACATACTTTCATAAGTGCAAAGGTTTTCTCCAGTTTGGAATGCCTAAAATACATTTCATATCATGATGCATTTGACAAAGATGTACATTCTTTATTGCTTCTGTTAAGATACAAGGTGCAGACAAGCACATCAGAGGGGAAGAAGAGGCAAAGGTGGCTTTTTGCCTAGATTTTGTCTGCTCTGCAGACTGATGTAAGTGCTCGTCCTCACAACAGCTTTTACATTGTCACCGAGCTGCTTTGCATTCCGGACTTGCTTTAAAATAAAGCACTTCAGCTACACTTCTCCCACCCTGATATGTTACAGCTGCTTCCAGCACACTTCTGGGCAAGACAAACTAGAGAGAGAAAAACATGAAGTTTCTCCCCTGTAGCTCTAGGGGAACTCCTATAAATTGCTAATCCCATGTGTGGGAATACAGTAATGAGAATCAAAGGTAAACAGTTTATAAACGTACTGTTTCAGCAATAAAATGTCCATTCATGTTCACCATCCTATCTGGAATGCCAAATAAAGTAGTTTATTTCTTTTTTTTTTTTTAAATTCTTTTTACTGTTAGTGACTGGTAACACATTAGAACAGAAGTGAAATTGAAATCTGATTTAATAAGAACAATGGCAAAACTAAAAATTTAATTCAGGTGTTTATATGATCGGTTGTGAAATACTGATTTATGTAGGATATTATACCCCTGTAGTGCTAAAAGATTTTAAAAAGACAGCTTGAAAACATTGAAACCTTGAAAATGAGGCAGAATAGAAATTCTTCCTTAGTCCTAAGCAGACCTTTTGCATGTGGTGAATATCACCTATGATACACTTCTGTCTAAATTATTTTGGCTGCCCCGAATTTGTGATAGACTCATTTTCCTCAAAATTCTCCAGTATTGAAAAAAATTGTATGGTTTGCCCAATTTAAGTCAATGAATGTGTCATCTAAGCTGATAGAGGTTCTCTGTTTCCTTCCACTGGTATGTGACAGGAAAATAAAAATAGATTATTTCTTTCTTTCTATTTATTTTGTTGTCTAACATAAAAAGAAACTTCTTCAATGTTTTAAATATTGAAGGTAACATATAAATGCAATAAAATTGTACTGATTTCTATTGTTGAAAAGACATTTAACAAAAGTAAAACAAAATGAAAAAAACATTGATTTTGTTGATTTTGGTTTTAGATCCTCAGTCAAACTTCGATATAATTTACAAAATTAAAAATAATTCGTTTAAGAATAGTAAATATATATATATATACAATTCAGCAACTCTAGAACTTGGGACTGAGGATCAACTTACTTATGATCAACAAGTGCAGTAACCTTAATAATGCATTTTCATTACTATCAAAAAACCAGCTCTTCTCATCAAGTACTTTCAAACCAAGGTATTTCAAAGGACACAAATATAAGTAAATGCCCTCAGATGAATTCTTTCAGATTATTTGAGACTCTGTTTTTCTTCTTTCTTTCACTGTTTCTGTGTCCCATCCACTGAGTCAGGGAGTCTGCAGCCTGCTAATTTTATGTCCATTCACTCCAGATATTCTGCTTCATTACTCCTTCCCTTCTTTTTATTGTCCTCTAAATTGCTCAGTTTGTTTTCTCTGTGTCTCATGTCTCTCTTTATATCTTTATTCCTTCAGAAGTATATACTTCATATATTAGGTATATGCAGTAGAGGCGAGTGAAATCATTTTCACTAGAAGAGTCTTAGATACTGTGATGTTGAAGCTGGTAAAAGAATAAATATTGAATAAAAAGAATGCATGATGTGGTAAGGTTGCTTGTAATTAAACTATAGACATTTTATCTCACTGTCATTTGTTTACTTACCAGATAATAAAATAATTAATTACCACAATCACTATTTCCACTTGAACAAATAATATCTTATTTGAATAAACAAAAAACCCTAAAAATCCTATTTCAGAACATTTGATTTTTTAAGTATTTGATTTTTACCAGCTGACATACATTCTTCATTGAGATTGCATTGAGAGATTTCTCACTAACCATGGCTTCCAATTATAAATTTTATATCTGGATTATGTTAATTGCCTCCATGTTTTCACTGTATAAGAGTGAGGTGAAGTTAGGAATCAAGATGAGGAATATGAACCATGACTGCTGTCCTTCAACTCACATTTTCAAATATTCCAGTCAGACTTTCCTCTAACACAAAGATGCGTGCATTTATAGTTTTCTAAAGAACTTATGTCGTCCCTTCTAAAATGCATATTCATAACAAACATAATGTTTTCTTAAAACACTGTATGCCATCTCCTCCCTCCTTATTTTACTTCATCGTTATTGCTGTTGGGAAGTGGAGAGCCTGTGGGAATGTTAGTAAGGGATGATAACAACAGTAACAGCAAACCAAAATTAGTCACTGATCATGAAGCTTAACAGAGAAGCTTCTTAAGACAAAAGAAAAAAAATAATATCCTAAAAGGTGAAAAGCTCAGAGGAGAGCTGGGGGGAACATAGACTGGGCAAATCATCTGGACAGATTGCTCTCTCTGCCCCTTAAGTGACGTGTGTACCCTTTCCATTTTAAGTAAAGAGCACCCCTTGAATTCAAGAATAGGGATGCATCCCTGGCACCTTCTATTAAGCTGTAATGCTGACTTTATCCCTACACTAGCTTACTAATAAATAAAATGGATCAAGAAACATTCTCTTGTGCCAAGATCAAGTGGCATGGAGTATCTCATTTCATAGGTTCAAACTCTTCACTCCTCAGTGTGTTTTACACACTGGTAAAACAGGTTTTACTCTCCTGTACCACCATTTGGTAACAGTCCCTGTAATTTTGTATCCTCCAAACCATGATGAGGTTGCTTAGGAAAATGCTTCTTGGACTGTAGGAAAACTATATTGTAGGCCAACTTGATAATACATATGAACATGGCCCCCAGACCAGCACCAGCTATAGTTTCTTTAATGGTATTGAGATAGCCTTAAGGGTCTTTTTCTCATGGTTTTCACCTTGTATATAAGTTTGCCTCTTTGTGTAACTTAGAAGCTGGAAAAGGTCAGGGCAAGGAATTAATAATCCTGATTTGGGGGTTGAATAATCTGAATTCAATGCAGTGCAAAAGGAGGAAGAACAAACACAGTTACGTCATGTGACTTTTCTGACTGCCCCCTAGAGAGAGACCAGGATGATCTCAAGGGCAAAGCAGACATGCGGTTGCTCCAAGTTTTATCAGCAACCTTTATGTCATTTAGTTCAGCTAGGAACCTATGGAGCACAAGGCCAAGAAGAAAGGACTGTATGTCTTGGCAGAGTTTTAATACTAAGGGCTAAAAGAAGAGTCAGCAGAGATAAGTCTGACTTGTCCACATCTTCAATGCTTATTCTCAATTAACTTGCTTCTGTTAATCATTTATCAGTAGTGTGTACTAGAGGATAACACCGATTTCTCATCTAATAAGAACTTTGTAACTCCTCTCCGGGGATATCACAAGTTTTTAAGGAGGGGTAGCTTGACAATAACAATGTGATCTTAAATGTCAGGCTTTTAATTGCAGATTTCAGCAGCCTGTACTCATTCATGGCAAAATGACATCTGTATGCTGACACATAATTATATGTATTTAGATTCCTCCTGATAAAGGAAAATACACCGCAACCTGTTCCCCTGTCTAGTTTAACTGAAGTATTCCTTTAAAAATGTAAATGTCTGAGCAGCTCATCTATTAATAAACCAGAGCCTTGACATTACTGGGAGAACAAGGGACTTTGGTGTAGTCTAAATGAGCCTATCATTTCAGTTACTCAATCTGCTTTTATCAGCAGACAAAATAAATAAATACAAACTGATTTCTGTTACCATGTACAGCTATATATTGGGCTGGATTAAGCATTATTTTGCACATTGCTATCTACCTTTCTATTAAAAGCATAAAGTATTCTGAAACATATGATGCCGTATGGCTCTTATAGCCGCAGAGCAGCTGGGCTAAATTATCAAAGGAGGATGCACAATTAAGCAGGATCTTACTAGTACAATCGAGGTCTGTAATTAAGCCTCTGTCTCCATAGACACATCTGGTCTCTGCCTCTTCACTGCACTCTGGAATCTGAGATTTACTGTTCTTTGGCAATAATATGTGTGTTGGGGTGGGTGGGAGTTGGGTTTGTGTGTACACTGGGCACTTTACACCTCACAAAGATCTGCAAGATCAAGGCCTTAGAGTTCATGAACTAAATTTCAGAGGACTTCATTTATATTCTTAGGATGTTTTAAAATTTTCATTAGTCACCTATCTGCCTGTATCTATTTGCATGTTTTTGAAAAAACATAGATGTCTGAAAACAATGGAATCATAGACTACATCAGACTTAAAATAATAGTGCAGTTGTCTGTAGAGTTGTTTGGGTTTTTTTAAATACTATGCATTATGTAAGTAATGTGGTAACACCTACAGGATAAAAAGAATTTTCCATTTCTATTCTGTACTTAATTATTAGTTCGAATGCATTTAAAATGTGTTATTCAGTATTGCATATATAAAATAAAAAATATACATCTATAGATCATAGATTAAGAATCAAAATCACACTGTAAATTCAAAGTAAAGAGATTTTAAATTGTGTCTATACTATTCTCATACTTGTATTAATGCAATAAGAGCTGATGTCACTTATTCCTAGAATCATAGAACCATAGAATAGTTTGGGTTGGAAGGCATCTTTAAAGATCATCCAGTCCAAGCCCCCAGACAAGGCCAGGGACATCTGACACTAGATCAGGTTGCTCAGGTTACCCCGTCTAACCTGACCTTGAACACTTTCAGGAATGAGGCATCTACAACTTCTCTGGACAACCTCTTCCAGTATCTCACCACCCTTATTGTAAACAATTTATTCCTTAGGTCCAAGTTAAACCTACCTTTTTTTTTCAGTTTAAAGCCACGCCCCTTGCTCTGTAACTACAGCCCTTTGGTAAAAAGTCCCTCTCTGCCTTTCCTGTAGGCCCCCTTTAGGCACTGAAAGTCTGCTGTAAGGTCTTCCTGGAGCCTTCTCTTCTCCAAGCTGAACAACCCCTACTCTCTGAGCTTGTCTTCATAGGAGAGGTGTTCCAGCCCCCATCTTCTTTGTGGCCCTTCCCTGGACCTGCTCTAACAGGTCCATGTCTTTCTTGTACTGAGGAATCCAGAACTGGATGCAGTACTTTAGGTGGCATCTCACCAGTGCAGAGCAGATGAGGAGAATGACCTCCCTCGACCTGCTAGCCACACTTCTTGTTATGCAGCCCAGGATACAATCAGCTTTCTGGGCTGTGAGCGCACATTGCTGGCTCACATCCAGCTTTTCATCCACCAGTACCCCCAAGTCCTTGTCTGCAGGGCTGCTTTTAATTCCTTCATCCCACGGTCTCTACTGATACCAGGGATTGCCCTGACCCAGGTGCAGGACTTTGCACTTGGCCTTGTTGAACTTCATGAGATTCATAGATGCCTACTCCTCAAGCCTGTCCAGGTCCCTCTGGATGGCATCCCTTGCCTCTAGTGAATCAACTGCACCGCTCAGCTTGGTGCCTTCTGCAAGCTTGCTGCGGGTGCACTCAATCCCACTATGTCATTGATGAAGTGTGCTGGTTTTAGCTAGGATAGAGTTAATTTTCTTCATAGTAGCTAGTACGGGGCTGTGTTTTGGATTTGTGCTGAAAACAGTGTTGGTAATTCAGGGATGTTTTTGCTACTACTGAGCAGTGCTTACCCAGAGCCAAGAACTTTTCTGCTTCTCCCCCCACCCCACCAGCGAGCAGGCTGGGGGGGCACAAGGAATTGGGAGGGGACACAGCCGGGACAGCTGACCCCAACTGACCCAAGGGATATTCCAGACCATGTGGTGTCATGGTCAGCATGTAAAGCTGGGGGAAGAAGAAAGAAAGGGGACTTTCGGAGTGACGGCATTTGTCTTTCCAAGTAACAGTTACGTGTGATGGATCCCTGCTTTCCTGGAGATGGCTGAACACCTGCCTGCCCATGGGAAGTGGTGAATGAATTCCTTGGTTTGCTTTGCTTGTGCATGTGGCTTTTACTTTACCTATTAAACTGTCTTTACCTCAACCCACAAGTTTTCTCACTTTTCCCTTCCAATTCTCTTCTCCATCCCATGGAGGGGGGGGAGTGGTAGAGCGGCTATGTGGTGCTTAGTTGTCAGCTGGGGTTAAACCGCAACATGAAGATATTAAATAATATTGATCCCAGTATGGACCCTTGAGAGACACCACTCATTACTGGTTTCCACTAGGACATTGAGCTATTGACTGTAATAATTTGGACGCGGCCATCCAGCCAACTCCTTATCCATTTAACAGTCCATACACCAAACCCGTATCTCTCTAATTTAGAGGTAAGAATGTTGTGGGGGACCGTATCAAAGGCCTTACAGAATTCCAGGTAGTTGACATTCATTTTCCTCTGTCCACTGTTGCAGTCACTCCGTCATAGAAGGCTAGTAGATTAGCCATGCATACACATGCAATTAAGTTAAAAGTTGAGTAGGAATAAAATGAGAAATGAAGGTACACACAAAATCAAGCAGCACATACATTGTCATTGTAAACATGCAAACATACATACATCATTAACAAGAAGCATACTTCCAGTCTTTGAAGGATATAATGGGTTGTAAAGAGTTAGTTCCTGTTGGATCACAGTGGCACAAATATAAACAAGTCTCTGTACAAGTGTCACATATGTGAGGAGAGATAATTTTTTCTGCACTGCAGATATTTGCTGCTGACAATCAGCTTTATATAAATCCTGTCAGAAACAACAGAGTTCTCAGCAATTTCAGTGGTTCTTATATTAAGCATCATGTGAAGAGTTTGTTTATAAGATAGAAAGTAGATAAATGTTCCCTTTTGCATTTAAATAAAGAAGTTTTGCTAATTATAGTGGATTAATAAATAAATCCAATCATTGTGCAACTAAACCTTCTAAAATTAAGAACTTTGGGCTTGATCTTGTCTGTTTGGATCTCACACTGTCATACCTATACAATGAATATATGCATACATACATACATATGGACTCACCTCTTGTTAAAGTGGAGCAAGAATAAAATTAGTATTTCATATTTTAATAACAAAACCTGAATATCTTAAAAATCCTCTATTGTATAAAAGGGAAGAAAAAATCTGAGCTGGGTTTCAACATTCAGCATAGTACAGTCGAATGGGCAGAATTTTGCATATTCAGGCCAGAAACACACTGCTGACTCTACATCATCGTTACGATGAGGATAATAGTTGCCCCGTGCATGTGAGGAAGACTTTATTAAATACTAAATGCATGAACTTACCCTGTGTGGTTTTTTCCACTCTATTCTGCAGGTTTTATGAGAAAAACCTTCAGGACTAGGTATATGATATATTAAAGATTGGAGCCCTTTTCTAAGAATAGTTTGAATCAGAGGTTGTTAGGGCTGAAAGACACTCATAACTTAAAGGTTTATTTATTTATTAATTTTCCTGACCCATGAGAGACAGCTAGGATGTACTAACAAGCCATTTCTTTTCAAGAAAAAGAAAAGAGACTTGAAGTGATGATGCCTGCCCAACACCAGGCGTTGGGAGTTTTGAAAACTGGATCTTTGAACTGGATCCAATTTTATTAGTAACAGTCTTGAACAGGGTTTTGTTACTTGACTCTGTCTCAATAAATATGAACTATGTGGTGTTCTGGTTACTGAGGAAACATGCTGCAAATGTCCTACCCCTGTTGCATTATAAATGATGGCACAGTAGCCTTGTACTGTTCGGAATGAAAGGAGTGAAGATGAATGGAAAGGCAGAAATCAAAGCCAAAGAACTGCAGCAGGTAGATAGCCAGCATTACATTGCCGATAAATGCTAGAACCACTTAAGCAACCATTTCTAGGATTTTCTTTCCACATCCAGAAAATGCCTGTGGAGTACACAGTCTTTCCTTGAGTCTAGGAGTAGAGTAACAGAAACCCCCAAGAAAAATAAGAGTTTTGCTTTGTAGGGTCAACTATTGTATTGAATTAACAAACACTAAGTCATATTTTATTCTAATTAATTGAGTATACTTGATATAAACATCTGTTTTATGAACTTGTAATGTGTGATGATTTCATATTAACTGTATGAGCCATAAGTTAGAATTGTAAGGAACTTATGTTTTTACTTATTTTTATTTTTTGGTTTTGTTTTTGTTTGGTTTTTTTTTTTTAATGTATGCATAAGTTTTCTTTCCAGAACATTTCATGAAGTTTGACCTTTGATACTAGCTGCTTGTTTACTGTGGGTGAGGTATCAACAGCAAAAAAAGCAGCTGGAATGAATTTATTCTTTTTGAAAAATGTTACTCTGAAGTGGCATAAAAGATTTGAACTGGTTTTAGCTTTATGGAGTGATACAACCTAAACCCAAAAATGTTTGTCAAATGTTTTGGGAATCTGCAGTGCCACATTTGCCTCCACAGAAGCTACTATTCAATGAAATATATGATTTCACTTCAATACCTTTCCATATCCTTTGAGAGAGGGCGAGAAGACTGGACCTCCAACCATCTATTTTTTCTCCAATAAAAAGGAGAAAAAGAACTTCTTACTGTATTTGTTCTAGACTACAATCAAACCTATGTTATGTCATCTGGTTGAACATAAATTGTATAGATAGTGGTTTTTTGGACAGAAATAAGGTTTTAAACAGCATAATAAAGACATCTTATGTGATTTCACAGGGATACAAATGTTCAGCCAAGTGGCACAGACAAAAATATTGAACCTGCATGGCAGTCAAGTCAGATATACTTTGAAGATGAAAAGTAGAAACTTAACTTTCTCCTTCACTATGGCTGTAATGAGGTAACAGTTGATATCACATTGTATTATTTCCTGAATGTTATAGAACATTCTAAACATCAAGAGAAGGGATGCATCTGATTTCAATTTAATTTTCAAAACAGACAAGGTTTGGGTCCAGTGTGGATGTTGGTCTACCTGGCTGTATACTTTGCCTCACATATGTAATGAAATGTTTCATCCTCTGAAATACAAGGGAATTTATTTCAGTGCAGTCTGAGAACTGCAGAAAGTAAGATAGCTGTATAGACTAACAGATTGGTTCATGGTAGAAGATGCAGCAGTTTTTAAGAAATCAATTTCGATGCCTTAAAATGTTACTTTCTGCAAGTAACTGTAGCAGGCCAGGGACACTTCTTTGACCCTCAGACTTAGGTGGCAAAGCCTTTTTGTGCCCACTCACTTAAACCTTCTCTCATCCCCAGACAGGACTTGTTCTTCCATACTGCCTAGTGGGATGTACTATCCAGGCCCAGATGCTTTCTGGGGAACAGCTGGCATACAGCAAACCCATGCTGGAGATGGTGCTGGCATTTAAGCATGGATAATGACAAAGCTTATTCCTTGCCCTGTGTTACTTATAAATAGAGATATAGCCTGATTTCACTGGTGTTAGCATTATCACTTATTTAAATATAAGGCACATCTTTTATTGTTTTGAAAGTTGAGGTGCATGGCAAGTATTTTCACTATAAATGAAAATAAATCACTTTATATTCTACAGCCAGAAGAAAATACATTGAATACTACTAAAGTATACACTTGGGAACAAAGACTCCTGTATTCTGGTGCTGCAGGCAGGTGTTTCCTATTCAGCAAGTCACTGAGCTGCCTGTGCCTCATAATTCCCATCTGCAAGAAAAGGTATATTCTACTCATTAAACTCTAGAGAAATACTAATAGCCTACAGTTAAAAAGAAAAAAAAAAAGAAAAAAGAATCAATCTAGAAGGGGAAAGAGGTTAAAACACAGTGTTCCCTTTATAGATGTGTGTGTATATATATATATATATATGAGTGAACTTTATCTTTCAAGAAATCATAGAATTTGGTGAAAAAAGGTATGTGTGGGAAATAGCCAAAGTAGTCTATGATAGAAGGAAGAGGCTACTCCTGTCTAATAGATAACCTGACAGGACACATATGATAATATTGTTCCATCTAAGTGAAAATCATAATTGCATTTTTAGATTAATGGGAAGTATTAATATTTAGCAGTACATACTCCCATCTTATCCTCACTGGAGATTAATGAGCATTCAAAGAATGAACAAAATGTGCAATTGGAAATCATTCGTCATTTCAAAAGTGTCATTGATCAACACCCAGCTATTCAGTACTGTATTATTTGATTTCTATTTAAAATGATTTAATTTTTATGCTTAGTAAGTATCCACAGAAAGATCCTTCAGCCCCTATTGATGTGCACACTCCATGATCATAGACCAACTATGTGTCATCCACTTCTGAGATCCTTTAATGAGAAAACTTACGTAAGCATCTTTAATAATGGTGAGAAAACACTGTATGTTTTATCGCCTAGAAAAATGTAGAAAATTCTATTACAAGCAGACCTATAGCACTGTTATGCAGCTATTCTGCTGAGAATATTTTCCATGGTCAACAGATACACCCTAACTCTAGACATTAAGGTAAACTAGATATTATGTGTAGAATGCAGCTGCCCAACACTTCTGTAGTCAATAGACAATTTCTAGGTTATGAATCTGAGATGCTAGTTTATCTCCTCTGATTTTTTAGGGACCCTGTGTTGATCATGGTTTCAGAGATGCTTGGTGCCTAAAGTGAGGTGGGGAGGTTTCCACATTAAGAAACACTACAGCTACAACACGTGGGAAGATGTTAATGTCACTGATGTCTTTCCACTCTTTCTGGGAGGAGGAAATATAAGTAATAGTGTTACTCTAACAGTGAGGAACAACTCTGTCCCAATGCTCAAAAGAATGGAGCTGGAATATTCATACAGACTTTTCATCTTCACATGACTCATGAATGGATGGAAAAGTATACATTGACACACTGCATCGTCACAAATCATGTTTATCATGACATAGTTTGAATGAAAAATTTGACATTTATTTGTTATTAAGATTAAAAAAAAAAAAAACAACAACAAAAATACCCAGCTAACAATTCATCCAGATTCAGCAAACATCTTTATAAGACAAGGAGTTAAAATAAGCATGTGTGAAACTAGCAAAGTAAGTAGTATAGTTAGATGTGCTGTTTAAGGAGATGGTATATTCACGGAAGCAATTAATTTATGTTGCTTGAAGAGATTATAAGTATTTTCACATTAACGTGCCATTACTCTTGCTATTACTAACATTCAAAAGGACTTGGTCACAGAAGCACAGCAAGCCTTTTTGAGATCTTCGGTGTCATGGAGGAGTCTTTGCAGCTGTACACCAGTAGGGGATGCCAAAAGAAAATGTAAGAAAAGCCGTCTTGTCCCATGAGCATATACCTGAACTGACAGTGGATTCCTTTGCATTTCATATCTTGGTCTTTCCGTTCTGCAGTCAGAAGGCTGAAAAAAAAGAATGCTACCACAAGAAAAACCACAGAATAATCATTACAATGTGGTAACATCAATCAATATACAATAAAACTTTGTAATGGAAGAAGCAGACTACTTTCTTGGTATGCAAGTAGTGCTGTGAAAAATTTGAAGACTTTAGGAATATTGTACATAATAAATAATAGTCGGTGTAATAAAGGATCAGTCAATATATATCACGTCATGCAAAATGTCTTTTTTGCTTTAAGGAAGTATTTAGTTTTGTGTTTATGAGTTTAAAATATCACAAGTATATATTAATTCATTGACATTTCTGCCTGGATTTGGCAATTGATTTATAGATTTCCCTATGATTTATTATTTATGGCATATCACTTTTAATACATTTTTCTAATTGAAGTTATACTTCTATACTATGTGGCAATTACAGTGATAGATTACTTTTATTAAATAATGTATTGGGTTGAAATGTCATTTGGCTTTATGAATTTACATTGACTTGCTTGTTTTTTTAACATCTTTTTTCTTTGCAGCATTAGCATTCTGTGGTGCAGTTGCATTAAACTAACTGAGCTAGGCAGGCATTCAACCAAAGGACTATGTGATGCTCAAAATTGTGAAATGTAACTGTTCAGCTCCAGCAGTAGAATTTACAATACAGATGATTAAATTCCCATAAACTGGGATTCCCATAAACCTCCTTGAACACTGAAGTATTCAAGAAGAAAAACAGAAAATGAGAAAGAGATGGACTCAGGTGGGTTTCCTAAGCTCAGCTGTCATTTGATATTTCCTAGGGTTTATGAACTCACATACAAGGGCTCCTTAAGAAGGCTGAGGGTCTCCAGTAGGTTCCATGTTCTAACTACCAGCCCTGGGCATATGTCTCAGATACACATCTCACATGGGAGCAGACGTGAGAATGCAATGTATTAAGCCACATGTGCCCCAAACTCTCTTTTATTTCATCTTAGACACCAATCACAGCCAAGATTAAGAGCTGGGGGAGGGGGGCAAATCTTACATTAGGTGTCTAGAGCAAAGTCAAGTCATAAATTGGGAGGAATAAATCCCGGGGATGTAATTTCTGCTGCCTGCGTCAATCCTTGCCTAATGTGAAGAACACAAGGAGTTTCTGAAGAGCACTCTGAAACATAACTAGTGGAATGTAAAAAGAAATTTCTCTGGCCCAGCATTTTGCTTGTTTGTTTGTTTGTTTGTTTTACCCTTGCTCTGTCCATTTTTATTATAATATAAACAGAGTTTGAATTTCAAGAGAATAGTTAGAGAGCAATTGCAAGCAAAATAGCTCAGAGTATTAGTCTGCAGTATAGACTCAATCCTCATGCTAACAAGAGGTAGAGTTCAGATCACCATTTTGGGGGTGGGGTGAATTTTCTAATCATTACATTATTATGCACAAAGTTGACTTTTCCTTCAATGTGTTTGACAGTAATCAAATCAGCTGGAATAAAGAAGGTGAGCTCTGAATAGCCCTATCAAATCAAGCTCCTCCAGCAACTTATATGCTTATATGCTATTTCAAACATTTTAATGCAAGAGAGGGATGTATCTACATTCCACTTAGCAGAGTATGATCTGAAGAAATGTTTGTTTCTCTCTGAGAGAGGATTTGGTGAGGTCTTACTGTCCCCGCACGTGAGGAGAGCCATCAGGCTGCTTTTTCCAGGAATGGGAAGTGAAAATTTCCTTCTCTCCGTGCGTTTACACTGGTGTCCACACCCATACTCTCTCTATACACTAGCCAAGTTTTACAAAGACTTCTCTCATCTCCTCTTGTAAATGCTTAAATAGATTAATTTTTTTCTTCTCTCACTCTTTTTTTTTCTTCCCCTCCGTAGTAATGTAGTTATTGTATCAATCTCAGCAAAATAAAGTTTTTCATGTAATTCAAAATATGATTAAGTTAGAAGTCTATGGATAGATAACTTACCTAACTTCATGTATAATAATCCATTCCTGTAGATCATCACAAGAAATACTTAAGGAACATCTTATCACAAAGCATTAGTAAATTCTTCAATTTTATATTAAATCACTATTAGCAATAAATAGCAAATTACAGATCAATACTTTCTCTTGAGCTCATAAGACTAATCCTCTCAGATAATATCTACACCTCTAAAAGCTATGAGAGATTAAGAGAAGATGCAGCCACAAAGAAAAGGCAGCTTTAGGAAAGAATTTACAAATTAAGAAAATGAACTGGATTCTACATATATTGCACAACTATGTTCACTGTGGCTCAATTTGTTCAGCAGACAGCTTTTTTAGTGTCAACTGACACTTTTTATGGCTTTTAACTTAGTTGTCAGTGCTGTGCTAATCAAACCTTGGTGTCATAAATAGCTGGCAAAGTGTGACAAATGTGACTTTGATAGAGTACTGTTCACCTTGACACTTCATCTACCTTATATATATATATGCCCTGATAGTGCCTTAAATTTAGCAAGGGAATCTGTGAAAATTATAGAAGAATGTCAAACAGATGAAACTAATATGGTTATACAAAGGATACCAAAAATATTTTTTGTATTTTATGCAAGGAATACTATATATATATGTAGAAGCTTTTTAAAAATTAGCAATTATATTTTCTTCTGCAGTTCAACAGGCTACATTAAATGATAATTTCTATTAAGGTCTAATTATATTTCTTGAAGAAATGTGTTGATTACTTTGCATCTACAGAAGATGATTCATTTAAAATTATCCATTGCACAAATTGTTTTCAGCTGTGCTGTATTGCAGCATCACTTCAGCAAAATAATAATTTATAAAAAATATCTGTCAGTAGGGGAGAAAGAAGTCCTCCAATCTTGAGGATTTCTGCTAGCTTTTATCATATTTAGTTTGCTTCATTATTCTCATCTTTTTCTTTCTGATTTGTTAGAAATTGATGAAGTAGATTATACAGAGTACTTAAGTAATAATAGTGCAGAACCTTTCTTCTATACAAATTAGCCACAGAAAAGTTAAATAAATTGCAAGCTCAGTGCATAATTCCCTTCTTATTAATGCAGTCTAAATCCCAGTTTCCAAACATACCCTCCATCAAGACACATCTCCTTCATTTCATCTCTATTTGCTGCTGTCAATCCATACATTTCCCCCAATTAGGAATTAAAAAAACCCCAACTTTTAAAAAAGCTTTTCCCTGGACAAGAACATACTGAAAATATTGCTGATGCAGTAGGAAATAAATAAGTAAAGATGTATTTTACCTCATTTACATCACAGCAAAGTCCTCTACCTGGGAAAAAAATACTATCAAAGTGTAAAATGTATTTAAGCAATTTGGTTGCTCGGGTAAAAAAGAAGAACAGGTCCTAGGAATGTCTTTTGGTGAAAAGAATTTATATTCCCCTTCACTGATTCCCTTTTGAAATGCACTTAACTTCATTCTCCCTTTACATGTCGATTTATCTACTCCAACACAAGCACAATTATACCCATGGCACTCCTGACAGATACCTGTTCTGTAAAGGCTCCAGTGTTAGAGACGCCACAGACTTGCTATGGATTTTAATAATGCTTTCTTAGTCATTAGAAACTTTTATTAATAACTAACTTGCTCTATTATTTCTTATGTAGTTCACCATGTATACAGTGTGCAAGCTATTGCGTTTGCAGGAAGCTTTTATGGATTTGAAAAGAATTCTCATGCTGGAGCCACATGCATATACACACACCCTTTTTAATCACCTTCAGATTAAAAAATTGTCACAGTACATGACATGCAAGTTGGAGAAACATGGCAAAGATAAGTAGTGTAAAGCTACAGGGGATTGTCTAGGGTCAGCATATTTTAATATTTTTAATTAATTAAGTATGGATAGAGATTTTTATTTCCATTAGTGGACTACACAACCATCAGTATTTTGCAGGAGGGAGTTTGAATTCAAGATGACACTGGAAACCAAGAGCACACCTACATAGGAGGTTCTACTTTTAGAACAGAACAGTCAACTGCTTGAAGGCAGATAGGAGAATAGCTGATTAGTGACAGCTCTGACAGGAAGTTTGTGGGGATTGACCTGTGGGAACAACATTAACATATTGCAAAGGAAGAAAACACTCTTTTCAGAGGAACAAACATTAGTAAAAACAAAAAGGCAAGCAATGACATCCTTGTACTCTACTCATCTGAAACATGTGGTCCTCCAGATTACAGTATTTGGTTATGGATAGGGCATTCATAAGGAGAGGTGTGCCAGTTAGAAAACCTATAGGACTTCACACAGAATAATGCAACACAAGCTTATGCAGTATGCAACATTATACAATATTAAATGAATAAATATTCATTTCAATCTGCCATGGAATTCATTACCTCTATTTTGCTGTTTTAGCCTCAGCTGCTGAAGAATTTATTTTTTTAAACAAAATTTATTAATTCAGCAAGACTATATTTTTGGATGTCTGCATACCTGTACTGATCACTGAAGTGGCAATGAGAAAAGCAGTGGAAGGCAACCTGGTCCATCTCCTCTTCCTTGTAGCTTCAGACCAGTGAGTGATTAGAAGTTGGGCACTTTTCATTTGAGGTTAATAGCTTTACTGAGAGACAATATTGTCCAGCCTTTATCTTTCCTCTTGGAGCTGTTCCACTTTGTAGTAATAAATTATTAATTCAGCTGGTGAGAAACAATGGCATTACAGCCTTAAAGGCTAGGGCACAGAGCTGGGAAATGAAAGTTTCATGTTCATGTCCCTGCTTCAGTGAATATTCAAAATTCAGCAGAAAAAGTTAAAAGATCAGTAATCCCAACTCAAATAGCCTAATTAGGATAGTCTTCTTGTATGCACAAACTGACAGAGTAGGGACTTCAAGCAGGTGCTCTCATCTGTTAGAGGAATACCCAGTCGGTAGTTTATTGTCTATTTAAGAAGCAGTAATTTCTGGATTAATTTCATTTTTTATATTGCAAGTGAAGAGTCAATACATTGTATTACTGGATGTAGTAGAATAATGTCTTCTCGGTCCTTTCAAAAGGGAACACTACCAGGGTCTGAAGCTACTTACTTCCATGATAAGATGCTTTGTCTTAAGAGGGGATTCTGTTCTTGGTATTGACCATTGGATGGCTTGTGTAGCTCTCCACTTACTCTGCAGATTTTTATCAATATAGTTTTTTAGATGTCTTATCATCCTGTGCAAACTTTTATAAGAGTCTAGTCACTCAACTCATAACTCTTCTGTTAAATCCATGGACTCTGATGAGACACACCCATGAGTCCCAAGGGAGGTAGGAAATGTTATTGTGAGGCCACTCTTCATAATCTTGATTGATCATAGTGACTGAGGGAAGTGCCCAAAGACTGGACAAAAGCAAATGTCACCCCCATCTGCTAGAAGGGCAACAAGGAGGGCCAAGGGAATTACAGGCTGGTCAACCTCACCTTGATCCCTGGGAAGGTGATGGAGCAGCTAATCCTGGAAACCATTGTGAGGCACATTAAGGATGAGAAAGTCATCCGTAGTCAGCATGGCTTCACCAAGGTGAAGTCATACTTGACCATCTTGGTACACTTCTATGAGGAAGCGACTTGCCTGGTAGATGAGGGGAGAGCAGTGAATATTGTCTACCTGGACTTCAGGAAGGATTTTGACATTTATGTCTCAAAGGTGATCTTATGAATGTACATAAATACCTGAAGGGAAGGTGCAAAGAGGAGGGAGCCAGGCTCTTTTCAGTGGTGCTCAGTGAAAGGACGAGAGGCAATGGGCACAAACTAAAACACAGGACGCTCTGTCTGAACATCAGGAAATAATTTTTTTACTCTGAGGGTGACTCAGCCCTGGCACAGGTTGCCCAGAAAGGTTGTGGAGTCTCTATCCTTGGAGATACTAAAAAAAGGTCCAGACACGTTCCTGGGCAACTGGCTCTAGGTATCCCTGTTTGAGCAGGTGGGTTGGACCAGATTACCTCCACAGATCCCTTCCAGCCTCAGTCATTCTGTGACAGTGAATTCTTCTGGAAATGCATTGCAATGACTGCCATTGCAAATTTCTCTACAGACCTAGATCTAAATCGACATGGGATTTAAGTTCCTATAGTGGACTTCAAGCAGAATGTAAAACTCTAGGAAAATCTTCATTTCCATAGTTTAATCCCTTTCATGGGAAAATTCCTCAGGTATCTAAAGATCTTCTGATGCACATGCTTAAGACTGACACTATAAGTCTGAGCAAATTGTTCCCTGTGTGTCTCTAAGGCCAATTAAGACCTTCACAGTAGGTGCTGGCAGAACAGTGTAGAAGGCATGTTGAGGTCACATCTTATATAAGAATGGGGGCTATTTGTCTACAAAACATATTGGAAATATCTACTTGTGTTCAAAATAAAGATAATTAGTCTTTATGTAACACTTTTATTACAATACTCATAAGGGAAGGAGAATACTGAAGTCCTACACTTTCTTGAATCTAACAAAGCTTTAAAAAAATTCCTTGTAAAAGTTTATCTTAATTACAAGACTAGGGAAGTGGGAAAAAGTGATAAGGTTGCATAGAGTGTGGCAAAGAAGCAAAGAAAATGGGAAAGAAACAGAGAGTAAGAGTGAGCATGAGTCTGCAAGCGAGTCCTAGAACTAGTCTCCTTGAATAGGGAGACCCAAGTTGAATTTCAAAGGTGTTCATGAAGTTTATTCAGTAACTGGTCAATGTAGAATACAATCTTTCAGAAGAACTTCTTCTGGCAACAAAAACTCCAACAGGTTGACACCACCACCACTCCTGCCCCAGGCCATATTTCAAACACAAGTGAAAAACACAGCTTAAATAAAGGCATTCTTGAAAATCTATTTGCATAAATGTTGCACGGCATTTCAGGTGTTCTCCACATTCTCATTTCTCCATGTGGGTTGAAAATATGAATATGTTTGCTATGATATTTAACAGAGTATATGATTTATCAGATAGAGTAAAATGGATGATTTTGGAATTAGTCTCTTGTTAATATGAAGCTTGATGTTCACGCCCTGTGAAGTTTCTAAAAAAAAATTATGGAACTGAAACATAATTCTGCCACCTCAAGTTTCCTACACTACATTAACTATTCCTATTAGAATTAACACCCATCCTAAAACATTCAAACCCATGTTTGTACTAACTGCATTTCATGTGTGTTGATACTACCCCAGAAGTAAGAGTGCAGAAGAGTTTAATGTATCTATTTGGAAAAATACTATAAAGTGTATTACTAGTATGATAAAAGACTATTAATTATACAAAGTGATATTGAAGTACAAATAATATCCAATTAAAGTAAAAGAATCTAAAATTATAGGCAGTGTAGTTTAGAAAACAAAACAGTGCTTTGATGAATACATGCCCGCATCTTGTGATTAGGTTTATTACGTTGCAGAATGTAGATACTTTTTTAATAAACTTGTCACATTACAAATACATGCAATATTCCAGTAGAAAATAGGATGAACAGAACCAATTAGTTAAAATATGTAGAACAGAAAATTACCCTTAAAATATTTACAGCACTGATTTTTATATTCCCTTTGAATGGTTTATTTGCTTAAATTAATTAAACTTTTACAAGAGCTTTCAAAAGGATAGTTGCAATTTGAAATCTTAAACATCAAATTTTCCACCTAATAGAGTTGGGTGCCTATAGTTTAAATTATTAAAAGAACAAATAAAATAATTAATAAGTTTGTTTAATAGAAGACATTCATTTATAAATCATAGCTTCATAAATATATCACTTTTAAAACTAACTAGAGACAATACTGATAAAGGAAAAGAAATGAACAGCGCTTAGGGAATTTACAAGAAGTACAATGAATAAAAAACAGAGCAGAGTTTACATCTCCAGCCCCAAAGGTTTAGGTCAATAACGATGACATACTGAAGTTAGAAGAACAGATTTCAACTTCCAAAATTGACATTCAGGTAAAGTTTCAGCTCAGAAGATTGACATTATATTACATCTACTTCATGGGAACAGAAGGAAGATGATAATTCATATTGATGCAGTACAATAAATGGTAACAATTGGAAAACAGAGAAGAAAATTTAAAGGGGGTTAAGTAAAATTCAATATGTAGATTTATACAATATTTTGAAGATTTAATTACACTTAATGCAACCTTACAAAATATTTATCTAAAAATAAGTATATTTGTTTCAGTATAGAGCTTTTCTCAGTGCAACATTTTGGACAGCAAAAAACCCTGGCATAATTATAATTCTAAAATGATTTTTGTTCATGCTTCATTCTTTATCTGAGATCAAAAAAGCAGTGTAATCATCCTGTCTGCAGCAGAAAAAATATTTCAACGTAAATGTATATTGTAAAGTCGCACATCTAATAGACCCAGCTATGTATTTGTTATTCCATTAACTAGATTAGCAACATATGGTATGAACATACCTCATCTACCAGTTATATTGCTTCGTACATCTTGTGCATAGCTGCTGATAAATGGGGCAATAACACGTTAGAAATGCTGAAGCTGTCTATATAACATCACTTGAACGGCTTTTTTGTCATTAATATTTAATAAATTAATTAATGTGCTGAAGTAATAAACTCAAATCTTTGTGTTATAGCAGTGGAGCAATATATTTTGGCTACTAACCATAAAGTCACAGGTAAATGTTTTTAGTAGGTAGCCTTGAAGAAAATTATTTACACAATGCTTACACGGCACTTTTAAGAAAAAATGCAAACATTCTACATTTAATTAACAAAAATACCTTAATAGGCCAAAAGTTGGAGAAAACTTCTCCCTTATTCATGAATTTCTACTTCAGTTTACATTTTTTCATTATTACCACCCCATTAACTGACAAAGAGTTTAACTTTGTGTAATACACTAGCACAAAATAACGGAGAAAGACATCTCTCAGAAGATTACCCTAATAGCATTTCTTGTAGAAAAAAAACAATCTATCTGGCTATTACTGATTTAAAATAATTTATTTGTTGAAGTTTCTTGACATGGATAGAAGTTCTGCAAGTGTTTGGTACCAATATAGTAGGATGTGAAGTCTACTAGATTATAAAGCCATTCAAAAAAATGCTGAGTGTCTAAGGAACATAAAAATGTCTGTACTGGGACAGACCACTGATTTATCTAGCACAAAAGCCTGTCTATAAGAATGGCCAGCAACGGATGTTTAGGGAGGAATATAATGAAAACTAATGAAAAGGCAGCAAATCTGATTAGGAAGTCTATATTACCCACATTTTGTAGAGTATTCATTTTCCAGAGTATTAATAAAAGACATATGGTCCTGATTTGCAATTACTTACATACAAGTAATAAGAAATAAGACACATGCTTAAACTGTTATGAGTGTTGACTGTTATGAAGACTACAGGAATCACTCATTTGCCTGAGCTGGCATTTGCTTTCTGCAAGGTCAGCAGATTACCTGACAATAGCAGAATGACTCACAGTGTAAAAAGCAAAATAAGTATACAGTTCTTCATGTTCAACCTTGAAATGTTCTCATGCTAAGGGAGCACTGGTGTGCAGTGATGTGGGAGCACTACTGACAGAAGGAAGAAATGGCGGACCAAACAAAATCAGAAGGTTAGATGCTGACTTTGTGTGACTTCAGGCTACAGATCTGAATAGGAACCTGCACATATCCATTTTCATTTGCATTATGAAGTGTGCTAAATTTCTCTGAGGAGATGATAACGTTTATTTGCTGACAGTGGATTTATATTAAAGCAAAATGAAACAAAAACCCAGTCCAGCTGTTTTGTTAGAAACTGGGGAAGGTATCTGTGCTTAGGTCTTCTGCAGTAACTGCGCAATTCAGGACTAAACTGGGCCAGTGACACTTTGAAATAAAAGCAGGTTACAGCTTCTGTCAGTAGGCACTGAATTTATTTGCAATGGAAAAGTAACCACTGTCACACTGTAACATTCTGACTTCTGGCTGTGTGTTTCTCCACGTCCTTTCAAAGTTTCCTAG
The DNA here is from genome assembly GCF_947461875.1 of Haliaeetus albicilla. Taxonomy (NCBI): domain Eukaryota; kingdom Metazoa; phylum Chordata; class Aves; order Accipitriformes; family Accipitridae; genus Haliaeetus; species Haliaeetus albicilla. The sequence goes on from NC_091497.1 coordinate 21,678,103, forward strand.
TGGTGGGTGCTATATTTAACATCACATAGTATAGCAACTGTGTGACTCATTGTCCTGGTTTCAGCTGGGATAGAGTTAACTTTCTTCCTAGTAGCTGGTACAGTGCTATGTTTTGGATTCAGTATGAGAAGAATGTTGATAACTCACTGATGTTTTCAGTTGTTGCTCAGTAGTGTTTAGTCTAAAGTCAAGGATTTTTCAGCTTCTCATGCCCAGCCAGCAAGAAGGCTGGAGAGACACAAGAAGTTGGCACAGGACACAGCCAGGACAGCTGACCCAAACTGGCCAAAGAGGTATTCCATAGCATGTGACATCATGCCCAGTATATAAACTGGGGGGAGTGGGGCTGGGAGGGATCGCTGCTTGGGAACTAACTGGGCATTGGTCGGTGAGTGGTGAACAATTGCATTGTGCATCACTTGTTTTGTATATTCCAATCCTTTCATTATTATTATTGTCATTTTATTATTGTTACTATTATCATTATTATTTTCTTCCTTTCTGTTCTATTAAATTTTTCTTATCTCAACCCACAAGTTTTACTTTTTTTCTGATTCTCTTCCCCATCCCATTGGGTGGGGGGGGAAGTGAGTGAGCATCTGCGTGGTGCTTAGTTGCTGGCTGGGGTTAAACCATGACACTCATGGCGTGTTTATTTTTCTACTTCATTTAGACTACATCTGTGCCACACTCTGCTTTACCTTCCCTGCAGTGTTTATTTGTGTATATAGTCTCTACACCAATTTACTTAGGACATAATGAAACTCAAATAGCAAAAGGCATATGAAGCACCTGTGAGCCAAAAATGTGAATACAGTGAGAACAAGTGTTTAGTAGCTACTTGATGCTAGCAATATATATATATTTAACACTAATTAACTATTAATCATAAAGACATAAACCAAAAAGCTTTGCAACTGAGAAAGTACAACAAATGGATGAAGTTCTTGCACTTTGGGACAGATTTGGAATCCTTCCTGAATTAATAAAAGAAACATAATTAGATAGTCAAATTATCCAAAATCAGTCACCATGAATTTAACGTAAAAAAGAGTCCTTAAGTGAATTGTTGTTAAAAATGGGATTTTAACAATGTTTTGATGGAAGATTGAACTTTTAGAAAGTATATTAACCAGAAAGATTAAGCTTTTCCTTAATGTCCCAAGTATTGCAAAAGATGCCCCTGCCAAACCTCCTGACATCCGTGAGAAGCCTCCAATTAAAATATTGGTGATAATCAACAGTTGTATATAAATATTTTGCAACACTGTCAAACAAAATGTGTATATATATGTAAATTTTACATATGTGTGTGAATGGTGTGACAAACAAAGGGACAAAGAAGTATGCAGTTGTCTGTGCAAAGCATAAAAAAGCTTGTAAACTGTGGCCCAAGTAAAAGATATACCAGACAGAGAACAAAAAAACAAGATTAGCATAAGGGACTGAAATAAGCAAGGCATCCTGATACGTGTGTGAGAAAGATGAAAGGGAAAAGGAGAACCAAGATAAGCAGCAGTGGGCACAGAAGAGATTCCCTGTCTTTGAAGAGGGGCAAGCAGCATGAAAACACTAGGCTTGACTGATGGAATCCAGGTAAAAAGAATACTTGTGCTTCAGTTCAACTTTCTTTGTTCTCAAGCCTGATAACCTTGACCTTAGCAACTAGGAATAACCAAGGACCGCAGCCCTCAGTGCTAACTATATGGCACCAACTCCTTGGTATTGTATACACAGTTAATTTGGGATATAAGGTTTAAGGACTAACAGTTATGTATATGAACAGATAAGTAGTGGCAGTAACTTTCAAAGTGTGCTCCTGATAAAAGTCAGTCTAGTAAAATTTTATTTTAATATTTCAAAAAGACAGATGAATCAGACTATTGTCACAGTGATTTCTAATTCTCAGAGGTATGCATAGGTGTATATTAATATTTATATACATATGTGTGTGTGCTACTATATTTATATTTTGTATATATGTACATACATAAATGTATTCATCTTGAGTAATATATATTTACTAACTCCAGTCAGTTGTGATTTTTATGGACAGACAGGGTCAAAATAGTTTTTTGAATTGTTATTCTGCTTCTCTCACAGTGAGTCAGCTGAAATCAATGGAGTCTTTCCATTGACTTCCAATGAGTCCTAGGTAAGGAAGCGATCTCTGGGAGTTCAAAGTATGATAATAATTGCTTTTGAAAAAAAAATTTAACTATGTCAAAATGTTGTAGTTTTAAAGCAGGCTTTTTGATATTGATTCAAACTTTCAGGTCTAGTAATGAACCACAGAGGGAATATATTAGTGGGTTGTTGGCCTGTTGCACATGGAGCAGAATGCTATCAGCTATGTCAAGACAGTATAGTCTACTAATGAACACGTAGCAAGATACATCACTTCAGAAAATGTTGCTTCAAGTCCTGACTATTAAAATCAACCAATCAACCAACCAACCAAAAAGCCACTCTGTACTGGATATATTAAAAAGTTAAGTACACATAGAGGTGTTCAGGTTTTTCAGGGTCAAAAGTTATTAAGATATAATAGAGGTAAAATTAGTGGCAATGAGTTACTATCTTAGTAACAGTAATAGTAATAGACTTCTAATATCTAATAATGAATACAATATCTGCACAACAGCGAAAGTAGACACAAAGGTGACAAGTAAATTAGTGAAACAGTTAACTGTTTAAAAGTCTGAGATCTTATATGAAAAAATAAAGGAGAAAAAATAGTTAAAACACAAAGTATGGCATGCCTTCTAATAGTAGGCTGTATTAATTAATAAATAATGCATGTCAGAATGTATGGAGAACATGAAGCTACACAAATCAAACAGTGTGAAAGGTACTGCTCAAATATATTTACCAAATTATTCTTCAAAGTCATGTATAAATTAAGACAACTGGAGGATGACTAAATAAATGTTAATCTGGTGGTGAAGCTGCTGCTTCATTATTGGAAGAAAATTGTACAATTTTTTTGCTACTCTTGTGTAAGCCTTAAATTTTATGCCCACAGATTTTTTAAAATCTTTAACAGTTTCCTATATACTGTGTGCCATATAACCTATCCTTCCTGCCAAAACCTCTCTCTCCCTTCCTGGCTTTTAAACTATAACCTCTACTTCTTCTTTATGTCACTGAAAAAATTCAAAATTTAGATAACCTATACTACACAAAAGCATAGCAAGTACTTTAGTTATTTATAACCATAATTCAGTGGCTGACAGATTCCACAAGACGGGGCTTGCTTCCTGCAGGACTTCTTTCCTGTTTGACAGTGTATAAACTCACCAAAAGCCTTTGAAAAACAATTAAGAGTCATTTGGGTATGTTAGATTTTTGAAAACTAGCTAGTTTCCCAAAAGTTAATGAATGAATCATAATATCCAGTCTCACTATTCACTCCTTTTCCCCAAAAAGATAATAAGAGACAAAATAATCTATTGTGTGTACTATCTATATGACAGACTTATTTGGGAGGGCACTTATTTTACCGTTATTTCATTGTAGAGGCAGACTATTGTTAAGCAGCAACTGAACCTGAAGGCATGCTTCACTGCAATTTAAAATGAACTGACACTGTTAGTAGAAGGGAGCTGGACAAGAACTATATATAAAGGGGGAAAAAAAACCCAAATCAACAATCACTGTGAAACTCGTTCCCAAAAGCTGCTGTTGTGAATACTAACACTAAAAATCTTGCTGCTGTGTGGTGTGAAATTCAAACTGTTTTGAATACACTGGTTAAAATTACAGAATCACAGAATGGTCGAGGTTGGAAGGGGCTCTTGAGATCATCTAGTCCAAATGCCTTGCTAAAGTAGCATCTGCTAGAGCAGGTTGCCCAAGACTGTATGCAGTAGGGTCTTGAATGTCTCCACAGATGGAGACTGCACAGCCTTTCTGGGCAACCTGTTCCAGTGTTTGAGTACTCTCACAATAAAAATGTGTTTTCTTGTGTCCAGATGGAACTTCTTATATTTCGGTTTGTGCCCATTGTCTCTTGTTTTTTCACGGGATACAACTGAGAGGAGTCTGTCTCCATTTTCTTTATTCCCTTCTCCAGTCTGAATAGTCCCAGCTCTCTCAGCCTGTCTTTGTACAACAGATGCTCCAGCCTCTTAATTACCTTTGTGGCCCTTCACCATATGTCCCTATCTCTGTTGTATTGGGAAGTCCAGAACTAGGTCCAGCAGTCCAGCTGTGTCCACCAGGGAAGGATCACCTCCCCCATCATGCTGGCAATGGTCTTCCTAATGTAACCCAGAAAGCTGTTGACCTACTATGCCACAAGAGCACATCGCTGGCTCATAGTCAGCTTGTGCTGGTGACCAGGACCCCAAGGTCTTTCTTTGCAGTGATGCCTTCTCACTTGTTGGCCCCCAGTATATATTGGTGTCTGGCGTTATTCCTGCACAGGTGCAGGACTTTGCATATTCCTTTGCTGGACTTCATGAGATTCCTGTCAGATCAATTCTCCAGCCTGTCATGTCCCTCTTAATGACAAAACAACCATCTGGTCTACCAGCCATTCCTCCCAGTTTTGTACCATCTGCAAATCTGTTGAGGGTGCACTCTGCCCCATCACCCAGGTCATTAAAGAAGATGTTGAACAGTATTGGCACCAGTACAGTGCACCACTAGTGACTGGACTCCAGCTGGTCTTTGTTCTGCTGACCACAACTGTCTGGGCCCAGCCATTCAGCCATTTTTTGATCCACCTCACTGTCCGCTCATCTAACCTGTACTTTATCAGCTTGTCTATTACAATATTATGGGAGATACTGTCAAAAATCTTACAACAACCACTGCTCTCGTCTCATTCATCAAGCTAGTCATTGTAGAAGGCCATCAGGTTCATAAAGCATGATTTCCCCGTTATAAATCCATACTGATTACTCCCAGTCATTTTCTTGTCTGGAAATGGTTTCCAGAATTAGTTTCTCAATTGCCTTCTCAGGGACTGAGGGGAAGCTCACAAGCCTGTAGTTCCCCAGGTCCTTCTTCTTGCCTTTCTTGAAGATGGGAGTGTCATTTGCTTTCTTCCAGTCTTCAGGAACCTCTCTCAATCACAATGACTTTTTGAAAATAAGAATGGCCTCACAATTACATCAACCAGCTCCCTCAGCACTGATCAGGCTGCATGGACTTTTTTACGTGCAATTTGTTTAAGTGCTTCTTAACATGGTCCTGCTTCATGAAGAGTCCTTCTCACTCCAGACTTTCCCTCCACTCTCAGGAATCTGGGATTCCTGGAGGCCAATTTACTGGCAAAGACTGAGACAAAGAAGGCATAGAGTACCTCGGCCTTTTCCATGTCCTTTGTCATCAGATCCCCTGCTCTATTCAGTGGCAGGTCCATGTTTTCCCTAGTCTTCCCATTACTATTGATGTACCTGTAGAATCCCTTCTTGTGGCCTTTCACATCCCTTGCTAGATTCAACTTCAGGTCAGCCTTGGCCTTCCTAATATCTTTAACTGCATAAGTGAACTCCATGGAACTCCGTGTGTTGAATAGCAGCTCCATACTCTTCCTGGGCCGCCTGCCCCTGCTTCTGCCTTTTGTACACTTCTTTTTTATGTCTTAGTTCAGTCAGGAGCTACTTGTTGATCCATGCAGGCTTCCTACTGCCTTTGTGTGACTTCTCATTTGATGGATGAACATATCTTGAGCTTAGAGAAGGTAATTTTTGAGTATCAGTCAGCAGTCCTAGACCCTTCTTCTCTATAGGGACATACTCCATATGATTCTTCCAGTCAGGTCTCTGAAGAGGTCAATGTCTTCTCTGATAAAATCCAGGGTCATGGTCCTGCTTTTTGCCCTGTTTCCTCCTCCTAGGATTCTGAACTCCACCATTTCATGGTCACGGCAGCCAAGGCAGCCTCCAACTTTCACATCCATGATAAGTTCTTCATTGTTTGTAAGCATCAGGTTCAGCAGAGCACATTTTCTTGTTGGATCCTTGGTCACCTGTATGAGGACATTGTTGTCAACGCATTCTAGAAATCTAGATTGCTTGAGCCCTGCCATGTTGTCCTTCCAGCAGATATCAGGGTGTAATGGCCACCATGAGAGACATGGCCCATGAACATGAGGCTTCTTCCAGTTGTTTCCCTTATCAACCCATCCCTTTTCAATCCTAAAGAATTGTAGGATATCCCAAAAGTTAAACAAGGAAAAAAAAATGTTCATTGAAATACTTTTAAGACTTACATGCTACAGTATATTTCATCATAAACTAAAGCAGAAGCTAAAGTAGAAGCTAATGCAACAGACAAAATTTTCTTTCCTTATGAAGTTTACCCAATTTAAATCTTATCCCCAAAGTACTTCAAAGATCTGGTCAAATTCACCTTTGATTAGAGTCAGATTAGCAATTTAGAGTTGCTAATTGTGCATGTCAACACAGAATTAAAGTTTCTGAGTTAATATTTGAAGGAAGAAACATGCTATATAATCACAAAATTATTTAGATTAACATATTAATGTAATGTTGAATAAAGACTAATACAATAAAAATAAAATATTTTAATAAAATTAACATATTAAACAGTGAAGGTGCAAAGGCCTCAGTTGAAAGTGATGGATAGTCACAATTCTTTCTGAAATCAGTAGAAGTTCAGGTTACTTTATGCATTCCAATTCATGCCTTGTTAATATTAATATTGGCTGGATACCTAGGAGAGGCAAAACTGAATGTGTACTTCCCACTTTTCATCTTTATCCAAGAATCTTTCTGAGAGTAGATAAAGGAGACTTTTTCCAGGTGATTTTTTCTAATTCCATTTCACTCTTTTCTCCCCCATTTTCCACCCCAAAACTCTTCACTACTCTCCCATCTCTCTGACAGGTATATTTAGCAAGCAGGACAGCAGAAGTCACAATTGCATCTTCCTTCACTTCAGTACACAACTGTTATTTTAAATCACTGATGTCCATGAAACAATAGCTAGATATCAACAAAACTTTGTTGCTTTTTAAGATGTTATGGATATTTATTTCAATGAGAACAAATACATTAATAAATGAATAAATAAACAAATATCCCTGAATAGAAATATGTTACCTTTTTCCTAAAACATTATTAATATTTTATTGATAAATTAATATCTTCAAAATAATTGAAAAATATTACTCAGATATTCTCTGTGTGGATTAGACTGGCAGGCAAAAGGTAGCAAGAAAGGTTATAGGTTAAGATGTGTATACGTTTATCAGAGTATGACAGGAGCAAAAAGGTTAGAAATTCAGTCTTTTTGCTAAACAAATGCTTGGTCTTCCAATGATTGTACTGTACTGTGGAAAAATACATAGAAATCCTTAGCAAGGGCAACATATCTATTCAGAGAGATCAACAAGATAACTTCTGACTTAAGATGTATAAAAAATATATTTCAAATATTGAGATAAAAGATGAAAATCATTGCTTTATTTTTGTTCTGTAGTATGGCAAAAGCCGAACGTCAGGTCAAAAAATGCCATCCAACAGCTTTGCTATCTGTGAAACAATTCCAGCAGCAATTGGAAAAAAAAAAATTAATATAATTAGTTCACAAAAAACCCCACAAACATAGACAAAAGGAAGACTGAAGATGACATTGGCTAAAGAAAGGGTTAGGAAATGAAAAGTCTAGATGGCAAGAAAACATCATTGATATAAACATGGAAATTTTATAAGTGAATTAGTAAGAAAGGGATAAAAGAAGTAACAACCACCAATATTTCAAACATGAGAAGCAGGACTTGCAAAATAGGAATTAAAGTAATGGCAGAACCTAGACTTCAAGCTTTGCCTTTACTTTGTCATAAGCTTAAATACCTTCTCCAAATGATGAGTAGGCAAGTCCTGTCTTCTGAAATCTTACCCTTAAATTGTTTTGTTTTGTTTGCTTTTCCAAAACAAGTTTTTTAATATGAAAGAATAAATTTGTTAGCATATGCTTGATTCAGTAAAGTACACTTTGCATCCAGTAACAGAGTGGGGAAAAAGTCACTTTGAGAAGATTCCTAAATCAGTACAGGCAGAAGAGTATCTTTGAAGTTGCTTTCACAAAAGAAGTTAGAAAAAGTACTTTGAACAACTTATGATGTATTGCTTGTGTGAAACCGGCAGCCGAGTTCTAGGGTGGTCTGTGTAATTCACTGAGAGTGTAAGGAAAAAAATCAGATTTGACAACCATTAGACTGGGATTGTCTTTCTGGAATTCTTTCTAGCTTGTGCATGTACTTCTTAACCTACTTTTAGCATGGCATCCTACTCATCTGTTCCTTTTTTTATAGACCATTCTACCTCAGGGTGGATTGATAAAGGGAGCTCATTTGGCAGGAAACCTCTTATGCAAGATTAAAGGCAGTTTGCTTTGTTTTTTGTAGCCTCATGAAAAACTGACATCTATGGAATAGAAGGGCACATGGTCCCGACTCTAAGGCTGTTATCACAGATCTTCCAAGGCTGTAGAGCATTTTGAAAGTTTCACAAATCTGTTCTAAGGTTTGGAACTATTTTCTGACTGGAATATTAAGCCTCTCCAGCAGGTTGTCTAATTTTGTTTATATGAAAATTGTAAGTTAAAAGGAGTGTTACATTAAGGATAAGGAGATGGTATGCTAAACTAAATTTTCTGTAGGTGCTCCAGGTGCAGAGATATCAGATGCTCCTGATATTAACTTATCAGTACTGTGGGCATTGTATTAAATTAAGTTGTATTTTGTAATTTTTGTGCAAAATGGCAACTTTTATTAAAACAGTATGTAAGATTATTATAATTAACAGGAAAAATTTTTTTTAAACTCTTTATTAAGACTCATTTGGCTTTCATCAGAAAATCAGGAGGGATTAATTTGAGGAAAAACTACTGTGTGAATTATCTGTTTATATGCATCTCTTTCCATAGCAACAAAAAATGCTGAAACATGCCTAACTTTATTCAAACAACCTTATACATAGAATGGAAGAGTTATCTGCTTCCTTTCCACTGTGGTGAGGGGCCGCACTTTCAGCTTTCTTATGTTAACTATAATTTTTTTTTATTACATACAGGGTATTGTATCAGGCAGGTTTCGTGATACAGAACCTGAGATTTCATGGTTTGTCATACTATGGCAACCCCAGCACAAGCTAGTTTAGGCAGTTAAGTTAAGTCCAGGGCCAGCAGACTATACAGTTAAAGATGGAATAATCCAGTCATCTGTGGTAAGGAGCCAAGAATATGAATGCCCTGAAAAATCAGTTCTAATGAAAACCCCAGTTTCATTTTCAAAACAGATATGATACCTTTGGGGTTCTGAGAGCTCCGGCACTCAAGATTGCCTTGTTTCTATTGCCATCTTGGAAAAAGAAGACTCTGGATACATTGGAGGTTTTAGAAACCCCAAATCCATTTTGTGCCATCCGGAAAGCCTTGTCAGATGACTCAGAGTCAATGAGTTTTCAGGACCCACAAAGTTTTCTGGGATTTTGGTGTTCCTAGACTGGTCCTGGGAGTCAAAAGACTATGGGGCTCTATATGTATATCAATTACTCTTTAACTCAATTAGTTTGCAGATAACAACATGTTGGGCATAAGTGTTGATCTGCTTGACAGTAGAAAGGCTCTACAGAGGGATCTGGACAGGCTGGATCAATAAGCTGAGGACAATTGTATGAGATTTAACAAGGCCAAGTGCTGGGTCCTGCTCTTGGGTCACGACAACCCCACGCAATGCTACAGGCTGGGGAAGAGTGGCTGGAAAATTGCCTGTCAGAAAAGGACCTGAGGGTTTTGGTCAACAGCCGGCTGAATATTAGCCAGCAGTGTGCCCAGGTGGCCAAGAAGGCCAATAGCATCCTGGCTTGTATCAGAAATAGTGTGGCCAGGTGGACTAGGGAAGTGATTGTCCCCCTGTACTCAGCACCGGTGAGGCTGCACCTCGAATACTGTGTTCAGTTTTGGGCCCCTCACTACAAGAAAGACATTGAGGTGTTGGAGCATGTCCGAAGAAAAGCAACAAAGCTGATGAAGGATCTAGAGCACAAGTCTGATGAGGAGCGGCTGAGGGAACTCATTGTTTAGCCTGGAGAAAAGGAGGCCGAGGGGAGACCTTGTTGCTCTCTACAACTACCTGAAAGGGGGTTGTAGTGAGGTGGATGTTGGTCTCTTCTCCCAAGTAGCAAGCGATAAGTTGTGAGGAAATAGCCTCAGGTTGCACCAGGGGAGGTTTAGATTGGGTATTAGGAAAAATTTCTTCATGGAAAGGGTTGTCAAGCATTGGAACAGGCTGCCCAGGGAAGTGGTTGAATCACCATCCTTGGAGGTATTTGAAAGACATGTAGATGTGGTGCTTAGGGACATGGTTTACTGGTGGACTTGGCAGTGTTACATTTATGATTGGACATGAGGATCTTAAGGGTCTTTTCCAACCTAAATGACTCTACGATTCTATGATTTACCATCCATTGTTTACCTCACACATCAAGCAGATGGAGTTCCTAGTTTGTCTAAGGAACACTCAGAAGCATTTAGATAATAAAATATGTAAAGTTTCATAATTCCAACACAAGGTTAAAAATCTCATGCATATTGATAGCACTGCTTTGCAGGGATACTGTGTGATGCCTCCGTACCAGAATGAAGTCAAGCATAAGAAAGCTAAGTTCAATTCAACTCAGCATAAAGGCAACCATTCTGAAAATGTCGGAGTGGTATTTAAGTGTCCAATGGAATAATCACTGCTGCCCCCACAAGCCCACTGTTTAGACTTAGTTAATCAGAGTGGCCATAGTGAGACGACCATCTTCAAGCACACAAAGACTGTTCAGCACATATTTTCCAAACTACAGAATTTCCAAAGCCTTTTCAAGTTCTCTTTCCGCTGAAATGATGTCTGAATCTATATTACTGTATCTCAAAGCACTTCCAAATCTGAATGCACACTTTTATTGTGTCCAGATTGTTGCCAAAACCCCTTTAATCAGTTTCTTTTGACTGCCATATCCAACTGGTGAGATTAAATTTAGGCTATGGAAATTTTCCAAGAGTGAGGAACAGCCCCATAGTCAAGGATGTGCTAGATGTTCAGGTCAGTTTTAGTATTCTTCCAGAAAATATGCAGAGAAAGTTCCTGATGAAAGGTCAAAGGCTGTGAATTCAGGAGAATTTCAATTTCTACATGTTTTAACAAATGTGGGTAAGGCATGTCAGGGATTTTTTCCTGTGATTGAAAAGTTTCTTGGCCTAAAAGCAGAAGATGATCCACTGTGTCGTTCTTAATACCAGATGTTTGTATTGGTTTGCATTTCACAAGCAATAGTTTAATGGAGCAAATTAACTTAATAATGTGTGTCTCTTGGAAAAAAAATAAAAATAAAAAAAAAATCCTCTTTTACTGCTTGATACTGTTAGCATTGAGCATGAGCTGATATGATACTCCAAAATATGATGAGTGGTTTAGAGTGCCCTTGCACTGTAGCAGTAACTTGGAAGAATGGAAGCTCATTTCATGTCCTTCCCTGTCAAGATATTTGTGCATTAGGTCTGGAAAACTAAACACTTTATGACAGGGTAAAAAAAGGCACATTGGATGACCTGGTAGAAATTAAAAATTCCAAAAGTTGTGGAGGAGCAGAAGCCAGACCATCAGCAAAACTGGCAACAGGCTTAATGTAAGAAAGAGGCTTTGCAGGACAAGGAGTGCTAACTATAATTCTAGGAGAAAAAGAAATTAATGAGATGCAAGGAGTTCCTGCAACAGGGAGTCTTGAAGTAGATTTTTTGAGGAGCAGTAGGCAGATTTTTACATAAGCCTTCACATTCTTTAATCCACGTGCTAAGACTAGTTAGAGAACAGTTATAAGCCCTTATTTGGATTTGGCTGACTTGCCAACAGCAGTTACACTGATTTTAGTGCTTTAGTGCATGTTCCTTACACTCTACATCAGCAAAAATACTGAGTGTTTTTTTGCAGTCTTTATTCTCCCAATAACTCCTGAACAAGTTAATTCTTATGGCCATTCCCTTCAAGGGGAGAAACAATAATAGGGCATACAGAGAAAAAAGCATTTATTTCACCTTATATCACAGTTTTTCACAAGGCTAGAACCACCAAGGGGGAACCAATAAAACAAGACTGTAAGGGTGAAGTTGGAGGAAGAGAAGAGAACTATTTATGCTGCCTCTGTCCTTTTAAACATGGCCTTATAACATGGCCTTAAATTTTTCCCCATGGAAATGATATGTGAAATTTACTTCTATATGCAGGCATTTTTGGGTTGTACTTAGTCTATGATTAGTTTTGTCTCTCGTGAATTCACTGTTAATTTATTTAATAGTGTCTTGTTTTGTGTATGTGTCCATGTCTTCTGATTGGCTTAGCCCTTTTTACCTTCCATTTTGAGTTTTTTTAATTTACTTACTTATTTTTTAAATTCCTGCCATCCACTTTTAAGAATTTATTTGTGTTTTCAGTTCTCTGTCTGCTAACCTGTTGATTGTACTTGTTTACTGCCCATTTCTCATCATAAGGGCCTTGCACAAGCTTTTATTGAAATGCTGTAAAACAGAAAATAACATACAGTTCAGAATAGCTGCACCATTAGCACAAACTTGTTAGCAGGAAAATACATGCAATATAGTAACACATCTGTTATGGTTCACAGTACTTTGGTAATGCTTTTATTTGACCAATACCTGTGTATCTTTGAATATTTTATTTGCTTATTTGCTCTCCCATTAATGTGTGACCAAACAAGATGACTTCATGCTCTACAGTGCCGAATGTGGTCCACTGTTTTCCTTGTCCACTTCCAGCTGCCTGCCCGCAACAATAGCTTCTTAGTACTTTGCCTCAGACTTTGCAAAACACAATGTTAAAGGCACAGCTATTAAAGAAAATAATGGCCTTTTTACAGAGGAACTTCTTACAAAACTATAGGTACACCTCTCATTTAGACTACTGGATATTAGGCCTCAGTTTCACCTTCAGGGGGCAGCAGAGGAGGAAGTCCTGATCTCCTCTCTCTGTTGACCAGTGATAGGACCCAAGGAAATGGAATGAAGCTGCATCAGACTGGACATTAGGAAAAGGTTCTTCACTGAGAGGGTGGTCAGTCACTGGCGCAGGCTCCCCAGGGAAGTGGTCACAGCACCAAGCCTGTCAGAGTTCAAGGAGCATCTGGACAATGCTCTTAGTCATATGGTTTAGTGTTAGGTAGCCCTGTGATGAGCAGGGAGTTGGACTCAGTGATCCTTATGGGTCCCTTCCAGCTGGAGGTATTCTATGATTCTAAGCCTTCATGACTGACTGTACCATTTTCAAGCAATCAAAGTGTTTGAATTTTGACTTTTGTCTTTTCATTGTAAGGACTGTAAAGCACTTGCTTTGCTCCTTCTTAGTTTGAACTCTCCCTTGCTCTGCCAAACCCTGGTTGTTCAGCAAGTCTATACAGCAGTGTAGAATCCATTGCTCATTATGCCAGCTTGTTACTGTGATTTCCCCAAGTACCATAATGTTTCTTTTGTATATCCGGCATTAAACATTCAGGACAAAAGGGCCTCGTACCATGGCCTGCACACTGACAAAAGTTTTACATGGCATTACAAAGGACAAATAAGAAGGCAGGATGAGATCATGGACATTTACATATTACTTCATCTGCAATCAGTTAACAATAGCTAGGAAGGGAACTCAACTTTGGCCAAGGTAGCTGATCAGACAAACAGAAAAACAGCTTCCCCAAAAGAGGAAGGGAAAGGTAGGAAGAGTTTCCAAATTATCCCAAAGACTGTTCTGAAGGTGCACAAATGTACGTTACTGGGGGGGGGGAGGGGGAGGATGTTGTTGAGAACAGAGCACTTTTTCTCATAATGCATCAATTTTTATGTGGTATAAGTTCTTTTGCATGAGGACAAACAACTAAACTTTTTTTTTTTTTCAGAAGAATAGTTCAATGTTTTCCACTTTCCACCTCTAACTATAAACTACAAGTTTCTTTCTGAAGAAAATAAATTACTGAGTCTGCAAGCCAAAAGGGTGCCGCTATAACGTAGAGGAATCATGGAATGGTTGAGGCTGGAAGGAACCTCTGGAGCTCATCTAGACTCCCTGCTCAAGCAGCGCCACCTAGAGCACCTGTTGGTACATCCCAACAGGGCCCATGGACTAATTATGCTCAGTTTGCTTAAGTATTTCCTGACCTGATCCTATTCCAGTAAGAATACATCTTCCTTGCTCCAACACTTCCTACTGGTGTCTGGGACCTGGGGTTCCCAAAAGCTGGTCTTGCTAATAAAGACTGAGGGAAAGAAGGCATTCAGGGCTTCCACCTTTTCCATGGAGACAATATGGATGGTAGTATCCAATCGTGATGTCAATGATAAAATATACAAGCATATCAGAAGAAACAGCAGGTGGTCCTTAAAGGACAATATTTTCAGTAGATTAGGAAATATGTCACTGTAAGTGATGGGGGGGGGGAGATTTAAAACCCCTCTATATCTACAGAATATCTATGCATAAAATATACAATTAAACCTATGGAAAAGGAGAGAATTTGAGCTCAGAATACCCCTAATGATGTCTATTTTATTTGCTGAGACAAATGATGAAAACACCCAGAGGGACTGAACTATGAGCAACATATATGCATACTTACACTCATGTCTTTGACCGAAACATGGAAAAAATGTTTCTTAACACATTTGCAAAAATCTTGTTAACAAGAGCAGTAGACCATTCCAAGAGATGAGTGCTATTAGGAAACAAAACACACTTTCACATACTTTAAGATGCTTTATAGCAGATATGATGCAGTATTCAGGTGGTTCCCAGATAAATTAGACAGAAAAGTCTCCTAGTGGACTTCATAGAGCTAAGCTCTTTTTTTTTTTCTCCATCTATACTTGTATGGAATACTTATTTATTTCAGTATTGGTTTCAGTTTATATTTTTGTCATTTAGATAGTGCAGACATAAAAAAATCGCCATTAAAACTTTTGCAGAACACGTGCACACACAAACACAATCTTCCAGCTAAACTGGAAATGCTTCCATTATCTGGATCTCTTAAAAAATGAGTTATCTTTCCCTCCAGATATTACCTTTTTGTGGCTCCCTTTCATAGTTACATAACCTCAGAAAAATTCTGTAGGTCGTAGGTGGGGTTTTGATGCACAGGATCTTGAGAGTCTCTAAGATGGAGGACAACACTTGAGCTGACAATAAAAATAGACTTGGTCAATGGAAGTGACAATGAAAAATATTTGTAGTGACTTATTCCAATGAGAACACAAGCCATACTGCCTCTGTAAAGCTTGCAAGCTCAGCTACAAATAGAGCATATGCAAGCAGAGGTGATTCTGATCTGGCTCTGTCCTCATCATGAGCAAGGTGTGAAGTTTTCTAATGAGTTTTTGTAAGAACAGTGATGTTGTGCTGCTGGTTCTGCATCATTTAGGGGCAACCATAAAATCTTTTAGCAACCATTCCCAACAATTTATTATTTTTTTTAAAACTAGCATTCATATGTCCACATTTTTATGTATACTGTAAACTACTAGGGAAAAAAAAAAGTAAGTTAACATGCACTTATTAACTGCTGTAGTTCTTGGGGCGGGGGGGCAGGGAAGAGAATGAATCACAAATATTTAGTATTTACTCTGAAGGTTAAAAGGGTAAGAGAATGGAGATAATTATATAAAAACCTATCATACCCTGGATATCTTACAGCAACATAAAGAAAAACAGCAGACACCTAATTGCCATCTTCACCTATACAGTTAAAAGAGGTCTGCTATAAAAATTACATGTAATCAATATGAATGCAGCTATAAAAGGAACCACACATGGCACCCTGCAATTTAATTCTGTCCTTATTACTGCTGGGTTCCACTTTTATATTTATAGTATGCATAATGAATGAATACATTTTAGAACTGATCCAAGGGGAAAAAGTGTCTTTGCTTTTTGACATATTCTGAACCAACTGCTTGTTTTTCTTAAATCCAAATTAAAATATATTTGGGTTGTGGCTGAGCTGAGGAAGAACTGAGTTTGTTTTATACAGTGAAGAAGCTATGTGAAGGAGAACATTTAATTAAATAAAGAAAAATATATCAGAGTCATAATAAAAAAGTCAAATAGAGAAAATAATGAATGAATTAACACCAGTAGCAAATGCAAAAAAAAAAAAAGTAAATATATAGTGTTTCCAGATTTAGAGTTATTTATCTGCCAATTACTTTTAAAAACTGCCTTCTGGCTTACCTTGACAATACCTTAAAAAGAAGTATCTTACATTTTAATGTAAGATACATAATTTAACAGGTCGTATCTTCTGTGTGAGAAAGTATTTTTACAAGTATTTGTGATTTTCAGTTCCTTTCTATGATCAGCTTTTGCAGCTGAACCTTAATTAATTTTGCTTGAACACTTGGAGTCCAAAATAATCTGTTGGGGATTTATTTTCTGTCTTGAACCAGTGTCCTGGGTGACTTCATCCTCTGCATTCAGACTTTCTGCTCTACATTTAGTGAAAAACATCTAGTAACTAACAGTGTCTATGTAGCTCAATAAGGATTTCAAATACAGGCTCACTGACTTATTTTTTAATAATTAGGTAAAAGAAATTTTAAGACAATAGAGCTTGCTATTAACATGAACCTTATCAATACCTAAGTGAAAAGAATTCTCTAGTTTCATAGCAAAGGCATAACAACATTATTGTTACTCCTGGCCTGCATCAAAAGAAACATGGCCAGCAGGTCAAGGGAGATGGTTCTCCCCTTCTGCTCTGCTCTCATGAGACCCCTGCAGTACTGCATCCAGGGCTGGGGCCCCCAACATAAGAAGGACATGGCCCTGCTTGAGTGGGTCCAGAGAAGGGCCACAAAGATGATCAGGGGGCTGGAACACCTCTCCTGTGAGGAAAGGCTGAGAGAGTTGGGGTTGTTCAGCCTGGAGAAGAGGAGGCTCCAGGGAGACCGTATTCCAGCCCTTCAATATTTAAAGGGGCCTTAAGAGAAAGATGGGGACAAACATTTTAGTAGGGTCTGTTGTGATAGGACAAGGGGTAACGGTTTTAAACTAAAAAAGGGAAGATTCAGGATAGATATAAGGAAGAAATTTTTTTACCATGAGGGTGGTGAAACTTTGAAACATGTTGTAGATGTTTCATCCCTGGAAACATTCCACATCAGGTTGGACAGGGCTTTGAGCAACCTGATCTAGCTGAAGATGTCCCCGCTCATTGCAGGGGCCTTGGACTAGATGACCTTTAAAGGTCCCTTTCAATCCAAACTATTCTATGATTCTATGATTCCATTCTTACTACTTACTGAAGATAATAGGGTAAGAATGGATGTGTTGTATTCATTGAAATCAGTTACAAAAATCTTTGCTAGCAGGAAAATCATGAAGAAGCAAGCATTTTGTGACTATGCAAGAGTTTTTTTCTGCATGCTTAAGAGGACAGGAGTGGTGCAAAACTGACAGAAGAGATGATTTTACTTTGCAGTCCATGTCTATGATGAGATCCAAGGTCTTTGAATGGAGTATGCACAGAAGACCTAACCAATACCATACACCTCAGGTCTACTGTAATGTGTTGTGCTATTTTTTGTTTATGTACTGTTGTCTCCATATGTGCTGCAACTCTGAAAGCTGAGATTTGTGCTTTCAGGATTTTGTATGTGGTAGATATGTCCATCTTATTGTCCATGCCGTATAGAACCTCATGACACAGATTGAATTGCCCATGTTGCCATGGATCCTGGGTCGCCTTGGAAAAGCATATGCTTTTTCTTTCTTTGTTGTTGGAAACTACTAAATATTCTCCTGTTCAGACACTATAGCACCCTTTTCCAAGCCTCATCTGCTGCTCTGATATAGTTGTCATTTTAAAAGAGCTAGTACGTTGTATTCACAACATTATTATTCAATAACCTTGCTGTTCTGCTGAGAAACTGCCTTCTGTCCTTGTGTTTGATCTTTGAAATTAAGTCATTCTAACTAGAGGACCTGTCTTTTTTACATATTTGTAAAACATCATCCAGTCTTGAAAATTGAATCACAAAATCATAGATTGGTTTGGGTTTGAAGGGACCTTAAAGATCACCCAATTCCAACCCCCCTGCCATGGGCAGGGACACCTTCCACTAGACCAGGTTGCTCAAGGCCCCATCCAACCTGGCCTTGAACACTGCCAGGGATGGGGCATCCACAACCTCTCTGGGCAACCTGTTCCAGAGCCTCACCACCCTCACAGTGAAGAAATTGCATAAAATCATTCTAACAGCACAAAGATATCACCTCCAATGTGGCTGAGGGACTGCTTATTAAAATTCAGAGTTCCTGAGCTCTAATTTTCTCTGCCATTGATTTGTTCTATAACCTCAGACATCATTTCTGTGATTTAATCAGCTGAGTTTTACTTTGGGTTGATATCATCTAATTCAGCGAGATCCTTCTGAAGACTTATTAGAACATTGTTAGTGATATGAAAAAAAAATGTTACATGAATGCAAAGTATTATCATGTTTAGATGCTTTGCACCAGCCTGCTGCTTGTTGATGTTGCCTATAAGCAAAAATGAATGACATCATAAACTATATTTGACAAAAACATCTTCAGCAATCACCAGAAGTAGTGCTATGAATATACTAAAAACTAATGACATTGTGATTGTATTCAGGCTGACAGGCTTTGCTAAGAGGCAAGGAATGTTAACTTTGGCTTCAATCTGTAAAAATACTGTATTCTGGACACGGCTGTCCTGTGTTTGGCTGCTTTGGTGTGCCAGCAGGATGAACATCTGACAATCTGCAGCAACTGAAGCCTGTGACCTCAAATATATTGAGCTGCTAATGCTAATATCATTTATTTGGCTACTGGAATAAAGCTGACTTATGCCAGGTTGGCTTAGAGGTCTTAGAAAGCATTGTATAACAACTTGCATCTATCCAGAACAGTCCATACAAAAAGCTTTATTCATTCACTTCTCTTCAAGATCAACAGGAATCCTTTTTTATTATTTTTTCGCACCTAAGGTTTACAGTTTCATAGTTGCATTAAAAGTATAATGTATTTCATATTAAACAGTTTAATTATTAGTAGATGACATAAACTCCTGAAGATTTTACCTAATCAAAATCTTTCATCTGGCTTGATATTTTAAATAGCCTTTTTTTTATTACAGAAAAAAAGTAGTAATAAATAGACTCCTCAACAACAACAACAACAAAAAACCCAAGTCCTTTTTTGTAAGATTTTATATTCAAAGGGCTTAAATTCTGCTTCTGCTTTTAAAGGTACAGAAAGTGAAAAAAGGCGGAGGAAATGCCACAGTTTATTCTCCTCAGAAACTACACTGAACATAAAATGTTCTTTTTTGCAACTTAAATACATATTTTTAAGAAATATATGTATATTTTAGGTACTTACATAAAACTACATATTCTGAGCACTGCACCACGATCAACCATTTCTTTGCTAATTCCTACTGACCGGTTGTCTGGGAAGTATAAACTCTAAACTTCCTAATTGTGTTTTGGTATTTTTATTTACAATCCTTGTAGTATTTTGAGACAAAAAAATTTGCTCACACTATCATCTGAATTCAACTTATGCTCAAAGTAATACTTTTTTCCTTCCAAAACTTTAGTATAACTTCTGACATTTTCTTATTCTTTCCACTAGCATCCGTTTTATGAAAAATAAGGGTTCAACTTGTGTCTAAGACAATCTCATCATTTGATGAAGCTACAGCTTCAGCAATTTCCCATGAAAGATCTTCTTCACTATACACAATAAGTTTATACTTTATTTCTTCTTTGATACTTCTACTCCTTCTTTGTGGGCTCTTGCAATATGGTGGTTTTTTTGTTTGCTTGTTTGTTTTCTTAGTGATACATTAGTTCTGTCTGTCTATTTAGGCTTGGTTTTGCTTCCAGATCTCTTTCAGTTTAAAATTCTTTTTTTTTTTTTTCTTTCTTCTAAATACATCGTGAAGACCTGATAACATTCTGTACCTCAGAAAATACAGATTTGTTTTTCTAAGTTTAAATCAAGTTCTTAATAGCCTTTCCCTCAGTTTTGGGTCTCAGATTACTATTATAACCCTGTACTGGGATTTTAAGTACCTTCTGAAGTCTTCTTACTAGTCTCAAACCTGCTTTTAATTCTTTTTTTTTTTTTTTTTTTAGTTTCTCACATAAGACTAATATAACATACACCCCTCATTCTTTCTAAGACTTAAATTTCCTTAATTATCTTTACATTTCTTTTGCACTCTTCTCAACAGCTATGAATATAATGTAATTTTATAGTTTGGAGTTTTAACCTGTGAGTCCCCTATTCAAACCTTTTTTTTTATTCCTTTGGTCCCATAGGTCCACTCTTCATTCTAACTCTACTGCTGATACTTTATAGTGCCATATTGTGCTCTAATTTACAAATTATAATTATACCAATTCCTTAAGAAGATGACAAAGGAGAGAGAGTTTTGTTTTTTCTTCAGTTGACAATACAAAATTAGCTTCAGATAGACTAGGATGTTGCAGAAGTTGTTTCACTTCTAGTTTGAACAATTTAGTATGTACAGATTATCTCAAGAGTTATCTACTCCACCTCAATGCCTTTAAACTCTTCATCAGAATACATAGCATGTGGTTTTTATAGCAATACCTATTTAAGGCTATGTCATAGTCAGAAAAAAAATGACAAGCAAGTGCAGGAATAAATAATATATATAAATATAAAAATAAATTTAAGCATGAGACTTATGAGAATCAATGAAATAGAAGAGCCTTAGGTTCTCTCTAAGGGAGAACAAAGATGCTTGACCACTGTTTATTGGTCTGCAATTTCAGGTGTGATGGAGGACAGAAAAAAGTTGAGCATCAAAAGGGTGCAAGTGAGAAAAATGAAATTGTAGAGAGAAAGGGCTAGATGGAATGCACTGATAAAAATTAGACAGTGAAAGAAATCAGGACAAGAGTAGAACAATTTCACTTGAAAGTCTATTTTAAAGGATGAAAAACGCTGCAATGTAGTCCTTAATAAAGGATAAAATTCCTTTCTCCAATCTGCACTGCAGTTCTTAATAGTATATTCTGCAGCTGTCCTGTATACAGGACTCCCACTGATATTAATAAATGTTCTTTTCATAGAACTACTGCAGAATGTGAATGGAAATCAAGAAGAGAAAACTTTTACTGTGTTATGCACAGAACACAGAGCACTTGCTATCCTGACCAGGACTGACTTGCTGACTCTTTCATCCCTTGATTGCCCTAATCTGTCTGAACTTGACCTTTGTCTCATGATTATATTTAGGTGGCATGTTATTGGGGGCTTAACTATTGCTTCTTCCTATTTCTTTTCAGTATCCATGCACTCACATTTTTCTCCATAACAACTCTGAAATATAATGACAGTTTAAAAAAACAAAAAACCCCACAAACACAAAAAACCAGAACCATTATAACCCTAGGAATATGCACAACACATTCCATAATTTCCAAATAGACCAAAAAATATCTTAGAATAATAGAGAATTTTGCTTTTGCCATCTCATCTTCCTTTGCGCCACTGTTTCTTGACCATCATGATTCACGTATCACAGAATCACAGGATGATTGAGGTTGGAAAGGAACTCTGGAGGTCATCTGGTCCAACTCCCTTGCTCAAGCTGGGACACATAGAGCAGGCTGTCCAGGATCTTTTCTGGAGGTTTTTTTAATATCGCCAAAGATGCAGACTCCATAACCTTTCTGGGCAACCTGTGCCAGGGCTCTGTCACCCTCACAGCAAAAAATATTTCCTGAAGTTCAGACAGAGCGTCCTGTGTTTCAATTTGTGCCCATTGCCTCTGGTCCTGTCACTGGGCACCACTGAAAAGAGCCTGGCTCCCTCCTCTTTGCACCCTCCCTCCAAGTATTTATATACATTGATGAGATCCCCCCAGAGCCTTCTCCTCTGCAGGTCAAACAGTCCCTACTTTACGATATCATTTTACAATATCAGATTAAGGAGTGTTATTAAAGGATTTATAGAACATAAGGCAAATTACTTTTAAGAGTAATTTGATTTGAAACAAAGGATGGTCTCTTTTAAAAGAAGGTATGATATGTTAACTGACATCAAAGGAATTGCATTTATATATGTATGGTGCATTGTATATATTTAGATCTGAATGAATTTGTAGAATTTGTAATAAAATATATCTTCATTTTAAAAGGAAAAGCAAATGCAATATTTGATTGATTGTTTTTAAGGCATTTCAGTAAGCAATCTGGATGATCCCTGCCATTTCATATATGGCATAAAGTACTCAGTAATAACAGTAAAATAGATTTGCAAATATGTATATGTAATTTCTTTCAAAGACCAGATGATTTTAAAAGTTACAGTTAAAAGAGTAAACTTATACATCCGGTAGACAAAGAAGGAGAATGGAAAAAAAAAGTTTTTAAATTATAGGCTACTGTAATCTAAACTGATTTTCAGTCTAAAATAGGTGAGCAAGATGTTAGATTTTTATGGTCTTTTTTTAAATTCAAACTATGATTAAAACAACAGAAAAAGAGATTATAAGGAATCCAGAGGAATTTCTGCTCAGAGGCACAAACAGCTTATTCCAAAGCCATAGCAATTAGTGAAAAGCCTTCAACTTCTCATCTAACTTCAGACATAGACAGTCTGGATGTCTGTCTTTGATGTGTTGACACTAGGATTTATTTATAATCAATATAGAGAAGCAGGTATTTTTAGGATGTGATTTATCTAATCTTAAGTAGATATCTTAATTCAGATGAATCACAAATTGCAATTGTCTGTTTTCTTTCATTAACTATAACCAAAGCTGAGAGTAACTAGCTAAGATGCAGACTTCTCCATCTAATTGGATAAATCCCACTTTCAAGGACTTCAGTGGGTCTTGGATTTCTAGAATAAAAAATTTTTCATAGTTATATAATGCAACTTATCGATATGACAAATTAGTCCAAGACAACCTGTGAGGGGTAAGAAGATGCCTATTAACCTGATCAGGGTGATTCCATTCACTTTAGGACTGGTTTTGCTAATTCCCTACGGAGACAAATTGATTTGGTGATATTGAGCTGACTAGCTCATATTTAGCTTTAATCTTAACTGAAGTCTTTGATGCAAAAAGAACGCAAGCTTTCTGTGGAAAGTAATAATAAAAAAGTAATAATATATTATCCTCAAGAGTCTGAACAATACAGTAACTTTTGAAAGAATTCAATAGTTACACACCCACACCCCCCCACACACCTTTCCCCATGCCCAGGATCAGCATAGCAGAACATTAACACCTTGGAAGAGACTGAAATGCTAAGTAAGTTTTTTTCTGTGCAAAACATCCGATGCAGTCATGGGCAAATGCTGTTTTATGTCCACACCATATTTAAAACATGTTATTTTATTTGACTTTATTTATATATTACTTTAATTTACTTAATTAAAATTCCTCAGTTTTATTTCCCACTCTTTGAATGTCTGCTGTATTTCTATGAATATTTTCTTAAAAAAATTGAAAAGATTATATGATATATTTTCAGGATAAAAGGTTGTTTGGTTTATAGAATTTTGAGCAATTCTGATGTGGAAGCATTTATTTGTTCTTCACTAAGCCGGAGTAAATGTTTTAATCACAGACCATTTATAATGAAATACTTTACATTTATAAGATGGTTTCAAAAAATTTTGGTCCTCATTGCTTATTCATTGTAAACAGTAAGTTTTCAATGAACAGAAAGTATGTGTGATATACTTACATTAGTTAAAACACCTGTTATTAGTAATGACCAGGCTGAACTACAGTAAATAATGCCCTGAATGATGTTTTACATCCTTCTTTGTCACGTCATGAAATCCTAACACTATAAAGTGATAAAATACAGAGTTTAAAGTCTGACTTCTTTTCCTCTTCAGATAGCTTCCCATGATGAAACCCATCCCACATATTTTGTATAATTCATACACTATATTTTTTTCACGTTTGATGTGTCTTCTGAATAGTTTTAATTAGCCTTTCTGTTACAGTAATGTAAATCACAGATCATTACATTTTTTTACAATTTTGAATTTACACTAGTACAACTGAGTAAAGAACTTGCTCCTATCCTTAAATCTGAGCTTCTTTTATATTCAAACTTTTGTTTCACAACCATCAAGAGGCTCACTTGCTGCTGTGCAAGTCAGCAATTTCAGCATTTAGTGATTATTAGCTAAGCAATACTTCTCAGTCATTCTTCAGATGTCTCCTGCTGTCTATTTGGTCTTCCAGTCCCACTGTTAACTCTACCTTTTATTTTCCCTCAAATTGCTACTTCTAAGAACTCATCATTGCCAAAGAGACTATCCGGTATTGAAACTTGTTCATTTATAATCCCTTTGAATGTTGTATGGTTTAGGAAGCATTGGTAGAAGTACAGTTAAACTTACTCAGATATTTTCATTCTAAAGTAATCCAAGATATTATTTTGGTGTTATTGCTAAGATGTCACATGGTTATCTTTTAATGCAAACTCACAACATTATTATTAACTCCTAATACATGAAGATAGCTTCAACTGTGTCTCAGATCTTTAAATCACATTTTCAGATTTGCCTCAGATTTTACTGTTTTGGTACTTCACCCAGCAGCACTGAAATGGAATATAAATAAGCTTTGCTTCAAATGCGATCAACACTAAGAGTTCCTGCAAAGTCCCGTTCCATGGGGTTAAAGGATCAATGATGTATTTTCAGAAGATCTGGTTCCACCAGAATACCAAGCATTGAATGGATGATGAGGTTCTTGGAGAAAAGAGTGGTGTGTTCAAACCTCATGGTGCCAGGGAGGACCTGGAGCACACCTGATGCATGAGGTTCTAGCCAAGACACAGTAGTACCAGGAAGTACAGCAGGCTCATGCAAATCTCATAAAAGGACATGGATTGCTGAACCTTTGGTGAAAAGTTACACCTACTATGAAGTCCTAAGGAAAATATTTGTAGATAATCACCTGTTCTCTGTTGTATGCCAATTGCTAACTCCAAGTACCTTCCAAACTTGGAGTGCAGAATCACTGTCAGCCTTATCGATGCAATGAGGCTTTATGCTTTACTTTTAAAAGCAAAGATGCATTCTCTCAATGACACATAAAAAGCTTTTAGAGATATCTAACTGATTACTTTGCAGTCTCGATAATCAATATCTGAATATTAGTCTTAAGGACATCGATAGCTGAAGCTGGGCCTCTGCTACTAGGTACTGCAGCACTGAAATCAGGCACCTAAAGTAGATTTTTTCAGTATTCCGGGAATATGCAAAAACACCTGTTTTCACTCACAGTTGACTTGGAATAAATGGGCTTCAGTACAGACATTCAGTCTATTAACTGTACTTACTCATTCATACTATGTTGAGTGTACATTACCTGTAATTAAAATGTAATTTAATCTACAATGCTGGATTATTTTCCTTCTGAATGAAAAAAAAGTTAGAGAAATAATGTCGACAAATTTAAGTCCCAATCTCACCTATAAATCTCTCAACAGGACATTGGAATAGAATGAAGTAGAACTGAATTATCTCCTCTATGCTTTCTGTTTCTCTTATATATGTTAATTAGCAAACTGATAAGGACTTTTCCATGGGTTTAGTAGCATCACAGATCGAGTACAGAAATAAAAAGGCAAGATATAACCTTTTCTTTTATTCATGCACAATACATAAAGTAGCTTTGATTAGATGGTATCTTTTCCATATGCCTCTGTGCTTCAGCAGGTATTTCTCCTATAGTCAATATTTTGTCCATTGTCTGCAAAAGCTTTGCTTCAGCATCTCCAGTAAAAAGAGTGTTTTGCAGTAATAGTGAGTTTCCATCAAAGTAAAGTGCTTGGATTTTAAACTTAAAAACAGTAGAATTACAAACATCTTACAACTTCCTTTTTCCTCTGAGATTCAAAGTTGCAGGTGTCAAATCTCTATGCTCTGTACAAATCTCTCAGACACTCTCAGAAAATGTTTTTATTTCAGACTAAAATATAGTCTCTATAACATGTTAATACCAGATTTTAAAGAGGAGACATTCACAATGCAGTGAAGTTATGGGGGGAACATCTTCTCATTGGATTTGTGTACACTGCACATTTTACCAAAACTGGGAAATCCATCCCAGGTATGTTATATTCATCTTTCCTACTGTATCAGGCCTCAAGATTCTGTGAAAATGATGCTGTGGACTTTGAACATAGCTCATGTGAAACAGATGAGAGATGGTTATGAAGAAGTTGAGGGAGAAAATAAGGAGCATATGGTCCAGTACAGATCCCACTAAGTATCTTTTCATACAATCCACAGCCTGGCAAATTGTTTAGCTTCCTTTAAAGGCTGTGTTTGACAAACGGCTGAAACAGATCTTCAAAATATCTTGTAGATCAAAATCCCATCAACTGAATTTCCCTGGCCAGCCATCTTGCTGATGATGATTCACTCTTCACCCTAGCTGATCAGACTGAACCATATTATTGTAACAGAATTGTACAAAAGGTTGCCACATTTTCACAGATGCAGGGAAAAATCCCCTTCTGCCAAAGCCTGATGATTCCTCAGGAAATTGTAGCAAGTCATGTACCCTCACGTACTGAGCAATATGTAAGTTAGTGGGTTCACTGTCTGACAGCACCACATTAGAAAATAAATGTTTGATCTACAATAAATGTTTCATATATCCTATCTATCTTTGCATCATTTCAGTCAAGGAATGGGATACATTCCATTAGGAAAGTGTTTATGGTCATATGATTCTTTAAACTGTGATAATTCCTCTTTATTTTTTCTAAATCCAGCCACTGTCTAGCCATGAATGCCAGATGTCCGTGGTAGTGGCTTAATTAAGTTTCTTGTTCACTGGCTCAGTTTCGCTGGGAAATATCATTCTGGTTATCCTTTTATTAAATTACTGCCATGTAACGTCAGTCTGAGATCTGAAGAGCAAACTTAATTCACTGTTTGCCAGGTATCATTCTCTGTGATGATACAAATTCTACTTAATAAATCACACCCACACTTTGCCATATGATACTACTAGTGATGCCTTTGCAACCTTTTTTTAATCATTAGTTACTTTGGTGAAGTGAATGATCAGAACATAAGCAATGGCATGTGTTCAAGACACATTAGAAAGAACTGCAGTCTGCTCGCTTCTTCACTGCCCACGCTAGCACTGCACTGTAAAAAAGAAAGATTACTAGGAAAAGTGTTATTTTTAATCTAAATTTGTAAATGATATTCTGAATGCCCTGTTCAATGACAAGATGCTATTTTTAAATACTGCATCTTAAGGGAAAAGTCAGCTCTAAAGAGGCTTCAAGGCAGTTGTTTCTAGGAGAAAAAGAAGATTTGAGGCATCTTAAAGGCTTTAGCCATGACATTTTGAAGATTAGTCCAAAACACAGTTTCTTCATATAGGAGGAAAAGAGGACAATAAATACATCTCATTTCAAAATTGAACTATGTATGTTTACAGATGGGATTAGTGGACATAGTTTCTCCTAAAGTCAAGGGACTGCAGTAAACCCTCAAATGCTTTCCTCACCTGAAGGTCATGTGCATTTGCTCCTGCATCCAGGTTCTCCATTTATTAGTGATAATATAGTCCATCTATGCATTAGAATATGCAACTAAAGTATGTGTCCAATATGTGCGAGTTAAAATTGACTGGAACTGAATCTATTATGCAGTATTTACAGTAGCTTATATTACAGTCTTTTTATTTTGACAGGTTTTCTTTAGACTATCTTTCAGCATTAACAAGTAGTACAACTTGCTGCAGCAAAAACCTTATAAGAAGAAAAAACAGTTATAGTCTTCTGCTTTCTCAAGTTTCCTGTAGTTAAATGCATGCCAAAAAGCTTTTGTCAGTAGTGGTACTGTCTTGTAGGAATACTTGATCTAATTCTATCTTTGATAAAAATATTAATTGGCTACTTTTCCACAAGGCAACAAATTCTGTTTTTAATAATATGGCTTTAATAAGTTGGAAACCTGAACTTATGGACTAGTTATGTAGAATGTGTTACTACTTGTCCTGGTTTCAGCTGGGATAGAGTTAACTGTCTTCCTAGTAGCTGGTACAGTGCTATGTTTTGAGTTCAGTATGTGAAGAATGTTGATAACACTGATGTTTTCAGTTGTTGCTCAGTAGTGTTTAGACTATAGTCAAGGATTTTTCAGCTTCTCATGCCCAGCCAGGGCACCTGACCCAAACTGGCCAACAGTGTATTCCATACCATGTGACGTCCCATCTAGTTTAGGAACTGGGAAGTGGGGGGCAGGGATTCGCCGCTCGGGGACTGGCTGGGTGTCAGTCGGCGGGTGGTGAGCAATTGCCCTGCGCATCATTTGTACATTTCAATCCTTTTATTACTACTGTTGTCATTTTATTAGTGTTATCATTATCATTATTAGTTTCTTCTTTTCTGTTCTATTAAACCGTTCTTATCTCAACCCAGGAGTTTTACTTCTTTTCCTGATTTTCTCCCCTATCCCACTGGATGGGGGGGGAGTGAGTGAGCTGCTGCGTGGTGCTTAGTTGCTGGCTGGGGTTAAACCATGACACTACTTCATACTTACTTTCACAAACTAACTTTAAAAATGTCCATTCTGACTTAAAGGTATATATCCTAGGGATGTTCATGCTACTGAGGCAAAATTTTGTTTTGTTTTTTGTTTTGTTTCGTAGCTTGCCATTTTATTTTTTTATACTAAACTCCTTTTCACCAACATAAAGGGTTTTTTCCATGGCAACTGTGTAAATATTTATGTTTACTCAGTATTGCAGCATCAGTATATTGTTTATAACTACTTTACCTTTTAACATGGCCCCAAACATTTCTGACAGCTAGACAGTGGAGGTTGGTAGCAGTGAATGGGAATAACTTCTGAACAATTTCAGAAGTTTTTCCAGGAAATGCTTGCTTTCTGCCACCACAAGTTTGCCCTGAGATGTTGTCTGGTTAACAGTGGCATAAAAAGGGTATTTTTGCAAAAAGCCTGAGGTAAATTCTGTCTCCAATTTACCAGTGAGTGCAAAGAGGGTAAAGGCTGTGCTTCACACCCCTCTGGGCACTTTCTGTGTCAGGATGGGGACTGATCGCAGCAATAAGAGTTTCGGCTCTCTTCACAGAGTACAGGGCACATTATCATTTCATGCATCTTTCTCTGGGACTCACTATAGCGCCTAAGGGCTAATTGGCTCTCTTGCTTGCTGAACTGTGGCCAGTAAAAAAGTTTGTACCATTACCAAATTTGAACATGGCAAAAATACAGTGAATTAAAATGCTGGCATGGCAATGTTCTATGCCAGCAGTAATGTGCCACCATTAGAAGAATGTGTAAAAATATTTGTTAATGTGCCTGAGTTTTAGATTGTTTAAAGTCTTCACTCTAATATGCCTTACATTTTGCACACATAAAATAGTTATAATAATCATATGGAAATGAATATCTCTTGCTGGCTCGGGACAATAAAACCTGCAACTCTATATCATTCTAATTCATTGGATTTCAGGGAAATTGACACCATCTGCTTTCCTGTAGGTTTTCTTTTAGGCTAAGAAGTGGGAGAAATATTTAACTCTAAAAACTGAAGATATGATTTTTGCACTTTACAAGCTGATGGGAATTTTGCCATTGATTTCAATGGCAATCCATGAATAAATTCTTCCCTTGACCGTAACAGCTCTTCCTCCTTTGTAATTCAGCTCCTGGTTCTGGCAGAGAGTAAGGGGTATTTTTACTTTGTTTGCTTGCTTTTTTTGAGGTTAAGCATATAGTCTTTCTAACTGCCTTACACTTGAGAAAAAATCATGTCTGACGTATTATCACAATCCCTATTTATGGCAAATTTCCTATTGCAAATTTTTGCAGACTGCCTAGGAAAACAAAACAGCTTCAAAGCCTTACGTAGTTTTGACTCTCCTGCCAGATGAGCCCTTGGAGAAGAACCACTCAGTTGATTCTTCTTCAGCTATACCTCCTTTCTTTCAAAGCACCTGAGATAGACACATTATTGCCTTGTCAGCCACCAGTTGCATCAGGGCAGTGGGAGACCTTTACTTCACTGAGAACGCTCAGCATGCTCCAGGAATGTAAATCTGTAAACTGCAAACTCAGGTACTTCATTAGGTCTCGGGGCCATGACAGCACACAATTCCAGGACAGCCACACAGAATAAGTCCTACAGATCACTATCAACACACTGAATCTCACTTGGAAGCACAAAGGTGAGAGTATGATATCCTTTTGCTTTGATTTTGTTCCAGGACAAGAAAGCAACACTGCAGCAGCTGTTGTTTCTCACGTGGGAGCTCAGAATACAACCATGCAGTCTGCATTGCAACAATCCAGTTCAGAAGCCAAAGTTGCAGATAACTGTAGCAAGAACTAGGTCTAAAACTTTTAAGCAGATCAAGGCAAAAAAAGAGATGCTTATTCATCCGTAGAAGATTTTGAAGTTGTAGGGGAGGGCATGTTGTGCATATTTTGTATGATGGATTCAATATTCTGGCACTGAGCCCAAGCAGACAAAGATTCTGTGAAGAAAAAAACATACAGGTACTTAAATAAATACTTTATTTGTAGGTACTCTCATTCTTTGCTAACTGCCACTGGGTCTAGGAGGAGCATAGAGTTTTTCCAGAAAAACCTGTTTTAAAAGCTTCCAACTTGCAGCTTTAGTCTGGGCAATTCCTGTAAACAAGCAAAAGACTCCTGGGAGGTCTGTGCGATAGGGGAAACGTCCAAGAGTCATGTATGGGTTGTAGACTGTCCATTTGGGGTACCCTGTAAAGCACCTTAAAATTGCCCATCTCTTGGACAAAAATCTCAGCAAGAGAAGCCAGTGAACTTTTTCTCCATATTTTTCCTTTTTATTTTGCATAGATTAAGTCTTTCCTGAAACATTCCACTCAAACACAGTGTAAGCCAGGAAATGAAAAAAAGCAGAAAACCACTTTGGTTTTGATGGAAGAAGAAATTGTAGTTTAAAATTCCCCATTTTCTTTCCCAGTAAGTGTTACTGTATGCCTGAGAAGAAGGGAGAAAGTAAAAAATCTGAGAAAATCCTGAGAATAAATTTGTCTCTGAGACAATTGTCTTGAATCATGACTGTTACATGAAAAGAGGGAAAAATAGGATTGGGGAGAACTGCACACTGTACTGGAAAAAAACAGCAGCAACAGTCTTATAGTCATCAGTTGCTAGTCTCAGTTTCATAAGATTTTTTTAAATTTTGTATAAGATAAAAAATATCATTACAACTTTTCCCTTGGTTAATGTAATGTAGTATAATATAATGTAATATATCTGTATTCTTGTATATATGTCCTTTTATACACATGTGCTATACAACACAGTGAAAGTACTTGCTATAAATATAAATTCAAAAGTTTATAACTATTTAGAATAAAGTAAGTCTGAGGTGATATAATAATAAGAAGAAAGTAACAAAAAATTGAGGAAACTGAAGAGTGTAGGTCTATTATTTCCCTTCCTGAAGAACTGAGTAGGTGCACTATCGGCAATGTTTTCCATTAGGAAGGAGGAAATCTCTTTTGAAAGAAACTTCAAATTGACTTCAAATAATTGTTATGATGATTAATTTCACCAATCATGAGCAGAAATTCTCATCACTTGTTATGGAAATCATCCTGGTAATGGAGCTAAAGATACTTGGGCCATGCATCAGGAATATAAGAAAGCATTAGAATGCAGGTGAGACTGTGTACCTTTATTAGAGACAACAGAGTGCAACAGGGACATTTTCCTTTAAGAGTCTTCAGGATTAACAGCATAATAAATTAGTTCATGTGAAATATTTATGAATGTAATTAACCTTTAAAATAACATTGTTTTCAAAAATGTCAAGGTTTACAATATCTCTTATAATGATAGGCAGCTATTATAGGTAGAAAAATAGAAACACTTTTCCAAACTGTTGTGCCCTCTAAAACAATTTACAATAAAAATAGTATTTTTCTCATGCTGGAAATTATGTTAATTAAAATAATGCCTTGTAGCACACTTGGAACTTTAGTCTCTTGTTTAGCATAGATTTTTATTCATCTAAGAATTTTCATATTGCACTATTTTTCAAGTTTAATTAATGGTGCCTTTGTACTTCTGCAGCATCCAGGGAGAATTTCTTGGGTTTTATTTTGTTCTCTATCCTGAATGGCAGGTTCTGTATTCTGCCATCTGTCTAGCTTTCCTGCTTGATACGGCTTCTAAAAGGAATTTTCAGAGGTGAGGACTACTTTCAAGAATGATGTTAAATACAAACATACATTTTATTTATTGGTTAATTCAAAATTATTTTTTTGTACAGCACAATAATAAAGGGCAAATAATGATGAGAGATTCAATTCTTGTCATAATAATACACAGAGAACTTTGAAAATCATTAGAAGTCAAGCAAGTCATTTATTGCACATGCAATACCACCACTAATGCAAATTACACTGAAAATGCAAAATAAAGCTGTATCATAGGAGTGGATTGAATTTTTCTATTGATATTGTACTTAAAACAGAAAACAAATTATTTTGTCAACCAATGTGATTTAAATATGTCAATTATTTGCATTATTCCAGCCTAGCCTTCAAATGCTATTTTCAAACAGTTGAAACATGTCAGTTTATAAAATTATACAATACAGTACACAATACCAGATCAGGTCAGACATATAAAAAAACATGAAAGGAGAAATTCATTCAGGTCTGCAGACCTTTAAGAATGCTCAAGCCCAAAAGTCTCCAGAAAATTAGGCTGGTGGCACAAATTTTCTTCACCTTCACACTTGCAGAGGCAACTGGCATCTGTTATAGGATGCAGTCCCGCTTATATCACTCCCCAGGGCAATCTTCTGCACTGCTGCCTCATACTTCTGCTCTTTCCTTGGAATTCACATTTGCATATCTACACACAGTCATGCAAACTGAGTCACTCATGTGACTGTACAAAGATGGACAAAGTTTGGTTAATGATTTTCTGAGACCTAGAACTGCTGTGTTAAGTTTATTTATTTCAGCTCATCTAAGCATACTGTAACTTTCTGATGTGACACATGTAAAGTGTGTCATGCGTGTATTTTGCCCATTACTTCTTCACAATAAAACTCTCAGAGCCCTGTGACACCTTACTGCAAAAACATGTAGCTGAAAATAGTGGTTAGGTGAAGTTAGAACAGCAGGGAAACCATGTAAATAATTCATTTAACAACAGAGGCTCGAACTTCTGAATATAATAACACTATTTAAGATCAAAATACAATATTTAAAATATTTTCATATAATAATGACTATGGGGAAGTGAGGATCCAGATATATGTTTTTTGAAACAATCCCATTAAAAAAAAAAAAAAGTTGAAAGTATAGCATTAAATATTTTTAGACAACCTGAGTTCTCATTACGCAATAAAATAAATTGTATAAGTGAATTGGAAAACAGGAAAAAAATTAAGAACAAAGCTTCAAGCTACAAAAGATGTGAGGTTTCTTTCACAAGTCAATACTCAAAACACTTTGCCCTCACTGGTTAAAACTTTCCTTCTATTCCGGTTTAAATATCATAGGTGGTTGAGTACTCATACATTGATTATAAAAGCATCTAGGCATAAAAAGCACATCAATTTCTACATGATTTGGATGTTAGGTATTTCTGAAAACCTGCATTTGACTGCTTCCCAAGCCTGATTCAGTCCACTTAAACTCACCATTATTTTAGATGCTCAGTGGAACAGTACTTTTAATGCATATAGTTTCACATGTAGTCTGCAGAGGAAGATAGATAAATTTGAAGGTATTTTTCAGTAAATGGTATTTAAGGTATTTGCATAAACATATACAGATGGGATTTCTGCTGTCTTCTTAAGGCCCCTTCCCTCAAAGACCTCTCCATTAAACCTCTATAGTTCTTCTAAAAAGACTGTATTGTCAGACATGTGAAATGTAGACTACAACAGGGCACGCCAAGGGTGTAGGCAGGGTACCAACAGAGTGCTTGAGAATATAAGCAGTTGAGAAACCTCATGAAAAACTCAAAAGGCTCTCCTCTGATGAGCCCCAGTCAGCAGCAAGAATGTCCAACCGCATGTAATTACCATAAGCTATAGCTGCACACTGAGGTTCTTTGTGTGTCAGCATCATGTGAGGCATATTAATGAAGTCCTATTAGGATAAACTGAGATACCTCAGTTTATGTTAGCTAACAGCTAGACCTAATGGGACAAAGTTGTGCACTGATTTTGTAATACAAAGTGTGTACTGAAGAGGAGGCTAGAGAATTTAAACATTTCTGCTTCTAGCTTAAGCGACACTGAATCTTGATCTTCATCTGAAAAATTATGTGAATTAACCCCAACTGTCATTCATAGGCCAATAAAAAATGTTGTGCTGGTTTTCGCTGGGACAGAGTTAATTTTCTTCATAGTAGCTGGTATGGGGCTGTGTTTGGGGTTTGTGCTGGAAACTGTTGATAACACAGGGGTGTTTTAGCTATTGCTGAGCAGTGCTTACCCAGAGCCAAGGGCTTTTCTGCTTCTCAGCCCACC
Source organism: Haliaeetus albicilla (assembly GCF_947461875.1). Taxonomy (NCBI): domain Eukaryota; kingdom Metazoa; phylum Chordata; class Aves; order Accipitriformes; family Accipitridae; genus Haliaeetus; species Haliaeetus albicilla. Next base: position 21,712,707 of record NC_091497.1, read on the forward strand.
CCACCAGCGAGGAGGCTGGGGGGGCACAAGGAGTTGGGAGGGGACACAGCGGGGACAGCTGACCCCAACTGGCCCAAGGGATATCCCAGACCATATGACGTCATGCTCAGCATATAAACCTGGGGGAAGAAGAAGGAAGGAAGGGAAGTTCAGAGTGATGGCATTTGTCTTCCCAAGTGACCGTTACGCGTGATGGAGCCCTGCTTTCCTGGAGATGGCTGAACACCTGCCTGCCCATGGGAAGTGGTGAAGGAATTCCTTGTTTTGCTTTGCTTGCTTGCACAGCTTTTGTTTCCCCTATTAAACTGTCTTTATCTCAGCCCACGAGTTTTCTCACTTTTACCCTTCCGATTCTCTCCCCCATCCCACTGTGAGGGAGGTGAGTGAGCAGCTGTGTGGGGCTGAGTTGCTGGCTCAGTTTAAACCATGACAAACATGAATAAGAAAATAAGAACTGTCAAAACAGTAACAATTGTAATCATTAACCTATAGCATTAATTCATTTGAAGAAATCAGGAAGGGGGACTAATCAAGCAAATATCCTATCCTAAATATCATTCTCTTTATTTATACAAATACCTTCTTATATTCCCATCTAACACAGTGGACATATATGTTTGTGACGACACAAATACTTGCAAGGCTTACCAGATAAACCACATGCTCTTTTCAAACAGCAAACCATTTATTTACGGTTGGACTCAATGATTACAGTTGGCCTCAATGATCTTAAAGGTCTTTTCCAACCTAAATGATTCTATGATTCTATAAATCACACTGCTCTATAGACATATGTTGTCAGACTATGTTAAGAAAATTTATTGGAACTGCTAATTAAAATACTACACCCACACTGAAGAAGGGGAGGGAACTCAGATTACTAGAGTTACCTTTTGGCATCCCAATACTCTCTTTTAATCCTGATAAATAATCATACTTTTAATTTTTAAATCCATGACATCACAGACACTAATTAAATATGCTTTGGGCAGGAAGGAAATACTATTCTCATTTTATTGATGTGTAAACTGAAATGTCAAACAATTAATTCAAAACGAAAGGTAATAAAGTCAATACTAGAACTCACCACTGTTTTGATTACTGCCCTAAATCCTTACTATACCAAACCACAATTTCCTAAAATACAATAACATCTGTAAAATCCTGGTTATTCCCTATTATTTTCCATATCTACATGGCAGAGTAAGGGCTAGGCAATTCCAAATAATGGTAAGGCATGATAAAAGCATCCCTGATGCCATATTCAGGTCCTGCATAGCCAGCTCTTCACCTGATAAAGTTACTCCATTGCAACAGTTTTGAGAATATCATGGAAGGTTCAGTGGTGTTTGGTTTTAAACTATCTTAGCCATTCAGGTATTCGGTAGCAATGAGAAAGTTCAAAATAAGGTAGTGCTATGGGTCAGCTTTCATATATGACAGACATACTTCCACAATACAAAAGGCTGACCTAACACTACTGCATGTGAGTGAAGTGGTATCCTGTTCCCTATAGGTTTTTTCTATTAATTTTTTTTTTAACTGCTTTCCCACCAGTTTAGTGAGCTGAGCTAGCTCACCAAGGAACCAGACAAGTGCCAGAGCTTTCAAACAAAAAAACAGATGCAAAACGGTGATTTTGAGGTTCCTTTGAAAAGATGCCTTTTTTCCTACTTTTCCTATATATATGGAATTGTCTGGAATGATGTTGCTCCAATATATTTTTTAGATTTTAAATTTTGTGTATTCTTTTGTCCATTTTAATAAATATATTTTCTTTGTTAATAGGGTCTCTCAAGCTGAAATTGGTTCTGGTAGATACAAACTCTCTGGTACATAGAAGTAGGCTATAAAAATAATGTTCAGAGTGCATTTCCCTTAACTACTTATGAAAGGAAGTTAAGGAAGCAGACAGGAGGTCTTTAGATAATGTGCTTGTCGTGAATCCTGATTTAGGATCCTGCCAACTATGCCAATTTGTCATGGATGAGTGATTTAGATCACTTAAAGTATCACTGTCAAACATTAGGAAAAGTGATTTTTAAATGTGAATTTGTGAAAGTGTGACTTAACAAAGTTCAATGGCAAGGTTCACTCTATTACTTACTATATGGAAGAACCATATAAAGGAAAATTGAGTTAGAATTGAGTTAGCATGATTCAGACAGAGACTAGAGATGTGAAAAGGTAAGGGAGACCCTCCCATTGAGTCACGAGGTTCAGAGAGGACTCCCTTGCTTTCTAAACTACTTCTCAGAGAGAAGTCTAGGTGTGGCTGGATCCAGACTTAGACAGAGACTTGGTCAGTGGTTTATGTCTAATGGAATTTTAATAGAAATGGTAAGGAAAACCTCCCTTTGAACTACTATGCCAATTTGTCAGGGAATGAGTGATTATGGATCCTACATGACTTTGAGTTTACAGCAATTTAAGACTGCAATTTAAGATTTATTAGCGCTATTACGGTAAATCACAAGATTAGGTTATATGACTTTTAACAACACTTAATCATCAGCCAATTATCAGAGTGATTTAATAAAATTTGCTATAATCAACACTACAAAGTTTCCTAAATCAAATCGCACACACACAAACACAGACACACAGATATAAAGGTTAACCTATGATCAAGATTTTTCTCTCTTTGCCACTTGTAGTAAATTATAGGTACCAAATTATCTCTGAAACTTTGCAAAACCTAATTGTAGTGAATTACTCACTATTCTTCTTCATCAGCATTTGTCAGCAGATGATCTTTGACCCCTTCGTCTTTGTCAGCATCTATCAGCAGACGACCTTGGAAATCCTCACAAAATCTACACTTTGAAATGTACTCTTTGAAATCCTCGCAAAATCTACCCTGAGAGGCATCCCAGCTCAGGAGGAAATACTGGGTCACAGCCTGCTGCGATCCCAGAGAGCTCAAAGGGTCTCACTTAGGTTCGCTATTTATAGGATCGTGAGATGATTGACTTTGATCAGTATATTTCCATTCTGGCCACAATTCTTGTCAGGTAATTCTGGCACCTGTGACGGTCTGACAAATTATAGTCAATGTCTCAAACATTCGTTAAAGAACTTTGGTGGAGAAAACAGCCTCTGTAAAAATGCTGGAGTTCTGTGAACAGGACAATGTGGCCGGAGGAGAGGGCCCCACAGAGGGTGGGACCGCACTTCTCCAAAGCCGCAATTCCTTATCTTAAGTGACCAGGAGAAGGAGCACAGCATATGCTCCTGGAGGAGGAGGACCCACAGAAGATGGGACTGTGCTTCTATCTTAAGCAGTCATGCCAGCAGGAAAAGAGAGGCGAGTCTGCAACGAACAACCCCCCTCCCTCCCCAAGCTCACTGACCGATTCCAGAGAACCCCGGGAGTGGGGACTGCGCATGCCAAGGCCATCAACTAACACACTATAAAAGAAGGGAGAACGAGTTCTCAGTGCGCGCCCTCCAGAACTGGATCTCTACGCTGGCTGGACCAATGTTGGATCCAGGACCAGTGAAACCCTTTTATTCTCCCTTTCTTTCCTTCTCTCTTTCTTTCTCTCTCTCCCTCATTTCCTTCTCTCTTATCCACAGTCCCTACACCTCATCCTTTTAAACATAAACCGTTGACCAAGTCTGAGACTAGGATTGGAATTAGCCGCCCCTGGGCTCCTCTTTGAGAAGGAGTCCAGAAAGCAAGGGGGCCTGCTCTGAACCTCATGACTCAACAGGAAGGCTCACCTTCTGATACAGTTTCATGTTCCTTTTTCCATTTCTTTTTCTATACCTCCCTTCTCTTTTCAAACAGCAGCTTGATGACATGTTGCAAGGTTCATATTGATAAGTTCACTTGTACTTGGGCAAGGTTAGCTAGGTTGAATAAATAGTGATTGTTGTTTGAACTCCCCTGGTGTCATTTCACCTTAATTCTGACAAAGGAAATCCACTAACCTGAGTTGCTCCCAATTTGGGGTGGGCCACAATCCAGGCAGCAGGAGTTTTGGGTACAGTTCCAGGCAGCAGGAGTTTCAGGTATGGTTAGGGAGAGCCTAATCGTCCTATCTCACTGCACTGTAACCAGGACAAGAAAGTACCAGATTGTCCCAACTTACTGCACTTGTAGCCAAAACAAGAACACAATGTTGGCTGGTCCTGACATCACAAGGTGGTCCAGGGGGTCTGCACCACCACAGGGCTATGTGAATTGAAAAGAGTCTGTCCTTATTTGAAGCAACTGAGAAACTCATACACTGAAATACAGTTCAAAGGGATTAAATGTCAAATCTATACTTTTAAAGTTTGAAATAAACAGAGTTTCTTTAAGTTCAATTATATAAAATAAAAGTGAAATTGCAGAAGCAGTTGAACTAGGTCTGTTATATAAATCCAATGTTTTATAATTAAACTGAGAATTCAGGAAGGCAATCTTGAAATTAAAAGGATTTAGGAACCTACAAATGCCAGTATTGGCAGTTCATTAGCTTTAACAATCTATTTAAGATAAGATTTATTTTTAATTTCTGCTTTTAGTGGGTCTGATGCCATTGAGGATGCTGTAATTTAAAAACTACTCTGAAAAAGCTTTGAGAAAGCACAGGAAAGTATTATTTATAGGGGTTAAATAGTCTTTTAAAAGGTATCCCTTGGAAAAGAGATGAAAAAACTGTAATGTCTGTGGAGAAAAAGCAGTGTTTTACAAAAATGAAGCCTGTAAGGAGCAAGAGCCTGTAATAAAAACAGCATGCTGGGTATCATCTGTTGAAAACAATCCAGAGTTGTTGAAATTATTATTTATTTGTTGGGGGGGGGGGGAAGAAAAAAATAAGGAAAAAAATTCTTCTGAACCTACTTTCCTGTTCAAGATGCTATAATAATTTCATTTCATTTTGGTACTGAGGTTGTTTGGTATCTTATGAAAAGTTGTAAAATAGAGAGTTCACACTTTAACCATACAAAGAAATATCAATGGATCTCTTTTACTTTATAGAGCAGCAGATATGACTTAATAGTCCTTCACAATTCACTCCTCCAGAGTCAATGAACATGTCAGATTTAACCTCTCTGCCCAGTCCACCGGGATCCTTAATTATCTTTAAAATGTTTGGTTATCTCTCATTATCTGGACGTGTCTTCCTATCTCCACTTTGAGCTCCTTGATCTTTCATCTACAGGAAACCCACTCTAATTTAGCCTTCCAAGGATATAGCCTTCCAAAACCAGATACATCAGCTCTACCTTCCTACAGGTACATTCATACTGGAGGGAATAATTTGGAAATCCTAGTCTTTTTGTTTCTCAGATGTGTTGCTGTGTAACATGTCTCTTACTTTAATCTTTCCCTGTTAGAATATATGGTCTGTACTTAAATTATTGTGATGCTAACACCATTATCGTATATTCTGTAGGCTTAGAGAGTAAGCAGCAAAGTATTCTGTTCTTCTGAGGACAATTTATTATTTTTATGAGAAATGCTGAAGGTCTGAATTTAGTTGCAAAGGTCACTGATTCACAGATTGTAAAACTGTTAAGTCTACTAACAGCAGGAAAAGTATGCTGTTGCTGTATGTGTAAATGTCAAGGCAGCTGCTGTTGGGATAAAAAGCATGAACATAATTGAAGATCTCTGCATAGGTATAAAAGAAACCAATAAGAAAGCGTTTATTGCAATTTCTTCACTAAGAAACAAGATGAAGCGTGTGTAGGGAGTGCTAATTTCAGTGACCAGCCAGTATGTTGACCAGCGAAAGTATATTGTTTTCTCTCTCCAGATTTTCATCTACTATTGCTGGTTTCAGAATTTGTCACTAGTGATATTTCGTAGCATCATACACTGGGAAATAATATTTATCACAAAATAATAGTGACCCAACAAAGACAAGGGCCATTTGTCAGCAGAAAGTTGGCCATGCACACTATCATCCTAAAAAAATCTTGAAACAACACTCTTTTATGACAACTATTCCTCCCAGATCTTCAGGAGAAAGAAAGCAAAATGAAGGCACATATTGTAATGAGGTATTGGTGGATTTTCTAGTTCTTCAGCAGTATGTTTTTACTGCCACCATCCTTTTATAAAAAAATTATATTTTTGTGTAGCATGTAGCTTCTAGCAAAACTCATTTTACAGCTGAGCCCCTCAGCCAAGTGGTGGTGCCTCTGTGAAAACATACTTAGGAAAGGGCAAAACACTTGAACAGGCAGTGACAAGTGAGGAAAACAAGTGTGAGAAGCAGCCCTGCAGACCCCAAGGTCAGTGAAGGAGGAGGAGGAGGAGGTGCTCCCAGCACCGGAGCAGAGATTGCCCCTGCAGCCCGTGGGGAAGCAAGCTGTGCTCCTGCAGCCTGTGGAGAACCACGGTGGAGCAGATACGTACACTGCAGCCCATGGAGGACCCCATGCCAGAGCAGGTGGATGTGTCCTGAAGGAAGCTGCAGGTTGCGGAGAGGACCAGAAAGCCGACCTTGACCTTTAGCACATAATGGAAGAGTATGTGCAAATGTCCAAGGTTCCAGTTGTTATCATAAGTAAGAAGACAATACAGGATTTAGAAGCCTAAATATTTGGTGAAAGTTAGGTTGAGTCGCCCACTCTCCCTACCCCCCAAAATATTTAGTTATATATATGAAAAAAAATTCAATACAAAGTTCTTAAGGCTTGAGGTTCAGGTTTTGTAGAAAATAGGGAGTACCAACCATACTTGTTGCTTTAAAATTTTTTCTTTTCACAGAATAAAAAAATAAAATTATTGTTTTCTAAGGACTTACAGAAATCTATTGGTAGAGGTGGTGAGAATGAATAGTATAATTAATCTGAAATGAGAATACCATTTAAGTACATCAGTTGTGTACAGCAGGAACACTAGACTTCTAAGCGGACCTAGAACACAACAGTTACCTCTGACAACATTTTAGTATGTACAGTACATTCAGCTTTAAATAGCTCTACCTGCCTTATAGTTATGACTTACATTTTAGATTTTATTTGAAAAGCAATATTTAGGATTCAGATCATTTGCAATTCTGAAGCATTCCAGTTGTTGACAGTTTTCACTGTCTCCTGAGGGCAGGAAAATAGTCTTTGCACCAACACTGAAATAATTTACTTGGAAAAAAAAGAATATTTTTTCTTCATTATTTTCTGTCTATTCTAACAGGCACAGCAGAAACAACAACACTGCTATGAATCTGATGTTACACTACCACTCATGGATGACAAACTTGTAGTGGCTGGTAGTTTATTCAGGGACATTTCTGATGTTGGTTGTTAACTGTTGTGCAAAAGAATCTGTAAACTATTTTCACAGGAGGACACTCCTGAATTGCTTCACTTGTTACTGAACCAGAGAAATAAGCTAATACTGAATTTTTGAGATCTTGCTGTGCTATCCCCCAAACTCATTTCCTTCGAAATGAATTTTACTTTAAACCAAAACACTTAATTACTTCATGATACAAATCTGTTCTTCTTAATGTTCAGAACATTATTTTATAACTACAGTAACGTATTCCGGTAAGCAAGTATAACATAACTTATATCCTAAGTAGTTTAAATCACTTGGCTTTGGTTCATGGATCATAACATCTGCAGGGAATGCAGTTTTCAATAAATGTACACAGTGGGTAACTGGCCACAAGTTTGGGATTCTTTCTCAAATTAATTCTGCTTTGGAATTTAGTTCTTGTTATTTCAAGTCTGCCTTTATTAAAGCAATCAACTATTTATTACCTGTACCACAATGAAGAACAATAAACAGTATCTTGTGGTTGATCATCATGCAACCATTCTAACAGAAATAACGGTCTGAGCTCCTAGTGTAGCACATCATGCCTGTAATAAAGCCGCATTTCCCCAGGACAATATTCACACTGCACGGTAGCAGTAAGCAGGTTTAGGATAGAAATAATGCCACAGGTTCCTGCCTCAGGAAAATGGTCAGGGTAGGGGATTTGTATTTATCATAGTGCTGCTATAGGTATTCCAAAATACTGCTGCGTCTATGTACAACTATGCAAAAATACAATTCAATTAAAGCATTCCATGACTTTTACTAGTCTGAAATTTGGGTGGCTTAAAGATAGCTTACAGACATCTCACCTCCTCTTGGTGTGCGCTGTGTGCTATAGCTGTTGGAAAGCTAATCAGAGGGGCACCTTCACACTCATCTGTACTCAGAGCACTAGAAAAAAATAATTATTGATTAGTATACTAAAGTCATGAATTGATGCATATTGCTTTCTGATCTAGCAGGAACAATCTTACTTAAAATAGGGGAATAGATGTGATACCATTAGGCACACCATATGTCATGGAAGATATGTTAATAACTGTTTGATTCAAGGTAAAATGTGATGTAGCAGAATTAAAGAAGCAAATATTTGCAGTAGAAGCCCTCTTGCTTCAGTCTAAATTTGTGATAATACAGAAGTATTTTAAGAATTATTTAAAAGTGAAAGCTTTCGATATATATGTCAATGACAGGTCATCTTTTGCAGGCACACATCTATGGCATATTTAGTACACACCAATGGCATGCATTTTTTAATACAGTGATTTTTTCAAGATTCTCTCTAAATTTAATTCTTCCTACTATGGAACCCAGTCTTAGATTCATTAAAATAAGTGGGAAAACTCTCATTAAAACCAAGACCTCTCTTTCCGAAATATGGACTGCCATAAATATATATCATTTCTCTCTAGATAATACCTATTCATGTAGGTAACTTGGAGATAGAACTATGAAAATAGAATTAATTTTATCAGAGTTTACGTTTTTATAAATATCATAAGCATCTTATTGAAAATGGCAAGTTAAAGTAATTGAATAATGAAACCATTCAATGCTCATATTTCTAGAGTTGATTCCACATATTTTGACTGCTAATAAGGTAAGAAATTTGTTATAGAATTTTACCTAAGCTCATTCCCTTTAGGAGAGCCTTGTGAGGAGTGGAATGTAGCCAACAAGCTGGTGAGAAACCCATTCCAAAATTACCAGCCGACTAGCTTAACATGACCTGATTTGATGAACTTAGAAAATTTTTAAGTGATGTTAGTAAAAACACAGTTTGATCAAACAGAGCTTTTCAACTGAAGAAAGAACAGGCTAGCTCATTTGTTGGATTTCTGGAGGTTAATATTGGAAGCGTAATCACTACAAATACAGTGAAATATATTTATTGATTCCTCAGCCCCATAAAAAAGTCCAATAGAGGCTTTGTTTGTAAGAGGTATGTAATAAATACACACTTAATTAAATTACAGACATATACCTTTGAATGGACAAATCATAAATCCACCCTCTTGATAATAAGTACATCAATCGTAATAGAAATAATACGAGTAATAAATGGAATTGCAAGCTGGCTTTAATTAAACAGTAATAGTGCAAATATGTCATGTATATTTTTTCAAGATCATATTGCAGTGCTTCAGCCGACTAGAACTACCATCAGAAAAGCTGAAAATAAATACCTTTTGTTGCACTTAGCTTAACTACAGCAGTTTTCACAGGAAGCATTTAAATAACCAGCAGTATATCAAGATTCATATCAGGTCTTCTGGATTACTACTTATAAATTACTAAAATGTATGAACCATAGTATAATTTAAAGTAATTTGGCATGAAAAATATGTTGAGCATATATGGTACTCAGCCAATATTTTCTAGCCTGCCAAATAAGAAAATAGACATTATTATAACTATGCAAATTACAACATATGGAACATCTACGCAAAACATGTACCATAAACCCAGGTAGAATTTAGGATCTATTAAAAATTAAAATGTTGATAACTGAAGAGAACAGACCAGATGGTGGGCTGCAGCACATCACTACAGTTCCTTTTTCTTCATCTGACAGAAGAACTCTTAACTAGTGAGATGGAAGGTCCACCTTTGACCATGATCTTAGTTCAAGTAGCGGCTAAGAGGACATACATTTGATTAACCTTCTGCATGCCTTTCCATCTCTTCTGTGTTCTTACGGAATAAGGAGAACTTAAGCTACAGGCTGCCGAGACACTAAGCAATGACTAAGAGAACTTGCTTTTCAATTACTTAAAGGTGAGTGATTTAAAATTCCCTCCATCTCTCCTTCCTTTTTTTGGAAAATCTAAAATATTTTCATCAGACTAGTAAATTCCTCTGAAACAGTAAGGTCACCCATCACAATATTCAATGCTTCCTATGAGTTTTGTAGAATAAATACTGTTCTCCATAATGTCCTTCTTTTACCCTTTTAAAAATTTGCCTTTCAGTAGGAAAATTCTGGCTATACTTTGACTAGTGAAAATTAATTTCTCCACTTTTCAAAAGTAAATTGTTAGGAATTCATTGTGAGGTTTACTCCTTCAGCAATATATTTTAAAAGTTATTATTGAAAGATAGTAGTGAAATTTGGAGCATAGTAAAAGTCTGTAACAAATTAAAAGAAACTGACCTGGCTTTCTGGTTGTTTTTTTTTGTTTGTTTGTTTGGGGTTTTCTTAGTATGACAATCTACAGCTGCTTTACATATTACCAGAGAATACATATTTTTTAAAAAGGTGTGCACCTTTGATTTGGACAACAGGCCATTCACTGTGAGATAGAAAAGTTATGTTCTAAATAAAAAACTAGAGTTTACTCTTCCTTTCTTGGAACCTTCTAGTGCTGATAGAAAAAGAGGGACAAATAACAGTGAGCCTGATTTAGGATTGTGAGTTTGCTATGTATTTGGAAAGCACATTAAATCTACATTACTAAAAAAGTTTACTAAGATTTTTATTTTAAAGCTACACCATCATGTTGCCTATTTATTCAGCCTAAATGCAGCAATTGAAAGTTGTAATCTGAGGTATTTAAGGCTGTGCTATTTTAAACTTTTGGCATAGGAATCTACAAATACTTAAATTTTTATACCTTTGATTCTAAGTTCCAAATTCATTCTGATTTGTACAACAGTGTATAGAAACAGACACACACACATATATATATACATGCATATATAAATTTTATTCCTGCAACCAAACCATGTTACATCTGGTTTAAACCATAGTGATATTACTAATAAGTAGTAATTTCAATTACAACTGATAGAAGTAAGCACTACCACTTATGTAGTACAGAAAACCATACTAGTAATAATGTTCAGACCAAAATATTTTTAGAAGTGATATTGTTTCAAACAGACTCTAATACTTTCTCCTCCTAAACTGCTAAGAGCTACCCTTACATTGTAGAAGATGACTGAAAAAGTTGCAACGCCATAAACTGTTTCTTTTGTTTGTTTCTTTGTTTGTGGGTTTGGGTTATTTTTGTTTTGTTTTATTGGGGTTTTTTGTTAGTTTGGTTGGGTTTTTTTAACACAGTGTATAATTATTATTTATAATATCAAACAACCTTATCAGAAGATATTTAGGATTTGGTTTGGAAAGTATATAAAATTTACAACAGTTGTCATAGAAGTTAATGGTTACCATGCAACATGAAACAACTATCTGGAAACACATTTTTAATGTCAGATTTTCAAAAATAAATTATTTCAGAGAAAGACATGTCTCAACCTTGGAATACAGGTACAAATTACTTAGCTGGGCATTTCTGTTTCCATAGCTCTAAGGTTGTTTTGATCTGGAAGGAACCCTATTAAGGAGAACGGTGTTTCAGAATCCTTGGGTTTAGTACAACACTATCATCTAGATCACTAGAGAAAAACTCACTGAAATTAAATTTCTCACCCATTTCAGATGTCATTAGGTAATGGTTGGATCCCTTTGTTTCTAGATACTTGGGACTAAATATTTATTTACAGTAGAATTATTTACATTGCTTTGGAAATGTGGCAAATTTTTGCAAATTGTATTTTGTAAATACTTCGGCTTTTCTGAAGATTAATGGAAACCAAAATCTATAACAGTGTCAGAGCATTACAAATGAATAAACCAGGAAAAAGTAATGGAGAGCAGATGAACTCATGCACTTATTTTTTCAAGGTCTAGATTCTAATATGTGTGGGAACTGCCCTTTCAGCAAGATGGTGGAAATAAATGTATTAATATGTTGGTCTCAAAAGTCTGGATGAGAAGCTCTGCCTTGATAAAGTATGACTGTGTTCTGGGATGCTGGAAATAATTCAAAATGGTTTTTGATCAACAGCTGGAGAAAGAGTGTAAGTATAATGGGAATACTGACTATTTTATTTTATTGTTTTGCCTTCTATACACAACACCACAAATGATTTCTAATGTCCTAGAAATGATTAGAGCAGGCAATTAGACCATTTGTGGAAATTTGTGCCAGTGTTAACAAAAGCTTATGCAAATATTAACCAAAAAAAGTTTATCTGAAAAGCATTAAATTATAGATTGTAAAGGCAATTAAAAATGCAAAAATTGCCAATGGGAAGTTGATAGGTGGCTAGACATGTATCCACAGGGTACCTGCCTCTAAAGAAATCTTCTAACGCTAAAGTCCATTAATTATTTATATTGTATTTCTCATCCACTTTGATATTTTAAACGTGAATTAAAAACATAGTTAAGCACTCTGTACATATATATATATCACAGATTCCTCCTACATATAAAGCAAATATTCTTTCAGTGATTCTCTTTAAGTTCTGCTGACTGCACTACATATTAATTTGCATGCTTTTTTGCTTCTTCCTGTAGTCAATACTGTGCACTTCATGCCATCTACAAAGAGTGTGATACCTTCCACCTAAGTTAATACATTTAATCTTTAGGGTCTCTTTATATTACATTGACAGAAATGTAATTGATTTGTTCCAGCTAACATTGACTCTTTGGGTAGGGTTCACCTTGATAAAACCTTTTTTCTGCTAGGATTCAACTCAAGGATTGAAATAATTATGTTGAGATGGCTTGTAGGCACTGGAGCGTGGAGAGCCCTTCAGCCTCAGTGGATATATACTATAGAATAAAATTATCAACTCTGTAGACTTCATTGACTGTTCTGAACAGAACTCTGACTATAATCCACTTCACATGTATATACCTACATTAAAGACACATGGTAAAATCAATCCCACCTCCTGTTCTTTGCAGATGTTTGTATTTCTATTGACTATTTAGGAAACCTAGATGACTTTCAGATGTCTAAAGTTAGGTGAGATGAAGCCCATTCTCAACATCTAGAAAACCCTCCCTATAAACTGTAGAACTCAAAATGCAGCACTTCTGTAAAATTTGCCAAAACAATGACTATAACATTTACTGAGGTTGCAAGATACTGCACACAGATATTCTTCAAGATATTCAGAAGATATTCTTCACATAGGAAGATTTGAAGATACATCTTTCATCTCTTCAATGAATAACAAAACAAGATATGTTACATTTTGGAATTTCTCACTCCTCCCTGTTATAATTATTTGACTTTGCATGGCTTAATTAGAAATAGTTCAAACCAGAGAAAGATGGTGTGGAGAAGGAGAACTCAGGCAGCACAGAAAATTGGAAAGGAGGTTCTCAGAGTGTGAGTAGGAAGGCAGGGGAAAATTATAGAGTAAGGAAGCTTAACAGAAGCAGTGACAATGAGAGACATCCTGTGAGTTTCCTACTGGAATTATGTATTATTTAATCAGTGACAAAATTATAAGAGCTTGCATATTTGATGTCTCACCATGGGAACACAATAGCTGTTGTGCATGCTCACAATTGTCAAAGCAACATTGCAAATAAAAGGAAATGTACAGAATAACCAAACTGAGTAATAAGACCTTCTAAATAATTGAAATTCATGTGGTGAATTGTTCAAATAACCATTTTTATATTATAAAGCAGCAGATACACACAATCTGGTAAACTGCATATATGTATCACTTGTACTCAGAAAATAGTTTGTAGAAAACTACAGATTCTAGTTGTGATCAAAGGTTTCTGAATGTCATATAAGAAAATATAAAAATGCAAATCAGAACATTTGGATAGAGTACCATGATCTAGAGATCAAGAAATTTGTCAAGACTGAAAACGCACAGCTGAATCCTCACAAGTTAAGCCTATGCTAGTAAAATAACTGTGACTCAGACTGTTGTCTATGACTCAGGGCAACTCTGTGGAATCACCTGCATTCATACTATTAAACCATTAAACTCCCTTATGCTCCAGAACATCGTGGATACATCCACAGTGCCTTTTGGCGATCATCCATAGTCAGTGTTAACTCCCAGACTGTCCCAAGGCATGCTTTGGGAGACTGTTACTGGCACAAGCCGAAAGCCTTTTGGGAACCATTCTAGCAGTCTGACAGAGTGCGCAATACAGTGTCCAGGAGCATTTCTAGAAACTGTTTTGTTTACTAATATAGAGGTAACCAAAGGCTACACTGTTCATGTTGTTTACTGTTCCATTTTACTTTTTAACTCTTTACCTCAAGCTGAGGCAGCTAGATAATTTATGTTCCCCAGTATTGCATAACTGTGTTTTCAATGAACCTCTCTAACTGGTCATTTCTGATTCCTGTGCCTTTGAATATTAAATGTGTATCTTGCATTCCTTAATAACTTCCATTTTGGCATGCTACTTCTCTGTACATTAGGGTATATTAGTTGGAGACCACCACCTATCTGTTACACCAGTCTGTAATCCCAGACTTATTTGTGAGGTGTGAAGACTGAGGTATGGTTCAAGAAGCCTACATTAGAAATCCCTGCTAGTCCACTACATGATTTCCATTTTATGTTGCCTAGCAACCTTTCTCTGGTATCAATCCCAGTGTACAGATTGGCAAAAGGCTCTACAAAGGGAAAACAGATAATCAAGAAAAGGGTGCAATAACTGAAAGAAAAATCTGCAGATAAAGGATCCATTTATTAAACTTATTTTCATGAATTTGTACATGCATGTTCATTTGTGCATTGATTATTAATAAAAGAGTAAAGATGTCATTGTGGTCTGTGCACCTTAAGGTGATGTCAGGAATGAATGAATTTTTAAAAAGATTAAAAAAAGATGAGGAGAAAAGAAATTGTGTCATGACAGCTGTAGACTGAAGGATCTAAATGCAAAAATCCATCTACTCTTCCCTTAAACTTCCTGAAGTACTACCTCATTATTTTCAGAAAGAAAATTTCTGAGAGTTAATAATAGTCCTATTTGTAATGCTGCCCAGATTTTTCACATTGGTACAAGTTCCATAAGTGAAAAGTTGTGGAGTTCTGCAAACATGAGCCACTGGAACTGGTCTACAGAATAGTCTCAGGTACATACCATAGTCTTGACATTTAAGACATTTTTAACTTGTTTTAATTCGAATAGTTATATCAAAGACTGAGTTTTGTGGAAAATCTTGCATATTTTTCTTCAAGCATATGTATCGGGAAATAGATCCTGCATTGTGTCCTAGAATATTATCAAAATTATCTCTTTATGGTGATGTCTACTTACACCTGGAGTCTAGCAATAGCACCAACCAGAAGTACCATACCCGACAGCATATGATTATCAGCTGCTTCCAAACAAAGACCAAATGTCGTACCTCTCTGACTGCCTTTTGATAAAGGCCATGTGTTGTTCCCTTTTGCATTCAACTACAGCCTTAATGCTTCTAAGTATGGTTTGCACAGGCATGGGAATGGATCATCTGAATGAACAGTTCTAAGGCACACAGAGCTTCCATCCAGCTTCAAATACTTCCCTCTCAATATGTGACTCCTGTGGATCTCCATCTCAGATGCCCATTCAGTGTACTCACTAACAGTGTGAGGAAGTTTAACTTAAATTCTTCTCCCCCTTTTTATATTGTACAAGAATGAATTTGGCAACTGAAGACGGTAATCAGAACAAGACACTATACTCTTCAACTACCACTATCCAAAAATTTAGAATAATGATATGGAAACAATTGTGAGGGAGGTGGAGAAAAGGTACAGAAGTATTAAGCCTCTCATAAACCCATTTTTCTCTTCATCACTTAGGTATTCCACATGTCAGAGGGATATAGATTTAATTACTAATAGCTACTGAAAGAAAAGGCATAAATTAGGATTTATTTCAGTGCCGCTTTTATTTCTAAGCCTTGTGTCTGTGTCTCGGACTTTTACTTCTCTATCTTGATAAATAAACCTGTATCTTGTGTTACTATAAATTCTGACTGTTTTTGCCGTAAGACAAAGTGAAGTCATGTAAACTTAGGCTCATGATGAAGGGCTCATCCTGCTGACCACGTGAAGCAAACGCTTCATGCTTAGGGTAGATGATTCAGCACTGGCTTCTGTGGCTCGTGGGTAGCCATCCACATTGATGTGCCTCTGGCATCTTGTTCCATATTTCTGGTTAGCCGTGGAACTTGAGCTCTCTACCCTGTTGGAAGGATGTTAGTACTACTACAGGAAAGGTCAGGCATTGCTGTCAGATCTGTGATAGGATTGTGTCACTGTAGAAATCTGTCAGTATTGACTTCTTGCAATGTGTTTTGCATGAAGGCATTTATTGCAAGCAGTACTCCTGGCTCCTGTATCTCGATCCTGCATACAGCGTGAAGACAATGAGGAAAGTGGGGAACTGTGTCTAAATATCTTCTGAGGCACACCCAGAACATCCATTATATGTCCTCCTTTGACAGCCTCCTCCAGTCTGTGTTGTCCTATATTATGGGGGTTCTTCCACCTCACAGGGAAAAGTGGGAAAACACTACCATCCTATATGCCACTCAGTGAGAGAGCAATCTTCAGCTGCCAGCGTCTATATGCCCTTATAGCAAGAATCTAAGCATGTAAATCATCAACCACACTGCATTGCAGGCAGCAACTGTAATATCTATTGGCTGAACATATATGATATCTGCATGATCTACCTGCTTTGGTTTTGGCTGTGACAGATGGAAACCACGGTGTCCAGGTGTGCCAGCTTTTGCAAGCTTGGTGCTTCTGTGAGACTTGAAGCTGTGACTCTTCCTTCAGAACTGCCTTACAGAGGCTACATCTTTTTGTCCATGAATACTGCCCCTTCTGTTTTCTAGATAGTTCATCTGGGATAAGGGGAAAAAGGTCTTGCTAGCAGAGGAGGGAAAATAAACATCCAAGGTCTGGGTTTTTTTGCAAAACAAAGTAATGACAGATTTGAAGGAGCAGGACTGAGCAGAAATAAGGGGGGGAAGAGTGGGAGGAGGGGGTTTTAGTGTGATGCCCTGCAGCACTTTTCCTTCATGTCGCTGTACTGTCATCTTGATAAAGCTGAGTCACCTGAACTGCTCCAGCTGAAGGCTGTCTATCCATAATATCTTCCATCGTGTGAATAGGGGAATAGGATGTCTGCCTTTAGGCAGATAACTCATGATTAAATGCAGTTTGGAAAAAGCACTAGCTTAAATTTAGATTTCTATTTTTAGGCATCTGAATCACATCCGAACAGAAAGAATTGTGGGAGTACAGGGAGTGGTCATTGTGAGCCAAAGGATCACCCTGCACTCCCTCTCAGATTTCCTACAAAGAATAGGACAATACTTTATAGAATCACAAAAACATGCTATGGTTGATCTGATTTTGAGACTTCAAGAAAAAGAATCATGGAAAAAAATAATGAAGAAAATAATGATTATGAATTTAACAATTAGCAACTGATGGAGGAACTGCAAAGCCTCCGAGTCCTACCTAGATATTGCATGTAAGAAATGATAGAAGGCAATGTCAATTAATGCATTATAGATGCTGTACAGCCGTCACATCTCTTATTATCACATTTTCATTTGCTGCATTTGGCTAGAGTCTGCAACACTGACATTTACAACAAATCTGTTGGGAGAGGTGCTTCCAAGACTAAAATTAAAATTGTGTGCATACCTTTCAGGAGTGCAGTTGGGAAGCAAGATATTTTCTGGCATCTAAATATGAGATTAAACAAAGGCTCCTTAATTATGCTATGCTCATTAACTCATACCTATAATAAATACCCATCTTTATTTATATGATTGAATTCATGTTGCTGAATGTTTTACTTCAAATTATTTCTTTTTAAAGCAAAACCATTATTGTGCATATTGCCACTGCAAATGTAGAGATGATGATAACTCAGTGGATTGCAGGAGTGAGATTTTTTTTAAGATGGACCACTAAAAATTATATTAGTACATTATGCAAAGTTTTATGTTAATGAGGACAACCAAAAATGCCCTGCAATAGGGAACCATGGGATTTATTTGATGGGGATGGTTCTCATTAAAAAGTAATTTCAGGTTTTGGTCAGTGCAAGCCTTGTCCTTGCAGACCTGGAAACCTCTAGGCAGGTAGGTGTTTCTCCTGCCTTATTTTTCAGTATATCCAGTCTTGTTTTCAGCTTCAGCGAGGAGATATATTCACTATGACATATTAACAGAACATTTGATTCCAGTTAAGCTGTTGTCATTTCACTATTCTTATGTCCACAGCATCAGCACAAGACAATTTGTTAGTTCTCTCTTGTATGGCAAAAGGTATGGAATATAATTTGCAAGTTAGATTCAAATTTGTCCTTTAGCTATAACTGCTGTATAGCTGGCTATGAGTTCTGAGCCTTTGTGCACACCCAGTGCACTTAAGTCATTAATTCTCGGGGTGGTCCAGAAATTCCCCGTGAAGTTATCTGAATAGTTGAGATAATGGACTGGCTTGAGACAACTTTATTGACTGAACTCCTAGTCATCTTCCCAACAAAGCATTTAACTAATTTTCAGAGGACCTCTCCAGGTCAGAATTTCAAACTGTCCCTAATATTTTCCCAGGTGAAATATTGTGCCCAGACCAGTCTGTATGTTCAGTGTGTTGACTGACACCCTGAGTGGAAAACCTGACCCTTTCAGAAACTCCCCAGATGGTTCCTGTGCAGAACTGACCAGCCTTTGTGTAGATAAGACTCTTGTAAATGGTCAGTATAAAGTGCTCGTGCGGATACAGAAAGGGTCACAAATTACGATCTTCACACATACTGAGGATAACCAGGAGTTGTTCTGCATGCGGTTTAAGATAATCAATAGTAACAGATCATACAGATGCTGGAGTGGTCATGCATGTCAGGCAGCAGCAAGAGCAGGGCTGCTCCCTGAGGCAAGACGACCTGGGAGCTGAGGGTCCCCAGCACTGGCCCCAGGCAATACGTTCATCAACGGGGTGCAGTCCCAACAGCACCCAATCTATGCAAGCAAAGCAGGGGTGCTGCTATGGTGGGTGCATGGCTGGAGGATGCAGGTGAGGCTGTTAGGGCAATTAATGCACACTGGTACACTCGGGGCACTGACAGCACAGGAACACAGGCCAGCTGGATTATAAGTTTTTATCAGAAGAACAGTTTGGGGAGTCTCAGCTGAAAACACTGTTATAAGCACCCATCATAATGTGAACAGTGACTGACCATCCTGACTGAGATATTTGATTCCCCATGTGAGTGTCACTCTTTCAAAACCCCCAATAATCAGTCTTTTTTTTCTTTTTCATTTTTCTTTTCCTTTTTTCTTTTTCTTTTTTCATTTTTTCCTTTTCCTTTTTTCTTTTTCTTTTTTCATTTTTTCCTTTTCCTTTCTTCTTTTTCTTTTTCACAAATACTGTCTATGACTGTCTGTGGAACACTTAATCACTGCTGAAAAAGGTGCTCTCTGAACAAGTGCATTATCAGAGACAGCAATGGTTATTAAGGAAACCGCCTGGAGAAAGCCTGACATGCAATCAGTAAGATGCTAACTAGCTGTAGGTATAAAGAAGGAATCTGTCTTTTGTTTAAGATATGTATAGATTTTCAGATCTGCTTCTAGGAAAAAAACCCAAACTTTTCTGGGTAGCTTAAGGTATTTTTATTCTTCTTTTGTTTAGGTTTATTTATTGTTAATAGTCATATTTATTTCCTTATGTTTGTATTTGCTGTTTCTTTTTTATACCTGGTGGTTAATATTCAATTATATTTTTCCTTAATTTTTGCCAGCCTTTCAGAGAATTAGGGATTCTTTATTTCTGCTAGACTTTTAGCCTTCTATTTTATTTTTTACTAGACAAATTTTTTCCACCTTAGGATAAAAAAATTAAATAATTTTTAGTCTAAATTCTGTGAAGCATTAAGTTAACAGATAAAGGATCTTATGAATGCATGACACACCAAAAGAAGTTATTTCAACTTCTGAAACATAAATTGCTGGTAATATAATTAATTATATTGATAATTCATATTCTGAAATAAGTATACCATGATGAGCTTGTTATAGTCAATGTTTTAGGGTAAGATTTCAATAATGTCTAAATTATGTAAGGTTACTGGTATGCTGCATTACTAAGCCTGTTATAAAGTTGTGCAAATAGAGCCCACATGGAAGTAGAAAACTGAATAGTAATCACATAGCACCAAATTTCCTCCCAAGCTTTTTCACTAAAGTTGCATGAAGGTATCAAAGACTAGAATGCATATTGCCTTCCCCGACTATTGAATTTTTTATTTTTTTTTTTTAATCCATGGAGTAAGAATAGAGTTCAACTTCTCAAATAATACATTCAACTAACACAAACTCTGTCTTTGTTAGGATGTACACCTATCCTCTTTTCTCTTTTGCCAGTATGGTATGGTATGCCCATAACAGATTTCATACTTATGTCTCTATTATCAGCAATCTTGTCTCACTATTCAGATGTAAATACAAACAAAAAGCAAAGTCAAACTGCATACTGTCTGTTTTGGGGGTGGTTTTGTGGTTTAGGTTTTTTGGAGTGTTTGGGTTTGGGATTGTGGTTTGTTTTGTTTATTGGTTTGGGTTTTTTTCTGTCAGTGAAACAAAACATAGAGCTTTTATCAGCAACAAATTGTTACTTACAATTGGCTTTAGGTCTCTAAGCACAGGCCCGTACTTCAATACAGTGTTTCCCCATGAAGGAAAAGGAAACTATCCAAAGGTAATTAAAAACCAGACAACCTATGAGAAAGTAATGATATCAAAATAGCTCATGTCCCGAGAGAGAGACTGCTGTACCACAACTGGAGTGCAGGACTGGGAGGAATCTTTTTCTTCCTCAGCCCTTGTTCCTGTAAATATGGGAAGCTGTCCAACCCCCAGTATCCCATCTCCTTACACTGAAGCAAGCGTAAATATAAAACAGGCCATTTTTTGTCTCACCAATTCTGCTATTAAAAGAAAGTTCAAATTTAATTGTTAACTTTATTCATAGTCACTTTATGCCCATTTGTTCTTGCACTAACATTTATCCTTTGGCTTTAATCACTCTTATATTTATGCACTAATTTATACTACTGTCTTTTCAAGCTTCATTTTATCTGGTTTAACAGTGCTAGCTCTTGTAGCTGTTATTCCTAACATAAGCTTTATAGCCTCCTAATCACCCAAGTCACCTTTCTCCGAGTGTCTTACAAATTTATTTATCTTCTTCTTTCATGGTAAAACAGAGTTTTCAGTATTATTCTAGACTATGCCTCATAAAGTAGGAGGTGCTTTTGACTCTCCAGAGGGACGAGAGGCCTTGCAGAGAGATCTGGATAATTTGGACCATTAGGCTATGATTAATGGGATGAAAATTAAGTCTAAATGCTGGATTCTGCACCAAGGATGGAGTAAAGCCGGACATAAGTACGCATTGGGAGAGGAGTGGCTGGAGAGCAGCCCTGCAGAAAGGGATCTGGGGGTGCTGGTTGGGGGTAAGCTCACTATGAGTCAGCCGTGTGTCTTGGCAGCCCGGAGGGCAAACCGCATCCTGGGGTGCATCAAACACAGCATAACCAGCCGGTCAAGAGTGTTGATTCTCCCACTGCGTTCAGCGTTGGTGCGGCCTCACCTTGAGCACCATGTGCAGTTCTGGGCCCCACAATTTAAGAAGGATGTCAAGATACTCAAATGCCTCCAGAGCAGGGCAACAAAGCTGGTGAAAGGGCTGGAAGGCATGTCCTATGAGGAGCTGCTAAGAACTTTGGGCTTGTCTAGTTTGGAGAAAAGGAGGCTAAGGGGTGACCTCATTGCTCTCTACAGCTTCCTGAGGAGGGGAAGGGGAGAGGGAGGTGCTGAGCTCTTCTCCCTGGTACCCAGTGACAGGACATGTGGGAATGGTTCAAAGCTGTGCCAGGGGCGGTTTAGACTGGGCATCAGGAAGCATTTCTTTACCGAGAGGGTGGTCAAACACTGGAACAGGCCTCCAGAGAGGTGGTCGACGTCCCATGCCTGTCAGTGTTTAAGAGGCATTTGGACAATGCCCTTAATAACTTGCTTTAACTTTTGGTCAGCCCTGAAGTGGTCAGGCAGTTGGACTAGATGATTGTTGTAGGTTCTTTCCAACTGAAATATTCTATTCTATTCTATTCTATTCTATTCCTTTGTACAATAATTTTAATACTTTCCTACTAGGAATACTTTGCATGGCACTCTTTAGACTTTCCCTTCACTTTTTCCATTTCTGTATTAATTTGGCAGTGTATAGTCATGGTCACTGAAGCAATATTCTACTAATAAGCTTTAAGCTGGTAGAAACTCACTCTATAAATCCCTATGCACATGACCCCACCAAATTTTGTCCCATTTGTATTACTTTATCCTGGAAGATCATCTCATTATTCCCTCATGATATGCAGGTCTGGCTGTATATTAATGATGGCTCCCAACTCTGCATTATGAGAAAGTTTACTTAGAATATTCCTATTTTTTTATTAGAATCAGTCATAAGAATATTAAATAAGCTTGTTCTCAAGACTGAATCCTAAAAGAATCCAACAAGAGCTTCCTTTACATGCCTTTTTACTCCCTGATTTTTTTTGTCTCTTTTTTTACCAAGTTCTTTATCTATCTTATAACTTGTAACTAGCCCCAGTTCAACTAATAAATTTTTTAAGTTTCAATAGAAGTTTGAATAGAATAGATCCACTACAAAGCACGTTTATATTTTGAGGTTAGCTTGGCATGGTCAGCTTTGTTAACCGGTAGCAAAGCTGCTGCAGATGTGCAGCACATGCTGGTTTTCCATATCAAATATGCAATATGTGAGTGCCTATGTCCAAAAATAATCCTTACAGAGGACTGAATTGTCCATTGTTCCTAGAATCTGGAACTACAGAGCATGCACAGTCACTCAGAGGCCACAAAGAAGATGCAGCCAGCTCTTCACAGTGACAGTGACACAAGGGACAATGGACATCTGTTGGAAGAAGAAAAGTTCAGATTCTTTTTCACTTTTCACCAGTAAAGCAATAGTTTGTAGCAATAGTTTGTCTAAGAACTTCTTTCACCGTGAGGAGTCAGGCAGTGGAACAAGCTGCTTTAAGAGGTTGTGCAGTCTCTGTCCTCTGAGGTTTTCAAGTACGTGAATGGATAAGTCCCTGAGCAACCTCATAGCTGACTCTGCTTGGAACAGGAAGTTGGATCAGAGACCTCCTGAAGTCCCTTCCCACCTGAACCACCATAAGATACTACGATCTTGTGATCCTATGACCTTTACTGGATTTTTTTTTTTTTTAATGTTGTCTAAACAATAAAGTGAAGAACAGGAAACTGTTTAGGGAGGTATACACAGAAAAAGTCCCTACCTATATTACTATAGCAGTGGGAGTTTCCTGAAGCACTTGAAGTAAAGAATCTTGTCATAGAGACTGAAACAAGGGAGTTTAGTGGACTGTGCGAAGTCCATACAACCCAGCAACCAGGCACCGTTCTGTGACCACCTGCGCAGGCCAAGGGCACTCATCCTACCTGACCCCCAAGGCAGAACAGCGGGCACTCGCCTCAGAGCAAAGGCTGCAGCTCCGGCTGGGGGTCTGCACCACCTACCCCAGCCATGGCCGATGCCTCCCCCCAGATGGAGCTGCTGAAGGGAGAGGCTGCAGGGCAGGCCTCAGACTGCAGGAAGGGCCGGGACCTTTGTCTTGGGGCAGGAGGACTTCAACCACCCCGATATCTGTTGGAAGGACAACATAGCAGGGTATAAGCAATCCAGGAGGTTCCTGGAATGCATTGATGACAACTTCCCTCTCTAAGTGATAGAATATCCAACGAGGAGAGGTGCTATGCTGGACCTTGTTCTCACCAACAAGGAGGGGCTGGTGGGGAATGTGAAGCTCAAGGGCAGCCTTGGCTGCAATGACCATGAAATGGTGGAGTTCAAGATCCTTAGGACAGTGAGGAGGGCACACAGCAAGCTCGCTACCCTGGACTTCAGGAGAGCAGACTTTGGCCTCTTTGGGGGTCTGCTTGGTAGAGTACCATGGGATAAGGCTCTGGAGGGAAGAGGGGCCCAAGAAAGCTGGTTAATATTCAAGGATCATCTCCTCCAAGCTCAGGAGCAATGCATCCCATCAAAAAGGAAGTCAGGCAAAAACACCAGGAGGCCTGTGTGGCTGAACAAGGAGCTCCTGGACAAACTCAAACACAAAAAGGAAGCCTACAAAAGGTGGAAGCAAGGCCTGAGAGGAACACAGAGAATTTGTCCGAGCAGCCAGGGATCAGGTTAGGAAAGCTAAAGCCCTGATAGAATTAGATCTGTCCAAGGATGTCAAGGGCAACAAGAGAAGCTTCTATAGGTACATCAGTGGTCAACGGAAGACTGGGGAAAGTGTGGGCCATCTCGAGAAAGAAACAGGAGACCTGGTTACCTGGGATATGGAGAAGGCTGAGGTACTGAACAACTTTTTTGCGTCAGTCTTCATCAGGTAGTGCTCCAGCCATACTGCCCAAATCACAGAAGGCAAAGGCAGGGACTGGGAGAATGAAGAACCACCCACTGTAGGAGAAGATCAGGTTTGAGACCATCTAAGGAACCTGAAGATGCACAAATCCACGGGACCTGATCAGATGCATCCACAGGTCCTGAGAGAACTGGTGGATGAAGTAGGTAAACCACTATTCATCGTATTTGAGAAGTTGTAGCAGTCTGGGGAAGTTTCCACTGACAGGAGAAGAGGAAACATAACACCCATTTTTAAAAAGGGAAGAAAGGAAGACCCAGGGCACTATGGGCCAGTCAGCCTCATCTCTGTGCCCAGCAAGACCATGGAGCAGATCCTCCTGGAAACTATGCTAGGGCACATGGAAAGCGAAGAGGTGACTGGTGACAGCCAACATGGCTTCACTAAGGGCAAATCATGCCTGATTAATTTGGTGGCCTTTTATGACAGGGTTACAACGTTGGTGGGTAAGGGAAGAGTAATGGACATCATCTACATGGACTTGTGAAAAGGATTTGACACTGTCCCGCACATCCTCGTCTCCAAATTGGAGAGACATGGATTTGACAGATGGACCACTTGATGGATAAGGAATTGGCTGGATGGTCACACGCAAAGAGCTGTGGTCAACAGCTCGATATCTGAGTGGAGACCAGTGACGAGTGGTGTTCCTCAGCGGACAGTATTGGGACCGGTGCTGTTTAACATCTTTGTTGGTGACATGGACAGTGGGATTGAGTGCACCCTCAGCAAATTTGCCAATGACACCAAGCTGTGTGGTGCAGTTGACATGACTGAGGGAAGGGATGCCATCCAGAGGGACCTTGACAGGCTTGAGAGGTGGGCCCGTGCAAACCTCATGAAGTTCAACA
Source organism: Haliaeetus albicilla (assembly GCF_947461875.1). NCBI lineage: Eukaryota > Metazoa > Chordata > Aves > Accipitriformes > Accipitridae > Haliaeetus > Haliaeetus albicilla. Next base: position 21,738,172 of record NC_091497.1, read on the forward strand.
AGGCCCAGTGCAAGGTCCTGAACATGGGTCGGGGCAATCTAAGAACAAATACAGGCTGGGTGATTAATGGATTGAGAGCAGCCCTGCAGAGAAAAACTTGGGGGTGTTGGTTGATGGGAAGTTCAAAATGACCCAAAAATGTGTGCTCTCAGCTCAGAAAGCCAACCATATCCTGGGCTGCATCAAAAGAAGCATGACCAGCAGGTCAAGGGAGGTGATTCGTCCCCCTCTACTCCACTCTCATGAGACCCCACCTGGAGTACTGTGTTCAGCTCTGGGGGCTCCAGCATAAGAAGGACATGGACCTATTGGAGCAAGTCCAGAGGAGGGCCACAAAGATAATCAGAGGGATGGAACACCTCTCCTATGAAGACAGGCTGAGAGAGTTGGGGTTGTTCAGCCTGGAGAAGAGAAGGCTCCAGGAAGACCTTATTGCAGCCTTTCAGTACCTGAAGGGGGCCTACAGGAAAGCTGGAGAGGGACTTTTTACAAGGGCATGTAGTGATAGGACAAGGGCTAATGGTTTTAAACTGAAAGAGGGTATATTTAGATTAGATGTAAGGAAGAAATTCTTCACTGTGAGGGTGGTGAGGCACTGGAAGAGGTTGCCCAGAAAGGCTGTGGATGCCCCATCCCTGGCAGTGTTCAAGGCCAGGTTGGATGGGGCTTTGAGCAACCTGGTCAGTGGAAGGTGTCACTGCCCATGGCAAGGAGATTGGAAGTAGGTGATCTTTAATGTCCCTTCCAACTCAAACCATTCTATGATTCTATAATATAAAACAAAAAGGAGAAAGTGTATAGATTTATATAGTTTCCACGTGTGGCATGGAAGAATATCAGGAGAATAAGGATGTCCAGCATGTGCTGATAAAATAAATAGCAAAATGATAGTGGGCTAGATAAGAAAAAAAATGAAACCATTAATATTAATGAGGTAAGCTTGCATATAGGCAATGCAACTAAGAGAAATACTGCATCTGCTTCAATGAGGAAATTGGATGTGGTCAGTAAGAAGCATCTAGTGTTGTAAATTCCCTTTTCTATTAGGGTATCAGAAACTGTTCACAACCAACATCTATTAGAACAGCCCTTATTAATTAAGCTGTTGCTATTAATAGAATCAAGCTGTTATTCATAGCAGATAACTACTTGCACAGTGTATTAAATCATTCCCTCACAAAGTTCCCTCTCCCTCCCTCTCTCTCCCTCTCTCTCTCTCACACACACATACACACACTTTTATAGTTATGTAGTTGGAGCAACAGCTGGGAGGTCAACCCCAGCTCAGGAATGGAGAGTCATACTGATGCTCCAATGGCTTCTACAAAGGTGTTCGGAAATACCCTCAAGGGTTTCCTTGTTTCCTCAGCTGTATATAAACATAATCCTGTTGTCTTTGCCTGCATAGAGCAGCCACTGCCCTCTTGGATGTGGTCTGAGTTATCCAGTCTGTTGTTGATACCAGCAAGTGCTGGTGGCCTTGAATTGACATGGCAGATTCATGGTGTCCTGAGTTTTTCAGTTCTTGCAGATTCCATGAGCTTGCTAGTCTTGGGAGACTTTCACATGCTACCCCTCAGCACGTACACCTTCTCCCCTCAACCAGCTTTTTTCTGGTATCTATTTCTCTGTCTCACCCATAGGTACCTATACAACAGTTTGACAAAAGTAAAAAAGAAGGAGCTTTTATGAAAATGTAAATCCTAGGTATGTTAGTTTGCTAAAGCAAGTAGAGTGGGCAATATATTGAACAAAACAGACACACAGGTAGAGGATCTGAAATTGAGTATTATTTTACATCAGAAGAACTGTAGAAATAAAGAGTAGGAGATCAGAAAAGACAGAAGCATTGACTGGTATCTTTCTATGTTAATAATGTGGTAAACAATAGAGAAATAATAATGTCTAGTAAATATAAAATAAAAAGTCTAATGTTATTAGAAAGTGTATTTTTTCTTAATTTATCAATCTATTTTTAACACACACACACACACACACACTCTCTCTCCCAGCGTTACATCTGTTATACAGCATTTCTAAGAAGCATATGGCTTCCATTCATTCATTTCAGTGCTCTGTCTGAGGATACAGAACAATGATTGTTCGCCCCTTCCTCCATTACTTTTAAAGTTATTAGCTACAGAGCATGAGTTGAAAATTCACATTTGAAATAATCTCTGTTCTTACAAATGCAGACTTGGGAGCCTCTGCAGGATAGATTTTGTGTAATCCTTCCTAATGGATTTGATAAATACCAGATCAAGCAGAGAGTTCCTTAAAGGAATAGCCCTGCTAGGATAAACAGAATACAATGCGTTTAAAGTACAAAGTGTCTTCATTGTTGCCTTGACATCCTCCCCACCTCACTTCCTTATGGGGCAAAGTAGCAGTCCATGATAGAGTGTGGGATATGCAAGAGCCAAGAGCTGGCGAAGAAATTCTGTTTTGCAAGCAGACTGTTTTAGCGCACAACTGATAAACAGGAAGCATCCTTATGTACTGTTATTCAGTCCAACGTCCTGTTTTAAAAACATATTTATGAAAAGTCACGATATTAAAGTTTGAAAAATGGCTGAGGGGGCATCCATTTGCTACTCCTCCGAATTTTTCTTTCTAATTTTCAAAAGCATTTTATGAGTGTCGGTAAAGCCATGTCCCTAACATTTGTTAAAATTCATAAAAAAAAGTTATGAATGCTCTATAACAGGACTTTTCATGGAAATAAAATGAGACTTATGAAGTTTTTAAACTTTATTTTTTTAAATCTTTATAAACCTTTTGTCAAATATTCATATGAGCTCAAACTGAATATGAGTTCTCTTTAACAAAATATTTTTGGTGAAATCCAAGTTGGTAAATGCTTTCTACTGTCTTCGAACAAAACTGGCAAAGGGATTTACATTGTTTCACATTTTAAAGCATAGAACCAAAGGAGTGGTTCTTCTATAATATATGATGAACTGATTTTATTATTATTCAGAAAAAATGTAGTTGTCATGTTTTAATAGATAATTAAAATTTTGTAAAAAAAAATTTAATTATTTGTTTTCTAAGAAAAAATATTAGGTAAGGTACACTGGTTTTCAGTCCTATTCTGTTACCACTGAAGTAAAATGAAGGTTCTGTAAAAGAGTAAGTAACATAAAAGGGGCCACAAAATCAAGTATTTAAGATATATAGGAACACCAGTAAATTAAAGAACATGACATGTAATTTTTCCTTTTTCATGGGTTACACTGGCATGCCTTTAGCTACAGACTAATGTCAAAAGAAATATAAATCAATTCCCCTGTAATGCTTCATATTAAAATACTGCAGTTGGATGGGATATGTTAATAATTATTTTGAATTTTGTTATCTAAGCATAATTGTGAGTGCATTTTCAAGATGTATTTTGTTCAATATGCATCTTGGAGTGAAAGAAATTTATAACTTGTTATGGTTTATCAGACTTTGATCAGACTATTTTCAAGACAGAATGTTCTTTGATTTCTGAAGCTAAAGGGAGAGAAATGTGTACTGAAAATAGGTTTGCTGCAGAAAATACCTTTTTAATTAATGTCAGAATTATTGAATCTGTATCCCTATCTGGGGGGGGTGTTGTTTTTTTCTTTATTTTGGGAGTTAATACTGTACTCTTTGATAGTGCCTGTGAAACACAAAGGTATTGATAGCTACATACTATCTGGCAATAAAGAGCCATAACACCAACAGAGCCATGGAATCAAATCTCTGGAATGTCACAGTTTAAGATGACATTGGCAGATACAAAACACTTTAATCACAGATACATGTGCAATTTTACAAATTACATGACCTTGCTGTCTCGTGGGGTAGACAGTGCAGTGCAGGAGGAAGGTCAGATGGGTCGGCGCAGCGGTCACAGCTGTGTGGTGCACAACCAGGGGGCTGGGCTGTGGGGTCCCCTGGGTGTCACTGGTGCCTTCTTCTGCAGTCCCATCGGTCCTGCCTTGGGTCCTCTCCTGTGCACCCCTGGAGCCTCTCTTCTGTCACCACCGTGTGTCTTTCTGCGTGTCTCCAACAGCACCTTGCACGGCACCTATACATGTCTCCCCAAGTGCCCTTCCCCTCGCATCTCCCCAAGAGTCTAACCCCATGTGTCTCCCCAGGTGCCTGTCTTCAACATGTTTCCCCATATACCTTTTCCCCCGGTCTCCCAAAATGCCTCTCCCCGATGTGTCTCCTGTGCCTCACAGCTGCCCCTCTTTCCTAAATATATGTGAGCCAGAGCACCTAGGGCTCCCCTGCCCGGCTGCAGTTTGGGGTGCAATGGGGGGTTTACAGTGGTGTCAGAGCCAACGGGACCATCAGGGCCTCCTCCATCCAGGGCACCATGCAGCTCCCACCTACCCAAACCTGCCACTTGGGTCCGATACGTGGACATTTAGCATCAGATCTTCCTTTCTTTTTTCCTTTCCCTCCTCACTTTCTCAGAGCTCACTCTCATACTTTGCTGCTAAGATTCAAGACTTTCTTAATGGACAATTTTTTTCATTGTCTCTACTATATGTGAAATATATACTTTTTCCTCCCAGTAGGCAGGTTTACCGTTTTTATTGACTTGTAAACTAGTTACTTCCTGATCTGAAAGTGAAGGATTGGGGTTTTGCTTGATTTTTTTTTCCTTCTAAACACATAACTTGCCCTAAAGCACCAAATTTTCACTTTCTGAGGCAGTTTAAAGAAGTGCTTTAGAGCAAAGTATCAGCATTCAGAACTAAAGCCAGGAGGTTGTGTATTGTTAAGGTTTCTAGTATCATTAACTATCTTGCAGATACCTGAGTGGGACATCTTGGCTTTTTTTCAGGGTTAAGATCAACCTGGACATATGCAACAGTAAATCACTTTTCTTAATTTCTTAAGCATATCAGATGGTTCTTATATAGTTTCTGTGTAAGATGTATTAAAAAAGGGGAAAGGGGAGAAGTCTTGTTACGATTTGATTGGAGCATGATATAATTACTAGATAGATTTTTTCCTATAACATGTCTACCTTAATGTAAATAATCACCATATTTATGCATTTCTTCCTTATAATGTTATGAACAACAAATGCAAAGAAAATGAAAACAAAACAAGCAGCATAGTACATGCATTTCTCAGAAGTGTCCTTTCCTGCCTCTGATGGTTGTTTTTGTTCTGTTTCTATCATGGCATCTGTTTTCCTTTTCTTTTTGATGTTCTGCTTACAGAAGCTGTAAATGGCTGACAGGTTGTTTTTACATCTATTTAAGTTCCAGTTGGGACTTTATGAATTAGCTCAAGGCCATGATAGGGAAAAAAACCATGAAATAGAAAGTGTTTTCTTAGCATCAGAGGCCTTCTTCTATAGAGATTATGTACAAAGCCAATTAAACAGTCAAAAGATGTTCTATACCTGTCACAAGGTTTAAGAAACTGTTGCTCTTAGATGCAGTGTTACATGCATTGTATAAAGATGTCTGAGTCCATTTATTAAATTGTTCTATGTGAAATAGCTTTGCAATGCTCGTCTCTCTGCTTCTTGTCTTTCTGACTCACCCAAGTTTCCTAGAGAGGCTTAAGACACATGAACACATGGACTTTCCTTCATCTTTGTGTAAAACTTTTATTTATATCATGAGGATTTAAACTGAGGATTGAAGATGTTAACTTTACATATCCAGAAGCTCATCAACCCTAAAGAAAAGAAATTTGACAAATCCTCCCTGCACAATGACTGTGACATTCTAGTTCTGAGGTTTTACTCCAAGTGAAAAAGTCAGGAAGACATCTAATTTTTAATTAGTTCTCCCCATTTGGGAGATCATCTGATTTTACTGGCAGAATTAGCAAGTGAAATCACTTAAGAGCTGCCATGTAAATGTCCCCTACCCCTAGGGCCTCAGTATATTAAATGAGCACAGTGTTAACCTGGAAACTTTATTATTGATTTTAAATGAGAGCAGCTCTGAAATTTGGAGGAAATCATTAAACGGAAATAATTATTTTGATTCCTTTCTTGATCACTGATAATGGAAATTAGACATGTAAATCTCTTTCATACATAAAAAAGGACAATTTCTGTCCCCTTCCCCCATTTTACTAATTATAATAAATAATTTAAATTCATTCCAGGCACATTTTATAGTGTTTTCTGTCAAACAAGGTGAACTACTTGCAGGACATATCAGAGAACAAACAAGGTGCAAGTCTTTTCCTCCTTGACTTTTTTTTTATAACTTCTTTTGCTAACTTATACATAGCATGACATTTTACTGAAACAATTTAGAAAAATATTCTGAGATTGTGTAGTTAATTTTTCAAGTACCATTTAAGTACTAAAATTTAACCATATTTCTGTGGCCAATTTGTGACATTCAATTTGATTACAAATAAAGACCGTTTCTGTTGTATCAGTATGGAAGCTCATTTACTGTAAAATTTACATTGCCTATCTAAATTGTGAATGACTGCACCCTGGAGCCATACAGACAGCTGTCACATACTTAAAGCTCAGCCCTCCAAAAGTTTTTGAATAAGGGCCTCAGTCTTGACTAGTCCTATAGAACTGTCATTCTTATCACACATTCTTTTACTAGTTGAAAACAAACAATGCCTAGAAATATGCAGAGATTTGAGTATCTATGCTTCTCAGTTCCTCTTGCATGAATTGTACTGCTAATACAAAAGTCTCACTTAAAAAGAATTAAGCATTTGCAGTTAAATATTAAGACTGAAAATTAGTTTGTGTAAAAAATCAGCAGTAATAACATGAAATTTTTATGTGTGTGTATACATATATATACACACATACACATGCGCATATGGATTCATACACAATAAGTTTTAGCAAGAACAGCCAACAGAATAACAAAAATTACATTCAGGCATTTCATTTACAATAGAAAAGTATAGCTTTCCCAATTCCCTTCTATCTTTTACTGCAAAGAAAAAGATGACATGACATCTTAAAAAATTTACACATTTTTACATTTTTGAGCACAAATTCCTGGAAGAAGACTAGCAAAAAAAAAGAGGTCTTGATTTCACAAATCCACTCAAAGTCAGTGGGGACTGTGCTTTTTAAAATCACAGAAATGGTATGCAAATCTGTCTCAATAATGGAGAAGACTAGTTTTAAATGTAATTTAAAGCAGTCTGAAAGGGTAAATAACATCAGAGGAAAAAAAAATCTACATATTACATTTATTATCATAAAAGAAAATATAAGAAATACACCAAATCTTCAGGAAACTCTTCAGTCTTTAGAAGGATAGAAAACTAGATACTTTCACCAAGGAGAAGCTCATCCATTTTTGACAGCCTCAGAGATATATTCCTTTCTTAGTCACTAATGATTTTTAAAAGTAATGTATAAGAGCAACAAGGTTACAAAAATGATAATGAAATGGAAAGAAAACAAAACCACGCATTTTTACTCAACATAAGTATTAAGGTTACACTTAAAAACCCTCAGATTCAGTTAGAAACTGTATCACTTCTTTGACAGATTTACTGGATATAGTCCTACCAAATTTACAGAACAGTGCCAATTTTCATTGCAGTAGATTTTGGCCTTTTATTATTAATACATTATTAACACCATTAATATTACTAAAGCAAAACACTTGGGACTATTCTATCAAGAAACTTTTTATTATTATTTTCAGTAATAACTGCATCTGCTCTCAATGATTGAAATCAACACTTGTCATTATACAAAACATTATAGCTAAAAATGGAAATATGCTTCTAAGAACTGTCAAGAAGGACATGAGAATTCATTGAGAGTTGAAAGACTTCTGTTAAACAAAAGCAGAGTACTTGAAAATTGCTTAGAAATCAGCCTAACTAAATGGAGCCTGGAAAAATATATTAGTCAAACAGAAAGGCATCAAATTCTATAGTGCTCTTGATCATGCAGTCATTTGCAGCTGCAGAATATGCATGTAAATCATTATCATTTTGATATTTCTTAGAATCTAAATATGTATCTATACTTAAGAACAAAACCATTGGAATCTGTGAATTTTAACTTCTGGGACTTCCTTTCTATTTTTTTTTTCTATTGTTGGAAAAATGAGTAAAAAAGCAGTTCCTTTATCAAATTGCCAGATAATTTTGATTTGCAAGGCCCAAACCTGTGCAATATTTGGATGACCCACAGTAAATGTGTATTTTCTGCATATTTCTCTGACAAAATAGTCCCTTTTGCTGCTTCTGTCAGATTCTTTATGGTTCTGTCAGATACAGATCTTAAGGAAAGAAACCATTTGGGCAACTACTTTGCCAATAAACTTCTGTGAATAATATCTCGGTGAAAAATATCTTGGAAAAGTTATGAAGAACTGATATCTGTTATATATCACACACAAACATATTCATTCCAGTACTAAGAGCCAAAATCTGCCTGATTTATAGGCCATTCAATATAGTTTTATACAGAGATGGGTGATGATTAGAAGTCATGATTTTCCTTTTCATTCTCTTAATTTCAAAATTTTCTTGTCTTTATTTTCTGTTAAGATTTCTCAAAAAAAAAAAGTTATCTTATGGCCCTAGAAAAGAACACATAAGAAATTATTACCCTTATGGTAAGAGACATTAAAAAAAAAATTAATCTCCAAATAGTAGGAACTCATCAAGGTATAATCAAAGAAATGCCTTGAGCAGAAGCTGTTTCAAACATTTGAAATGTACAGTGCAGTTTGTCACTGTATGTCCTCCACCTTGATACTCACTGGTTCCTTTGGTCTTTTGGGTTACTGATTTTCGGTTAGGTCAAGTTCAGCAGAAGTATGCATTATGAAACATGGCTATGTTGCAGGATAAAAATTGCTATGCGCAGGCATATTGTACTCACTTAACTACAGACTAGGATACTGATAATAACTATGTAGCTGTCATGGTTTAACCCCAGCTGGCAACTAAGCCCCACACAGCCGCTCACTCACTTCCCCCCAGTGGGATGGGGGAGAGAATGAGAAGAGTAAAAGAGAAAACTCGTGGGTTGAGATAAAGACAGTTTAATAGGGAAAACAAAAGCTGCATACACAGGCAAAGCAAAACAAGGAATTCCTTCACCACTTCCCATGGGCAGGCAGGTGTTCAGCCATCTCCAGGAAAGCAGGGCTCTATCACATGTAATGGTTACTTGGGGAGACAAATGCCATCACTCTGAACTTCCCTTCCTTCCTCCTTCTTCCCCCAACTTTACATGCTGAGCATGATGTCCTATGGTCTGGAATATCCCTTGGGTCAGTTGGGGTCAGCTGTCCCGGCTGTGTCCCCTCCCAACTCCATGTGCCCCCCCAGCCTCCTCTCTGGTGGGGTGGGCTGAGAAGCAGAAAAGCCCTTGGCTCTGGGTAAGCACTGCTCAGCAATAGCTAAAACATCCCTGTGTTATCAACAGTTTCCAGCACAAACCCAAAACACAGCCCCATACCAGCTACTATGAAGAAAATTAACTCTATCCCAGCCCAAACCAGCACAGTAGAGAATCCTGCTTTTTAAGTAGGTACAAACCTTATGATTCACAAGTACTGTGAATAAATCAGCTAAACTCACTATGTGCCTCTCTAGCTCTGAATTTTCCTGGAAGTACTTTGGTGTGAGCTCCTTGGGAATCTGTTGGTAGACCAGCATGTAGATCCCACAGACTTTATAAAGAAGAATGGTTGCAGTGTTATTTCCAAGCCATTGGCAAGACTTGTGACTTTTTTAATTTTAAAGAACAACTGCTGGGATACAAACTGGTGTCTAGTTTCTGTTTTACATGATTTCCTTACAGTCAGAGGACTGGTACGGGCTGTCAAAAACCTTAATTTAATCCACATCTTACACCAACAGGGTAAAATAAACATCCTGAACTTCCCAGGAAAAAGCCTTACACTAACAGATCTTGGTTGGAGCAGATAAATTCTCTTGGTTCCTCCTTTTGAAAAGGTGCTGTTATGCAGTAAGAAAACAATATTTAATGTGTCAGGAGAGATACCACAAGTGTGAAAATAACTCCTATATCTTCTGAAAGCTGCTATGATTTTGGTGCCTCTGAAATAGAAGGGATAAATGAATCCTAAATTTTCAATTTCTCTTGGCATTTCAGCTACTGCACTATTATTGTGGATTACTTAACTAATACTCTACAGATAATATTTTTGGAGAATGTGATTATTATTGCAATTTATGAGGGACAAATATGGTGATGAAGTTTGTTTGTTGCAGTTTGAGGTTTCTATATGGCCATTCAGAAGATGACAACAAAGTCACTGGATTCAGTACGCAGCATAGAGGTTCAAGACCTTGGTTATACAAACAGATCAGAATAAGACTCCCTGCAAGCATGCACATAAACAAAGCACAGTGATACTGCTGATCTTAGAATCAAACAGGAATGGGCGCTATATATATTATTTTTGGCATTACATGCCAAAGTCAAATTGTGGGCTCGGACAAAGTCAAATTTTCCAAACCCAGATTAAGACTCTGAAGTTTTCTATTGGGTTTTGCCTGTAATCACATTTCAGGGGTAGCATTTGCTTCAGGTTGGGTCTATCAGTTACTCATGCAGTTATTATTATTTTGAAAAGGCCTCTCTGAAGCATCAGTGCTTTCCAGCCCGGATATATGGACCTGTGTATCATCTTGGAATAGTCAAATCTGTATGCCAGCTCACTGTAACCAATTCCCACAGTAGATTTTGAGAAACATAATTAAATTGTGTTCAGTATCACAAAATGTGAATGGGTGAGAACATAACAGGAGTCTTACCTCTGCCATTGTAATGCAGAGAAAATAGGACTACTTAATTAAAATGATCTAACTATAATCTGATGTGGACATTCATTTATCAAGGATTAATTATAATACACAAATGTTGTTTATAGTTACAAGTACACTATTAAGCACAGCGCAGTATAAAATCCAGTGAACATATGGCATTTGCAGAACCAGCAGTGCCACAAAAAACCCATAGCAGTTGTCATATTTTATTAATCTTATGATAAACTATCACTGCGTTGTAATTATATGAGCAAGACAGTCAGCCAACACTATTATCTGACCTCCTGTTTTCTTTTAATCCCTTGTAACTTTGAAGTCCTATTATTTATGAATACTAGATTGTTTTACTGAATGTGAATTATCATAGGGATAGTGGGTTGAGTTTTTATCCAGTATTATTCCAATACAGCCATGATTTATGCTAGGTATTAATTTTGTCATGTTTCATATTGTATCTATTTATATGTAGTTCTTGGCAAGAATAACTAGCCAATACTCCTTAGGTAATGAGCTATTAAGTTCAACAAGTGAACTTACAGTGCCCTTAAAAATAAAGTATTCACATTTACCTTTCATTCATGTCAAAGGTTAAAAATTTCACAAGTTAATAACTTCCATCTAACAGAGGTAATCAATATTATTCTGTTTCATAAGTTGGAATGAACACAAAAATTACCTTAGTAACAGATATCAGTAGCATCTAAAATTAAAAAAAAATATTTTCAGTAACTGAGAAACAAGTAAGTTTGTAAGAATTAAAATACCACTGAACAAGGAACTAAAACTTACACATTTTAAAAAGATAGCTCTAATTATTTTCATTACATAAAAAAAGCCTAGAGATATAATACAACAGCCAGTGCCATATCTGAAATGAACTTCATGTTGCACTGCTGACCACTGTTTGGATAAATAATGATTAAAATAATAGTATCTCATTCCTATATCACTGATTTATTCTCAGCAATAATAAAAATTCAAGAACCTTATATCTGTCAGGGTCATGTACACACCTTGATAGTGCTCATCTTGCATCAAGGTGCACTAGGTAAAAGACATTTTTTGCCTCAGAATGCCTTTGTTATTACTATTTAGATACAGCTAAAGAAATTATCAGCCTATTCTGATTTTAAAAGTCAACAATAGGTCAAGTAGCCACTCCAATTACTTTGCTCAGTAAAAAAAAAAAAAATCATTTTACCTAAAATGTGTTGATTGGTTTAAATAGAAAACATATAACAGCTGCAAGAACAATTTCTAGTCATTTCTGGGAGAAGTTTAGGACAAAAAAAGACAGCAACAATAGGTGAAACACTGAACATACTACATCCAAGTGGAAGCCAAGCAGAATTTTAAGTTTAGAGGGTAGTCTTATATGTTCGTCTTGTTCTCTGTTAATATATCGATATAGGCCAAAATTAGATTTTATAAAGCTCTCAATTCAAAAGTTAAAAATGTCTGATCTGTTTATTAAATGTTAAGTATTTTCAAATTACTTAATTTCATATACTCAAATCTATTCAGCTGACATAAGAGATCAGTACTCACAGCAGAATCCTTTCTGCAACAGGCTCTGTAGAGGAATTGCCTGAAATTGAAGGTATTGTAGGAGAAGCTATGGCATATGCATAAATGAACAAGAACAAATCACCTCACACAAATGAATCAGATGAATTTGTATCAAAAGCACGTGATCTTTTGTCTAAAGCTGCACTGATACCTGGATTGCAGAGAAGCAAACGTGGCTAATTTTTAAAGAAGTGTTCATGGGTAGGCAGAGAACGACATCTTTATATCTCTTATACCAAACAAATTAAGACACTACAAAGGACAGAATTAATAGATATGTGGATAAATAAGATCATTCAGTAGCTTACTTATGCTTTTGTCTTTCTATCAAGACAAACAAATATTGTAAATCTTGCTCATCAAATTGCAGCTTTATTCCACAATAATCTATAGACTGGAGGATAGGGCATATGCAAAAAAACCAGAAAAAAGTAAGTTTAAGTCTGCATCGAGAGGAAGGAATCTGAATCTGGATCTACTATATCCTAATAAACTGCTATGTGAAAGAGAAACAAAACTCTTCTTGCTGTGCTCTGTTTCTTAAGAAGAAGGACTGTTAATCATAAGTGGAGAAAACAGCCTCCCTGGAGCTCAGTATTGTCTGAAGAGTAATCGCACTGAATAGATACTTCTCACTATTGGCTAACTATTGGCTCATCATTCAGCACTCTAGTCTTCTAGTCAGTCTCATATATATAACTTTGTTAGCTAACAAAAATGACTGGGATTTCAGTCTACAATGAACACATCTGAAAGCTAGACTTAAAAATGAGGTAGTGCAATAATATGCTGTAGTTCCTAAATTCCTTGCCAGATACAATCTCATATTAATTTCAGACAACATGTATACTGTTTGTTTCTGTCTATTAATGGAGTATGTTAATCATACTGGAAACATGTTTATTATAGCAATACTTTATGAATAGTATTTTTTATTGTTTCAAAATGAGCTATTCATAAACAAAGTATATCTGAAGTAATTATGTCAAACAAAAAATTTTGAAACTACAATACAAGAGATTTTGCTTTTAACATAATTGAACTAATTTATGTCATGAAATTGGATTGACGTTTTTCGGAGTACACAGCTTTAATTGCTTCTGTAAAAGTAAGCAAACAAACAAATAACAAAACAAACAATCAAGCAAAAAGAATTCCTAATCTACCCAAGCAGTCTGTTAAAAGAGAGAAGAGAGACCTAACAAATATGATTTAGCTGGATGAGAGCATAAAAAGGGATTAGAGTTCTCTGAGAACTCAGAAAGCAGCCCTGAGTTCTTTTTTTTTTTTGGACTATACAACTCTGGATAAATTATCTTTGATGGGCATAATGAGAAACGCTTGTATGACAGAAAAATATATTAATTATATTATACATTATATTATTAATTTAAATTTGTATACAGGCAGAGTAAATCTTCAGGCAGCTCAAAAAAGAATTAAAAAAAAAAATAGAATTTGGTGCATTTTTATGATTCTGGGTCATCTTATTAAATGCCAGGCTAACATATTGCAAACCATTATCCTTCATTTTTAATAAAAAAGAAATCCTGAAAAATACTTCTGAAATTTTCTGGGTTTTTTTTTTTTTTTTTGTAGGTTAAACCATACCCTTTAAATAAAATTAAAATAGGAGTAAAGAACACCATTCTGTGAAGCTTCATCAGTGAACTCATGCCCAATGCTAACAGAAGACATATATTTTGTGAAACATTTTCTTCCCTCTCTCATGTCTTCTGACACCTTCTTTTCTTCCAGTTTCTTCCCTCAAGTTGCCAGGGTACCATTCCTAAAAGTGCATGAAGATCAAAAAGAACCTTTAGAACAACAGAAGGAACAAAACCATTGCTGAATGCCAAATCAAGTGGAAGTTTGTGTTTTGTTTTGTTTTTTTGTTGTTTTGTTTTTAATTTACCTTCTCAACTATTCTCCATCTCATCATTTATATTACCATTACTGTAGCATCACTGGCTTTCAAACTTACAGGGCTTTTACTTCTCAATTTCACTTGGCCAAAACTAGTCCATACACAATGCTCTGCAGGGCACATTGCCAGTTAGATTTCTACCCACCCAGCTAGATTTCTATCGAGGAAGAATGATATGACATGGCATTTTAATGATGTTGGGCTGTGCTTCAATAATTTATGTTGGATGTTGGATGTAGAATTTTAAAGTAAGTTTATCTATCATCTGACTTGTTTGACCAGGTATTCTTTCTAACATCTACATAAATCTAAACATATAGGTTAGTAAATTACAGGTAAAGTACTGACAAGTGAACTTAGTGACTATGGTGCCATTCAATTTTCAAGTGCATAGGGGACTCAGACATCACATTTCTATGTGTCCATATAATACACTTAGTTCAGTTATGAGAGCTAACACAACATTGAAGAATTTATGCTGTGTAAACACACAAACAGAATGCACAGGCAACTAAGAGACTTCTACAGGACTTGAATATCCTATAGCAAGAATAACCTAAACCAGTACATAAAAAATTCCTAACAAATAGACAACAGCTAATGAAATATTTAAAATATCAAAAAATAGTCATCAGTAGAAGACAAGCGTCTTTAGGTATCCTATGTAGCTGTTACTTGAGAAGGGTGCAGGGACTATGTCATACCTGTCATACCTCTTTCAATGTCAAGGCAATTGGATGATGCTCAATCTTACCATTGACTATAATGTAAACCACAGTATTAACTTTCAAAACCACAAGTAATATCTAAGCGCATGCAAATTTTAGTGTGTGCAATCTGCAGCTAATTCCCACCTTGTGCAAGACTACGCCTACTTTATCCTATGTTCTTACCAAATTCATTCTTCTGGCCACAGAGCTATCCTTAAAAATCTGCCTTAATATCTAGACTACTTTTGAAAAGGGACCTGAAGACAGTACACAGGAACTAGAGAGCAGAGTCTGTGGATTTGGTCCATATGTAAGCAGCAAGCCCAAAGACTTTAACTGTGAGGCACATTCACAGGAGGATCAAGTTCCAGACAATATGTGTACAGAAAACCAGATCCACTGATGTGCTGCTTCCACACTTTCAAAACATAAAAATATCTTTTGGAGTTTAATGTACAAATCTATAATAATTAAATTATCAAGTATGCTTTGGCTATGTTGTCTTTCAGAAATAAATGATAAAATGTAATATGTAGCTAAAATAGAGATATTAATTTTAAGTTCTCAAAGTAAAACTTCAGCAATTGGTAGTAATTTTCTGTATAGTTAAAATGGAGAGCACAGAAGGAATAATCAATACCTCTGAAACTGGAATTGACTTTGAGTGCACTTTTTAATTAACTTCTTAAATCACAGTTTGCTCTTAATAACATTTTAACATAATGAAATCTTTTTTTCTGTTTGTAGTGTTCACAAATGTAGACTTTTTATTTAGCTAAAATCTTTCATTCTACTTGATGGCAAATCTTCACACAAAACAAATACAATGGACTGCAAAATTGTCAGACAGCTTTGTAACTAACATTTTTTTCTTACTCAATTAACTTTATAAGGATCATTTAAATGAAATGTAAAAGTCTAACAAAATCTGAAAACAGGATTTAATTTTTTCTAATAAAAGATTTTAAAGTATGTTTTTACAGTATAGATACATTTCAGTGAGATGATGTCAAAGTTCATAAAGAAACAAGCAACAAGTAAAACATGACAGATTATAAAGACAATGCACTAGATATGACAACAACATTGAAGTGAACTTTTTATTTAGTGCTAGAGCATCTGAGAAAAGCAATCAAACCCAGAAGGTTATAATAGTTATTTGAAGTCTTTCAACGTCAAATACTATTAGTGATGTTACTGGAAAAGTTAGCTCACTACAGTTATGTTAGGAAGAGGGGCACAAAAGTGATGGGCACTTGTCACTGTTTCTGCTATAATCAACCTTTTATCATTGGCATTTTGGTCCTCCTAGTTACCCATGTTAAAAGTATAATAAAAAGTCTGTACTTAAAAGAAGTGTCCATAGGCATGAAGATTGGCTTTAAATAGCTGTGAAGTTACATAAAAGGTGGAATCTTGTTAGGGCTGCAAGACTAGGCTGCTGGCTAGACTCTGCCCTGAGATTAAGTTAACTGAGCAGGACATGACATGACGTGACATGACATGACGTGACATGACATGACATGACATGACATGACATGACATGGGAAACTACTGGATGTGACAGATAACAGTGTGAGAAGCTGACATAAATTACAGAGAGCACCATGAGGCATGGTGGGGTGCACAGGTGGTTAAGGCAGAGTTATCCAAGAAATGACTGAACTTCACAGGTAATTGGAGGGAGTACTGGGGACCTTCGGGATGGTAGTATCTTGCAGGCCAGCAGTGCCAAGGTAACCACATCAGCAATAACCTACAAGGCTGAGGTTACCTAAGTAATGGTAAATGAAATATCCAATTTGGATAAGAATGTAGCAAAACTGGGATCAATAGGGAAAAAGCAATTGAGGGCAGTTGAGAGGAGATTGGGACATAGAAAGGGAGGTACAAGGGTGGCAAAAAGGAGAGTCAAGATAAAGGAAAAGCAGTAATAAGTTATGTTAAAGTTGAAATTGGTGCTGTCTGGGTGTACCTGCTGGGCAGCCCTGCACTTGATCACTGTAGCCTAAATCTGGACTGTAGATGAAGCCTGTTACCCTGAGCAGAACAGAGTCGTCAACCCTGCAGGCAGGATGGCTTGGGCAGGGTTCTCTCCCTGGCTAACAGGACTGCACCTGGACAGGAAAATCAACAGTATCTCCAGGTCAGCTCTTGTTCTTGACAGCATCCACATCTGCCCATCACTTCTAACAAGTATAATGTTTTGACACAAACCTTGCCATGCAATTCATGCAACTCAGATTTCAGTTTTTTAGCTGCTGATGTAATTCTAAGAAAAAGGCACTCACTGGAAAAGTGATATCAATGTTTATTGATCCAGAGAGGTCAAAGCAAGACTTTCCTTAAATTATTTTAAAAAATTACTACTATTCATGGTTTAGGATTTCTCCAAGCACAATTAATAATTTGTACTTCTAATAGTACCAGAATGCTTCTTTCTTTGACTTCCAAATAGATGGAGATGTGAAACAGGCAAAAGGATATCAACAAAGACTGCATGCACATGAGATAATAAACTACTAGAAAAATTTTGCCCAAGATCTGGGACACTGAATTTCCAGTACCTGAGGTAGAACTTGAATTAGTATCTTGAATTTATTGTGCTTAAATGGCAACTTAGTCACCTTAATATTTGGTAATGCATGCTTATGCATATACATTGCTGGACTGCAACTCTCTTAAATGGTATCAGCAACAAGGCTATAAGACATAAATACATAAAATATACTGTAGTAAGATGACAGAAAATTCTGTCCAAAAGTATTCATTAAATTCCTTATTCTGTTTTTTCATGGAGCCTTTATGATCTACATGGAGAAAGTTCAATATTCAATGCCTACTTTGAGAAAAATACAGAATAAACTGAAAAAAATATAATTTATTCAGCTGAGAATCAAGTGCTACACGTGCTGTAGATTTATTACCTTCTTCTTTATTATCAAGTAAACTTCAACAGAGCCTAACATTATTCTACATACCTTCTCTCCCTCCCTCTCTAAATCATATACTTTCTGTACAAAATGCTTGTGTCATAATTTTTTATTAATCTAAAACATTTTCACCTCATTTACCTTAGAATTTTACCTCTAGCTCCACAGAAGACATTAAATTTAGGGAGCAACATATGATGAATGCAGAGAAGGAAAACCATAAACTTTCAGAAGGAAGCAATAGACGCCTACCCCATTAATGATAATTTCTTTTCTTGATTAGAAATGATTAAATATGGATTTAAGAAAATGAAAGTTCCCATCTCAGCTTCTATATATTTACCCTCCATTTGTGATATTATGAAGTTCAATGAAGAATTTGGTCCTGCAGCACTTTAGTATATTCAATAAAAAAAGTAAATTTATCAAAACATGGAACATGGAATATTTCAAATTTCATACGGTACAGGACAGAGGAAAAAAGGCTATTATGTGATCAAGTTATAGGATAATATTTACTTATTTTAAGAGATGAAGAAGGAAGGGATAATATGTAGGTAGATTTAAAAGAAAAAATTGTTTAAGACATATAAACTCCCTCCCTAATAAAAAAACCAAAACAAAACAAACTTGTATAATCTGGTATAGTTTTAATATAATGAATAACAGTTTTAAATGTATAGGCAAAGCACTCACTTATCTATCCATTATTGGTTTATTTTTCCAGGTGTACTTGAGTCACATTCATTAAAATTGTCATATTTCAGCAATTCTGACATCGAGAGATCATTTTCAAAGGTATCTTTGAAATGGTCCCTTCTCTTTTCAAGATGCCATGAAAGTTACAGCCTCAGTGGCACTCTGCAGTCCACTGCTGGAGACATGGATGAGTGCATGAATGGTGGCAGTGACTTTGGAACTCCTAACAAGGCAGTGCTTCACAAATTAATTCATCGCCTTGCAGAAGTCCCTTGTTCAACACTCTAGCTTACATTTGTTCAAAGGAAAAAAAAAAGAAAAAAAAGAAAAGAAAATTAAATTATGTGGGAAAACCCAGAAATCAGTCGAAAAAAGACCTGGACTTGCATATAAATAATGGCTTTATATGTTTTTCAGCATATTCCATCAAATTTTGAGTTTTGCATTTGTGTTCTTATCAACAAAAATATCCTAGATAGTTTATGACAAGTTTAAAAAAAAATAATATACCATAAACTCCACAGTAAATTGTTCAAAACCTCATGAGGGGGCTTTCAGCTCTGAAACTCTTTCATGAAGATGTCTAACTCATGTCTATCTTGATTTACCTCAACTCCTGTAGATGACACTTTCAGTTGAATCCTTTTCTTTCTAGTTGTTATTTTACACTTCTAGTGTCTTTAGGTTTTCTGGCCATCAGGATTCTTCATGTGTGTGGGAGGCCTTATTTTCAACCATGTGATACACTTATATATACTATAAATGTAACTAAGATGTTAACTTAACCTTAAATATTGAACATGGATACCTAACACAGGTACTAAGGCTTGTACAATTTCTCTTCTGGGTCTTCGTTGCCTTGCTTATCAATTGTTTTGAAATGGCAGACATGAGGCAAATACAACATATTATTACTTTCCACGCTATTTAAGTGAATAAAAAATGAATGCAATATTGGGGTGTTTTCCAAGAAATGTTTACTGCCAAATGTTAATGAATACTAATTTACATTTAATCAGGACAGTATTTCACATAAATTCCAATTCATAGGAATACATTTTTCTATTGCCAAGAGATAAGTGGTTTTCAACAAAGTTTAAAGTATATCTGAAATTCAAATTTTATTTTGATGCACATTTTACTAAATAAATATTAAAAGGTATATGAGCCAGTTTATTCAAGAGTGACATACAGCCTACTTAACAGAGAGACCTAACTTATGATTAAACGTTACTTGTTTTGTAAGTCAGAGCACCTGTAGTTCCTAAATTCCCTGGTGGTAATGTCAGCGGGCAGCTATCTTTAAAGATACTAACATAAACATTCACAAATCAAAAAATTACATTAAACATTGAAGAAGTTATTTCAATTTTTTTTTTTTTTTTTTGGAAAATGAGTTATCTCTAAAAATTAGAAATTCTACCAATGTTAAGAAATCAAGCTTTCAGAAATCTATGAAG
This sequence comes from Haliaeetus albicilla, assembly GCF_947461875.1. Lineage (NCBI taxonomy): Eukaryota > Metazoa > Chordata > Aves > Accipitriformes > Accipitridae > Haliaeetus > Haliaeetus albicilla. Next base: position 21,758,234 of record NC_091497.1, read on the forward strand.
ACAAATTTAAGATAAATATTGAACCTGAAACCAACATTTTATTAGACTTAAATATGTGTTATCTCTAAATGTTCTAATTACTTTGACAATTGTTACAATAGTAATACAATAAGACTGATACTTTCTATGCAAATGTACACACAACAAATTACAGTACACTAGTGTAAGCCTTGACCAATGGGTTCAGCTGTTTGTGATCCAAGGCTTAGTTTCCTGCAGCACAGCTGTATCACTTTGGCACTGTTTTGCTGAGAAAATTATTTTAAGTGTGAGAAAGTAAGTAAGTAGTCTAAAGTCATGGAAGACAAAAAAAAAAGGTGGTGGGAGAAACAAGTGTAGGTGTTGAGACAGTGATAATCAGCAGGTCAGAGATTCAGTATGAGAAATGCTGACATGAAAAGGTACAAAATCGTGAGAAAAAATCAGCAACAGCAAGGATCAACCTGTTCAAAGAACAAGGAGGCTCTTCCCCACTGGACTACTAACTGCCCAGTCAATTGAGACTCATCAGGGATCAGTATTAAGGATGGCAAGCATATTAATGATTTGCATAGTAGCTTCTTGATTGCAGCTATCTACCACATGTATTAGCCAACAACAAATTGTTTTTCACTTCTGAGTGGTTCATATCTTACTGACAGTCTCTTCCTTCATGATAAAAGAAGCCCAAATGAAGTGACCCAGAAAAAGGGGGTTGCCCTTGGTACAGTAAGGCCAACCCAACCTTCACAATCATTATGCCAAGGAAAACTGAAAGAAATCTACAAACAAGGATGAAATCTAGTTAAGATTTTTAACATAAATAACATTCCAATAATTGCAGTTTAAGATAATTTCAATTATAGAAAACATTTTGTTTGAGGCATTACTACCATGTGATTTAGAATTGAAGAGAGTTTTAAGTTCTTCAATATAGGTTAGTGTCATGGTAACAGATTTTAATTTGGAATAATTTTGAGTATGCTACTATTTTGTTTTAGGTTTGCAGTTTGTTCAGATGTATCCTAAATAATAGGAAAATTAAATGATAATAGTATAATTGATTTTGTTTGAACTATGGTTTTATACCCCCTGAACCTACATTTCATAAACTTATTTGCTACTACATTACAAAGAAAAGACAAACCAAATTTGATTTAATACCATTCAATAACATTTTTTTGAAGGAATACCATGTATCTTGCTGCAGCTTTCATACTTTTAAAGGTCAAAATTTTTTTTTTATGTTCTTTAAATTGCTCAGAATATCTACAGTATATTCGATGTCAGCCACAATACTGTTAAAATAGGGCTATCTTGATGTAGTTTGTTTTCTTTCACTTTCCCTTTTTACATTCATGTAGTCAGCATTATGTATTGACATTCATATATTTGCAAAAATACATACTGATAGCATAAGCAAAGTCTGCACAGTAACCCCCTTACCATTTTCCACTTCTTCACGTAAATTCATATGCTCAAAGTAAATTCATATGGTTTAAAAGAAGAGTGTCTCTCTGAATAGAAAAAATAGCAATTTCTTTGCCAGCCAAATTTATCCATTTTTGTCTGTCATTCATAAAATTTTGATTGTAGGACACATCTTTCTTTGAGGACAAAGCAGTGGTAAAAATAATGTTGGGATAAAGATGAAAAGGGTACCTAGTCTTCCAGGACAAATAAATGAGTCATGAACTACCACAATATAACTTCAAATGCCTTTTCTCCAAATGTATAATTTTATTCAGATTTTATACACTGTAAACCTTAAACTCAGAATATTGCCTAAAATAATACTTCTCTTGAACATTATCAGACTCATGTTTAGCATTAAACCTAGATGAGAACAATACAAACAAAATAATGAAGTTGCTTTCATATTTTGCAAAACAAGAGGAATGTAAATTTTAAAATTTCATTTTCCAGAAAAGTCTTGACTAGAGTTAAGAATTGCAGCTCTAAGAAAACAATACCATTATTCACTTGAAAATTATTGTGTTGATCTGTAACAATTGCAAAACAAACAAACAAACAAACAAACAAAATCCAAACAAAACATGATTGGTTCTATTAAAAGTCAGCAGTACTGGTTGCGTAATGATATTTATCTGTCCATTTTCAGGCTTTTAAGATCAAGTAACATGGATTAGAACTGCATGTTATTTCTTCTCCCTAATTGCCATCTGTGTACAGCTGAACAGAAGCATTAGCTTTCAATCACATGAAATTAAAAAAAAAAGAACTAAAACCCGAAAACATGAAATTGACACTTTGGATACGATCAATTTACTTTGACATCTGCATTGTAGATGTTTAAATAACAGCTCCTCACCTTTGTCTACTATTACAGTTAACAGTGATAACTTCCAGAGATTGGTTCCTACCACCCCAGACAGATGTTCGAGACAGCTACGATTAACCACCCTTTGGTGATGCCATCTTCTTCCCACTGATTGTGAAGAAAACTCATAGTGACCGGTTCAGGCACGATCGGAAAATACTGTAACCTGGGTTGCACAGCTGACCAATAGTACAGAAGTAGTACCTTTGAGAAAAGTCTGAGGGCTCAATTACACTCGTGGATGAAAGAGGACAAGGGAAAGATTATTACTCCCGATTGTCTGTAATGCTTAACTGCTAATTTACTACTGGCTCTTTTCTGCACATCTGTCATTAGTTATCTTCAAGACCAATCTGCCATTAAAATGGCTAAGTTTAAGCAGTCTTTTTCCATTTAACCACTGGGCTAGTGTCACAAAAGACACTTTGTTACATGGCTTCAGTTTAGCAGCAATTTAGGATTTATTAATATTTTTGAGATCACAGGATTCGGTTGTGTAATTTTAACAGTACTTCATCACCAGCCAATTTAACAGAATGATTCACTGGAATTTGTTACAATCAAATTTGCGACTTAAAGATTCGACGAGGGCAAGGATCACCCGAAACTTCCCCCAGGGTTGCACGCGGAGGGAGGTCCCATCGAACCGCGCACACGCACGGACAGAGGAAACGGTTCCAAACCAAATCACGCAGGGACAGACAGCTAGCTCCGAACCCACCTGCAAATGCAGACGCAGAGATGCAACAGTTCCGAACCAAGTTTCACCACCACCCCCCCAGCCCCGAGATTAACCTATGATTAAGATTTCCCTTCCGTGAGTTTCACGAATGACTCACTTTCACGTGCCGGCCTTCACCAGCGGGCGGTGAGTGAACTCGCCACACCGGGCCCTTCAGCCCCCCCGGCACCCACCCTGAGGGGGTAACCCTGGCTCACCCGGGCCGGGGCGGCCCCGCAGAGCTCCCGAGGGCTCCCCGGGGATGGCGGCTCTCAGCAAGGGCCTCCGCACCACCGGCTTCGGCCACTACTTCCCATTCCGGCCACAACGCGTGCCCAGTCATTCCGGCAGGCAATCTGGGGAGCAGATGGCCCAGGTGTGGCCGGGGGGGGGGGGGCCCCGGTGCCCAAAAGTCGCTGGGCTTGTAGTCACGGTAATGGCACAACGGGAGGGTTTTCTGCACAAGGTGTGCAGGGCTTATCCCGAGATCTCTGGGTGGCCCCGGGGGGGCTGCACCACCACAGCTAGTATTCATTCCCTGGCCTTCAGTAAATTAACGGTAGCCAGGATAGCCAAGGCACAGGAAAAATCCAACTAGGAAGGGAAAACATACTCTCAGTTTATTGGAAGCAAAAGGATAGGCAAGAAAGAGCTGAGTCGTTACTTAAGGGGCAGCATACACTACTGACGCTGGGAAGGATGAAGTGTTTACGCTTCTCCTGCTTCAGTTTTCATTAAGGTGGTTATGCATGAATGGACATCACACCGACGGAATAAGGAAAAAATGTTATTTAGATGAAATTTCATCAGGTTGATGAAATTTTCTGCAGAGTACTTAGAAAAATGGCTCAGGAAATCTCACGTTACCATTATCTTTGAGAACACAAAGAGAATAAATGATCTTCCAGAAGATTAGAAAAGGGCAAACAGAATTATTTTTTTTAAAAAGGAGGAAAAAGGCTACAGTAATCTAGCTCCAGTTGATGAAAAATACGTTAGTATAAAGATATGGAAAATCAAAAATACATTTGTCAGCCAATAAATCATGTCATAACAAACAAATTTCATTCAACAGGGTACCTCATCTCATTAGTATGTTAGAAATAATAGGTATTTCAGATACTGCCTGGTACTATTTTCTTAAACTACCCAGAAAATTACAGTGAAGAAAAATCTGCTGCAAGGTGAGTGTAGAAATGGTTAGAAAACTGTACTCAGCTGTTATTCATTGCTCACAGTAGAACAAGAAAAAAATATTGAGCATGTTTACATATCTATTTGTCTTTACTTCAGTACTGCTCAATACATTTGTCATTTTATAATAGAAAACAGAGTACAACTTTCAGTTTGCAGATCACTTCAGACTGGACTAGGCTTTGGAGACCACATTGAAATGCAAATGATCTTGAGAAACTGAAGCTGTTTATCTTCCAAAAAAACCCTAAACAGAACATGCAATTACTATGTATTCCTCAAAATAAAGCTGTTCTATATAATGTTGTACAGTTGATATTTTTTACTTTCTACTTATCTTTTTTTCTACTCATTTAGAAGGTAAATAATATTATCAGACAAGATTCTTTTAAGAAAATACAATATCCTGTTACTTAGATAAAGCATTTTGATTTTTAAAACTGATTTCTATAGGGATAGTAAGTTTTCCTATAGAATAAAGCAATAAATAAAATTATAAGTCAAATTTATAAAAAGAGAAACATTCCTTTTAAAACAACCCATCCACAGAGGGACATTACAAAATACCTTATATCAGTTGGGGGTGAATACCAGCCAACTTCTTCCCCTCATACTCAACGACTTGACTGTATTCACTTTACCACATCCCAATGTCTTCTGACATTGATTAAGATTGCTGCTTATTCAGATGCTGGCGAAAGACACATCAACTTGGAAAGCAAGTCACTCAAAACATAACTTCTCCAGTGACATGACATTACAAATCTGCTGTTATCCCAACTGATCTTTGTTCTTAACAGAAATCTAGAAGTCCTTTGTCTTCTGTCAAATACTAAATGATTTTCAAGGGTGAAACCTCAGAAGAACCTATGAGCTGAAATATAAGCATCATAAGGTCACATCTAGAAGAGTAAACAAAATCTCCCAGTGCTTGCTCTCTGCTCTGTTCAGGCTCTGGGACTCAGACCAAATGGCATGGCACAATTTACCTCCATATGGCTAAAGGCTCTTATCCTCTAAAACACTAGCTATATCCAAAGTACCTATTGAGTATGTTTCCTGACTAATGCTAACTCCTGAATGAGTTTGTGAGGTGCTAGTTTGTACATCACAAAACCATTTTAACGATTGTCAGAATGCCTTATCAGTATTGACCATCTTATGTCTGTTACATTGTCTCTGTTTAATTTAAATAAGTCTAATTTACTAGTATATGTGTAGTGGTGAAATCCTAGATATTTCTTTTTTATATAGCCTGTTTTGCAAACTATGGGTGTCTCCCTTGTTGTGATAATATTTGACAGAAGTTTTTACTTCAGATTGAAAAATAAACATTAAATAAAAGATCAGCAGGAAACCGCATATTTTTTGAACATGAAAGCTAACCAGTTCGAAGAAGGTTCTGAGTCACAGAAAAAATGACAGCAACTATTATTGAATCTTGCTAAGAAAAAGCATCCTATTTTCTTTGCAACACCAGAATTTCCAGAGAAGAGAGATTGATAAGATAACATTCATAGAAGGTCTGCTGAAAGTGTTAGATTTAAATCAACCCAAAACAGTATAGTGATTTTAATAAGAGATTCTATCACCTAAAATAGATAGTAACAGCTTCAACGTGAATTGGCAAGTAGGATGGATGAGCAGCTTCCAAACAGTAAGGTCTAAGTATATTAGGCAGAGTATGGCATAGGAGCACAAAGGCGTGTGGTACGCTAAACCTGTACTAGATGGAGTTCAGCTGTTTATCTTGACTGTAACTTGGGAAAGAAGGCATGACACTTCTTTCAAATAAGGGTAATCTATAACTAGCTTGGGAACTGCAGGTAAAAACTATGTATTTCTCAAGAGAACTGACAACCGTTGCGAGCAGAGAAACTGTGGAAACTGACTTTAGAATTGAAGAACCTTAATATTCTTTAATTTGCCTACTTTTCTAAATTTAATAGTTATTTATCTGGTTTCATAATTTTATGATCCCTAGCCTTAGTTTACTTGTGAATCTTCATCCATGACAAATCATGTAGCATTTACTTCTTACATTAAATTCTCTGACCATTTAAAAACTGCTTTAGGGTGTGTTTATACAACTGCTTATGACCATAATGAAATGGCTTAAGAAGTGACTGTCCCTCAAGCTAATATAAGATAACTGACTGTGCTCTTCTAGGCTCCTGCAATGCAGAATAAAATGCATCTGTTCAAATCACCACTGGGGGCAATTCATGTATCATTATTTTATCCAGCCTTATAAAGGAGGCAGTAAACAACAACTATGGAGAAGCAATTTTTGTTACCCCCTGAAATAAATGTAGCTGGTCGTGACACCACACTTACAGAAATCTATCCTGTGCTGTGCTAGGTCACTGTTAATTTTGAGAAATAACATCATTCAACCTTTTAACTTCTCAAATGCAAACTCATTCTCAAAAGTTCAATCTCAGTTGAAAACTCACTACAAAAAAACATACACAAAAGCTGACAAGTGAATCAGTTCTGGCTTACTGTTTGTCTGGTTTTGTTACTCCTTTCTTGCCATTAGAAAACAATCATAGTTAATAAGTGTAGACATGTTTATAGTATTGTAAATATGTCTACATATACTATTATGGGAGGAAAATCAGCTCAACAACTTGAGACTCCCCTTCCAGACTCACAGAAATGCCACAGCATTATATGTATACTTTATAAACAACAAAACACTTTAGTTTCCCACTACTAGCACCTTTTTCCAGTGTTTCACAGTTTACTTATCTAAAGCTACTCAGAATATATCTACATTTCATAAAGCTTGTTCAAAGGCCTTGTACACAACAAAAGTTTAAACAACAAGTCATTACTTATATACAATAAGTCAATACATTATTTATTTATCACTTAGACACTGACATTTTCTTCAGTAAGTTTTGATGTCTTAGTGGACATCCAGCTCCATCAATTTCTTTTTCTGCTCTCTGTAGCTTGAGTATTCTATAGATGTGTTTCACAGCACCTTTTTAACACCCTCAGATTCTTGCTTCTGAATGTATAATTAACCACCCACAAAATCAGCATCTTTATAGCTGAAGTACATGTTCATTCATGTGAGAATTCCCACATTCAACTGAGAATTGTTTTAAACCCATTCATTCATTCTAGTATAGTCCTTATCCAAAGCACAGTGATGTCTCTTGTTTTTTTTTCCTGCTTCTTTTCATCAAAATTTAGTGTATTCTGGATTAAAAATACATGACAGGTTAAAAGTCAGTAACAAAATTACCTTTTATACTTTTAATCTGCTGAGAGGTATATCCCTTCTCTTATTAATAACTACTGTTCCACAATAACACATATGCTCATCACCTTCAGACTCACTTGCGGTATATCTTTTGACTTTATGTAAATGTAATGTGGAGACTCACATAGACTTGGACTATTCATAACCCTAAGGGTACTGTTAGCAAATTACTTTGCGTGATGGTTCCTCTGTTGCTTGTTTTAGCAATCAATAACTACAATTTAACTTTATTCCTGATCCACCAGTTCTCTCTGGGGTACAGGGTGCAACATGTAAACAGCTTAATGTAAAACATCTGAAACCTAAAAATAAACAATACTCCAAAGCTTTGCAATGGAAAGAAGGAAAGAAGAGGGTTAATAAAATCTGACCAGTTTGGATACCTACTTCAAGTTCTTCTCTTTGGAAGTGCTTTATACTACTTGGAGGATTTATTAAAAGGATATATATCCCTAGGCCATTTTTCCTACAAAACATGAGCATGAGACTTCCTTAGGGACATGACTATGTGAATTTAATTCATTTGAAGAGCATTAGAAAGATGAAAACACAAAGAGAAAGTGTCAGGAATCTGACTCATAACAGGGACATGGAGATTAACCACTTTCATCTGTTTGCCTAACTAATAGATAAAGAAAAAAGAGCCATGAGCACTTTCAAGCAAGGTCTGTGAAGTTATTAAAAGATTTGAGTGGTTATGACTAATCTGGGGAAACTACAACAGGTGAGGAAGTTCAGAAACATGCTGTTTAATAAACAAAAATACAGTGTGATACACTATGTTCCAGTGTGCGACCAACAGACAGGGGACAGATTACCCGTGCTTATTATTATCTTGGCTACACTTCATGGAATGTGTAAGGTACAGATGGAAGGCTGTTAGGCATCAAAATGTTTCCCTTCAACGACTTAGAAACACGTGTATTTTCACAATTCTGTTCATACATTTATGTCAACCCCATATGAGTAGACTAAGACAAATTTGACCAATAAATTAAATATTTTGTTGTAATTCCTATGAGCAAGGTCCCTAAGAACTCCAGTAGAGAAACATTTTTTCTTCTCCCAGATGGAGAAGTCTAGACAACCTGTAGAATTAAGTTAATCCTTTTATGTACCAGAAGTTTCAACTGAAACTCAGAAGACATTTTGTGTTCATCTTGTCATGTGATAATCTAGAATATGTTCTTTGGCTCACTGGCACATGTCAAAAGTGTTCACAGGGAAACATGAAGATAAGAAACTATGAAAACCTAAGTAAACCAAACTGTTTCATCCTTTTGCTTCAAGCTCGGGAAACCAATTCATTCATTAACTATATGTAGTGACAATGGCTACTTCTTCAGTGTAGCTTTTTTAGGGGTAGCTTTTGTTTACTGTACATTGACAAAATAATTGTAAATGTGATATGAACTGAGAAAATTAAGAGAGTTTTCATGTTATGACAGAGAAGTGTTCATACATCTTCATACACAAAAAATCACGTATACATACCAAATGAATGCATCTCTTACTTGCAAAAACTGTTTATGTACTAAAATATGAAAGAATCAGGTAATGATAAAAAGCATATCAAAGCCTATACATGATATATTGAGGAATTGAGATTTTAATTATTAAAAAAAAAATCCAAGACTATTGACATAACTGAAATAAAAAAGTATGAATAACAAATAACCTAAAATATTTTTTACTTTTTTTCCTTATAATTGCTTGCTAGTTGGCACTGGAAAGGTGTTAAAAAACCTGAATCACTTTCTTGGATGATATTGTAATATATTCATTGAGTGACCTCCGAAGTAAATTTAGAAAAACAATTTTGTTGGAATGTGTTGTCATTTATATTTATCTATGTACCAGAAGTAAAGCTAGAAAATCTAACCTATCAACTGTTCACATCAAATGATCAACTAAATTATTAATGCAGATTTTAAAATGTCTTAAGATTTATAATATGGCAAGGAAATTAGGTAATTCTCCTCAGATCAGAATATTTCTGAATTTTCCTAATCAGCTGAGAGGTATAAAATACAGAACAGATAGAATACTGTCTACGTATGTATTCATTGATTAAACCTATTTTATATGTACATAGCCACATCTTTTAGAGCTTGTAACTAGACATTAAGTAACCAGGTTTCGCTATGGATGGTTTCACATATATTGTCATAAGAGATGCACTTCTAAAGTCTCTGAAATGATGGAAGTTTCATCTGTCCTATTCTAGATGAAGATTTTTTAGGCTTTTCTTCCTGCTGCTCTCCCAAGCAGCACATATTCACTCAGATCAGTTCCTGGATAAAAATGAACTGTCTCTTCTGTTTGCTTTAGAATGTTTTTTGTCTTTTTTTATCACTGAATACTGAGAGCAAAATTGAGGCACCAGAGATTTTGCAGCCCAGCTGTTGTGGCATAAATCAATATTTAAAATGCACAGTGGCAATTTTTCTTCCTTTGAAAGTAGGACTTTGTGTCCTGAATTTCTTGTCCTTTTAAATCCAGAACTTTATCAACATTAAACACAAACCCTAATATTGGTTTGTACCCAGAAACACTACTTCAGTGGTAAACTAAATAAAACAGTAATATACTTCAGTGATAAAGTAAATAAAACAGTAATAAAATTGTTAATTAATGTTTGACTTTTCTGTTTCTCTGGAGGGATTTTCAAGCTATAGTGTTTTATGAATGAGGAGTTAAAACATCACAGCTTGAGGGAAAGAATTCCTTCATTTCTTGAATTCACAAAGAGTTAGTATAACAAACTTTTGATAGCTCACGAGTGCATGGGTAAAGCTGGCCAATGCAAAGAGTACGTGCAGGAAAATACAATCTTTTTCATCATTTTCCTAGGGATAAATCTTCTTCTAAAATACTACTTTCTAAGGTACAGGTGGATTGCAGGCATTCTGTATATCATCTTATTACTGGCAACTTTTCATGTGTGGGGATTTATGAGGTGGCAGGTGATGATATGCAGTTTTGCCCCCATATCCCTTTCCTACATTTCATCATGAAGCCCTTAATTTTGTAATTATGTCCCAGATGCAGAGTGTACTTTGTGACACCCCTCCCAAGTGGGCAGATGTTCCTAAGCAGATCTCTCTGTCGTGAAGGAACCTCCCTTGGGTTTAGCACTGTCAGACTGCATTAAGAGGAGATATAAAAGGTAAGAAGCAGATGTGTAGTGCTATTTCTGTTTGACACGCTGTCCCTCCATCCAATGTTTCCTACTGGTACAGCAACACTCGGCCAACAGGCTAATGAATGGAGCCTGCAGAATAAATCGTTAACCTGTAACCTCACCCAGTCTGCATGCGGTCTATTAAGGCTGTACTCCTACGATTCACGCTCTTGTGTTCACTGCTGCTGCTGAATTTGTTGTTTGGCTTTATTTTGCTCCCAGTATTACATAGTGGCCTCAGGACCAAAACACCAAGGTGAGGAGACCTGCACTGGCGGGAGGGGAGGAGGAGGCTATGAGGGACAGGTCGTGACCTGCGACTTACTTGCACGAGGAGGACAGAAGCATCTCGTTTTGTCTCTTCGCACTGACGGCCCCAGAGCACATCTGCGTCACATGCAGGGGAGGGGGCGGCTTGGTGAGAGGCGCTGAGATAGATAGAAAATTGAACACTGAGGACCTTGACAGCCTCACGGGCGTGTTTTTTTTTTTTTTTTTTTTCTCCTACGTACAGTGTATATAAAGGAGCCCCGCTTCCTCTCTGTGCCAGCTCTCGGGTTTTGCCATCCCAGATAACTGCAGGCATGGGACTCCCCTGAGGAATGGGACGGGAAGGCGGGAGGCGGAGAGAGGCTTCCAGGTGACTTTTCCCTCTCTGGCTGCACTCGGTCACGGAGCTCTAAGAGACTGAGGAAGAGCCAGCTGCCTCCCACGGTGGCTGCTGCCGCCGCCGCCGGTCTTCTCCGGGCTGTAGCTCCGCTGGGTTCCCCGTTAATCAGATTAGCGCGTCTTCGCAGCCTCCCTCACCCGCGCTTCCCTCGCAAGTGCCTGTCTCCCCTGAGAGGTGTCTCTCATTTCTGCCTCTCTCTCCTCCCCTTTCCACCGATCGCCGTGCAATTCTCGTCAGCTCTGGCCATCTCCCCCCCTCTCTCCTTCTCCCTTCCCTGCTCGGAGTCTCTACCGCCTCTCGGCTCTGTGCCTCTCCCCATCCACCCTCCCTCCCTCTCTCCCTGCGCTGCCGTGTGCGCGCATCTCTCTCCTCCTGGCGGCTGCCACCCCTCGCCCTACAGGCGCAGCGCTGCCCGGAGGAACCGCCGCCGCCGCCGCTGCCGGGAGCGGGGCCGCCCCGCGCCGCCGCCGCCGCCGCCCGGCCCTGCCTGGCCGCCGTGAGTCCCGCCTCAGCCCGCGGCCGTCCCCCGCCCGCCGCGGCACCATGTCCGGCTCCGGCAGGAAAGACTTCGACGTGAAGCACATCCTGCGCCTCCGCTGGAAACTGTTCAGCCACCCCTCGCCGGCGGGCGGCCCGGCGGGGGGCGGCTGCCTGCCGCCCGACAGCAGCTTCGAGCACTGGGGGCCCAGCCAGAGCCGCCTGCTGAAGAGCCAGGAGAGAGGCAACAGCGCCTTCTGGAAGAAATCCGCCTCCTCCGCCTCCTCCTCGGCGGCCACCACGGCCGGCCCGCCCAACGGGACGCTGCTGCCCGCCGGCGGCCGGCCGGCCGGGGGGCACGGGCCGGGGCCCGGCCACGGGCCGGGGCCGCCGCCGCCGCCCCGCACCGTCTTCTACGTGGAGTCCCTGGAGGAGGAGGAGGAGGAGGAGGAGGCGGAGGCGGCGCCCGGCGGGATGGAGGTGGCCCGGGAGCCCGAGAAGCCCCTGGCGCCGCCGGAGCGGGAGGAGGCGCCGGGGGGCTGCGCGGATGGAGGCAGCCGGGCAACAGGTGACGGAGGCGGCCGCAGGTAGGGAAGCGCGGCGGCTGCGGCGCAACCTGCGCGGCGTCGGCGGGCCGGGGGGCCGCGGGGGTTGGGGGGGGGGGCCGCAGGTGGGCGAGCGTGCGGGCGCTGTGGTGGGGCCTGAGGGCGGGAAGGCTCCTCCGCTTGGAACGGCGGGGTGTGGGGGCGGGGGGGCCTCGCTGCGCGGGAAGGGCGCAGCGGGGGCTGCCCGGGGCTCCCGGCAGAGAGCGGCCAGCCTCAGGGTCGGGGTGCCGCGGGCAGGGGATGCTGCCCCGCTCCTGCTCTGCCCCTGCCGCTGCCCCTGCCCCCGTCCTGCCGCTGCCCCTGCCCCTGCCCCTGCCCCTGCCGCTGCCCCTGCCCCTGCCCCCGCCGGCGGGGCCGGCCCCGGCCCCGGCGCCTCTGAGAGCCGGCGCTCCGCGCTGGGGATCGTCGGCGCCCAACTTTCTCAGAAGTTCATTAAAATGCTAGCGGGAGGTGATGTTGTTCCGAGCGTGGGGATGGCAAGTGAGAGCTCAAAAGTGAAAACGTCCGCTTTCCTGGAAATCGGGGACAAATCGTGTCATAGCCTACCTCAGGGAAAAAGAACAGTTTGCTTTTTGAGTCATCAACCGAGTGACGCCTGAGAAGATGTCAGAACAACCAAGACACGTCCAGGTGCTTGTGTCTCGTATGAAACTTCTGTCAATGTTGAATTGCTTTTCTTTCTCAGTCCCCGCCCTCCTCCCCCGGCCCAGCCCAAGCTCAAATTAAAATCGTTAAAACAAGAAAGCGTAGCTAACATAGAGCTTTCAGAAATACTGTGATACAGATAATCCTGAGGATAAAACGCTTCATTGGTTTAACTCTGTTTGCGCCTGCCTCCCCATGGTTAAAATAATTTCATTTTCATTTTCCTTGTCATTTATTACTTTCTCTATGGAAAGAAATGTATGGTTGTGTTTCTAAACAGAAAAGAAAAGAATGATTTGCGTTCTTCATATTGAAGGTAAAGCATATGGTGTTAAATATTTTATTAGATAAAGAGACAGCACTGTGCGTTTGTTTGGATTAATATGGCTAGAAATAAACCTACATATGTGTATAACTTTGAGCATGTTAAGCTTGTTCATTGACACCTAAAGCATATATTCTCTACTTGAAACTCTTCATTGTTTTCTCAGTTAGCATAGCTCATTTCATAGGAGCTACCTCATTTAAACAAATGTGGAATAACTGATGAATGACTTAGGGTATGTGTTTGAAGAAAAATTGATGCCAAAGTTTTCGTGAACATTGCAAGTTATTCTGAACAACCAGGAGATGCTTATTGTAGGATTCAATACAAAATGTTCTTGAGATACGCTGTAAAGACGGGTAACATAAAATTACCTCTTCAAGGTTTCTGAACTGAATAGAAGAGGTTAAAAACTAGTACAAATATAATCTCATTCTATAGATTTTATATTTGGTGTGTCACTGATCTGAGAATCTTCAGAGATCTGCATACTGACAGAAGCTTACTGAATTTTAATGGCACCACTTGATTTGTCCATAAGAGTTGACTTGCTAGAATGAACTTCCTCATCACTTCCTCATTCTGTGATAATATAGATCTGGTTTATTCTTACTGCTCTTGGGTTTTTATACTCCATTTATTCCATGTTCTTCACTCATTGCTACTGAAACAGCACATCTAGTCATCAGTAGCTCCTGGTCTTGTTGAAGGAATATGCTAAAATGTGTTCACATTTTAAATAACTAAAGCAGGGAGATACCATTTTATTATTAATGAAAATGCCACCTTTTGAGATATGAAAATGTTTAAGGTAGTTTTAGAGTCTGAGACTTTCCTTTCTCTTTTTCCATCTAAGAACCTTTCATTTACCTATATGAATTTTGAATGCTATGGCAAGAGGTGGTCAAATGCTGCAAAAATGGCAGTGCTGTGCTTGAAAGCTCTGTGATCCAACGATCTTCTAATGCCCTGATAAGTTATTTCTCACTCCTTCTGTAGAAATTAGTCTGTTTATAAATGCTGCCGACTTCTTTACTTCATTATGATTATAGCATATATAAACTACCGTTCAGTCCTAAATAATAGATATAACCAAATACATAAACAGAAAAATATGTGGAACTTCCACCAAGCCTTTAGGCATACACCTGGATGTTTGGTACACTGAGTGTAAAATTGTTAACTCCTGGCTCTCCTTAGTATTTTGTCCTGTATGTATTTAGGAACTACTTTAATACTTTAGGACTGTTTGGAAAACAATATTTTTGCTTTGTGAAAACAATGAGAATTCAACATTTGGTTATGTTCCAGTATAGACCATATCCACAATATTTCAAATGTTGTCAACAGGGGGTCTCTGGGCAGTATTAGCTAGGAACCCAGTGACAGGACATAACGTGAGGAACAGGTTGACAAGGTGGCTTTGGTTTTATGCTTGGGATTAATAAATTTCTTGTTATTTCTACTATTAAAATGTACGTACAAGTGAAAATTACACTTTTTTTCCTTTGGCTTCTGCTTGGGATCCTTGTATCCCCAAAAGAGTTTGGGTTTATTTTTCCGGTTGCTCCTCTCTGCTTGTTACATGAACTCGGTACTGGAATCCTTTTTCAGCCCATCTCATGTGCAGAATTCCTGGTTTTGGCTATTTGTGGATTTGTAGTTACTCTGTTTTCACATCTAAGTTAAATGCTTAGCTGAATGATCTTGAATTCTTAATTTTACTTTGAATATTCTGTTAGATATTATGGAATTTACTTAATGAGAGCATGGTTGGGTAATAACAAGTACATTCTACTTCATTGATTTGTTTTTGTATGCTTGTAAAGAACATCCTGTCATGTTAATTGTACAGGTACTTACATGCATAAGTGAGGTTATGTGGATAGTCCCATTGGCATTAAGAAGACTGAAGGGTTAGCCTTCATGCATGATGTAAAGTACTGACATAATTGTTCTACATTCCATATTGTATTTGTAAAATCAAGAAAATATTTTACAGTTAACAATTAGTGTTAAAACACTATTTGATTGCTTGAAATTGCTTGAAAACTTGCATATAAAATTGTTTTAGAGCTTGCATGACAAATTTGGCAGTAACTGCAGTAGATACTTAAATGTAGGTTCTATTTTGATCTTAATTTTGTAAGAAAAAGCTGTTAGAAAAAAAATCTATATAATGAATTTACAATTAGGATTTATAAATCAACCACAAAATGCTTGGAAAAATACCAGCGCTAAGGTTTTCTATATAGCCATCAGCTCCTATGAGTTTACAATGGAGTTTTTGCATGATCGTGATAGCTTTTTTCACGTGACATACTAATCAACCCTCAACATGAATGGTATTCGCTTAATAAGCAGAGTCAGTATTTTCTTTCCTCCTTCCTCAGTCAATGGTACCATGCTTTGCTTGCTTTACACTGTCCAAATCCTATGAAGACGTAATTACTCATGAGCCCCCAGCACTGTTCACTGCTACATTCAGTACGTGGCTCACAAACTATTCATGGATTTATCTTTACAACAGCCCTATTTTACAATGGAGGGGTAAAACAGAGAGAGAGATAAAAGCGAAAAAGTGTTGAATTGCTGGTTTCAGAGCACATAGCGTTTTTCTCCTACTACTTTCTTTGTTCTCAGCTGCACCCATAAATGATGAGCCCTTCTGCAAACCAGTCCCAGACTCCTCTGGCTGTGTGCAAGAGGAGTGAGGAACACAGGATTCAATTAACATTTTGTTTAAGAGCCAGCTCCAAGAAGGATATGCTAGATACGCCTAACCCACATAAAGCAAGCACTGACAGTGCAGAAGTCTTTCATAAAACATACAAGTATTTGAAAATACAGCTTCTGAAAGAAGATGGCAAGTCCTCCCACCATTAGATACTCTATGATAGTGTACTGTAAAGCAAGAAGTGAAAGGATTGAGTGCTGTGCTCTCCTCACATAGCAGAATTTCACACTTATATCTTGCTTCACTAGAAAAAGTCATGAGAAAAGAGCATTTTCTACTGTTTCCTTTGAATTTGTCACTGGGAAGTAAAAAATTAAGTATGAAGGGGAATCCAAAAGGTTAAAAAGTGAGAGCATAATTTTGTAATTCAAACATTAACTGAGCAGTTTAGTTTACAAGTCTGTATGCTCAAAAATTATTTATTTAAATTAAATCATTATTTGATAAGAAACAATAATAATGATCAGCCTAGAATCATGAACATAAAAATGTGTTTTTTAAAACTATAGAATCAAAACTGTTGGATAAGCATTTCTTTTGTATTTTTCTGTTCTGATCCCACAAATCTTGCGTTTTGATGCTTTTGCCCATTAGTCTCTCTCGCTTTCAAGTCTTCCTCCTTTTCTCTTAGCAACCTACCACCTTGTGGTTAGCTTGCTGCTATAGAAAGTTAGGAGTTTGAAACCTGTCAGGATGAGCAAGAATTTCAATGCAGCTTTCTAATTTAAAGAGAAAATATTTTGATCATTTTTGAAAATGTAGATAAAATTGTCATCAAAATTTACAGCTTAAGTACTTGATGTACTGTTGTATAAGTATCTAGTCTCAGGAGAGGATTCTGGGCTCTGGTTTCTAAGTAAATGGAGTTTCCCATTTACAGTTTTGACCTCAGTACCTGAGCTTACAAAAAGAGGGGAATCGAGACACCTTCCTGTGTCTTAGTCTATCCTGTGAGCTCTCACACCTTTAAGTATTTTCTCAAATGAATGTGGCTGTGGCCTTTCTGAGGTGCTGTCCTCTTGGTATTATCTAGATATCAAAGTATGAAGTATGGATACTACTGTAATAGCCAGATCCTAAAATTAGATACTATAGACATCAAATTTATAGCTGCTTATGGTTTCCATTGACTTGGCTATCTCATACAGAATGCTCTGTTAGGAATGTAATTTGATGCTAGGGGTGGAATATAGATCACACGACTCTGCATTTCTAGGTTATGGAATCAGAAGAGAATAATTCATTTGTCTTTACCATGAGCTGGCTTTTCAAGTTGATTATGAAACTTTAAAAAATTGTTATATAACTTATATGCTTTTATACTCGTACTTTTGACTTTCACAACAAAAGAGGCAGGGTTCATACACAACACAGACCACAAACCTTTCTCCTCCAAAGTTCTGATTCATTCTCAGAGGTTGTATGTTCTGTGCATGGGATGCAAAAGAATCTGGGGATAAAAATAATGCATGATCATATAGCTAAAGACTCTATGTATACATAGATGGAATGAAATTAAAGTTACAAGGAAAATCTGGTTCTAGAATTTCCTGACTGTGAAGTCTTTGGCTTTGCTACTTCTAGAACAGCATTTCTAATGTGAGCTGTTTAGCAGTTTTGGTTGTTAACAAAGGAAGTGGAAGAACACACAAATCACTTCATGTGCTGTCATTTCTTTTGTCCACCACTTTTCTTCTTGGTGCTCTCAAACTTAGTTCCTTTTGTTCCATCCTCTTTAAACTCTTTTTGTCTTAATTATGTGTTCTCCTTCTGATCTTATTCTAGTTTTTTTTCTCCATTCCGCGGTCTCAGACTATTCCTGCCTGCCTTATTCAAATCCTGGGTTCCTTACCCAGACAGTGTTACTTGATTTTACTGGCTTCTCTTACGATCTGCCTCCTTGGGTTTACTCACCAGGTTACTTACTCTAATGCAGAACAGTCCATTCTTTCCTGTATCTTGTCCTAGATGCTTTCACAAATCAAGTCCCACTTGTCCCCTAGCTCCTTAACAGCTTGTCAGATCTCTCATTCTTCTGTTTCTCTGCCACTATTTCCTAATCTTTGAATTTCAATATCCTTTACAACTTCCTCCAGCTCCTTTGTCAGTTTCAATGGAATCCTAATAGAATTCCCATTCCTATGTTTTCTCCCCAGCTCCCAGTTTTACTGTGTTTCTCTGACCTGTCTCCTCAACTGCTGCCACGTTGATGGTACTATTTGCTATGTTTAATGGGTCAGTAAGACACCTAAGTTTGAGTAATTCTTTCTGTCAGTGATGGTGATTTATCTTATCTCTTTCTTAGATGCACATTTTAGAATAAGGTGAATTGTCTTCCAGACATGCCTGTTTCTCTTCACTGAGTATCACAGTAGTCTAAAGTGGCTAGTTCAGATTTAAATGTTCAATTTAAATGTTTAATGTTCAATTAAATTTGAGAAAATGGACATCATTTGAAGCCTACATTGCAAATTCATACTGTTCTAAAAGGATAAAATTAATTAAATCTTGGTAGATTTTCATAGCGTTAGTAAAGAGCATATCTCTCTTCCCAATAAAGGTAAGGGTGCTGCTCTGAAATATGGGCCCACTAAACCCACTGGAAAGCAAGACTCCACAGTTATTTTTGTTGTTGTTATCCATGTACTTTCAACATTGGCTAAACAACATTTTTTTCCTCCCGACTTATTTTCAGAAATGCTTGCACTGTTTTGCCAGAATATTTCCAAAAGATTCAACATGAAGAAGAGATTTGGCAATGAAAATATCAGCTGCACAGAGAGTGGCTAAATCAGTAAAATACCTCTGAAACTACAGTTGTCTTAAGGGTAACATCAAACAGCATTAGAAAAGGAAAATGCTGTTCAGCCTTTCCATAGTAAAAGTGAAACTACGTACAGAGAAGAACAGCTATCTCTGGAAAATATGACTGATGCTGAATCTTTATAGGTAAGCCTCCAGAAATACTGTTGGCTTGAATATCTTTTTTTTTTTTTCCCCTGAAAAAAACAGTTTTGTGATAATAGTAGTATGGACATATATAGGTCTATATGTGCACACAGACATCTAAATCTGTATCATCTGCTTTTCTCTCTTTATATAAACATCATAATACATACAGATATAAAAAAGGCATGTATGTATACATATTTTATAAATTTATGCATACACACACACTTTTAATCTTTAGATTCCTACACAGTTATTAATAAATAAATCATAGCTGATTCTTCTATGCTATTTTTGTGAGTGGTGAAGTTCACTTAAATAGTATACATGGAAAAAAATTAGAGGTTATTGTTGGAATCTGCTAAATTCATAAGGATGGTGCTGCTACATATAGGTTAACATATTCTTAACACGTGATCATTGCTTTCTAACAGCCACTTCTTATCCTTGTGACACATTTTTTTTATACCCTGTTGCAAGCAGCTTAAGAGATTGCTCTTTCCTTTTATATCTCAAACTTGCATTTTTTAGGTGAAAACTGCTCCTTAAATATTATGCTATGATGTTTTGGCAGAATTTCCTAGTATACAAATTTCCTGGTGTTTGAACATTTTTTTAGAATACAGGATAAATGACCTAAAGTAAACTATTTGCTCTAGGGAAATAGCTAGATGTGTGCCATTAAAAGTTTCAGAACGGAAATCTGTCCTGTAAAAAGTTGAGAACTGCTGCAACTTCCACAGAAAGATAAGTACCTGTGTAGTCATCCCTAGTAATACTGAAAAAAACCCAAAACCCCAAAAATCCCCAACCCAAAAATTTACCAAAAATATAATTTCAGCAGTGCCTAAAATTTCTGATTTTTATTTCAAAAAGTCATAGCTTACCAATAATTTAAGCCACAGATCCAAAATATTAAAATATTATTTTTTTGTAACAGTTTCACTGAAGATCATAATTTTGTTTAGATGTTGCTTCATTAACCTTTTTGATCTTTTATTTAAAAAAAAAAAAGTTAATTTTAACTGTAATAACAGATTAAAAAATTATCATCATTCACACTTTTAAAATACTCTTTTAATTTATTACAAAATAAGAAATGAAAGCATTTAGCTGCAGAATAAACAAAACAATGTAAGTTTCTCCAAAATTCCTGTTAAGTTTTAACTGGAAATTTCAATACATACTTTCAATTTATATTAGGTTGTTCTTCCCTGTGGTTTTAAGGTGGTATGTTTTCCACAGTTTGGAATTATTTGCTTCAACTATTAAAATTGAATGTTAGAAATCAATCATGTAAAATTAGATCCAGCTGAAAATAGGAGATTTTATCCTTTGGCCTTTGGCACTGTTTCAACAGTTGCCGTTATCTCAAAAGGAGTTTGAAAGACAGAAATGTCTTTTTCAAAAATCAAAAATTATTTCTTGAATCTAAACCAATAATTTTTGTCACACTGAATTGATTGTCTGAGTTTAAGGCACTTACTTTCTTATTGTCTAATAAGTGGCTGGGCTCACTGTGTGTAACGCATCACTCACCATTCATTCTTTTTTAAACTGTATCAGTTGAGTTTTCTGTTTTACTATGTCTTATCAACATTGAAATGTTCAGCTTCTTATAACACTTGGATTTGCTTGTCATCTGTTTTTATCCTTCCTCCTACTTTAACCATATGGAAAAAGCAGCATTGTTTTGACCTTACAGTATCTTTTTGCTGCTGTGGTAGTGTTGGTTTGTGCAAAGCTCAAAGAGGAACCCAAACCAAATCAAATCAAAGATCACAAAAGATCCTTTCATCTGAACAGGTATAATCACACACTTATATGCTGTTTGCTGAATGCAGTCCTAGAATTTAATCCTATTTGGGCTCATAATTCTTTCTGGTGATTCTTCAACTGTGTAAGTGATTCATACCTACAAATAGGGTATAGAAATATGTAAAGAGAGAAAATACAGGATGCATGCCTAATGCGTAGTTTTATTGTGCTGTATGACTTTGTTGAAACTATCTCCTCCCAGAATATCTTATAGTTCAGCGATGAAGAAGTTCTTTCAGAGCATAGAAATTGTCTTATGTTTCTTGGGCAAGTGTCATAACTATGGAGAAAACATGCAAAAAGAACAGTTGATCTGTATTTGCAAGAATATGTAGCACTTCAGATACTCAACTTTCTGTTCTTAGCTAGACTTCTGGCTGCCTATGGAAAAGTAAGTTCTTTTTAAGTTTTAGGCAGGATAGGTGCGTGTCATGGTTCCAGCCCAGCCGGTAACAAAGGACCACGCAGCCGCTCGCTCACTCTTCCTGCCCCCCTCCAGTGGGGTAGGGAGGAGACGGAGGAGAGAAAAGAAAAAAAACCTGGAACCTCGAGGGTTGAGATAAAGGCAGTTTACTGGGACAACACAAAAAAAATTACAACAACATCAATAGTACTAATGAAAGAATATACAAAAAGAGTGATGCATAGTGCAACTGCTCACCACCCGGAACCCGACGCTCCGCCACTTCCCCCACCGAAAGCCAAGAGCTCCCCCCAGCCCGCTCCCCATTTGTATACTGAGCATGATGGCACATGGTATGGAATAGCTCCTGGGCTAGTTCAGGTCAGCTGCCCCGGCTATGCCCCCCACCTCCCAGGTTCCTGTAGAAATTAACTCTATCCCAGCTGAACCCAGGACAGTGCTTCACTAATCCAGGCCTTCAGGCTGACCTGTTTTACCACTTCTTGAATTTCTTGTTATTTCCCTACTTACAAATTGGAATCTGGAATAATATTAGTATACATCCATTCATTATTAATCTCCACATGCACTGTTATGTTTTTATGCATGCAATTGAATTACAATCATTTGTGAATATCTGAAAGATTATTTTTATAAAATGACTTATCACAGAATTTTGTAGTACTAATAATCATGCTTAATGTACACTTTGTGTGTGTGGCTTTTCTTATGCAAGTTGAAATTTTTTTGTCAGCTGTTTTGTCTTAATTTTTATTGTTAATTTATCCACAGTGACAACCTACTTTTTATATAAATTATCTGAAGTTCAGAACAAAAATACACCCAAAAGAATACCCCCCCCAAAGTAGCAAGAGTAAGCACAACTTCAAAATACGTAAGAAGGATCCAAAACAAGGAAGGAGAGAGGAGAAAGAAGGGGAGAGAGAGCTAAAGAATATGAAATAAACAATTCTTAATATTTTCAGTTAGTGGGAACAATTTTTTTAAATCTTTTTAGTCTGCTGTTGACAGACAGGACAACTTCAAACTACTGCCACATTTCAGAAGATTTTTTTAATAGCAAAAGCTTCAGTGAATAATTGTTTGTTAATCAACAGTGCCTTCACCAAGATATTTGGTTATAATTAATATCCTGAATTGAGTTTTGCATATCTTGACTCTTGTTATTTTAATTTAGAAGATTAATGACTTTTGTTTGAAAATATAATAGTCTTTGAAATGATTGAAATTTAGAAAAAAGTGAATGCTTCTGTACACTGTTCATCTGGGGTGGAAATGGAATTTATGAAAACTAGTATAAAAGGGATGCAAGAGGAAAGCCTTCTTCAAATGCAAAATTAGGAGAAATAGTTGTATTGGTTGGAATTCTTCCTATGTTTTTTTGGGGCCCAGTACTTCCGTTGTAGTTGCTAATGACTAAATAATGAAATAAAGCATATGCTTCTTAAAAATAAAGACGAAAAGAGTCTTAGACGATTCACCAGTATGTTACAGGAGAGAATTGGAATGCAAAATAATCTTGTAAAACCAGAGGCATCCTCTGAAAAAATGAATATGGAATAGTTCAACTTGCTATCCTGTCACAAGAATAATCAGCAGAGATACCCAGTGGGATCAAATGTCTAGATAGCAGTTCTGCAGAAATTTTGCAGTTAGTAAACAGCGAGTAAAATATAAGTCAACAGTGCTATGCTGCTGCTAAAATGTAATCATAGGAATATATGAACAGATACATAGCCTGCAAAACAATTTAATAATTCCTCTTCCCTGATCAGTTTTGGTAGAGCCTCAGCTCTACTGCATTGTCCAGGACAGTCAAGAAATGTATGGATTGTTTGGAGAAATTCTGGGTAAAAAAATCACTAGAATTTTAGGAAACATGTTTTACCAAGAAAAAATTACCATAGGAAATATTTTTTTTTTTTTTTAAGATTTGATAACAATATTAATCTACTCTTCCTATGAAAGGAATATTGGAAAATACTTAAAGGATTTAAATCACACATGAGATGATCAGTAAGAAATTGATTCTACAGATACGGACACACAGGAACAGATTTCCAGGGAGTGGTGTGGCCTATTTGATACTCGGGATTAGAAGAATAGGTTAGACAGATGTCTGTCAATCATGACATGTTTAAGCATGATAGCCCTTTTGCCTTGAAGAAGGAAGTGCATTAAATAATCTCTCATAAACTATCAGTCAGTATCTTTCTATGAAAATGTTGGCTACAGATGCTGACAAAGAGTTTAAAAACCTCTAATCTTTCATATGTGGATTACAAGTTTTTTGTTATGATCCCATTTTTACAACATCTTTGAGTACATCTTTTATAATTTATGTACATCCTCTGTTTACATTTTATGGCTTCCTCCTTTGATTTGCTCTTCCACTAGAGTAGCGTGGTGTGCCAAAACTCATGACTATGCATAACTACACAAAATCAGTCCCCATCGTGTCAAGCATTTAACATACACACATACTCATATCTTGAAAAGCTTAGAGTTTGAAGAAATTATACTAATTGGAAGTAAATGCCAGTACTATTATCTATTTTTTTTTAAGACAGAACACTGAATCAAAAAAACCTGAACTACATGGGGGAACTTAGAAACTGAAACTAGCTGTTTGGAGTCTGAGTCCTTAAAGGCAAGACCCTCTATCTTCCTCAGATAAATGTTGTAGTAAAATAAATTCATCCACAGTAGTCATTAAAATGAAGTTAAAGTGTATAATCAAAACTTGTGTGTTTAGTTCCTCAAACTCTAAGATTTTAATTATGTGTAAATGTGTGTTCATTTTTGTGCACCATCTTCATTGATATCCCCCCAATGAGCCCATTCAATGTTGTATTTCTCATTATATCATCTTAAAAAGATTGTGGAAAATATCATTAAGTTTTTTGCTTCTGGAAACACGTAGTGAATTTGATATAAAATAAAGACTTAAAAGTAGTTTTGTATAGTTTCCTAATAGCACTAAGTATTCTCTAGTACCATCTGTCTCACCACCATCTAAGCTGTTAGGTTGATTTCTCTTCAGGTGACACTGTTTTCATGACAGGCTTCAACCATTACTAAAGCTCAGAGTCGAAATAAGATCTTTTTATGTGCTAGGCTCTTAATCTTCTCATAATAAGAGCGTACATAACATTAAGAGTATAACTCACAGAATCAAACGTGGTTGTCTAATCAAGGAGATTGCTGTCTGAAGTGTCCTGTTTCCTTTGTAGTGGTGATTGGGAATTATGTAGCAAAAAAAGGCAGAGAGTAATTAAGAAAGGAAGGAATTTGCCTTGTCTAGTGAACCCTCTTCTAAGAGGCTTCCTTCTAAAGGAGAAATTTGTCGGAAGGTTTCTTTCCAAATTTCAGTGATTAATAACTGATACAGATGTTTCTTAAATCTTTTGTCTGGTATTTAAATTAATTCCCTTGTGCATGACACAAGAACATTTTGAAAAGATCAATGAAAAAGTTCAAGATATAGAAAACTAAAAAATAGTAAGATTAATTAATCTCAAAACTGAATCTTGGAAAGAACTTTTTTTTTCCTGCAGACTAATGTTTTATTACAACAGAGGCATATCAAAGCATATGTTATTTTGCAAGGTGAAGTCAAATAACTTCATTCTTTAGGGGCTTGTTTTTCTCTCTTGCCTCTTTGTGTAGTCTAAATAGAGCCACCCATGATTACTGTGCTGTAGGAAAAGCTCAAATGTACTTCAGGATTTTTATTTTGTTTTGCTTTTTATTTTAGCATATGGAAACAGCAGTTGAGCCCCCCCCCCCCCCAACAGATGGTGTGTGCATTCTGTTGCAAGCAGATGATAGGTGCTCTGATAAGTATTATGCAGATAACATTGTCTGCTAAAAGTTTTGAAGAAAGTATGTTTATGGCCTAAATTAAGCAGAAAAATGTCAGTATGCCTTTTTTTTATGTTAAAAGGTGAGGAATCTGCATATTTCAACATACGCACAGTTGTATGTTTCTGTGTATATAAATATAGATAGACAACCTGGGAAACCAGGAACGATACTAATTTCCGAAGTACTGCTGCCTCTCTATTCAAATGTCATGCCTTGATTATATGTCCCAAACTTTGCTGTCGGGGCCACAACTCTGTAATAAAACTATATGTCTGCATGTTTGAGCATACTGAAATGCCACATAGATGGGTTCAAGTTTCCTCACTGATTTGTATGTCTTTTTATTTTTTATATTTCTTCATTACTTATTTCAGTATTTCCTGGAAAAAAGTACAAATGATGATACTGCCTTTTTGCCTTTTCGTAAAACCACTACATTGGAGGAGGCTCTGGTGGAGCTCAGAAAAATACATTTCCCCTTTGCATGCTGGTGAAACTTTATCTAAGATTCCTTACCATTACTGTAACAGGCAATCTTTCTGTCAGAGATTGAACTTCGGCATCCTTTCAGAGTAAGCAGTACTTGCAATGACTCCTTTTCCACTTTTGTAGATGTTTTTCTCTTTAGAAACAGAAGACTGTCTAAAAACGTAAGTTAAAAAATGAACAAAACACAAACCTCATGTCATTTAGACAAGTTTCAGAATATCAAAAGTCAGTCTAAAGCCGATCTAATGTAAAGATAAGTGATGTTTCAAAACCAGGTATTCCTAATGACTATTTCTGTAAATTATATTGTGTGCCTTGTCTTTGCTGTGTGGATTTTCAGAAAATCTTGTAAGGTTAGGTTAGGTGCTTTTTTGTGAATTTTTCTGTAACTTTTATTACTCTGTAATATTAGCCTTCTTTTTTAAACTTCTGGATGGAGTTGAAGTCTGGAAAATTTCCACACTGCACTGTGGAATTTCCAGAACATTATTATGAATTGGAAACATGGATTTAATTGGAAAACCAAAATACAACATACCAGAAATCCAAAGCAAGAGCTTCAGAAATAAATTTTTGACAGCTTCCAGTAATTGTATTCTTGACAACTGTTTTAAATATTTGGAAACTTTTTTATTGGGGCCAACCATATATTATTAAGTTTAAAAGCATATCTCCTGTCAAAATTTAAAACTTATGGTTCATGTTGTAATAAATGATAACAGAAGATAAATAACTTACAAAACTATAATTACTTCTTTTTTTTTTCAGTCCCTGATTTGCTTTATCTTTCAAATTACTTCTCATGCTGATTTGTATAATAATGTCTGATTTTTAAGCATGCTTTTTAAATGTGTCCTTGTTATAGCAAGTTCCTTTAGGCTTGTTTGAAAATTAATGGAGACCAAAATGTGCTAAAAGGGGGAAAAAAGTGATCCCTGTGTATAAAATGTGATCATTCTATTCTAATTCAGTTCACTGTGGAAGGGTGAGTCAAAAAAGATTTGATGTTTCTTTTCTGTACACAAAAGCAGAGATGAACATGAATTTTCCATGAAAACATTTTTGTAAGACAATACTGTTTTATAAGAAAATAGTGGGAAGGAGTGATTCCACTGCATGATTTATTGGTTTAAAATTAATTATTAAGAAGATTTTCAAAATTACTGAATCATCCTGTATGGCTTAAGAACAAAAAGGCTACAGTCTCATTTTAAAAAATATTTTTGCTTCAAAGGTCATAATTAGATAGTTAAAAAGCCTGAAGAGTGTTACAAAGACTAGTACTGATTCAAATGAATGTGTTGAATTGAGCTGATTAGGACTTCTTCTTTACTAATTTTTGAATTCTGGTTCAGGAAATGATCATGCTTCTGACTGCATTGTCAGAACCTTGGAAAATTATTAATCTCAAAATCCCATCAAATGGTTGAAGAGATAGTTACAAGTTTAGTGGAAGAAAGAAAATATATTCTGTTATTAATTCTGAGATCACAGATCCTGTTTTGGGGAATTTTGCCACCACATGACTGTTTTTAAAATCTGTACTTTTTTTGTTGATATAAGTTCTTCCCTGTGTATAGTTATCTCACTTCATTAATCTTTTATTTTTTTAGAGTCTCCTACATTTACACATATTTTGTATATTATTGGAAACAGCCAAGGATTTGAATAACAATAATCAGTTTTAGATGGATAAACTTTACATTATTCCTTTCCTTTTTAACAAATATACTCAATTAGTCTTATATTAAGGTTTATAGTTTACTATCAACATATTTTAATCTTATTTTCCATTACTGCTGATAAGTACTCAGTAAAATGTAGTGTCAAAGGGCAATGAGCCATAGCAGTCTTATATCAGAAATACTATTTTTGTTAAAAGCTTAATAGGGGCAAAAATCAGTATTACACTTCTGCTAAGCCTTTTGTCACATGCTGCGTATTGTCCCTGCTGTGTGACCTTTTAAAATGGCATTTCTTTTTAAATCTCTACATTGTATTAGGAATTAATTTCTGAGAATAAAAGAACAATTCTTAGCTATTTGTCCTGGTTTCAGCTGGGATAGAGTTAACTGTCTTCCTAGTAGCTGGTACAGTGCTATGTTTTGAGTTCAGTATGTGAAGAATGTTGATAACACTGATGTTTTCAGTTGTTGCTCAGTAGTGTTTAGACTAAAGTCAAGGATTTTTCAGCTTCTCATGCCCAGCCAGGGCACCTGACCCAAACTGGCCAACAGTGTATTCCATACCATGGGACGTCCCATCTAGTTTAGGAACTGGGAAGGGGGGGGCAGGGAATCGCCGCTCGGGGACTGGCTGGGTGTCGGTCGGCGGGTGATGAGCAATTGCCCTGCGCATCATTTGTACATTTCAATCCTTTTATTACTACTGTTGTCATTTTATTAGTGTTATCATTATCATTATTAGTTTCTTCTTTTCTGTTCTATTAAACCGTTCTTATCTCAACCCAGGAGTTTTACTTCTTTTCCTGATTTTCTCCCCCATCCCACTGGATGGGGGGGGAGTGAGTGAGTGGCTGCATGGTGCTTAGTTGCTGGCTGGGGTTAAACCACGACAGTATTATAATTAGAAAAATTAGGACAAATGGCATGCAAGCAAGAGGAATAGGACAACATTTTTAGTAACCCTCTTCAGACTACCATAACTTTTCTTAGTATTATTTTTGTGTATTGGATTATCAGGTCCAAAAAAATTTAACAACTTTCCCAAATTTTCTTTGCTAAAACTGCAGGCAGTCAGCATTGATATAGCTATTTTAGCCTTGTTTTTACAGTGATGTATTAGTTTACCAATAGGAATTTGCCCAATTTCATTTTACTCATCTAAAAGAAAGACATCTAGTCCAGTAGTCATCTAGCCAACCTAAACGATTCAACAGTTGAATATAGCTTATCTAAACAAAGAAGATGTGGCCTATGCTGCACGAGATGAGTCCTCTATCTGTGTGATGAAAGTGTGTGCATTAGTTAAACAAGGGAAAGCAGATACTCGTTATGCAGTCCAAAGATAGCTTCAAATGGTTATGCAAGTGCCAACATTCAACTGTTTGGATGAACCTTGGTTACTAGTACTCAAACAGTACTACTGTTAATGTGATGTAGATGCACCACAGAATTAAAGGTGGCAACAGAAGTTTATGAAATAAAAGTATGTGAGCATAATACTTCAACCTTTGAACATTTGTGTGTGCACATTTTAAGTTTGATTTCCCTTCAGATCAGATTTTATACCATCTCAGTATAAGTTTGTGTTTTATCTCTTGCACCCCAACATTTTCTGATTATCATGTCAGAAAAAAAAAAAAAAAGATGTATTAGGATAAGTACCCAAAATAATTATGTTCCTACAAGTTTTGTAAAACACTATCATTTGAACATGACAGCCTACATACCACCGCCAAAGTACTTTGTGAAAGGATAGCATATATCTCTGAAGAGAGAACAGAAAATCTTGTTCTAGTTCAACCCAAAGAACAAAAATGCCTAAGAAATCAAGCCTCACTAGTTCTGCTGCTTACAGAATTACTTGTTTACTTTTATTACAATGTGATTTTTTCTGTATATAGAAGAGTTTTAACTTTAAATTAAAATGTTAACAGCCAACTCATGGTTAAAAACTAACCTCCCACTAGTGATTCTTAGGACTCTAATCTTTTAATTTGTAATAGACTGTAAATCACTAAAATGATTTTTTAACTGAAAAAATAGAACTGAGGAAGTATAAAGCAAACCAACTGAAAAAATAGTTGTAAGGAGAATGTGAACTGCTACTTTTATCATTGCAGTTTAATTCATTTTACTTTATAGCTACATAAGTTTAGGAGCATTTGCAGTGACAGTTATTGTATGTCAGCTGAGAAACACTAATATCTTAAGATGGGTCAACTTGTTCACTTGCTACCATCTGCCCATATCCTAGGACTGAAAATTTTAAATGTTAAGAGTTTTGCTTTATTCAATAAAATAAAATGAAGCATGTTAGTTGTCTTATATTATCCAGTATTCTTGATTTACATCCAGGTTAGTATCCACAGACCTGAAAAGTTATCTGAAAGAAGTTAGGCTTGGAAGAGATGGATGATTCACTTTGTTCCAAAACTTGTTGTGAAGGGCTCCACATTAGTGGTCTAGAATGAAACCAGGATTGTCTACAGATGTTTATTATTTTGTTGCTTAGGAGATTCTCAGGTCTGAAGCAAAATATTCATTTTGGTAAGAGTAACTGAAACTTTAGTAGTGTGGTAGGAAGAGGCATTTTTAGGTTCTTATATTACAAGGGAAGCAGGATCACAATTCTTGAGTGAGAAGATCATCACTGAGGTAGAGCATCTCAATTAATTTTAGCCATTTACATTTAGATTGCTTATTTTGGTGTGTCTTTCTATGCTCTGTAGCCAATGGAGAGAAATAAGTACTTTAAGTCATGGTTCAGCTGACATATATCAGATGTCTACAGTAATATGGAATGGATCATGCTTCAGAAGTGCTTAGATTTCTATAGTGCCCATCCTATGTTTCCATAAAGGTTCTCCATGTATAGAATAATGTAGAATAGACTGGGGCAAGGCAGAATCTGAATTTTACCCTTCTAGTGTGCTTGCATTACTGGGAAGGCAGCCCAAGCCTCATGAGCTTAACCTAAAATGATAGAAAGGATGAATTAAAAGAGAATAAACATGATTTTAACAGTAGAAATAAAGAATAGTTTTTAACTGTCTTTCATATATAAGCATAGTTACTTGAAAATACAACTACTACTACCAAAAAGAAGACACTAGGATAAAAATGTAAATTCATTTGCAGAAAGCTCTAAGAAAAAAGTGATAGAAAACAAGATTTGCACAGTACAGATCTTTATAATGGAAATTCTATAAACTACAAAAATTGCTATACAAAATGAAAATTTCAGAAGGTAAATACAATTTTTAAAGCTACTCTTGCAATTTAAAGTGATATTTGCAGTCCAATACAGATATTTATTTACCTATGGAGAAGTAAAAAAAAACACAACTTTTTTTTTTGGTTTTTAACATGGCTGAAACATCTGCATTCATCTACTTGAATTATTATTAAATGTGCTTAAGAGCTGCATATAAGAATTTCATGTAGAGATACTGTTTGGAGATACTGGATGAACATCTCTGAATTCAAACAAAATACTTTCAAATTGAGGCCCAATCTTACAGACTCCCGTAGCTATTGACAATTCTGCTAATAATTTCAACTAAAATACATTTGACCTCTAATGACCAGTAATGCCTTACCAAATTTTGGGATTGGTTAAGACCAGCTAATTGAAAGAAAGTTGGTAACAATTTCATTTTATTGGAACTCAAAGGTTACTTTCCCCTTTTTTCTGTTATGTATTTACCAAAAATAAATTTAGCATGAGGAAAAAAAAAGAAAAAAAGAATTGGAAAAGCATCTCTGTAAAACAGCAATGTAATAAAATGGGCATTTCTTTCCTTTTTGGTAGATATACTTACTCTCTTTTAAACAGAACTTATCACAAGCTCAACTCTTGTCTTAATATTTTATAACCTTAAACCTTATAAAACTTTAACTCTGATATAAAAGTTTAATACATCAGCAGAAGATAGTTGCTGAATAAGAATGTTTTGAAAGGGGTTCTTCAGCACAAAGAAGAAAGCACTGAAGTCATTTGTGAATATTTCATGTTACAAGAACCAGCTTCAATGTCAACCTTCAGTTTTTTGACAAAAAGACCATCAAAAGGTTAGTTATAACCTTTGGAAAAGGTTACTTTAGTAATACCAAGCATAGAAGCATATGAAATGTTTGCAAGCCTTTGTGTTTTTAGTATGCATATTTCTGATGTCAACTAAAAATATCATCACTCAGGGGTAAGGACATTTTGAAATAAGCATTGGTAAAAGCTTTATCCTCCAGAAAGTATTTTAAACAAAAACAAATAAGGGGGAAATGACTGATATGTATTTCAGATTGAAGTCTTTGCAAACCCTGTTTTATTGTGGGAGTTAAATAGTATCAGTTGAACTAGTCTTCAGTTAATTCCAGCTGACTATACCATTTTGCTTGGCTGCAGTGGTCCCAGTAAAATTAAAAACCAAAATCACGAATGACGACAACAGCAACAAAAAACTTTTAAGAAAGTCCACCTGAGGAATCATCCCTATGACCAAGAGTATTATTTGGTCACAGCTAGATGGGGTAGTCCAGTTATGCCAAGTTCTGCCAGCTGCAAATAGGCTGCTTAAAGCTATTTTTCGTGGTCCTATATTACCAAAATCTTGCCTAACTAGTATGATTGATGGCTATCTGATGTTTTTGTGTCCAATACTCAACTCAGAAATAGCTTCAAGGACTGAAATGAGGGACATTTTGTTTCGATCCTTCTTTTCGTTCTTCCTCTCCATGCCCCAGTTGCTCTATAGTTTACAGCAGTGTGAAATACAGGTCACCTTTCCACTGACTACACAAGTTGTGCCAAGCATTAATGTAAAGGAGAGTTGTATTCAGAATAAAGGAAACAGCTTCCCAAATGATCTTTCCTTCTTTCTTCCTTTCTCTCACCCTTTTTCTCCTTTTTCTTCTCATTCCACAGCATTGAGCTGTATTGCTGTTGTTATCTCATGAAAATACTACTTTATAAACTGCAAACATAATAAAATTGCTTGTCATGACAAATTACTTAAGTCAGTCTTTCCTATTAAGTCTATGTAATGGCTGCAGTATGTACTGTGCTGTAGTGAAGAATAAAGAGTATAGCCTCTGCAGGAACTACAATACCAATTTTCCCACAAGTAGATCAGACAGCCATGAATTGTCTTCCTCTTTAAGAGTGTTCATAAAGTCTCTACTGTGAGTTTTCTGTGGAGGCAAAAGTTGCCCAGGTTGCTGGAACCTTGCACAGCTTCTGTGTACCAGTTTTTCTTTTATAAAGGTCTGGTTCTAATTTCATTGCATACAAATTTTCATGGGACTTTCAAAAGATTTGATTCAATACAATTATATAAAATTGGCTTTTCATTTTACATCTGGAAGGAGTGGAGTTGATAGATATTACCAATAACTGACTTACTAAAGGAATACACAATGCAGGAAAGACAGAATGAGGGATAAGATGCTTGCCAAGGTGTCTGCTCTGTATCATCTTAAATCTATGGCATGTGACTCAAGAGGTGATTATAAGAAGTATTTCTTTTAAATACAATCAGTGTGGTTGTATGTTATGCATTATACAGCACACAGACACAGACAGAGAATTTTCCATTCTCACAGAATAAAGTTACTGAAAAACTCTCAGAAGGAAACTGTGTCTGTTTTTTTAAGTTTTCAAGAAAAGAATAATCTTTCTTAATAAAGTAAGATGTGAATGCTAAAACAAATAGGATTAAAATTAAATCACTATTACATCACCTTTTTTGAGAAGTTAAAGACAGAAACCTGCTGCCAGATCAAAGATTCCAGCATCTGACTTAGGAAGTGGCTGCTACCATATATGAACATAAAGAAAGAGTATCAAATGCTTTGCTGGATTTCTTAAGAAAAAGAAAATTATCCACAATGAATCCAGAGTTTTCTTCAAGTGGTAATAGCCAATTTAGAGCCCATTGTTTTTCATGTGTGGGTATTCTTTTCCAGTCTCCTTGAGTCTGCAGTTATCAACACTGAATTCAATCTACTTTTATTAACATTCAAATGTATTACTCAGCCATTCAGAAATGTGAGATCTTTCTTGTACCTCTATGATCAGTTTAGATTTGGTTATCCTTAATAATTTAAATAAAAGATTTTACATACTCATTTCTCTTGGGTAAATAATTAACAACAAACCAAGCAACACAGATTTTTCAGGGATGCCTCTCTAGAGGTCTCTTCATTATGAAAAATGACCATTCATTCCAATCCTTTTTCTGTCTTTTAGCTAGTTATTAATTCATTAAAGGTCTTCCTCTTCCTTTAAAACTTGATAGGGTCTTCTCCCATCAGATGCATATGAATGATGTTCCTTATTTTATTTTAATATCAATTTCCCTGTAATAGAATTCAGAAAATGGCTAGACCTCTTTTTAAAGTTGGTGTCATACCAATAGCTTCTGTCCATTATTCTAATACTAAAGCTGGTTTAAATAGTAGCTTATACTACAGAACTAAGAGTTTAGCAGTTTGCTATGTATTTCATAGAAAAGTAGTGG
This sequence comes from Haliaeetus albicilla, assembly GCF_947461875.1. Taxonomy (NCBI): domain Eukaryota; kingdom Metazoa; phylum Chordata; class Aves; order Accipitriformes; family Accipitridae; genus Haliaeetus; species Haliaeetus albicilla. The sequence continues at coordinate 21,792,136 of NC_091497.1, forward strand.
GAGAATAACAAATTATCCAGACAGTATATTATTTTCTATTTCATAAATTTATTTCAGAACCTTTTCTTTTAGCAATTTCATTTTGTGACTACTTTGTCAGATTTTGTTTCCAGTAAAAAGACGACATCTGGTCAGAGAACCTACATGTGTTCCTCTGTGACTGAACTCTTGTAAATAGAAAATGAGATAGGATACATGAAACAAAGCCCAAAACGAAACTGAATGAAGCATAGGATTTTCTATATATTTAAAACCTTGATAAATACTCATTTTGGGGCAGTTTCTTTTCAGGTATGATTCATTCTTTCAGTGTGTAGTATTACAATATTTCTGCTATCAATTTCTTGTTCTTTGCTAGAGCTGTCGTCTTTATTTCAAATGAGTCTCATAAAAAAATGTAACAGGCATCCAAGCACGTAAAGCTGAACAGTTGTTCAGTTCTCATCTTCATTCTGTCAAGTTTTTTAAATGCATAAAAAAATAGCCGTTCAAAATAAGAAAAAAAAAAAATAGAATGGAAACGAAGATTCTTTTTAATTTTCCTGTTATAGTTAGTACACAAGGCAAAGTGAGGAATGTTAAAAATAAAGGCTTGACTTCTAGTAAATCCAAAGATTCTTTTTTTTGTAGAAATGCATAATTATGAAATTAATTATATTTAATGTATGTTATCAGATGTTTAGTAATGACTGTTAAAAGCTCATCAAATAGCCTTCAGCCTTTGTTAGTACAAGGAGATATTGTGACATCTCACATATAGATCATTTGATGCTCAGTGACTCAGTGAAGCTTATTTGAGCTAATGAAGTTTTACCATTTATTTACAAAAGGAAAGGATTAGCTTCCTTATGATTTTACATTACTCATACATAACAAAGCATCTTTTGGAAAGGAAGAGCAGAAGAGAGGAAAACAGGAGTCACTTAAATACCATTTAAATGTTCTTAGCATTTGGTTATTCTCCGCATGAAAGGTCTGCTGAAGTATACAGTCTCCTAAGATAAATGCCAAAGTTCAGGAGACAGTCCAAGCCCGGGACATGAAATCAGAACATATGCGTGCCTGTTACTGACTAGGTTGGGTGTTTAACTCCCTGTTTTGGGGGATTGTTGTTTGTTTGTTTGTTTATTTATTTAACTTCTAAGTTACTTAACAGGAAAAAAATTGCTTTAATGCCAGAATTATGATAGATACTACTATTTAATAATGCTGGCCCTTGAGTTTTCTGAAAGCTTCTAATTTTTCTTACAAATGCAGGAAAATAGTATGAGAAACAGATTCTCCCTTTTGAAGAGATCAGTTCAACTACTTTGATTATTAATATTTCAATGTCTATGTAATACAGGAACTGATAAACAGTTGTAGAATTATAAGAATTTATAATATGATGGTGAGTTAAGACACTAAAGAATTCTTTACCAATTCTTTACCAAGATTCGTCTGTGTGAATTTTAGCCAAATTGAACTTAAAAAAAAGATCTTAAATAAAAAGCAAGCCCCTATATTTTAATTTAATTTCTTATTTTAGGAAAGTTTGAAGGAGTCTCTGAATTATTTGTGAAAGCTTGCCTTTATTCTTTATAGGTTTTTTTAATATTATTTGTGCTGACTAAAGGATTGTAAAAGTCTTCATAAACATAGTAGAGCAGATTAAAAGCATAATTAGGCAATTATATAATCACACCTCATTTCCTGCTCACTTTTAAGTGCACCTCCTAGGAAAAATTCAGACTAACTTATAGCAGACAGCTTACATGAAGCATGTATTCAGGCACAGGCAGTCTCATTAATGTTTTTTTCTAGGTTAGTTATATACATGTATGTATGTATATATATACACATCCATATGTGTTTATATGGTCAGATCATACCTTTTCACTCTATGTGTAGAAACTCTGGATGGGAAATAGGCTTGGATGCTGCTACAGTAAACGTTCACTTCTGTCCGCTAGTGATCCTCCCTCCACTGAAATGGAACAGAGGGCTGGAAGGCTGATGAAGAGGAGATTGAAAGGCCCTGTCTGTTCCTGTGGAGAATACCTGAAAGTTCAACTGCTTCCCATAACACATACCTTGAAAAAAATGAACCAATTATAGTCAAAACTATTTTTGAAAACTATGCAATGCAATAATACTGTAAACTCTTTCTATAATTAACAGACTATTGAATTCAATGCAAAAAGTCCCACGAGCCTTGTAAAGTTTTGAATTAAGAATTCATCTCTACAAAGCCTTAGTTATTTCAAAATAGAGCATATGCACTGTTATTTCAAAATTGATTTCATGTGTTAAAATATTAGTGTTTTAAAAGAGTGAGATATATACATAAAATATTGGAAAATGTTATTTTTCTTTTTTTTTTTTGTTGTGCAGTATTTGATATCAACATGTTTTACTTAACATATGAAAAAACTTAAAAATATTTATATCATTCATCATATAATATTTATGACATTTTGAATAATGCTAGTTTAAATTAAATAATACATGAGAATGTTTGGAAATAACACACCAATTGTTTTGACTCTCAGAAAGATATTTTATGAATTTATGCCAGCCAAGCAATGCTTTTAAAAGTACCAGTTTGACTTAAATCTGATAAACATTGTTATCTCTACAATAGTTTTATTTTTTAATTACTTTAATTTTTAATTTTTTTATTTTAATTGTATTATTTATACTATTTTAATTGGAGAAATCCACTGCAATTATTAAGAAAATGATGGGAGAATGAAGACATGCAGGTGTACCCAGGAGAGCAGTGACCATAGATCTGTGGGAAACAATGGTTTGACTGATGTAAACCTTCAGTTTCAAGGATATATTTATTCCTACCCAAATATTCAATGATTTCTCAGCCTATCCACTGTTTCTTAGTTTAAAAGCATATGAATTGTTAACAGCGACTTGAACAATATTAACTTGGATAAGTCTGCACCACAGTGTTCTGTGCTGCATAAACAAACATAGTTTGAATTGCTGAAGTGGATATAACCTGATTTTGTTTCTTAACTTAAAACTGTTTGAAAGAAGGAAAGCCATTTTTATAATTGTCTGTAGTCTGTAGATGTTCTTGTGTTTTGGACAGACTCAGAAGCTGTGAATTCCAATAATTAAAACCCACTTTTCTTCTCTCTCCCAAAGAATATTTGCTTGGTATTAATATTAAATACATATACCTTTCAAATCCATCACTGAAAATATATCAGAAAACAGAAAAGTGCTGTGTTTGCCTTCTTTCTAAAGTCTGAAGCTTCATTCAGGAATTATCTTCCGGAAGACTTAGTGTTTAAGTCCCACTAATTTAAATAAGAATGTATTTGTCGTTCTTAATAAGAGCTTACATTAATAATATCTTAATTTCAGTTGCTCTTCACCAATACACAGGAAAAAACCACCACCTATGTTATTACTCGTTCCAAACCAGATTCTTACAAAACAGTGGTAATGTTGTTATTTTTTTGCCACAAAAGTAGCAAGTAAAATTTTACTTGCAACTTCTGACCACTGAACCAAACAGAGTTGAAAAAGCCAGTCCTCTTCCTTCATGAAAGCTCTACAGAACAGTAGTGTTAAAAAGTGAACAAATAATAAATTGTTTAACCTTTTTAGGTGCTAATGTTCAGAGTGCTCTGTAAACAAAGCCAAAATAAGGCTTTACCAGAGAGAGCTCACGAATATACATCTTGAAGCCCTTTTTCTAAAAAGGTCTAGGAGCAGTTAAAAGTTACCAGTAGTTTTCAGTGTTGTCAATAAGAAGGATAAAATGTGTGTGTGTTTGGGGGCCAAAAGCAGTGTTGGCGTTCCTCATTCTGCTAAATAGGGAGCTGAGGGCAAAAGGTGTTTCCCTCCTGTGTGCCTCCCCACTGTGTTCACAAAGGAGCCCATACGTGGCGCTCAGCCTTGACTAAGCACACCTAGCTTTAGGCATCTAGTTGAGGCATAAAGATGAGGAACACAAGAATTTCCCATGATGGTAGTGGGAAAAGAAAAGTATTTCCAGGTAATCTAGCTCATTTTAGGTCCATTACACACAGCTAATTCAGTGTGATGAGTTCAGCCTTTCCTCATCAGCACCTTCAGCATTCTGACTCCTTCAAAGGGAGGCAAGAGAAAAATAGGGGAACATGTGGTAGTGTTGTAAAAGGGACACAATCAGCCTCCATTTATGGAGATCTGGAAGGACTGAGAAATCACTCCCAGCAGACACTTCCAAGTCTGTTTTACCCTAAGCTATTCCTCTCAGGTCACTATTAGGCCATGAGATGGGGCATCTTGTGGAATCCTGCTTAGAGGAAGCATACTTGTGTACTTCTGTGAGTCCCAAAATTATTCCAGAAAATTAGATTTGCTGTGGTAAATAAATATCTTGCAGGCTTCTCTTCTCATCTTCCCTCTGTTCTACGTCCAGATTAACCTATGACATGAACGTTAAAGGAAGGTGCAAGTAGAATTCAGTATCAGACAGATTAAACAGCATTTGGAAACAGCTTTATTTTTATTATGGACAAAAATCCAAATGGATATGGTTTTTTACCTTCTAATTTAGTGCTGACCTTCAATGAGACTCTTGCTCTTAGGGTTTCAAATACTTTTTTGAAAAATGTGTGAGATTTTAGAAATGCAGAAACAACCATGTATTTTTCTACTAATTCAACTGAAAAAATTTAGTGCATCAGCCACATTTAACTGAGTGTTCTTCATGCATATGGGTTCGATGCTGCAAAGCTGTCATCCATTATGATGTTTATTCTTAGCATAATACTAGAATAAACTGAGTCAGTGTGCCTAATGTCAAAGGAAAAAGTATATAAAAGCAAAGTGATGTCCTTACATGTGAGTGTACGTAAAGCATTCCAAAGAGCTACACTCTAGAAAGGCACTCTTTGGAGATGTACTGAAATGTTGCAATGGTTATTGCTTGTATAAACATCGACCGGCAAAAAAATAAGTATTTTTAAACCAGAAAACATGTTTATGTAGACATATATAGTACTGAGTTAATAAATCTAAACTAAGTAAATCTAAACAGCCACATTTTGGAAATCCTTGAATAAGGGCTATCCATTCATTTCTTAAAATTTGCTATTCATGGATTGAGGCAAATGAACTCTCCCTGCCCTCCTACTGTTTTTTTTGCCTTAAGGATTGTTGATCAATCAATCAACAAGTACTGCAGATACCTCCTTACAATAAAATTTGTAACTAAGCTGCTTATCCTTGAGCATTAAGTGAGAATTGCATGCTGTTGTACTTAGCCAGCTACATGTAAACATGATTTGGCAGGCAGGCATTGATACATCTAAGCCTCTTCAAACATCTCTACTAATAGACTTTAAAAATAGCATCACTAATATTTCATTCAGCAGAATAAAATACTTAAACTTATGTTGTTACTATTTCATGTTACTTTTTTAAGCAAGAGTGTAGCGTTCGCCGCATATCAAGGTGCCACGATTAGATCACTGATCACCCCCCAGACCAGGGAAAGAGACAGATAACACACACAGTGTGAGCGCCAACTTCCGCCTTTTATTGCGCAGTCAATTCCTTTTATACTAACAAGGGTAGGTGGGATTACAGACACATCATAAGGCTGCGACTAACCCTCTAACTTTCCGTGACATCGCGAGATCTTCCGAACGCCGAACCCTACACAAGAGAATCAGTTTCGTGGTTCTGATACAGAGGTTATACTTCAAAAATACTCATTTATGTATCACTCCCACAAAGTGATGCATGGGAAATCATAATATTGCCATGTGCTTGTTCTGTGAGAGAGCTGGAGGTTTGTGTTCCACTGTCTACCAGCTATATGTAAATAACTGTTGAGGATGACAGTTGTTTTACTCCCACTTAGCAGCTTTGGTGGGACCCTTTCAGCTTCAGCAGAGATTTGTCTTAAAGAACATTCATGAGATGTGAGCAGTTAAGAGAATATTTATCCACTGATTACCCTATATGTAGCTACTATAAACCCTATACTCAGCAGTTTCCTGAGTTGATGAAATGTGGAATTCCTTTTTGCAGGCTTTACACAAATCCAAAGCTCTGAGCTTATATTTCATTCTTTATAATTCCTATTGCATAGCTGGATGCATGTACCAATCCTCTTCAATGCTGTTCTTGTTTGTTAATTTTATTAAATCTATAATTAAGGGCAAGCTCTAGCAATGTAACTATTAAACTCAAGGGATATAAAAACAAACAAATGTTTATTTTGCATTTAATGGTCAAAACAACACCTACTCCAATTCCTTATGTATTTTTAAATCTTTCTATAGGCTTTTCAGGAGCAGACTTTAAACTGGGATTCATTTTGCTTGACTTCAATGCCTGTAATGTAGATATTCAAATGTGATCCAGCAATTGAAGCACACGTTGTTAGAAGAAAAAACAGTTAAGGCATCCAGAGAGCTAGTAATCTCACTGCTAAAGTAAATTCCTTTAAATATCCAGAGGAATAGTTCTCTAGGCTCCAGTAACAGCTTAGTTCAGTTCCCCATGCATAGATACCTAGTGTCATTTGACATGCCCTAAGATGTCTAATATATGTCCATGGGGTTGACAGATACTACACTCGATCTAGAGGAGACCATGCTTTATGTCTTGCCATCTGAAGACCAGACAAGATATGTGAGAGCATCTTAAATTGCTTCAGGATGCCTGATTGTGGGCAGCTGAACTGATATCTTATAGCATGAAGAATGCCATAAAGTGACATCTTTATGTTCAGGACTTTTGTCAGCGAGGAATAATTTTAAATGTACAGATGTATCTTGTGAACAAGTGTACCGTAGAAAAGATCATTTCATAATCCTGAGTGTAACATTACATGTTTTAGCAATCTCTCTATTTTAGTATAGCATGGTAATAGGGTAACATAATTGGCCATGATACAAAATCTTCATTCCTTAGTTAATACACACATACAGCAGCCTCTGTTGCTAATTAAAAAAAAAAAAAAAAAGGAGATCAAAGAGAAGATATTTGGTTTTGACTTTTGTAGTTTCTTTGGGGGAAAAAAAATTATGGACCATGTTCTATTCTGACTTACGCCCACATAACACAACTATAGTAATGAAAATCCATGCTAGTTACCAGCATTAGGTACAATGTTTCAGCAGAGAAAGACAAGTTGTTATTGGTGATTGTGAGAAGAAAAAAAAAATATTCCTGAAAGTATTTAAGATTCAAATATGGCACCTATTTCTATTTCTTATGTTCTTGCCTGTATACTGAAACCTTTTATGAAGTTTTGTAGCCAGACAGCAAAGACATTAATTAATTTTTGCTATGTGTTTCTTTAAATGTTCTAAGTTCTTCATCTTAATTGGTCGGTCCAACATGAATGAAAGAATATTCTTTCAGTTATTTGAGGGAGATTATATTGTACATTATTCATGTTATATATTCACTCAAGATGCCTTGAGATTGCAAATCTAACACAATTTTGGTGGGATCCTTTCACTTTCAAGAGACACTGGACTACAGAGGTTTATTTAATGGGACATTCATTTGAATTTTTTGCGTGAAAGGAGTGCTGTCTCTGACATCAGGAGTTTGAAAGCAGTGAAGAAGTGATGGATTTATAACAATTACATACAGAAGGGACCATTACATTGACTTAAGTCACACAGAGCACATCACAGAATTTTACTGAGGTACTTCTATGTTCAGTAAATAAACACCAATCTAGTAAGACTGGGATGAAGAGAAAAAACCTATCCTCCTGTCATCAATAGGCGAAGAATAAATCATGTCTAATCAATCTCTTTGTTAGATTGACTGTCCTAATGAATTAAAACCTAGGAAAGATTTTGGTACTTAAAAACACTTATAAATTAACTAATGACATATGATGGAGGTATATTCAGCCACTGGTGAGTGCTCAATGGCTTAAAAAATCACTCGTAGAATAGCTATTAAAGGCTTGTTGTTAAGTGGGAAGGACATTTAATACAGTTATGTGCCGAAGCCAGTTTCATTCACTATTTTAATCGCTTGAATAATATAATAAAAACCATACACATACAATCTGCAGGTGAAAGACAAAAGTCTTCCAGAAATGTTTGCAAACCTAAGTCTGAGCTCACATTGATCTTGGACCATTTAGGAGGAAAAAGGAAAAAATAGTAAATTGAAATCTAGATGTAGAAACAACAGGGGTCAGACACACAAACAAGTTACCCATGGGTACTGTTTTAATAATCACGGATGTGTATATCCCACAGCAAATGCAAGGTAATTTGAATTAACTTAATGCTTTTGCAGCAAGGGGTAAGCTATTTCAGATTTGTAGTATCTGTGGCTAAGAACAGAAGTTTTGACCAGCTGATGTGTAGTGCCTTTCGGGAACATGTTTAGCTAGAGACATAGTTAAACACTGAAAAAGATTATCACAGATACCTGTGAATCTCATTCACTGAAAAGTTTCGAGAATTAGGCAGACATTTCAGTAATTGTCTAGGTGTGCTTAATTCTAGCTAGGCAGACGGTTAAATAATTTTTCAAGATTTATCCCATTTTAATATTTACATCATTCTCTGGCTAGTTCTTCTTCCAGTTCTCTTGAATTTCCCTTGTGACATTCCAGTGGAAAAGGAAGCACAAAAAGACCTAGAGAGCTGGAGTCTCTACCTTACTATTCAGAGATTTTTCTTTGTGGCTCCAGGCAGGTCATCACCTACAGCTATAACTGCACAGGTTCTCTTGGGCTTTTCCCCACAGAACAATCTTTATTTTTGGAACAACTGGTGTAAACTAGCTTCATAGAATCAGAGAATGATTGAGGTTGGAAGAGACCTCTGGAGATCATCTGGTCCAGTCCCCCTGCTCAAGCAGGGACACCTAGAGCAGGCTGCCCAGGACCATGTCCAGATGGCTTTTGAATATCTCCAAGGGTGGAGATTATGCAACCTCTCTGGGCAACCTGTGCCAGGGTTCAGTCACCCTCACAGTGAAAAAGTGGTTATTGATGTTCAGGAGGAACCTCCTGTGTTTCAGTTTGTGTCCCCTGCCTTCCCCTGTCCTGACACTGGGCATGACTGTCCTCCTTGCACCCTTCCTTCAGGTATATCATAAGCACAGACTTGTCCGTGCTGATGATGGCTAGCTCCTTCTGGAACAAACCAGCTAAATTCACACTGTAGAAACACTTAATTTATCAGTGTTCATCCTATAAACCTTAGTGTGGACTCAGTGGCCCACATGTATCTTCAGAGATAATACTAAATACAGCCCAGTCATTACATGCCTTTCCTTGTATATCACATGTATATCACCATGATATTTCTCATCATGGGCTTTATTGTAAATTATTTTTAGCGGGTTATTTGTTTAGTTTTTCATCCTCAGGATTATGTTTGAAGCCCTTACCATGCAGCTGTGCTGTCAAGTTCCTGTCAATTGTCAAGTCAGATTTTTTTCAGCCATAAATTGAACTTCATTTAAGACAAAACTATTTTATAACACTTTCACAATAGGACCAGATTAAACATTTAAGCATTTATAGCATTTTCTACTTTTAAGTGCTTAACTCTGTAATTTTGTATGCCTTTATTATGGAATGCAATCTGATCAGTTAAAATTATTTGTTTTTTTCCTCATGGAAACCTGAAGTCCCCCAGAATAATCCAGTCCTCCAGTTCAGTTTTTAATTCAAAATCATCTGAACATTGCTAAAGTCCATGGCGGGGAGAAAAAAAATCTAGAAAGTTGTCCCAGTCTCACACTTGCAATAGTCGTGATGGTAACTTCTGAGTTTTGCTATGGTTTTGGCACTTTGGCTATCTCAGGAGAGTAGCAGGTCACCAAGCTGTCACACTGCTTGGGAAGTTGTGACTGCATCTGTTTCTGTATTGGCACCTTTACACCCTTTTTGGTAACTAGCATCTGAATAATTAAGGGACAGGCTGAATGGAGATGGCAGTACGAATTAGAACTGTTTTGTTATCAGTAAGATGGCACTGAATGGTTGTAGTTGGCTTTTCTGGCTCAAGATGCTTTTCAGCTTTATTAATGTTTGTATATTATGTATTCACATCTTTCAGACACCGATAGGAAGGAATATTCAAGCAACCCTTTAATAAGCATATAGTTTCTCCCTTCTAAGTTACAATTACAGTTGTAGCTGGACTGCCTATACCTTTCCGTTGTTAGTGTGGGGATTTGGGGAAGTAAGAAGCAGGAATTAAAAAGCTAACATATCTTCATAAAATCTTGTAGGAGAATAGCAAATAGAAGAATTATTTACACTACAGTTTAGCTCCTCATCCCCTCTATCAGAATCATATATCTTCCCACTACAGTTAATGTAATGAGCATATCTCATGTCCCTTGCTTGGACAGATGCATCCAGATGATTAGCACGTGGACCGCTCACCAGAACCCCTCTGACTCACCCCTGAGAAAAGGTCCCTCCCACCCTCATGTAGTTTAGGGTCACAAAGTGCACCAGGAACAGGAGTGTCACCCCTGTTCTGAATTTGTCAGACTATTTAGTATGCACTTAAACTACTCTGCCGTGTGTTCCTAAATGACATCTGTGTACAAATACTGTCTTGATACCAATGTTATTTGAAAGATAAAAAGTCCTCGGCTCCCGCCAGCAAGCTGATGCCAGATCTCCTAAGCAACCTGCTATGACTCGTTTACTCTACCCGCGCCATCCATTAGCCTTCACAACCCGCTGTCCAAGGACATTGTGAGTGGTGTACTTCTAAAGTAGTACCTCCTGGTGCACAGCTAATGTGCGTGTATGTCTCCTTGGTAATCTCAGGTCAATTTAGAATTGTTCTGTGTACTGATGGTATCATTACACAAAGAAATGTACTGCAGCAATACCGTCCGTGAGGAAATAAGGGAACAGGACTGGGAAAACAAATCAGTATCTTACTGTAGCTTGTTTTGAGATCACAATAGCAGCCTCCCTCTGCTCCATGTCTTTTCTCATCTCCACATCCCAAGTTGCATTACATGCTAGTTCAGTTAGTTGGTGCTGTGAACGTTTCACAAGAACTCATCCACAGGTGTCAAACTCACAGCTATCATTATTTTTATTAGCCATCTTCCGTTCTGACAAGTCAGCATCTGCCCTGCAGGCTCACCTTGCTCCCTGCCTCACTGTCTGCTTCTTAGGATTGCAAGCTGCTACTCAATTGTCCGCTACAGTAACACTGGGCTTCTATGTGCACTTGCCATTAACTGCATGAAAACGTGGAAAAGCTCACCTTACCGAGCAGGACCCAGGCATTGGAACCAGCTGGGATGGAAAGAAGTGATAGAAAAATATGTAGTATTGTTATTGTCAAGCTAAGATACTTCCACACAGAAGCTCAAGAAGGAAAAATGCATTCTCCCTCAAAATTTGTACAGTCCTAAGATCATCCTTAAAATTCTACCATCTCTCTCAATTTAACGTGCAGTTCCACACACGCAGATGTATACATATACTCACAAGTGTGATACAGAGATAACCTTGCAGTGCCAGTGCAGTGCAAACCATCTTGGTAAAAATAGCTATCTACATCTGGATGAAGTCTGTACTGTTATGGATTATTTTTAAAGAAGGAAAATAACCCTAGAATTAGATTTTTTTCTTTAGGAGTTCAGAGCACTCTGACTATGTAACCAAGCTATTTACCATAAAGTGAAAAACTTCTGCTGCAATTATGAGAGTAAATTTATTCCTCTCCTCATTTGCGCTCTCATTCCATAAAGTAAGTGATGATGAAACATATTTATCAAGAGTATGCTGAATTTTTATAGTTAGCTTTTCTTATTTATTGATATTTTTCAGCTTTATTAATATCAGGGTTTTTTTTAACCCACATCTCTAAAATCTTTGCAAGAAGCAATCCTTTAATAAGCATATAGGTTTCTCCTTTTTAAGATACAGTTAGATAGCTAAGTGAACAGTGAATCTGTAGATCAACTGTTCTCTCAGTTCAACATATTTTCTCAGGAAGCAGCACGATTCCTGCTATAACTGTAGTCAATGAACCAGTACTTCAAAGTCCTTCTATTTATTGTTATTTTGGCCACTGGTAAGTAGGCCATTGCAACTGAAGCTTAACTGTGGCCAAATCTATCAGAAGAAAAAGAAGTCCATATAGTTGTATGTAGCCAGAAATTAACTTTACAGAAGCTTAAAATCTTTTTCTGAAAAAATCAATGCAGTTGAGCAACCCTGTATTTTTGCTGTTGCTGCTGTTGTTCAATTTATCCTGAATGTTGGTCAGCAGTTAGGAATGCAGGTCTCAACCAGAAATTCAGTTTCATGTAGCATAAATGCAGTTGTGTTTTAAAATAGGTTGTCAGTTTATAACTAGATCATGTTAACAAATGTAGATAGTCATAAGTAATTTATGCTACTGCTTGTCTTCATCAAACTCATTACTTTAAAAGTCTTTCATCCCTCTCCCTAACCATAAATACGAAAAATTCTCCCCAAAGGCCCTCCTGATATATATTCCTTTCCCAACCCCCATCGCTGAAATTTTCGCATAGAAAGGTAATGAGAATAAGCTCACAGGATGTGATGAGAACACGCTCTGGAGAACAAGCTCCAGCTTTGAGCTGCCATTTCATCCAGGGTAGTTATTTCTCATGGTCAAAACATAATTTAAGTGTATGAAGTTCCCTGTGAAAGAGCAACACAGAACAGGGGAGAGTAGAATGGGAAGGAAAAAGTAAAAATAACCTTTACAGAAAATTTTCACAGAACTATAAACAGAAAACAACCAATAGGTTATCTTAAAATTCTCACCTTACTTAACTTCATGAATGGGTCTTCACAAAGGATCTTACTGTGACGGTATATCTCTTTTTTTTTGAAGAAGGGAGATCAGGGACTGCTCCCTATGGGAAGGTGAACCGAGAGCCAAGGGTGACTGCAGCATGGATGGTGTCCCCACTGACGGGGTACAGCCCTACGGTATCTGACCACAGCAGACGGAGCCCAGGGCTGGTAACTGGGACTGTTGACATCCCCAACATGGCAAGCAATGAGCCAGGGCCAGGGTCCTTCTAGGGGATCAGGAGCAAAAGGAGACGAGGCCACAGACAGAACTGGAGTCAAGGCTACAATATGGACAGCAGTGGAGTTCTCCTTTTAAAACAATTCAATTTCCTCTGTAACTATTTTAAAATATGAGCTATATTTCTGCATGCCTGCAAAATCAGCAATAACTCAGGAAACTCAAATCATGCCTAATTGACCACCAGTCTCCGTAGACATTAGAAAGAAGAATGTTACCTTCCAGTTTTCATTCCCCTATGGAAACCATCTTGAAAGGTGCTTGTGGTCCTTCAATTTAGATACAGTCTGAGACACTAGAAAACTGCAGTTAAGAACTGCAGGCATGTAAAGGAGGTTAAAGATATCCATGAAAAATTCTGAGCAGGATTAAGGAAAAAAAAAAAAAGGAGACATTCTGCTAAAAATTAGGAAGAAACATAGTTTGATAACAATAGAACTCAGTATTGCATACTGAAAATAGAACCATCTTATGCCTGATATGGTGAATTGGTAAGCTTTCTTTCACTGAAATGTTTCCTGATCTGGTTTTAATCTGTGCGGATGTTAATCATGAACTATTAAAAGTAAATAATAGATAGCAGGCATGTAAGCAATATACACTTTTATTAAAAATGAACTCCTTGAATTCCTTGAACAAATCTTTGAGTTAGTCTAACAAAAAAATCAGAATGTTAAGGAAGATCCAGTGGTCTAAGGAAAAGTTTGTTTCTTCTAATATTTAAAAAGGATGCTACAGGATAACTAGCTTCACCTTAATCCTAAGAAAATAATAGAAAAATTGATACGGTAAGCACTATAAATGAATTAATGCAAAACAAAAGAGCTTCATGGAAGATAAGTCTTATCAAATCAATTCATTATCTTTGTTAAAAGCAAGAGAAGGGTACAATCTTCAAACACATTAATACATTTTGACACCTGTAAAGTTTTATATTAGTCTTTCATAAGATTCTAATTAAAAAGGAAATAGGGTTTTTTACCAGATAAATTAAGTATGAGTTACATTTATTTAATTAATTTTAGCAGCTGTAGACTTTATGTTGTCAACATGCATAAATATATAATCAGTCTTAAAGAAAATATAGAAATAATTTCTTGGTGTAATCTGCAAATGATTCAGAAGTTATAGAATCTTACATAATAATTACCCAGTGATACAGATAAGTCAGCATCACTGCTAGTAATGAGATAATGCAAAGAGAATCTTTTGAATGCAAGCTATTACAAGGTATCTGTGTATATCTGCTAAGAATATAAATTATATACATAATAGCATCCTGGAAGATAAAAATCATTTAAATGAGAGGGTCAACAGTTTTTGAATGCAGAAAGAAGAAGAGATAAGTAAGAAAATAGAAACAGAGTAAATACATGGCAATGATGAAAACATCACAAGAACTACACATCCTATCCTGCTATCTACTTTGAAAAAAGTATGGATCAGAAAACGAAACAAAAAAAAGCAAAAAACTATAGGAAGAAAGAATGCTCTGGTAATTCTGCTTTAAAGAAATTTAATAAACAGGGTAATTTATTTTTTTTACTGAAAGAGAAGACTGACAAAGGATCTGATCATGATCCAATTATATGTACACAAGAAAGCATTTTATGGTACCCTGGCCTTCAGTTAAGGCAAAAGCATTACCGTGCTAACCATATGATTTCCGACTTTCTGGGTTTCGGGACTGAAATTTGAGTTGTCTTGTAAATCCTTAATCCTTTCTGATCAAACAAAAACACCCACTTGAAGCATGTGGGTGTTTTTCTCGTGTGTTTTTCCAGATTACTGTGGTGGATTCAGTACTAGGCTGCTGCATCATGCTCTTCTGCATCATGTAATGTATTCACATATGCATGGCTGCATACTTCTTCATGTATGCTGGAGCTGTTTCTGCCTCTGTGGCTCCCAGGCATGTTGGTAAATACATATTTAATGTCAGCCTACTGTACCTTTGACTTAGTAAAAAGTTTCTTCTAGGGATATTGGTAACAGTTTGGACTCTTGAACACATTCAAGGAGGCATAATCAAGGAGGCTGGTCTGAACCAGCTCAGAAGCTCCTGACAAATGTGCACATTAGGTACAGAAGGTGTGGATTAATAAATGTTTTGGAGATAATAGTGTTGGTTTTTTTTTAATTTATTCCTTTCTTTGCGTAACGTGGTAACAATTTGGTTGTTTAGGTTTTGTGTTTCTGATGCCAACAAATTCTATGTATACTCAAAGTAAACAGTATTTGTAAACCAGTAAAATGTATTAAGTGAGGGAGGAAACAATGTGAAAAGATCGCAGCTTTATTTTTCTTTTTTTTCCTACCCCCGTCAATTCCCTCTGTCACTGTTGACCTACAGTCTTTTAGAGGAAGCCAGGAAGTTCCTTAAGTAGCATCTCTTAAATAACATAATTATACTGACTGGTAGAGGTATGAGCTCTGAAGTGTATTAATATTATCTAATTCTGCCTTGTCTCCATACAAACAAAGGAATGTGGAAAGGGAGGGAAGAAAAAATAGAGAGAGGACAATTTATGCTTGTCTCCGATTCCTGTTATTCACTTACTGGGAGACCATAATTCTAATGAAAAGCATGGGACTCAAGCCACTGTACTTTAAAGGGTTTTACTTCAGTGACTTTAGAAAAATATTTAGCTAGGCTTATTTATTCTTACTTGGTTATAGTTAGCTTTGTGAAATACAAGATTTAGATGAAAAGAAAGGATGGTTCTGTCATTGAAACATTGTATTAATACACTGGAGATTTAAGTTCCATTTTTGGCTTTACCTCAAGCTTTCAATGTAATTTTGTGGAGAAGTCACTTAATCTCAAAGCTTCCACATGATCTTTAATATAAAGATATTCTCATTTTCTTTGTATTATGCTTCAAGGATGGTATTATTCTAATAGTAAGTGATATCTGGCTTTTTGAGAATAGTTTTTGACATACCAATTATGGCAAAAAATGTGATTCTACATTTTTGTAACCTCTTTACATTTTGGTAAACCGTACTATTACTTAAAAAAAAACCACCAAAAAACCCAAACAAACCAGAGGTAAAATAATTAGTAGAAAAGGATAGTTGTGTAAGAAGCAGGGGCAAAATGATAGATCCTTCTTTTCATATCAGAGGATTTTCTTAGGATACAGCTATGAATACTGATGTGTAGATGCAGTTAGGCATTCTTGTCTCTTCTCCAGCTGATCTGTTAAAACTTGTTTTAAAGAGAGGGAGAAGTTGAAACCATAGGATGGTGGCGTCATGATTTCTGTGAAGTACTGGTGAAAGTATTAATTATTCTGGTAAAAGACTTAACACTCAGAAAGATTTTTAAGTCATTGTGCAGCCAAAACCAATTTCTCACCATGAAGTTATCAGTTTAAATTGCATGTGGTCATCTTTTACTTATTTGAATTACTCTTTATAACATATAAACAAATCAGCAAAATACAGTAATTTTCAAATATGACAGAGAATAAAAGTCTGGTACCAGCGAAACTGAAGTCAGTGATTAAACATAACCAAAGGATATTCTGTCATAATTTTTGTGCTGTACACTGACCTGCTTTTTGGCTGTGTATTGTATGAATTTGCCTAATAAATGTTTTTCCCAAACAATAGCAAGCAAGAAAAGGAAAAAAAGTGTTGCAACATAAATTGCTTCCTTGCTCATATTGGAGAAACAAGACACAGCAATTGAAGACCCACCAAAAGACACTGGAAGGATATTGGGGGGAAGGGGAATTACTGAGGAATAAAGTAATCTGCTTGGACTGAGAGA
This sequence comes from Haliaeetus albicilla, assembly GCF_947461875.1. NCBI lineage: Eukaryota > Metazoa > Chordata > Aves > Accipitriformes > Accipitridae > Haliaeetus > Haliaeetus albicilla. The sequence goes on from NC_091497.1 coordinate 21,808,954, forward strand.
GATGCTTGGAAGTGTTGACTGTTTGTAGCTCCTTTTCTTCCTCTAAATTTTTGTTTCCTTTGCTAAAGGGTTTTCTTTGTTTGTTAAGAAGCTAGGTTTTGTGGGTTTTCTTGGTTTTATTGTTTTGGTTTACAAAACTTTTTTTTTTTTAATTTAAAAAGGCACATTTCAATCAATGAGGAACGCTGCTCAAACCTCATCTCCTCCAAAGAGCAGTGTTTAGCTCAATCTGCACAAGAGTGCTTCATAAAGGCACGAAGTCAGACACCCTGAGGGGTGCACCCAAAGAGATCACGAAGAGAAGAGATGCAGCTCTTCTGCTAAACTATGTTAGTCAGCATTTATGCCAAAACACAATTGTCTGCAGCTTTTCTAGGGTATCCACTGATGTGTTAAAACAGAACTTTGACTTATTTACATTCTGCCAAGGAATCTTAAGATTTTGAAATAGTTAATTCTACAGTAGTAAGCAAGTAATGTGAGGTAGTTTAAAAACAAAAAAAAGAAAAAGAAAAACAAAAAGAAGAGAGATGTTTCAGCTCTGCTGAAAAGTAAATACTAAAGCCCTATCTGCTGAAGGGCAGATAGCTTTGAAGAAAAATAATTGGAAAAAAAGTGTCTACGGTTAAAGGGATTAAAATACATTTAAATATGTGCAGTATATTAAACAATAGATGTGTATTTTCAACATTTGTAAAAGGAGTTGGATTAATTGTTTCCATCAAAGATATGTTTGCTATTGACAAGATGGTACGGAACAGCTTAAAGAGCTTTCAGAGATTAATTGTGAATACGAGTTTGAATCCTTTAGAATATACAGCTCATCAATATACATAAAATGAAGGCACAAAACAAACATCTGTTAAAAACACATAAAAAGCTTGGGGAAAATTAGCCCAGTCAACTGATGGCTAAGTCCTTATTTCTACAAAGCTTAAAAGTACTGCAGGGCAGGGGGAAAGGCACGCTGTTTCAGGTCCTTTGTCTTGAAATGAAGCATCCCAAAATACATGTTATTACAATTTTTTTGTTTTCTGTCAACAATAAGCTTGGCATTGTATACATTAAAATTGCAAGACAAAATGTAAAGGCAGAGTTTGTGAAAATGCACTGTAATAATAGTTTCATTTAGAAACCTTCAACAATATGTTTAGGAAGGAGAATTTTTGTTGTCTCAAGACAGTCTTTCAAGTGATTATGGTTTGGAAAAATACAGTGAACAAATGTGGTGTGAAGTACACTGAAACGGGCTTTATGCTCCTTGTCCATTTATAAAGTAGGAGAATTATGAATAGACAGCAGTATAAGATCATTTCACAGAACAGATGCTGTTGTGCTTTTATTCAGATAGATATAATGTCACTTATGCATAATAGTAAATTTCAGGCTTAAGAAAGTGTCAAACCACTAACTGAAATTCTCTCTCCTACCTGATTTTCTCTAAGCCATAGCTGACACATTTCAGTTACATGATAAGGCATAGTCAATGATGTGTAGAGAGGGCTTCCAGCTCAGAATGGTGTGTAATCAAGTGAATAAAAAGCTCTCCTGGGCTGGACAGCTATAGGTACAGAACCCAAGGGTTCTGGGTACAGGACCCAGGTGTCCCACTGTCTGAACAGCTTCCTCTTATCCTCAGCCATTAAGGACTGTTACTTTTCCCAAAGGCAAGTCAGTAGATGAATAACTAACTCCAGAATATGTGTCTCTTCATCTTGTTTCATATCTGTGCCAGTCTGCAGTTGTGAGGGAGGCTTTTCCAGTCAGATGGTATAAAAATTCAATTTCATTCCTTCCATTGGTATTCCCTGCTGGTTCGATGAGGTGTCCCACCCTCCGGTACCTTAGCTGTTATAAAACAAGCAAGGTTTTTTGTCTTTTACCACTCCAGCTATAGGAAAATCAGGTGAACTGTATTAATTTCATTTCTGGAGTTAATAGGCATTCTGTTAGGCATCTTGTAATATCTATGATTGTAATGAACTCTAATTTAGGCTTATATTCCTTGGATTTTGTTCATCCTGAGGCAGATTTTAGCTGGCATTATTTTCTTCCCAGCTGTAGCCCTCTTCAACCAATCAAGGATGAAGTGATAAAAGGTTTCAGTATCTGCTATCTTGGTTCTTAAAATCTGCTAGATCTGTAGTTTTGCAGGTGAATCAGCAAGCCTTGTTGCAGACATTTGCAAAATTGAAATAAGAGGTAAGTCACTGCTGAGAGAGTATTTCCAGGTGTAAAAAGAAAGGTTAGATTCATGTTTGTTTCTGTGGTTGCCAGGGCATGGCGACAAACAGCTGTTAAGATCATTAGGCGTCATTTCATATACTACGTTTCATCAGAGAATTACTATCCATTTGGACAGCATAATAGAGCTTGAGGAGAAGGCTATATTGGCTCTGTTTCTGTGTCTCTTAGGTTTAAAGGGTTTACAGCTCTAAACCAGAGAGTATTATAATACTTGGGGTTAGGCATTTATCAATGTGGGTTGGAACTGAATTAAGGTGCAAAGCTAATCTTAAAATATAACATAAATGTACTCTTCTGTTGCATTTGGTTCCAACAGCACAATAGCTGATGGTTTGGTATGTAAGCATAAAGTACTCTACCATGATTAATGTGTGTACATATTCTAAACTTTGTTAGGACAATGAGCGCCTTTTCAGGGTAGGCAGGTGTGGGTTTTTTTTTAATTGGAAAAGACAGGGATTTAATTTTGGTTGAGTTTTTTAATATTTTTTTTTCTTAAAAACAATAGCTTATATTTCCAATATTTTTTTTTTAATTTTAAAAGCCACCAGCAATTGAATGCACAACCATTTTGTCTGAGAGTAGAAATGTTTTGTGTATAATTGTTTTTTCATGCCAAAACCTTTAAATAGATTAAGTAACTCTATCATCCTTTTAAAATGAAGTCAAATCCTTTTTCAAGGATACAAAATGAATTAATTTTAAAAGTAGAATGTACTTCGCAGTAGTACAAAACTGTACGTACCCCACTGTGAAGGACTGAAGGAGTTAATGTCTCAAACATTGCGGTGGGGCAAGTTCTGCTTAAGGACTAACAGTGCATAACAAGGAACTCTGCCTAGGAAGGAACCCCAGGTGGAAAGCAGCCCGTCAGCACCATCAGCACCAGGAGGGTGGTGGTGCCGGAGGGTGCGCAGCTCCTGCTCTGGTGTGCTGAGCAGGGCAGCTCACCATGCATGGCCAAAGATCACGGCTGCAGGGAAGGGGAAGCTACTCCCCAGACGACTCCCCAAGCCCAAAGGCTCACAAACCGCTCCTGACACCTAATTAGCCCAATGCCCTCCCAAAAGAGGGGCAAGGATGATAAAAGGACACAAACTGAAGCCCCACGGGAACTGGACCCCTGGGCTGACTGGACCAACGCTGGACACAGGACCGGTGAAATCTTCCTCTCTTCCTTTTTCTCTCTCTGTCTTCTCTCTTTCCTTTTCCACAATCCCCACACCTCACCCCTTTCGACACAAACCGCTGACCAGGTCTGGGACTCGGAGCGGCTCCAGCCGCCGGCGGGCTCCTCTCTGAGGAGGAGTCTGGGAAGCGAGGGGGTCCGCTCTCAACCTCCTCACCCGACGGGAGGGATCTTCTCATTCTCCGCCCTGAGCTGATCCCCGGATAAGCAAGGCTTGTAGTATATGTTTGGTGATGTAGGGTTAGCACATGTGACACAGCTTACTGACATAGTTTCATGCCAATTTTTTTTGTGAGCATACCAGTTTTGGCGGTGAGCATGCCAATTCTTGTTGCAAGGAAATAAAAGTTGAGTTTTGTGAGTTAAAGAATCCCTGGTGTCGTTTCACCTTAATCCTGACCTGGGAATCAGCAAACCTGAGTCATTGTCCTGAGAAACTGGGACATGACAGCCACAAACTGTCCTGCTGGATGTGCAAATCTGACACATTGGAATTTTGTTTGTGTGTTGGTGTTACAGTTATGCAAAAATTTTTTTCTGATTCTGCCCTTTTTAAATTATTCCATGAATCTACATGTAAAATATACCTTGCTAAGGAGTAAGGACTGACAGTGAAAAGTGCATACTGGATTGTAGAGGAAAACCTTGCTAGATGGATTAATGTTACGGGCTCTGAGAAGTCTTTCCTTTCCCCTTGCTAATAACTGTAGCATTCTCTTTTTCCCTTTCCTTCTGGGAAAGGCTCCCTGGTGAAGAATGACAGTGTGCCTGTAAAGGAGTGTGAACACTCAAATATCAGGATATTTTTACCTAGGATAGAGTAAATAAACTACTTTAAGTCTTTTAATGTGATATAAATGCTTTGATTTTTTAAAATGTTATTTTCCATACATTGTTTGTATTACTTTTCTTTAAATTAGCTCCTTGGCTTAATGTGCTTAAGCTGGTAAAAGTTTACTTGTAGGCTTTGAAGCTAGTTTGTCTGTAACTCAGAATAATCTGCTGGTATGTTTGAACACATGGGCTTTCAAGAATACACGACAGTTCAGACAAATCCTTTTTCTTTCAGTATAACACCCTCAAAGAACTTTCAAAATACAATCCATCCTGCTGTCAAAAACGCAAACCCTATTGCTTCTTACCTAAAGCCATGCTGAAACATGGAGTCAATGTTTTAACTATTACAAGGCTTTGCAAGACAAGACAAATGTATTGTTCCAAATATAATTAACACATATAGAAATTTAATACTGTAATTATTAAATTTGATCATCAAAATTATAGTAAGAAAAAGTTGTCATTAAAAGGAATACCACTCATTTATCTTATTTAGATCTTTTTTCAAAAGCATCACATGCTAATAAGTTAATTGCTTCTGGGATCTTTCATTTAACACGTTATTTGAAAATTACATTAAAATATAAAGGCCAATTCAATAGATAGCTTTTTACTTTCTGTGTGATCTGTGATGACCTCAGGGTTCAGTGGGGAATAATAGCATCCGGCTAAGTCTGTACTGTAAACAACACAGCCCATGACACAAGCTCAAGCAGCCTCCTATCACCTATGCCATTTAGCTGCTAGCAAATTTCATAACGTAGGTTTGTCTCAGTGTCTGGGCACGATCTAAGAAATAGCATAGCCCAGGGATGGTTCCTGACAGGGAAAAATCATCATGCTTTGGGGCAGGAAGATTTTAGCACAGTGGGTATCAGCTATGCCAGGGACGGGTTCTGCTATGTTTTGTTTACTAGTTTGGATGAAGCTATTGTGATTTATTACATTTGGTTACCTAAGTTAGATTATTTACAGAAAAGACAGCATTGTGCTAAACTCCAAACACCAACTGGTTCATTCTGGCATTTATTGCTTTATATTTTATTGGTAGTAGATTTTTGGAAATACCACTTCATATGTTGATGACATAGCTTCTCCATTACTAAAATGCAGTTAATAATGACAGCATCCTTTTAAGAGCAGTGATGCTGAATGTGCAAAATGTATTTAGATAATATTTAAGTTTAATGGAAATATTAGATTGGTAAGAGTAAATTAGTAAGAAGTGTCATATAAAGTTATGATGTGCTACACTAGTGTTAACCTTTTAATCTGTTTTAGTTTCAGGTGTAAGAAAATTAAAGCAGTCAGTTGCTTACATATTTATGTCCTTCCTAGGTGTATCACATATGAAAATGCATTATATGGAATTATATGCATTTTTTTTTCATTTTTCACTAATAGGTGAGCAAAAATCTCTGGTTGAGAACAGCTTGACATAAAATCCAATCTGCATAATGCTACCATGAGTTCATTAGCTGAACTTGGCTGAACTGATATACAGTAGCTTACTGGTACCCTCTGAGAACTAATGTCCTAACCATACAATCCCTGAGATCCATAATAGCATCTTGAACTGTACCAGGAATTCAATAGACAGATGATGCACTTCACAATGCAGTTGGGTCATGATGTACTGTGCATCCTTGGAAGCCTTTTCTTTGCTTTCAAAGCATCATTAAGAATAACCTATTACAGCTATCCAGTCTAGAGGAGGTCACAAAGCCATGCTCTAATCTGACAGCTATGGTCATAATTATCGTGCAAAATGCAAGTGAAATAGGTGAACTTAGCCATGAATCACTTGAAACTTCATAGATCATCACTGACCTTATTGAATTCCTCCTGCATGTGTAACTCAGTAATACTGCTAGCACTGTTAACAGTACTTGATAAAATTTTGCTTTCATTCCTTCTTTTTAATTGCACTGATCATCTTTTGTCTAAAATTTAAATTTAACAGACTAATGTGCAATACCAATGACAATTAGAAAACAAAAATCTGATATGCAAAAATTTTTGCTGAGTGAATTGTATATGTGTGTCTGTGTGTGTATGCACATGTGTGTACACATATATACATACGTGCACGTGTGTATATAAATATGAAAACACACATACAAAATGTATATGTATTACACACACAGAGATATATAAATGTACATGTTAACAACATATACAAAATCAACAACAAATGCCTAATGATTAGAGTCAATGGAAAACACCAGAAGAGAATGTGTTCAGGCTCACCAGATGCACCAAGGTCTGCTTTTTCTCCATTCAATAGTTTGTCACAAGTGTGGAAAATGGAAGGTACAAGGCTAGGTTTCTACCTTTCTTTTAAGAAAATACAGCCTGTAGCTTCCACATCTAAAGACACCACCAAAGGACTATAAGAACGATGTTAATGGTATATTGGTAAATCTTTTCCTCTATTACATGAGAAAACTTCATTCAGTATAATATGAGGAAGTCTGGCTTAGCCTGATGATTAGTGCATTTGTCCCTGAGGGACCAGCACTCTTTTGTGGTTCTTTCTCCACTAACAGCTGCTGATACATTTTTTCAGTACTTTTTGATGTGTCTTACATTAAGACTCTGCACTGGGGAACAAAATCAAGCTTCTGTTTTTCCATGTGTGTGAGAGAGTGAGGGGGTCTGTACCAGCAACCGGAGGGGGCTGTGACCTTGGCAGCACGTTTGTCCAGGTGCCAGCACCTGGGCAGGTGAGCGTCTGAGCCCAGCTGCTGGAGACGTCTACCTTGTACCTATCGACCTCCATCCTGCTCAGCCAGAGAGGGGAGCAGGATGAGGCCTTTGGTGCTGTCTGAGTTCATCTGGCTGCTCCGAGTGTCTGTGATCTATGTGGCCAGCTAGGCATATACACCTTAAACCACGACAACGTGTATATCTCTGTGTGTGCGTATCCATATCTATGTGGTGTACGTGTGCTCCCTGTGCATGCACCTGCAGGGAATGCATCTTCTGCCTTGCTACAGGTTGCACCTGGGGGCACGGAGCTGCAGCAGCCTTGCCTCTCTCGGGCTGCTGGATCCACCCAGTGTTTTCCCTAATGCTTAAGTAAATAATTCCTCCTCCTCAGCGCCTTATAACAGAAACACAACCGCTACTGCATTTTTGAGTGGCTGCTTTTGTGACAGCCATTGAAAAAAAAATCACCAGGATCAGGCCAAGAATTCTGATGTGAAGAACACATGAATTCTGGACCTTGACCCCACAGCTGAGCTGGGCATGGAACAGGTACATTAAAAAAAAAAAAAAGAGAGTCCTAACAGTTTTGGCATGTACTATGTGTTTGGATGTCTGTTATAAAACTAGCCATCCAACCCCTCAGCAAATTGAACATCTGACAAACACCTCCATCGTTAGAACCTTTGCCCTAAATTAGTGACCACATAATCCCTTTTTGAGTGTTTTGTATTTACTCCTGTAAAACTCTGTGTGTTTTACATGGCCCTAAAATCCATGAGATGGCAGGATAGTATTCTCAATGAATGGATTCAGTGGAGAAAATAGTACATCTCTGTCTGTTATTCAGACATTCAGCTTGAGGCCTTTCAGGCATTTATGGGTACAAAGATATTCCCGTGAAGTGCTTATAAAGTGGCTATCATGGTAGGCTTCTAGTTTTTGGTCAAGGCATTTAGGTAGTATAACATAAACTTATACTATTCTTAAAATCAAGCATAGATTAGAAGAGCCATCTTCATGTTTTTCTCGTATTTTAGGTGTTTCAGTATGTTTAAAATATATTTAATGTAGAAGAAGAAGGAAAACAGAATCAAATTCTGTCAAGTTATTTTATAAAAAGACAGTTTTTGGCATTCAGGTTTAGGATATCTCAATCCTAATAATAATGCTTATTTAAAAGCATTTATTGAACCCTGTATTCCCTTACTCTTTTTCAGTACTTTTAAGAAAAGCATGACATATTTTCATGTTTTCTTAATCAAAAATTTTACTATGTATTTCTGGTTTAGTCTGTTTTACTAAACTATTGTTTGTTGTACTAATAAGTAGCACTTTTAGCAGCAATATTAAAAATAAACTTTGTAATATTTTGTCTAGTTTTCAATAAATATCATAAGTACAGTAGTGTATTGGTTTGAAATTTTCTTAATAAACTCAGTGTATATTGACAGCTTTCCATTGGAATTTTGGGTTTATGTGTTTACTAAGACTGCATTACTACATAATCAAAACATTTTTTCAAATTTATGAGCAGCAATCTGATCTTCCAAAGAGTTTTGAATGCGATTACCATTATCTCTAATTACCTGCCTTGTGAGCCAAATAACCTTTTGCTGATTTCAATTACTTTGAGGATTTTGTTGCTCTGAAAGCTGATTTTTTCATTCAAACCTTCTTAAACATTGGGATTTCTTCTAACAGTATTTGTTTGTTTACAACTTGGTAATTTTTTGAGTTTCACAGTTAAAGTGATGAAATAATACACTAATCTCCTGTGCAATATCCCACATGAATCTTATGGTTAAAAACCTATGTTTTCCCCTTTCTTCAAATAAAGATATGCCCACTTGCTTTCTATTTTTGTGTTCTTTGTGGTGGGATTTATTTTCTTCTTTCAGTATAAATTTAAAACATGTTTTAGTATTAGAACCAAAATATTTTCAGATACTGCAGTTGTATCCTAAACGTAACAACACAGCATTTGAATTGACAAGCACTTAATTGAAAGCATTTAAGTGTCAAGGTAAATGTGTGATGTATGACTTGTAACATCGGAACATGGAATAGTTAGAGCTTTGAGTTCATTGTTTAGTTTAAACTTAATATGCTTTTCAGCAACATTGCATTAGGTTTACTACAGAATTAAGAGTTTTGTCATGTATAAGGGTGAGTTCTTGCTAAATGCATTAGTGGATTAAATGATTTCCTGAATATTTTTGTAGTCTGAAATGCTTGTAAAATTATGCACTAAATTGATGTTTCTTAATTTCTGTTATTTCAACTGTTTTCTACATCGTCAAAAAAGGTATTCTCAGGGAAACAAATGAACAAATAAAAAACCCCAAACAAATACCCTTTTAGTCCTTTTTATTGTAAACAGAATAATATTGCTCACACAATTTTTTTAGTTATCTACTCATGCATAGCCATATACATATATGACATAATAATAAATTTACATTAAATTAAACACATAACGGTAAAGATATCACTAATTGCTTAAGGTCATCATACTATTTTAAAAGTAAGGAAAGTGCTAATGAAATGTCATTTTAAGAAAATTAAGTTTGATACAGAAAAAGCATATAATGGCAAGTATAACCATTGTAAGTCAGGCTTTTTTAGAGTTTAGGTGTTCTGATGGTGTTTTAGGCATGAGATGCTTCCAGACAAGCACAAATAGAATAAGCTTGAATAAGCACAAATTTGGAAGGAGCTCAGACTCATACACTGGACTAGTTTTTGTTTTGTTTTGTTTGTTTTTTTTTTTTTCCCCCAGCATAACATGTACCTTTGAAATAACCTCTGTTGATGTCTTGTCAATGGTGGTGTTTTAAATAGGAAAGGTCTGTCCAGGAGGAATGAGTAGTATTTTGCAATCTGTTGCAATTACATGTTATGATTGAGAGATTTCATATCATTGTAGGATAAATGAATCCCTCTTTCTGACAGTGAGAAAAAAGATTATGTCAAGCATAATGGAAAAGATTCAATGAAATATGATTTCTTGGAAATCTGTGGCCTGTCAATAGCATAATGCATACTTGACAGATGTCCAAATACAACAGCTGAGAAACACAGAAATTGGTGTGCGTGCACATACTAACATTTTAAATTATATACTCCATCATAGCAAAGCTTGGCAGAAATAAAAAACATTAGCAGGTGTAGTTCATTAATAAAAGTCAGTCTCATACATAACTGTACTTAATTTCATGATATATATTAAGTAATGATTGCGATTATCCAACAAGCATTTATTAATAACTGCCTTATTATGGTCACACACAGCCTACAGAGACGATGTACAGGTTCATTGCCCTGTTTACAAGCAGCTCTTGATTTAGTTTCTGTCTACTAAAATGTAATGATAATTAATATTAAGATTGTCAAAATAATTTGGAAATAGAGACATTGTACTCCATTGTAACATAAATCAAAAAGTACAAGTATGCTGCCTTAATCTTTCATTAACGAAGAGTTAGAGATCTTCATTAACTAAGAAAAAAAGGGCCTAGTTTGGAATTTACTCAAGTCAGGTAAAAATTCTTGAATTTTCACTGAAATTGCCAGTGTTTTATTGAGAATCCATGAAAGAAATGCATAATCATGTAATTATTGTTAACACAGCTTCTTGTTAAAAAAAAAAAAAAATGCATGGTGTAAAGTGGTAGACAATTTATCTTCACTTTGGAATAAGAAGATTGGAGGAAACCTTTGTGTTTGTTTTATAGCACTCCTAGTGAAACCCGAGGCATGCTCATAGGTATTGATTTATCTGCTAAGTTTGGGTAGGTAAGTTGCTCAGGTGTAGGAAAAAAGCTGACAATAAAACTCTCTTAGCCTACAGACTTCTTTGGCCAAGAGACTAAGCTGTAACACTGCCTAATTGTCACATTTTGCCCTGAAGCATGTGTAGGATAGTTTGATGTATTCCAGTTATTAAACCTTTTTATACAAGTCGGATTATTAAGTCACAACTAAATGAAATTAATTCCACAGTTAAGGTCTCTGTAACTACGCATTTGTGTAAACTACTCATCTCAAGCATCAATTTCACTAGTGCAAAATTGTCACATCTGTATCATTCTTAGTGGTAGGCTAGTAATTATGGCATTAACACCTTCTCTTTGTCTTCTAGCTGCCAAAAATATGGAAGCATTCAATCATGACTGGAAAGGGCTTTTCAGCAAAATAATCTTAACCAAATAAATATATATGACAGCAGATAATGCTTCCGATAGCTAATGAATATTAGCTGTTGAATTAAATAAATAAAGAACCTACCAAGGCAGTGCACAGGACTAGATAGGCATCTGTATTACTGATAGAGCTATTGAAACTATTTCAGACTGGAGCAGATACCTACAGTTTGGGTTGTGGGGTTTTTTTTTCCTTTTTTTCCTTTTTTTTAAATTTTTTTTTAAACTAATGGCAGGAATTCCTTTTACATATAATTTCCTTCTTCCCCTCCTCCCCCCACCCCGCCCATCTTCTGATATGGAGTACTCCATAAAAAATTGTGCCACACACCAACAAACCCTGAGGAGCTAAACCCACCAATATCAGGTTTGCTGAAAGCAGATTTCCCTAGAGCTATTCAAATTTAGGTCTAGAAGTGAACAGTCCCGATGACCTTACAGATTAAAAGATTTCTCACAGATACCCTACACTAACACACTCATTTAGGCTCTATATGAAACATGGTGAGACTAGGCATGAAATTATGACTGGTTTTGTTGCTCACATGTTGGAATGAATGCAGCTTTATAGTACTGTTATGTCTTTGGCTTGACTAGATTTGAAGTGATTGAAGAAAAATCCTAGTTGAGCCCCAGTATTGCTGTTCTATAGATTACCATGTCTGATTCATTGAAAACGCAAGTTTTATGTAGTTCTGCGTATCTTATATATGTAGAAAAACTTTTTCATCACCACTTTGACAATTATGAAGGTGTACTAGAAAACACAGGTAAAGCCAGTATATATGCATAACTTCCATTTGAACTAGTGTAGGCAAAAAAAAATCTAAATATGAATCTAAAAGACTGTAGTATCTACTTGTTTGCATTCTTCCTGATTTTTGGCTATTTAAGCCCTGAAGAAACTTGGGAGTAGCCTCCTCAAGAAAGTCTGAGGTATAGAAGACATGCTCTTTGCAGTAGGCAAGGTTTTCCGTACTTTCTGATTCATGTGAAGCAACAGCACTAACATATTCCTAGAACTCCACTTTTCTAAGTAAGCTTACTTTCATCTGAACAGGCTTTAAAATGTCATTTTCCATTTAATTCAGGTAACTTTTACATTATTTTTATTTTATAAGATAAGTTGCCTTTATACATTTTTTTTTTTTTTTTTGTAATCTACTGAAATGTTTGCTGTTGTATTTGCACTTTATCCCAAGAATGGCAAAGAAATTGATGAAAATCTTTCTTTCCAATCTGGTGATGCAGGTGTAGGCAGTCTTACAGATATTTTTAAAGTATCTTGATTAGAAGTACATTTCTATTCTCTATATTAATCTTCAGCTTTCCAATGAATATTAGATTGATCAAGAAGACTAATAAGTTACAATATTCAAATGTACCATTATCTTTTGTAGCATTATTATAATAGAATATAATTAATGTAATATATTTTAGTATCTGGTATTGTGATGAGAATAATATTCATGACTAACAATTGTATAAGATATTATTGCACATTTTCAGATCTTTTTCTTTTAATAAGTTGTATAACTAGAGAAGTAATTAAAGATATATTCTACTATCAGTGGTCATTTTAAAGTATGTTTCCACAGATATTGATTCTGATGGATATCACATTAATTATGTTGAATGAACACCCAATGGTAAAACTATGTAATTGATTCCTGAATAATCTGAAGAGTTTGAGAAATTATTCAGAATTTGGCTTTGGTTGTCATATCTTGATGCTATTTGATAGCTTTATAAAGGTTGCAGGCGTTCTTGAAGATACTATCTTTTTAATCCATTTTGTAATGACTGATGTGAACTTCAAATTTTTGTCTTTTCAAGTATAGTTGAACTAGAATTTTATTTTTATACCAAATTTAAATAAATATATCAGTAGGAAAAAAAAATCTGCCAAGTCATAGGTCTTAACTACTATTTGAATAATAATATAATTCATAGATACACTATTCTGTATAGACTGAGTTTGATTCGGATAATCAGGGAATGGAAGGCTCTGCAAATTAGTCCATATGCACTGAAATTAGCTTGGCGTTTGAAAGCACACATTCAGAAAGCAAAAGCAAGCATATTTAATAAAAATTCAAGTAGACTTTAGACTTCAGTAGGCAAACACTTTCAGAGATGCAAACAGTGACAGTATAGATTAGCCTGGTTTATATCAAGCCTGGTTAAAATAAATATTATTCTGGTCATTAATTCTTAATTTTGAAGTGGTTTGGGTTCACTGAAACTAGTTGGAAGTGCACCCTTACAGTTCTGTAGACCTGAAAACTTAAAGGATTACATAATTTGTTATAGAAGCAGGGATTTTTGTACCTTTTAACAAGTTCATGAATATTCCATGTGGAGTAAATGTAAAATATAGCCAAGTTATCATTGCTGGCATTCTTTAAAGCTGACCTGAGACAGTAAGGGAATTTGTGCATTTTCTTTTACATCCACAGTCATCAAAGATATGCAAAAGGTGTGAATGGATTTTATCTCTCTATATATGACCTGCAGTTTCTTTCTCTTGTCTTCTATCTAAATAAAAAGTGGGAAAAAAAAGAATGAGAATGGCCTTAAAAAAAATTGCTGTGATGTGACAGCCTAAGAAAAAAATCAGAAGCATAAGCAGGAATCCTAGTGTTGTTACAAAATACTACTGAACACCCCTCTTCACATACACCGGTGTTGCATTAAATTGAATGTAGATACAAACAATAATTCAGAAATCTAGAAATTCCTTTTGTTATCCCTGGAGCTCAGCTTCCAAAGGAGACTTTGTTGCTGCAATGTTACGTACTGGAATGCCTACATATTGGGTACCTAAAATGAAAAAAGATACCTAGGTTCCTTAAATGTTTAATGCAAAAGGCTAAGTACCACAAAATGGAGATCCGTAAAAGCTATCATACTAAGTGAGAGTCCTCATAAACTAGCCAATGTAGGGCAGGTGAGGAAAAGAAATGCCTTTCTTTAAATCTTACTTTTCTTCATATGTATTCCTGGAAGTACCTTCATCTGTGTGGGATTCACAGGCAAGAGTGTCTCATCCCTATACCTCTTTAAAGAAGTTAAACATTCCTGTCTGTTGTAATACCTTTGCATATGCCCTGTGCAAAATGCCTGATTATGAAGGTCTGGCTTCTCTGTGCTTTTTGCAGTTAGCTCTATGGTCAGAGCACTCATGCTCTGGACTTGATTCCTCCTCTGCCTATGGAGGAGAAGGTCCTACCTACTTTGGGGTCTACAGACTAGTCTGTGCAGGAGAAAGAGAGTGAAAGTGTCTCAGCTACTTCATCTTTCAAGAACAATTAGGCCAAAGGCAGAGGGCTACAAAAAACTAACTTTCCTTTAATGGAAAAAAAATCTGAATTCTAGGCCTTGCTTTTAAGTTTGTGTCACACTTTAGATAAAATATGTAAAAAATCTTTAAATCACAAACAGTAACATGGAAAAATTAATGTTTTTTTCTGTTCTGTAAGATAAGCACTAATTATGCCATAGGCTGCCCTGTAGCTCTCTAACTGTACATAATATTGTGGCTTTGGCTGGAGATTCCACACCTACAAGTTTGCAAATTAAGGGCAGTATTTAACTTGGATGTGTGTGTACCTACCTTTTTAATTCAGTGCTCTAGCATATCACTCTTATTGCCTTGTTTCATCTTTTATAAATAATAACTTTACAAATACTGTGGTAGACCAAAACAATATTAATGGTTAGGTTTTTGTGCTACCATGCATGTGTATGAAAAATTCATTAGACCTTTTTCATATTGAGCATACCATGAAGAACATAGCTTGGGTATGTGCAGGGTAAATGAGCGGTAGCTGTTACGGAATATGTAGTCCTTAATTGCTTGCCAGTTAAGTTTCCAGGGTTGTAGTGTTCCTGTAGTGTAGAAGCTGAATCCATCAAATTCATTTTAGACAGGATTCACCGAATTGTCAATCTTAACTGCTGTTTTCAAGATTAGCAAAAAATGTATTGACACTTCAAAACAGTGTGGCAAAATGACGTATGATTTAATCTTTTATTTCAGACGTATCTCTCCCACTGGTTTGCAGATGCAGGCAGGCATGTCAGGACCATGAAATTCGTGAGCATCACCGAAAGATATGTGATGTTCGATAGGTCTGTAAGAAATAGCAGAAAGATTGTATGCTGCTTGCTACTGAATGCTGTGCAAGCTCCCTAAAAGCTTGTCTTGCAACAGGACATGGGTTGAAGCATCATTCATACAGCTTACTGAACGAGGGGGTGTGTGGGGGGGTGTGCATGCATGTGTGTTGTGATCTCCCACCTCACCAAGTGCAGTACTTAACTGAACTAGAATTTTAAGCTGGGATTTTTAAAGATTCAGCTTCCCATGGTCTTTGACATGATTTTCATTGCAGCCATAGGGTGTTTTAAGCTCTGACATGCTACCTGTGCTGTGGGATATCAACGCATAATACAGTAACACACTGAAATTTTATTGAATGTATGCTGAATGCAATAGTAATAAAATACTTGCTTGTCCCTTTTTGTATGCCATTGCCATCATTCACATATATGATTTCTGTTTACATAAAGTGCCTATATCATAAATTAAAGGCTGGAAGAAAACGTCTCAATAAAAGAGAGATCTGCATCCTTGTATAATTTGTGCACACACTCTGAATGAGTAACTGTGTCAGCTAATTTATTTAGTTTATCTGTATAGATATGGCTGTTTGTCATGACAGGATAGTTAACACATGACACTGGCATCTCTCTTAGACATAATGCAAGCCATCCATTCAGAAAATTCAGCACTGTTGTAAGGAAGGAAGTAAAAGCAGCTGTAAAGGGATGAGCTGGGGTGGAAAAGCCTTTCTCCTGTCACATAATATGGAGTGTGCCCTGCACTTCTTGTCCGTCTTTATTTTTTCTTTTTTTTTTTTTTCTTCCTTCTTCTGTCTCTTAGCCATCCCACTAGTAAATCCATCAGTGCTCTTTTATAATCTGAAGTTACATTATTCCTAGGGTAGTTACGCAACTAACGTAGAAGAGGGTTGCTATGTCAGTGACACTGGCACTTGTTTTATGAAGTGGCAATTGTTGGAGAGTTACACACCACTGATAACAGATGCTAATGGATTTACAGGCAGAGCCGCCTGAAAGATATGGGAGATTTCCCTCCATGGTATGTTAGAGGAGTCTCCTGTGTGGTGTTTGCTTCAGCAGTTTCTGAATGTACAGTCTTCAGTACCTATATATGTAAAAACCTCATTTTGTGTGGAAGTATGTGCATAAATGATGGGCGGTGATAAAACCCAAGTTATTTTATGTGCATCACTTCTGAATTAAAATAATACGGGATGCCAGCTCTTTGTTATACTTAAGTCTGAAACCATCCTCTTTAATTGTTCTGCCTAAGTTAAAGTGAGTTTGGAATTCCACTGTTCTATGTTTTTATCATGTATCTATATAGTATAGGGAAGTAAACTATTTAATATTTATTATTTTAATGATAGAAATCAGAAAATCAATACAGTTGCATTTATCATAATATTTTTATGATTTGAAGTAATAAAACTGTCAGTGAATGTTATTTTGTATGGCTAGTAAATATTGTTAAAGCCCTATTATCAAAGGCAGTTAGTGTCTTTTAATTTTTAGCCTTCCACCTTGGTATTCTTTTGTATTCTCTCTATTCACTTACTTGACTTAAAGTCATACTTAGTGAAACTCTGAATCTTATCTATGATTAAGTAAATTTGAATAAAGTAAAAAAATAGAACCAGTGAATAAAGATTGTTTTAAGAATTATACTGAAATGCTCAGCAGAATTGTTGATTTATTAAATGAACCAAAGTTAGCCCATCCCCATAAATTTTAATACTGCTGTTTTTTCTCTGTGAAATAGTTTTTGTCATCCATCAAAATATCAGTTCCTAAAAACACATACTTTCAATTGTAACTAGCCTCACCAGAAGCTTATTTGTGAGAAGCACATCTGGTGGCAGGCACACGACCTGAGTCTCTTTGTAGACTTGGAAGGATAATCTTTCCAGCTGCTCACGTTTTTTTCCCCTCTACAAAGGGTACTAAGACAGACTGTGCATAAAAATATCCATTCGCACTTATCTTCAGGCTCAAACTCAGTCCATTTTTTATAGCTGAGTTATAAAGTGCCAACATGCTTGGCATTTGCCACCTGGTAAAAGGTGGTATTGGGGGATAAGTGAATTATTTTGATGATATAGGTGAACTGTTTTGGTGTATTATGTTTGACCACTTAAGTAATTAAAAAAGGCTCAGTGCAGATCATCATCTGGAATAAGCCATCATAACAACTGGACATCAAGGAAACCGTGAAAGTCTGTGCTTCATGGGAGCGTGAAGCCTGTGTCTTTGCTAGCGCTGCTAGTGCACAGTGGTACACAATACATTGTCATAAATTTCTTGAGCTATTAAGAAAGGAAAAGGAATCACCTCTTTCTCATTTCCACTATGGCATGTGCTTTTTGATTTTCTTCCTGCACCTGTCTGCTTATTGCTGCTTCTCAGCCAGAGGAATGAGTAGTCATCATGAGCACTTCACATCTGCAAGAAGACAGGAAAGTACATCTCCAACCTGCCACATTGAAATACTCAGGCCAGTAACATTAACCTCCTCTACAACTGTCTTTACCCTTTGTCTCAGACTTCCCAGCTAATAACTCCCACTGTAAATGCCACAGCAGACACAAAGTTCTTTCTCATCCAACTTAAACCTCGATGGTGGCTTTGTCTGCCATGAACAGCTACCTCATGAACTTTTGTTATTTGCCTACATTCATTAATGGATAGGATCAAAGAAAGTGGAGAATCTATTTTAAAGGAATTCATGTAAATTATTATTTTGAAAGAAAAGAATAAAAATAAACTGCAGAAAATTGCATGTATGTCATGAACAACACAGAAAGGATATAATTTTGGTGTTACATTTTAGAAATGGGAGGACTTCAACTTTTGCAGGGAAGTAGAGGTTAGGTTAAAACTGCAGCTTTGAATTTCTGAGTCATAATAATCTTTTTCATTCAACTTTTGGTTGGTAGAAATGTGGAATCATATATGCTAGAAAATATGTAACATGAGTATTAAAAAAGTTTTATGATGACAATTTGTCTTCATAATGGAGAGGGTGTTTTCCCATTGCATTACCAATTGGGTAATTAAAGTATGAATGTACTGTGAATGTATTACGAATGCTTGATGCCTGTGACGAATGCTGGGTGCTTTCCTGGTTTATGCATTTATCTACCATAAGAGGCCTGCAAGACCATAAATCAACATTTAATTTTTCTCTCTTTTTTTTTTTTTTTTTTTTTTTTGGTAAATAATGGGAAGGAAGCAGTCTCACAAATATAAGGGTTTTAATTTGTGCAGTGGCACAGATTTATTTATCTATTATTCCTACTTGGAGTCAAAATCATCATTAACTGAAAAATCATGGTGAAGGAGGGCAATGATTTTGGTGGGGTCGGGGAGGGACGATGAAAGAATGGTTATCGGAAGAAGTAGTAACCTTACTCCTGATCTGAGGCTAAGCTGATTCCTTGCAGTAGGAATTTTGTCTACTTCTTCGATAGTGAAAGAGGGAGGGAAAGCAGAGCAGCCAGGTCGTACTTTAACGAAGGAGGCTTCCCTGAGTCTTGAGCTAGAGATAGAGAAGAACTGCTGACAGTAACTTCAGGAAAGGTGGTTGTGCTTCTCAGTTGGTCTTCAATGGCACATGTATTTAAAAATTGAGGTCTCCTGTGACAACTTTCCTCGTTTCTGTTTTCAAGAAGAATGGCTTGCCTCCTTTCAGGAGGCTGATTCATTGTGTAGATTTATATGCACCTAGTATCTGCTTGCAGGGCTCTATACTTGTAAGCTCTCTGTTTCCTGTATCCTCCAAGATAGATAAAATAAATTCAGACAGCAAGATCCAATATGACAAAAAGCTCTGTTAGCAATGTGAATGTGGAAAACGTACCAGTAAGTTTTCAAGTCATTAAAATATGTCTATATGTAGCTAGGAGAACTGTATGTTCATTTAAGTTAATCATCAGCTTTCCAAGAACAGCTGGAACAAACTGCTCCCTCTATGTGGGCATGCAAAGCAGAAAAAGCAGTGGATGTACTACTAGCTGTGGGTGGGAGAGAGCAGTCCAGCAGAGAGTCAGCATCTTTTCTCTGTTGTTGCATAGCAAGACTGTTCAGAGGCAGAACAGGTCAAAGATATGGAAGAAAAGTGTAATTTGTCAAGGAAGTATGAAGGCTGTTAACTTGTGACAATGGTTTGTAGCAGTACAATTAGTACTATAGCTGTCAGGCTCCTGCTTTGGCTGGCATGATGAACCTTAAAAAATCAGATCTCCTTTAAAAGTTTTCTCTGGATTTTAGGAAGTGATGGGAACTTGAAATAGGGTTTATAAAAGGATCATCTTTATGTTGAAATGAGTTCCAAAAAGGATAATGAGACTGATTTTAGGTGTGAAAGAATTTTCCACTGTGATACACTGCAATAAATTGTTCTATTGTGACATGATGAGAAGAAACAGTAAGAGGTCTTAGTTACATTTCAGCAATGCCTTAAAAAGCAATGTATAGATTTGGAAAAGAAATGCATGCTTTTTTTTTTTTTTAACCTATGAAAATGAATAAAGTAGATTTAAAAAAAAAAAAAGAAAAAAAATAGTATCTTCCTTTCTTGGAGGTTTTGCAGAACACAGACAAAATACTCAATGTCTCAGATCCTGTGAGGCAACTCAACTGTCAGGAAAAAAAAAAAAAAGTTTTCTCTTATCTATTTTTTGTTAGTCATGATTTGGAGATTTTAGATGTTCTGGGGAAAATAAAAACAGTACAAAATGTTTTGTATGGCACAGGGTGCATGGTCTCTCTCTGCCTTTTGCCATTGCAAAGGCTCTCAGGCCACCAGACCTTTCTTGCTTTACTGTTACACTGTTCCAGTCAGGCCTCTTGCAGTGGACCGAGGAATCAGACTTTCCAGTCTACACTAAACTGAGTGATTTGACATTTTTTACATGAATTATCTGATAAGTTTTCATTGTAATGGCACAATTGTTTTCTTTCAAGTTTTATTACTACATGGTCTCTTTTTGTATTTTTTTTTTCTGAATGGCATCTGATTTTAAGCAAAATCATTAACCTTCTAACTGACATTATGTATGTATGTGGACATCACTGAAACTGTTTTTATATTGAGTTCACTTACAAATACTTATAATTAATACTTACAATAATTATAAAATTATAATTACAATTGTTAATATAAGCATGCAGTTCTTATCTGCTGACAGGATTTGAAGAAAGATAAATTATCATCTGTCAATTATTAAAATCTGAAAGAATATGTCAACTAGTCATCTTCTTATATATATTAGGTGTCTAAAGAGCTGATAAAATGAGATCAGACATTCTTAAATAAAATAAAAAACCCCAACAAA
Source organism: Haliaeetus albicilla (assembly GCF_947461875.1). Lineage (NCBI taxonomy): Eukaryota > Metazoa > Chordata > Aves > Accipitriformes > Accipitridae > Haliaeetus > Haliaeetus albicilla. Next base: position 21,829,605 of record NC_091497.1, read on the forward strand.
CTCCAACTTAAAACACCAAAGTGAATAAATTATCATATGCAAAACTAAGTGAAGTCAGTTCTGCAAACTTGCTTTTTACAGTTGCTATCAAGTGTTTTGACTGGAAGGGGCATACAAAATGGATATTCTGTCAGTAGTGACACCATTTCTGTCTGGGCTACCTTTCATTTTACCTCTCAGAATAGATACACTGGAAAGTAAACATCCCCATTAGTAGCACGGACCTGTGATTTTTCAATGGGGAACTTCTGTATCAGAATAGTTTTATGTATTACATCTTCACAAAAATGTACTATGTAAAGTTTTTCACAAGTGGATATAATTGAAACAAAGCTTTCCTTAAGAGATAAATATTTTGGTATGCCTTTCAAGATGGTTTATAGCTATAATGTAAAACAATGATCTCAAAATGAAACTTTCTAACCTTGTCAAACAAAAGTATTACAATGCTGCATTTTTCTGTCTATAGGGGCAAAAAACCCCACCATCCCAACCCCACACCCACCTTTGGCTTAATTAAAAAACAAACAAACAAACAAAAAAAAAAAACAACAAAAAAACCCAAACCGTTTACATATATTTGAATTTTCTGCAAATAATATTTTATGGTATTTTAATATTTTTCCAAAGTTTAGTATAAGTCTATAGATATTTGTGGCTACTCAATCTCAGTTTTTATTTGGAAATTCCATTTTTTGACTATCAGTCAGGGCTGTGTTAGACTGCTAAGCCCATTTATTTGTTCATCTGTGGAAAAGCATCTAAGTTGCTGGGAGCTGTAAGTATTGGAGAGAGAAGCTGAAAGTAAAATTGACAAAAGGTAGGGCACAATATTGGTAGACAGGTACTAGAAGTGCTAGTGAGGGGTAAGCAAAAACTTAGGTAATTTTTAAGACTGGACACTGGACTGTTGAGAAAGAGAAGAAGAAATAGGAAAACTCTTGGCATAATTGTTTAGAAGACTGCAGAGGATAAAGGGTGGGAAAGTTAGAAGAAATAAAGGATCACTTGAACAGAATACTTAAAAACCCAAAGAAACAAACTTCCCAATAGTTTAAGTGGTTCTTAGGGCATAGGACATACTCATGTCATTAATAACAGTAATAAGTTCTGGAAAAAATGGGAGAAGACTGAAGGGAAGATAAAGCATTTGTCATTAATTTAACTGAAATCAGTAAGTAGTTTCTTGCAAAATCATGAGTTTTTTCACTAACTGTTCATTAATTGAATTAGTTTTCTTTAACCTTTTATTTAAAAAAAAAAGGCAAAAATAAATTTAAAAAAGGACTGCAAACTAAACCCCAAGTATTTCAGGAGGCTATGGAATCTTTATGTACGTTGGTTTCTCACCACTGACAATAGAGAGGTCTATGCTTGTAGCTTAGTTTAGATAATTATCTGGTGAAGGGTCATAGATAAGAAAAAATCGCAACGGAGAGTATTTTGAACTGAACCAAAACAAAAGCCTTGCTTTGAACATTTTATTAGTAACATGAAAAAATCACGATGTGAACAAACTCCTCTAGCCCTACTGCTAGTTTTTTTTTCCTGTCAGCTACTAAACAAGAAAAATATTTATTCTATATAGAAGCAGTTCTGTACAGCACAGTGATCCCTTCTTACTGTCCTTTTTGTGTTTCTGAAGGGCTGCTTGAACATTTTGTGTGAGATCACACAATAAACTGGTAGCTAATATTTTGTTTCTTGAGGCTGGTAATATTCTTAAGATGCACAGATACACAGAACAGAGGAATCATGCATATTTTTGCTAGGCACGCAGATGTCCTAGTGACTGAATTTTGCCTTATGGTGTCCAAAGAATGAGTTACATTACAAGCAGTCTGACCCATAAATTACCTTGAGGAAGAAACACCACTGTAATTATACATTATGCAGATTTATCTATAGAATGTGAACAAGTTTTTAATGCACAGTGGACTTTGGTTTTTGTTTTGGTTTTATTTTTTTACATAGAAGAATCTCTGAGACAGCAATAATGCATCTCTGAGCTGAACTGGTGTAAATAAAAAGTCCTGTTTGATATTCTGATTATTTTTTTATCTGGCAGTTCTACCTAACTTTGTCTTTTATGAAAGAAATCTATAAAAACCTGCTGAAACTCTGGGCAGAGCCTTTAGATGCAGATATAATTGCTGGTAGCAGAGTGAAAAGCTTACCTTTTGATCACAGAACTTCAGCCTTGCTGTTGCTATAAAAAATGATTTAAAGTCTTTATAAAACTATCCTGTATTTTTGCAAGTGATTGCTAATGAGAGCCATGACTTTTGACAGTCTATCTTAATTTGGTAAGTGCAGTTCCACAGGTTATTGATTTCTAAGCATTCAATAAGCAATTTTCAGAGAACAAATTGTGTGAAGACTTCTTTCACTCTTACACATGGAATATTTCTTATATGCTTTTGCAAGTTATAAATAGCAAAACAATAGGTTTTTTACTGAAGATCTGGACATATTTTGTTTCTTGACTATGTACTTTATCTATGTACCGAGTAATACCCACTAAATTACATTCAACTTGTTTTGCATAAATTTGCATGATCAATCCTACATAAGTGAAAAGTGAAAAAAGTTAAATACAACAGGATTTGCTATTCCATTAACAATGAAATGATACAACAATTTCTGATTAAAGAGTTCTTTATTTGAGGCCAGGGCTTCAGTGGAATGCAGGAAAAATATATTCCAGTTGAGTATGTAAAATACCTAAGTACTCTATAAAGTACTCTGCTTTATACACTGATACGATTCTGCTGTTTTCTGCACTGCTTTGAATATAATTTCCAGAATGGAAACATTTCTAAACCTAAGCCTCTATTTACTCAGGGAAATGCAGTATAGTTTCAAGTCATATGAATTCTCTCACCTCTATTTCAAAATACTTTTTTTTTTCCTTTTGAAACTTATTCAGGATATGTTTTTAACTACTGATGTTTGCTATTGCTGTTTTCAAACTTTTGCAGCTCAAGAGTGGCAGCTTTACTAATTACTTTCCCATATCCTGAGAAGAAAGATACAGGTAGCTAAACCTGTATGTGAGGTCCCTTTCTTCCTGGTATTTTCTCTTTAACTCCCTGACAGCATTACTGTAAGCTAAGCATTTTCATTTCTCTATTCTTTGTTATAGCTTATTTGTGTGTAAAGTCAGTGAGCAAAAATCAAGTCTGAGTAGTATGGTCTTACTGTTTGTAAGAGTGAACAACTGTACAAGGTACAGGGGATGGCAGATAAGGTATCTACACAATTGTAGGGTACTAGCTAGTCTGTCCAAAATATCTTCTGAAGATTAATCTGTGTTTGTCTTGCCATAAAAAAACAACACATACTTGAATAAATCTAATCTTGGACAAAAAGGCCTAAGGTCTTAAAGGTGTCCCTAGGAGACCTTTGGCCGGAGTGTCTTTTCCTTCTTACTTACAGTGAGCTACTGTAAGTGCTTACTTAAAGGGTTGTTAAATTGAGGGAAGAATCAGTGCACTTAACTTCACTGAGGTTTTACTACTGTTTTACCTGTTTTTTCAAAGAAGTTAGGAGCAGGTAAAAGGCGATTAGAGTATATCAGCCTTGTTCAAATCAAAGTGCTTTTTCTAGGAAAAGAGGAGCACTGTAGAGTCACATGTTGTAGATCCTCAGAGTTAAGCTTTTGATCTATTTATACTGTTTTAAGATCCGTAAAGGCTCAAAGGCTGAATTTTCTCATCAACACCTTTGGGCTCTTCTTAAAACAATTCTCTTTTGAGGACAGCACGGTGTTAACATTGAAAACTAGTCTGTACAAAGTTGCTGGGGTGGATTTACCTTTTTTTTTTTTAAATGCAATATGCACTCTGGTTTGCATTTTAATAAAGAAATATTTGAGATTATTGGTTATTTGCAATGTTGATAATTTTTGTAAGCCTTTTAGTTTTCTCATCCTGTAGTATCACCATTCAGTATCATTGTAATCTTATGAAAGGTTTGGTTACCTTATTTTTGTACTATTAACTAAGTCGTTTAAAGATAAAAAGTGTTCTGGTCTGAACAACCCTTGAATGTTTGCAATTCCCACACTAAGTTCAACTTTTGCACTTGCCAACTGAGAAAGATTATGGAAAAAGCCCATCTGGAGTCTGTCCTGTTCACTGATTACAGGATTTTGAGGTACACAAGTGCTAAAAAAGGTTTTGAAAAACTCAGGGAATCTTCAGTTGAAGACTGCTGGAGTTCCTGCAGAACGCAATCAACAAATGTCTCACTGTGTATGTGGTTCAGACTGCCTGCACCTAAACAAAAACAATATATGCAAAGAGAAAAAGTTATTTTCATATTGCTAATTGGTTGTAAGTACCTATACATACATGCCTTTCACGAATTGGTAGAAAATAACTGGTATTTGCTGGCTGAAGCTCTTTAACTAATCCCTACTTTAACAAGCTGCTGACTGAATTTAAAGCATCGATTATGCAGACAGAGCATTTGTAATGAAAAAGAAGTAGCTCCTGAATAGGATAAGTAGCAGACTTTTTATCTGGGCTTTCTCAGAAAATAAATAAAAGATTAACTTATTGTCTTCTACTAAGCTTATTGCTTGCTAGTTTTCAGGATAATAATTGAAAATGTGCTGGGCCTTTGGGGCTTGATTTTGAGTAGTCATTTAATGACTTGCTAAATGACAGATATACTGATGAGTTTGAGTGTGAAAAGCATTTATTAATGGCAAGCAGGAAAGAGGGCAAAATTTGTGGCAAACACCATCTAGTGATTCAGGAATAAAATAGACTAAACTCATTGCAGCCCAATCTAACTTCACAGGACTAGCATAAATTCAGTCAGGGTACTTCTCTTTTTCTGACCTGAGAAGGGCAGCATGTTTTGAATAGTCAAGAAGAGGCAAGGTTAGTAAACTGACTTTGACTTAGACCTAAGTTCTGAATTAACAAACAATACGAACCCATTCAGATCTGCTTATTCCTGTTATTTTCATTTCTCAGAATTGCTGTTGTTGTCACTTCTAAATTCCCTGGAGGAAGGGAAGAAATGTGTCTGTTTAACCCTAGCAACCTCGTTTATTGGGCACTGATTTATTTCTTGTAAATAACTTGTCATTCTAATTCTTCAGCAATAAAACCAAAGAAGTCTGCATAGGGCTACAATCAAAGTGAGGAAAAAAAAGAAGAAAGAAAAAAGCTGAAATGTCTCTCCACTACCCATACTAATGAGCTTAGCTCCATTATTACAGTTTTATGTGAAAGCATTTGTTGATCATCCAAAGATATGAAAATAAACTTGGATTTCTGATCAACACGGTTGGCAGTCCAGATTGTATAGGAACACATAAACAGATTATGTCACTCACAGAATGGATATGTTTGTTTTATCCTTCAGGAGGAGTTTGTGAGTGACACCTAGCATGAAGTACTTGACTATATAACAAGGTTGACTATAACAGAATTAAGGAAATGTTCCTTTCTAAATCACAAATTCATAACTGTTTCTGTTGAGGAATCATAGTTAATAAAGTTTTGCCAGTTCAGTTTTCTAGAGACAGGCTCACACATATTGTAACATTACCAGCATAAAAATGGCAATATTGATTAATTTAAACCAGCTGATGATTTCTCAGAATCCAATTTAATGCTATGCAAGTGAAGCTACCATGGGTAATAATTTTAGAAGGTAACTCATTAAGTTAGTATTTATGTATGGGACAGAATAGATGGTGGGGTGAGATACAAAGGTAGCGGAGTTGGTTCCCTGTAAAATTATCTGCAGGCCACCTTCAATTACGCAGGCTTCCAGCTACTTTAAAGGAATGCTGTGAAGGCTAGAAATTGCTGTGACAGAAAGATGGACAAGCCTTTCCTCCTTAAACCTGTGGACTCTTGTAAAATAACCATAAGAGAGTATGTGGAACACTTTTGTACACAAACTAATTCAAAAGTAAATCACTAGTGTATGTCAAAAGGAAATACTATTTTTCTGAACTATATCATAGTTTACCAAGAGTCAATAAAAATGCTAAAGTTTTTTCTTCTTTTTTTTTTTTTAAGATAACTGAATATTTTAATAGCTGATTTTTAAAAATTATTTTTATGCACTTTTCAATTTTTTCCAGCCAGGAGTGCTGATTGCATTAACTTATAGGTCTATTAATATTCTTAGAATATAGTACCTACTGAATTCAAACCTTATGTAATGAAACTGTCATATTATTACTGTAAATTATCAACATTTCTTATGTGCTCCTTAATATTTATCTTTCAGTAGAATATATAAAAAATTAGACTGGTTTGAATTAATTGATAATATTGTTTGATATGCTATTCTAAAATGTGTCCTCTGCTGTTCTTCTGTTGATTATGTAAGCTGTTTTGAATAAGTCTACTTGAAGTATAGAAAACCCAACCAGCTCCATCTATGAAATCCTTCATTTTCAGCACCACAAAATATCTAAAATGTTACGGCTTTCTTTTGAAACAATCTCATTACATATTTGTAGAAGAAGAGGGCATCGTCTGTGTTGTGAATTATTTGGAAACACTAGCATTAGTTTCCTTAAGGGCTAGTACTTGCTGACACATTTTCTTATTTTTGGTAAAAGTCTGAACCAGAAACACTGAACTTTGTAAATTTGCACTGAGAATATATGGCTATATAATGAAAAAATAATTCCATTTTTCTCCTGTTTCCATTTTTTTTTCTGATTTTTTGAATTATAGACATCATTATCTTTGTAGGCTAAATTCACTCTGTATTATTGAGTGTTTTGGTTAAAAAGTAGGTATGAATTTATCATTGTGGAAATATTCCCAATTCATTACAAATTAAGTGAATTAGAGTTTTATTTTTCTTTCCCAGGTGGTGTAAAATGAATGTGAATTTGAAGAAGTGAACTAGAGTAGGCACTCTTAGAACCAGTGGAAAGATAGGATTGCTTTTTCCATTATTTCTTTATTTTGTGTGTTCATATTAATATTTAAGAAAAATAAATAAAGGTAGTTTAATTCTGTAAAATAATTTTGCTCTAAAATGCTAAAAAAAATTAGAGCCCAATCATAGTTTAGTAATGAAGACATAGCTATACAATGAACCTTAACATGAATATACTGAATTTGTTTGTTGTTCATATTTACATTTTTTAATAACTTTGTCAAGGAAGAAAGAAATGGATTACTTCCATGTCTATGCTAAAAAAAATAATCATTTCTGTGTTAACAGACTTACAATTTTAGTTGTCCCTCCCAATGCAGTAAAATTTTTCTATCTTCTTGTGGTTTAAGCCCAGCTGGCAACAAAGCATCACGAAGCTGCTCGCTCACTCCTCCCCAACCCTGGTGGGATGAGGAGAAGAAAATATAAAGGAAAGCTCATGGGTCGAGACAAGGACAGGGAGGGATCACTCACCACTTATGGTCATGGGCAAAAGGCAGGCTCAAGTTGGGGAAAAGCCAAAATCAGTTCAATTTACTACCAACTGAATCAGAGCAGGATAATGGGAAGTAAACCCAAACGTGAGAACACCTTCTCCCCAGCCCTCCCTCCTTCCCAGCCCACCCCCATCCCGGTTCTCTCCACCTCCCACCTCCGAGCAATGCAGGGGGATGGGGAAGGAGAGTTGGGGTCAGCCCGTCACACCTTGTCTCTGCCGCTCCTTCCTCCTCAGGGGGAGGAGGACTCCGCGCTCCTCCCCTGCTCCGCCGCGGGAGACCGTCCTCCACGAACTGCTCCAGCGTGAGTCCCTCCCGCGGGCTGCAGTTCCTCACAAACTGCCCCGGCGCGGGTCCCTCCCGCAGGCTGCGGTCCTTCAGTCCCGCCCCAGCGCGGGCTTCCCCAGGGAGCGGCGGCCATCTTGGGGGGCCGCCACTCTCCCACTCCCCTCCATGGGCTGGGGGGACACAGCCTGCCGCCTCACCACGGGCTGCGGGGGCATCAGCCTCCTACCCCGCTCCTCCTTCCTCCCTGCCCTCGGGATCTGCACAGGGGTTCGTCTCCCATCCCGATCCCCCGACTCCCGGCAGGTTTCCCCTCTGGAATCTGTTCTCCCAGAGGCGGGTCCGGCTCCCAGCCGGGGAAGCTTCCAGCAGCTTCCAGCAGGAGCTGGCCCTGTGGCCCCTCCCCCACTACTGAAACCCTGCCACACAAAAACCCAAAGCACTTGTACTTCTAGTGATGAGAACTGGGAAGGATGCATTGATTACTTATTTCAGATTCTAGAAGCCTGTGATGAAGTTTAGACACCTGGTCACTTCTTATCAACATGGAGTTTCTCTTGCGGTTTACAGACTGTCAGGAGCCAGCCACCCCTTGCCACCCCACTGCGACATGGATTCGTGTAGCTCTGAGGAATTCTACCAGGCTGTTCACCATGCAGAGCAAACCTTCAGAAAGATGGAGAGCTACCTGAAGCAACAGCAGCTCTGTGACGTTATCCTCATTGCTGGGAATCGCAAGATACCTGCACATAGGTAGGACATAAGCATAAGATATTGAAACTACAAAAGTAAAAGTTTTGGGTATGCTTATTTCTTAGTACAGTGTTTTCTGTGGCCCCTTACGCCTGCTTCCCTCTTGCTTTAAACACCACAAATGTAAGTTGCTGCAAAAGGTGGTATTTGAAGGTTGGGCCTTTGAAGGTGGCTTTTTTTCGTACAGATTTCAAAAGTTCAAGTAGTACTCAACTAGTAAACTCATCATGAGTGTGCCAAACATTTCTCCCTGCTGTGATGCTGTTCATATGTGAGGAGAATGGAAATTTCTGAAATGAGATGCTGTACAGCTACACTGAACACAGTGTCATTTTTAGATTAAGATCATGATACTCTAAGTCTGTCATACAGAGTCTCTCAGACATAATAATACTGAACACTGACTTCCCATGACCTGTACCTTTGAATGAACTGAAAAATATCTTAATTACCTTTAATAATAATTGTTAGTACAAAAATTATAATTATATAATTTCTAAAATTCTATAAGATTATCTGGTATTAAAGCAGCCAGTATATATGAAAATCTGCTTGGTTTTGGATTGTAATTAGAGCTTAAAAATGTTACTCTTCATTGAGATTTTGGTCTCAGCTATAGCCTTTGATTTAGTGCATGCAAATAAAAATCCAATCCTAGAGTTTAGATTAAAATACAGATAATACTTCTGAGTTTCCAGGATAGCAAGTCTTTTTGCATTTGAACTCTGCATAAGGCTGCAAACTAAGGGTCACCTATTCCCTGCTTGTGCCCTAGTTTCTCTGCTGAGGTACTAAATTCAGAGCAGGACTGTCGTTCCCCAGCAGGAAAACTGAAAAACAGCAAATGTATTTCTGAACTCATAAAGTAACTTTCTGGTGTAGAGGAATACTGTAAGGTCATCTTGGCAACTTGGACCTTATGAAATTTCTTCTGCCCTAAGTGAAGATGGACACGGAGACTATTCTTTTTCTGTTTTACAGTCAAGTTGGATATTCTATATTCCAACTCCCATGATAATTATTAAAAAAAAGGTACAATATGCAAGACTGAAAAGCCAATGCTATTGTTCAAACACTAAAAAGTAAAACCAGACAGAAACATTCATTAAAATATTTAAATTGCCCCAAGAATTGTAATAAATGAGAAAATAACTCCACTTAACAAGCAGTAACAGATTGATCTAGGTAGTTTGCAGCACACATGAAAAAACGTCTGCTTGGTTTCACATTAGTAGCTGTAATAAACGTAGAAATCTTTCTCCTTTCAGCATTTTTTATTCTTAAGACTTTGTTTCTACTCTCCTATCTAAGAGCTGCCATTTTTCCTGTTCCTCCCTTGCCTTCATATACTCAGGTCCCCAGATGCCAGCCAAGTCTGCAGTAGTTTCTACCCACTGATTTGGCAACTGACACAACTCCTGTGTTCCAGGCTTTTTGCCACTATTAAATGTATTATGCATCTGGCACTTTATGCACACCTGGTAGTTGTGGTCTGATGCCATTTTTATCTGAATCACCAAGATCTTTCCTTTATGGGTACATCAAGTCCAGAGGGAGTAATATTAAACTTCAGTCCTTCTGTCCATCTGCATTTACAGTGTTCAGAGCTATGAGATTTGCCTTAAGATGCCTCCCATCAAAAAGAAAACTGGAGGGATAATAACCTAAGGCCTTCTAATTTGTGTCTGATTTTACCTCCCTATACGTTACTGCAATAAAATAAAAAAGATTTTTTCAGAAATAATAAGAATTTTGTTGTTCCTTCTTGACAGTTGGCCTATTTTTGCTTTTCACGTTTTTCAACACAGATGAGTTAAAAAAAAAAAAAAATCGATGTCTGAATCTACATTCTTAAACTGTCTGAAAAATTACTTATTAGATACATAGAAATATTCCACAACTGGTATCATTTGCCCTGTTTAATATGCATGATATAGAATACACATTTTTTACCAGTATGCTTTTTGCCTATTTTGAATATTTTGGTAAACTGCATAGTTTGTAGAGGAGACAGAGGAAACTGGAAGGTTTTTTTATTAGTTTAGTTCATTTTCCCCACTATTTTTAAGACAGCTGTTCATATTTGTATGCCCACCTTTCAGTAGTAAATTTAATTTCACATTTGTCATTTCAATTCTACAGTATATCTAAATCCTTCTGGAGCTGGAAAAATATCTTAATAAGAAGATTGACCATGAAATAATAGCCAAAATTTTATTTAGATTTTTCTAATAAACCTTCAGATAACTTTACATTCGACTTTCTACTTCTCTGTGGTCTGCAGTCAAAAGACCAAATCTCAAAGAACTGGCAAAACCAAGTGCTGAGTTATGTAGAATTGAAAAGAGTACATTCTGAATAAACTAGAATTTTGTCCAACAAGATAAAACGAAGTGAAGGGTATTCTGAATTTTCTGTGGTTTTTTTTTTTTTAATAGTGTTTATTCTCTGTTTTAGACAGATGTGGCTGGACAAGCAAAGACAAAGCTGTTTATTTTTAATGTGGTCATTACAGTCCTAGAATATAATCTAATTTAGAAGAGACCTTCTAGAGTTTGATTCAACTCCCCCTGCTCAAAGCAGGGTCAAGTCCAAGGTTAGATTAGGCCATTGAAGGCTATACCCAGTTAGTTTTTAAATATCATCACTTGTGGAGGTTTGTCTTTTGGCAGCCTGTTCCAGTTTTTGATTAACCTCACTATCTTCAGTGATCCAGCATACGGCTTCTAGGCAAATTTGCTCCATGATCATCTTGGTGAGGCAAACCAGACTGTAGTTACCCACATCTTCCATCTTGAGGATGGACATGGAAATGACTTTTCCAGTCTTCAGAGACCTGCTGCAATTGTCATGATCTGTTAAAGATAAGAGGGAGTGGCCTTTCAGTAACATTGCTGAGCTCCCTCAATCATTGCTGCTTGAACATATCCTCTCTGGTCCCAAGGACATGTGTATGTCCAATTCACTTAACTGCAGCCTAAGTACATCTTCCTCTATTGTGAGTGATACCCCACAGATCCTACCATGAGGCACAGGGACCAGGGAGGCCTGAAAGGAGACCATGCTAAAAAAAAAAGAAAAAAGACTGAGCCAAAGAAAGCTTTATTGAGCAGTGGACAAAAATTTTCCATAGTCTTTCTTTTGCTGCCAAGGTAATTACAGAAACCCTTCTTTCCTGTCACATCCCTTGCTAACTTCATCTGCACTCAACCTTTGGGCCTCCATAATTCCATTATTGCATGTTGGGGCAATGTCTCTGTATTTTCCCCAGGTCATTCATCCCTGCTTTCACCTTCCGTGTACTCCATTTTTGCATTTGACTTCAGTTGGGCATCACTTCTGACACCCAGGGTTGTAATTTGCTATTCATTTTACTAACTTCTCTCAAGATCTGTTATCTTAAATTCCGTTGTCTCATGGTCACTGTAGGCAAGTTTGCCATCAGATTTCACAGGTCCTTTTTTTCTTCCAGATTTGTCAGGAGCAGATCCAGCAATGTGCCTCCTCTAATTAAAGTTTTGTACAAAGTAGGCTAGATAATATTTATTTTGTATTTCTGAGAACATATAAAAAGCCTGCTTGCAGAGGGCAGTGCATGATCAGTATTTGTGGAGTTTTTAAATTTGATACTTCATGATAGAAGTTTGGTAGAACATTCCCTGTACAAAGTTTACAAAATCTTATCCTAGATGAAGTGAACCCTCATTTTAAAATCCAATTAAAACATATTACAAGCCAGAGCTTATACTGAATATGTTACAAATTAATAAATACAAAATACTGAAAATTATTGCCTAAAAAGTAATGGTTCTCACTTATTTTCTCTTCTTTTTAATAGAATAATTTAAGAATATGCAATAGATTTAATATGCTACAATATAGTACAGTAAGAATCACTTTAAGAAAACCAGGGCAAAACTTTCTACGTTTTTCAGTAAAAAGTATGAAAGTGATATTTTTCATAATTTTCCTTTGATTTAGAACAAACCAAAACAAAACAGTAGTGTAAAAACCACGCACAGAAAAATGTTTTATGTAATAATGTAGTCTCAATGTATCTATTTCTATAAAAGTAAAAATTCAGTTAAGAAATGTCAGTATATTGCATCAAATGAAGTGAAAGACACCAAAAATAGTTATGCTGCCATTGGTTCCTGTTCATCTCTCCAGACCCCTACACAGTTCATAATCTCTGTGTCATTTCTGATTTCATTCCTGATAGTACTTGCTCTTTTTTCCCCTCTTTTCCTATCACATATCTTGATTATGTCCTTTGATGATCTGTTTAAATAACTTTTCCTCTAGAGGAGAAGTTATTGCTGTGCCTTAAGATCTCTAAAACCTGATAATTTTATAGGAAGAATGTCAGGTAAGCTCTGGTCATAGCCTGAATGCTGCCAAATTAGTTTTTGTCATTGGTGTTTTTTGGTTGGTTTTGGTTTTGGGTTTTTTTTTTACGTTTTTATTTCTCTCAAAAAATGGGAGAAAGTCAAATTAGAAGGGAGATCATACAACATAATCACTGAGCTCTAGTCCTCCACTTGGAAGTACCATGCCAAATTCAGTCTAATTATAGCTGCTTTTCACTGTTCAGGTGACTCAAACAGCTTTAAAGTTATAATGTACTTAAGCTTTTTGTTGGCTCCTGAACATCATGTTTGTCTAATCTAATCTTCCGTTAAACAGGTCACAGGTGTAATCTTTCACATGAAGGAATAGGAAAAGGAAGTACAAACCAACCAAGTATTGTAATGATGAACAAGCAACCAAAAAGGGTACTGAGAAAGTAGGAAGACCTAGGCTTTTCAAAGGCATTTAAGTAAATTCGAAAAATTAAGTAAACCTCAAATTTTTTGTTATATTGCTATAACATGTATAGATAACAGTGAAATGTAAAAATGTAAAATACCTTAAAGAGAGAAAAATGCTAAAATAATAATTTCCCTTTCCTTCAGTTAAGCTGTTGCACTATTAACATTCCATCCTTATTTTAAAATATTATGAACATGGAGTTTGTAGCTTCTCCACTTACTCTGGAGATGCAAGCTATATATATTTTTCTCATTTTCTGTACCTCTCATATAACCTCCTTCAGACAAGAAACATATTGTACCTTTACAGTGCCTGGAACAGAAGGAACTCAAGCATTGCTGTTACAAAACAAACAAATGAATAAAACCAGCCCACTGTAATTGACACTTCCTTCTTCTATCCAGGTTACAATCAGCCAAATGCAGTTGTATCTAGAAATCTAACGCAGCTAGTAAATGTCATCTGAAACAGAAAAACACAGGGAAGTAAATGTTATTCAGAACTATCGTGACATGATCAGAGCACCAATTATTTCCAAGGTAAAAGAAAATTCTTAATCAAGCAGTAATCCCATGGATGAACATGAAATTAAAAGTACATATTTGCCTCAACTAATGTTGTTGTTTTGAGTGAAGGAACTCCCTTGAATTGCACTGTTTTCAAATACTATACTTGAAATACTATATTCTACAGCTGCTGAATAAACATCAAAAATGCTGAAAATAAAACAGCCAAAGTCAATGCAAATGATAGATAGGCCTTTAAGATTTGCACTGGAGAGTTCATTAAAACTTCCAGCCAGGATTGCATAAATGTTATAGGCAGCTCTAAACTCAGACTAAGGTTTAAGCCGTAAGTTGGATTTTGGCTAGGAATGCTGTACAAAGCCATACAGGAACTTAATGCTGGAGGAAAAAAAAACCAACAAAGTGATATAAGCATAGAGTTTACCTATTCCTATTCAATTAAAACAAAACACTGTCATGTAACAGAGACTGAATTACAATAAAACATAATTCAATAAAAACAGAAAATGCAAAAAATACAGGAGGAGAGCTATATCCTCAGCTTGCAATTCTGACTTTCAATACAGAAAGTATCTTTTCGATTCTGACTTGCAATTCTGTTCTTCCGATACTCAAGATAAGGGTCAGGAGGGAATCTTACCGTGGTGGAAAAGGTAGCACAGAATGAGTAGGAAATTACCACATACATATAAAACAAAGAACTGCTTTAGTGTGGCTCCTCAAATCTCTCTACAAGTGTTCAGAAGAAAAGTGAAAAACTTTCTTTCAATACAAAATTTAAATTTTTCATCATACATACTGAAATAAATTCAACTGAAGACTTTTTTGGATCCTCACCTCTAAAGTAGTACAGCTTTTATTTACTATCATCCTGATAAATTCAATAAAACCCTTTCAGCAAACTGTAAGTTATGTTCTCTTTTTTAGTTCTCAAAGGAGAGGGACCATCTTTTTTGATGTATTTTGAGTGCTACTATAGAGAGATGGAGTCTAAGGAAAAAAACAGTATCAGTAAAATGAAAAAAAATGAATGGAGAAAGTTAAGCTGAAAGGAGAGATGAAAGGATAAACCAGGCAGAGAAGGAAAGACAGTTTAAAGGCAGGGGGTGAAAGAAACAAAATGCACAGTATATAGTCCTAAGACTCAGCTTGTTTTCTTCCATTATTCAGTAACAGACGCTTGTGGAAAGCACACTGTACAAACAGTACAGCTGCCCTATGTTCATTCTCAAATATCTGTAATTAAGGTTTGAGGATCTTCTCACATCAAACATTGCATCTAAACTGTGGTGTTTAACACAACCTATTGTCCATGAGTTTAAAAAAAAAAATATTCAATTAATACGGTTGGGACAGAGCAACAGCAACAAAAATTCCTGCTATCAGAGGGAAAGCGGCAAGGCAATTTAGATAAACTTTTAATATTACCCTTGATTGATAACTTTTTTTTTTTTAAGAAGGAGGAGTAGTAGTTAAAGAATATTTCCTGATACTGAGAATGCCATTAATATTTTCAAAGGAATTTCTGTGATCTCCACAAGGAACTCTTCTGGTTTTATTTGTACCTTTTTCAGACATAAAAGATCTTAAGTTCACGTAATTGAGTATGTACCAGTTAAAGATTTTGCACATGCAGAAATGGGCCTTGAGTTTCAAAGGTCATTTCTGAGAATTTCAAGTTGGTTATCCAGTTGAGTTTTGGTTTTGATATGGCCATGTGTCTAATCTCATTGTAATCAATGGAGATCTATAGCTTAAGTTACCTAAACACCTGTGGCTGATTGTGCTGTGTTGACCTTGGCTGGTTGCCAGGTGTCCACCAAGGCACTCCATCACTCCCCCTCCTCAGAAGGACAAGTGGATGGAAATAAGATGTAAAAGCTCATAGGTTGAGATAAGGACAGGGAGATTGCTTAGCAGTTACTGTCATGGGGAATACAGACTTGACTTAGGGGGAATTAATTTAATGTAATGCCAGTTAATAACAGAGTAGAACAGTTAGAAATAAAAATGGAACTAAAAACACCTTCTCCCCCCCACTCCTCCCTTCTTCTGAGGCTCAGCTTCACTCCCAACTCTTCTACCTCCTCCCTGTGAGTGGCAAAGGGGCATGGGGAATATGGGGGTTGTGGTTGGTTCATCATACGTTGTCTCTGCTGCTCCTTCCTCCTCACACTCTTCCCTTGGTCCAGCATGGGGTCTCTCACACAGGACACAGTCCTTCACTAGCTTCTCCAGCGTGGGTCTTTCCCATGGACTGTAGTTCTTCACAAATTGCTCCAGTGTGGGTCTTTTCCACGGGGTGCAGTCCTTCAGGAAGGGACTGCTCCAGCGTGGGTCCCCCACAGGGTAACAAGTCCTGCCAGACTCCTCTCCATGGGCTGCAGCTCCTCTCAGGAGCCTGCTCCGACATGGGCTCTTCACTAGCTGCAGCTTCCTTCAGGGCACATCCACCTACTGCAGTGTAGGATCCTCCACAGGCTGCAGAGTGGATATCTGCTCCAGCGTGGACTTCCAGGGCCTGCAGGGGGACAATTTGCTTCAGCATGGTCTGAATCTCTGCTCCAGTGTGCCTGGAGCACCTCCTTCCCCTCTTTCTTCTCTCACCTTGGTGTCTGCAGGGCTGATTGTCTTACATTTTCTGATTCCTCTCACACAGCTGCTGTTGCACAGAATTTCTTATCCTTTCTTAAATATGCTCAAAGAGTTACTGTAAATGGTGTTACATCAAGCTGGCGGCCAGTCACCAGTGGCATTCCCCAGGGCTCAGTTTTAGGGCCAGTGCTCTTTAATGTTTTTATAAATGATCTGGATGCAGGAATCAAATGTACATTAAGTAAGTTTTTGCTAATGACACTAAATTAGGAGGAGCTGTGGATTCCCTCAAGGGTAGAGAGGCCTTACAGAGAGATCTGGACAGACTAGAGAGCTGGGCAGTCACCAACCATATGAAATTTAACAAGAGCAAGTGCAGGATTCTCCACCTGGGACAGGGCTATCCTCTTTACACGTACAAATTGGGGGACAAGAGGCTGGAGAGTAGGCCTGCAGAAAGAGATCTGGGGGTTTGGGTTAGTGGCAAGTTGAATATGAGTCAGCAGCGTGTCCTGGCAGCAAAACAGGCCAGCTGTGCCCTGGAGTGCATCAAGCAGAGCATCGCTAGCCGGTCGAGGGAGGTGATTGTCCCACCCTACACTGCACTGGTGCAGCCCCCCCTCGAGCACTGTGTGCAGTTTGGGGCGCCTCAGTACAAGAAGGACATCGAACTATTAGAGTGTGTCCAGAGGAGGGCGACCAAGATGGCGAAAGGCCTCAAGGGCAAGACTTTCGAGGAGCGGCTGAGGTCACTTGGCTTGTTCAGCTTGGAGGAGAGAAGGCTGAGGGGTGAGCCCACGCCAGTCTACAGCTTCCTGACGGGGGCAGCGGAGGGGGAGGTCCTGAGCTCCTCTCTCTGGTGACCAGTGACAGGTCACTCCATGGAGAAATGACTTGTGAAGATAAATTAATAATGATGCTCTGTTGTATCATTTTGTACAAAGGAGTTCTAGAATAAAAGAAAATGATGACATATAGACCTTAAAAATCTAGATACTTAAGCATTCACTTATTATAATGACTTCACAGATCTATCTCTGTACTTTCATCAAACCTAATCTCTGTGTTTCTGACATTTCTCCTGATAGTTCAAAGGAGCTAAAATTGAACTTTTCCTTCTCCTGCAAGCTTTTTTCCCCTTTTCCTTGTGGAGTTACAGTGAATAAATAAAATCTTTAAGCCCACAAATAGAGGATCACCGTTGATTGTGTTGTCTTTCTACATTAAAATATGTATGCTATGTCTGAATGTGTGGGTTTTCTTCTGGAGGAAAATTACTGAGTTCTGCTTTGCATATGCATCATAATGGATCTTCATCAGCTCTTATCAGTGTGACAGTTTGCCTGTCCTGCCCATTTCCAAATGTTGAGAAGCTGCTTGGATTCATATTCCTGTCTTCTCTTTTTTTTTTTTTTCATCTTTCTACTGGTTCAAAACAGCATAGGGTACAAAATACTGGTTGCAGTAGCAGATCTCTTCAAAACTGACACAAGGATGCAAACTGACACTGACAAAATGTTTTGGACAATGGACTTTGTTATCAAGTCTGGCAGCTGTGATATGTGCATTGTCGTCTCTGGAAAAAACTAAAGCTATGGTAGACATGGTGTGTTTGGTGGAAATGATGTCAGGTTTGTGTAACATTCCTAAAAACATTGTGGCAACTTAAGGGATACAATGAGATGTAAAATTGTGTTTCAGTTTGTACTGTAGAAGAGATAAAGGGCCACTTACACTTAAATGTCTGGGAGACAGTGAAAGAATGAAAAGAAGTTGAAACCAAGAAAGAAGAGAATGTAAACTCAAAAGGCATGGTTCTCAGGGCAAAGAAGGAACATCACTTAGTGTAGATACTGATATCACTTATACTTGTAGCTGTATATTGTACAAGAGATTAAAGACAAAAAGGAAACTTTCTTGTTTCAGGCTTAATTGATTTTTTTCAAAATTCCATCTCCCTGTTTATGGGTTTGGGGAAGTTTTTTTGGTTTCTTGTTTGGAGATTTTTTTAATATTATTATTATTATTATTCTGTAGTTGTTCTAGATAAAGTTGTGTTTACAAATGGGTTAGTTTATAAATATTGCTCATATGGTCAGGGGAAAAAAAAGTCTATAATATAGTTCTGTTCCATTTTTCTCCAAAATGAGATAAGCACACAGGACAGATTATCAATATTAACAGTTGTGATGGGAAGTGTGACACAATTGTCATTAATTTAACTGTTATATACTCACTGACCGCTTCTTTACCCAGTAAATCTGAATTTCTAATATGTTAATGAGCTAATGTGATGCTACTGAATTATTAGCAAGACTATGATAATGGTTCTGAGTTGATGCTGAATCCCAAATTAACTCTAAGATTATCTCCTGTTTGTTAACTGCACAGGAACAGCTTTCTTTTACAAAGACTGGGGAAAAAATACGCTATATTTAGAATTTTGCCACATGACTTTTGGCAGATTTTTTATTTCCTTTTTTCTCTGTAAAATATGTATTTTTTCAATTTGACAGATACAAATGTTGAAGTGTACATATGTATATATACACACATTTATATATATGCATTTGTAAATATGAAAATTTAAAAAAATCTGCAGTTTTAAGCTTTGAATTCTGAAAGAAAAATTCATTTTCAATGAGCACTGGCATGATTCACACAAAGGATATTTTTGAGAAGTCAGTTGAATGCATGTTACTGTTGAGACTTAGTTTCTTTTTCTTGTACCATTCGGATGACTGATACGTAATCTGAGTTTTTGTCACTGCTAACTGGGTTCTGTTAGTCACTTAGAGCCTACAGATACGTAGATTCATCAGGTAAAGTCATTCTACAAAGTTAGAACTGACCGTTCATAAGTTTTCTTTCTAACTGTGGTGCAATCTTCAGTACTGTCATGGCTTGCAATAGGATAGCATATGTTAGATAATCCATGTTTTCTTTCTTGCCCTAAGACAGCACGTATTTCCTTTGCCTGTTGACTCTGAAAAAGTAAATGATTTCTGCTTTGAAGGAACAAGTAATGACAATGTAGAAATCAAAGTAGCTGATGGTTTGTTGGCAAGCAAGTCTGAGACTAGAGAAAAACTAAAATTCAAGAAGGAAGGAAGTTGTTCATGAACAAAACAGAGATAATGGGCAGAATAAACAATGATTGGCTGTACGTACTCTTCAAAGGCAATAGAAAAGAGTAGCAGATGCTTTATTAGTTCCCACTATTCTTTTACCAAAAGCAGATTTTGAGTTCCACATCTTGAAACATAGCCAGCATAAACACTTCAGCACTCATTGGTGAATTGTTACTCAGAGTCTTCCAAACCAGAGGTGGTACCTCCCTACTATTGAATATATTGCACATCCCCTGAATATATTGTCGTTCCAGAGAGACTGAGTACAATTTCGGTTTTGAGAGGAGGATAAACAAAATGTGAACCCCGGAGAGAATGCACAAAGGAACGCAGACACTCTTTTATCCTAATTGTTATTGTGTTGTCACTTTGGAAATTCCTGAAAATGTCTCTGATCAAGTTAGTCAATGGAATGAAAAGCGACTGCTCTAATCCACAAGAGAAGGAAGGAAAACAGTCTATGAGCAATGTGTGTAGGTACAAACTAAAGGAAAAGCTTGCCATGTGTAAGTGGTCAATGGAATATTTTTGTTCTCTTCCTAGAGACAAGATACACAACATGTTTGGAGAATCTGGTTAGAATTTTATGGGCAAGAATAATTTATGATATATGTCATGGCTTTCTTTACATACTTACAAATTCGGAACATGGAGGCAGTTACAGCAGTAACAAGGCCAAATCAACATTTCAGTGTCCTGACTGCAAAGGAAGAAAGGTAGATGGCAAAGAATTCTAGATTTGAAATGCTGACTAGATGACAGGTGGAGGTAGAAGGTACATATAGTGGCAAATTCTTCAATAGAGAATGGATGTTACACATTTAGTTTTGATCTTAAGCAAAGTGAAATAGAGTCTGAAGAACAGAATTAACAGATTAACAAAAATAAAATGAAAATGTTGCAAAACAAATAAATTACCATTGATAAAACATGGAATGGAGACTTTGACAAGGAAAATTCCTCAGGGTACCAATAGCTTTTACAGCGAACACTCTTCTCTTAGTTTTACACAGTTCATTAGGGACTACAGAACAAGATTTGTTTTGTGCTATATTACTGAAGCTGAGTTGAAAATTACACCGTTTTCTACTTTATGTGTATTAAAGCCAATTGTAATAGTGTGTGTGGGAAAGACTGAGTAAAAAAAGGGAAAGACATGACATATCTCATTCCTAATTATGGACAACATGAAACAGGGTGATCCCAATTAGCTACAGATCAGGATTCTGGGATAGGAGATGCCAATTTAAAGTTGGTGGGCAATATTTGGTCTGAAAAAATTTACTGGTGTTTGGACATGATTTTTTTCTAATGATCTTTGGTACTGATCAGGAAATAGTGTGTATACTAGATTAAATTTACTGTTAGCTATATTTTTTGCAAAGCTGTTACACCTTTTTTTGTGTTTGGTAAGCCGGTGAGGGAGACTACCACAGTCATCAGGAAAGGTAATCACTACCTGGTGTAATCCAAATCAGTTGATCTGTTCCACAGCTTGCTCCTTTGTTTCTATTCAGAAAAGATGGCAGTCTTGATTGTACTGCCAGAATTGTTCTGGAAGTGACAGCCAGTGTCTGCTTCCTTTTTTTCCTGAATTTTTTTCAAGGGCATGCATGGATATACCTTAGTATATGTTCTGCAAGCCTTAAAATTTAGGAAATAATGAAGCCTCCTCTATATATACAGTATTCTTACAGCCTGCTGTAAGAAGAGCTGTAGAACACCACTGTCAGTAAAGACACCCAGTGTCAGCTGGTGTCCTCTACAGGGGAACAAATCACATTTAAAAGCAATAAATGTTCAACTCCTATATGAACTAGCATAATATATGTGGAAAAAAGTTGTGTCATGCCTATGAGTTTGCAGTCCAGGTAACATCTGAGATTCTACACAGTTGACAGTAAAATATTGTTAGAGCTTGCTTACAGAATGTAAGTGATCAAGGTTTGTTTCTTTTGTTTATTTGCTTCTTTTACTTAATAAATGCACAAACAATGTTGAGGGAATTCTGTATCAAAGGTGTATGTGAAAACAGTTGTGACAATTGCAAGGAAATATTCTATAATAAAAGAAAACAAAATCTGATATCAGGATAAAAAAGTCATAACAAGAATCAGTTATATTCTGTATTATAAAAGAAACCAGAAATATATCAGGCTGAATTTAGTTGTAGTAAAGGTAGAGAAGTCTCTTAAACTGGAGAAAATATTTCTGGGTCCAGAAACTCATTTTAAGCCATGAATTGCCTGCTGTGATTCTCAAGGATGAAAGAGTTTATTATGTATTCTCGCTGCTAGATCAGTAGTTGAAAAAAGGTGACATAGTGAGACACCTGACCTTTCTTGATGAATAGGTCAACATGCCTTTAAACCAAGATTTAGGGCTGTTTGGAGCTTTCTGAGCTACAAAAAGCAGCAGATCATTACAAATTAATTGATCGCTTTGATTTCTCACTTTTCGTTTTCTATCTCAACACTGGAACACAGTTAAGATTTACAAAAGGTGTCACCTTTCAGAATTAAGTGTAATTAGCAAGTTTCTTTCACTTCAATTCAGCCTGTGAAGCACTTCCAAATATAAAACTTTGTGTCTTGAAATCAGCTAACTTTTTGGTTATATTCAGTTGATGAAATAGCTGATTCATTATTTCTGTTAACTATTGATTAACATAAGAGACTTAAAAAAAAATCCTCTTTCTTTATCACTCTGTTCAAAAACTTGTTTTGCTCGTTTAGGTGAGCTGCTACTTCACAGAACCTTTCTGCTCACTTAAGCCATGTTCTTTAACAGGTGGTGCAAACCAGTATGGATAAACTTGTAAATAAAATGGGTTGTGCAGAGGACCTGAGATCTGTATTACATATTTTTCAGGGTTTTTCACTTTGGCCTGGATCTTGTCTGGTTCTGTAGACTGAATGCTTATTTGCAGCTGGAATCCGTTAGACAGCTTCTTTGAATTTCCTCATCCCATAATAATCCATGAGACAAATTCTGGAAAATCACAGATCTTTGAAGAAGTTTGTGAGAGAGTTGTCATCCTTCTGTTACTTATTTTCTGTCTTATCTTTGAGTTGAGAATACATATACAAGAAGATTATTTAATAAATAATGTCTGAACATAAATAACATAAATTGCAAATATAAGATACTACTGTTTAAAAATATTTCAGCTGATCATTAACTAGTATATTAAAATTTCTGTTCATTAATTTGTCCATTAGTTTTGATGCAGCAAAAGGTTTTGGCTTTGCTTTTAGTAAGTGACCAAGTTGAAGACTCATAGTTGAATTTAAATGGTGGTGTGGTTAATAAATCTGAAGCAACAGCTAATGTGAAATGGTCTCAAATGGAAATCTCGATCACAGTCCTAAATTAGATTTCTGCTAGTTCTGACAGAGTGTATCATCTCGTAGAAAATCATAAGTTTGTAGTGTTTTTTCCTTCTTGCTGTGATTTTTTCTTTAATCAAGCATTTAATAACAGTAAATCAAGTGACTTATAAATAAGCAGTAAAAAAAATTATTTGAAGAAGGTTTATAACATTTTTAGTTATCCAGAACTGTACAGTTATCATGGTTGACTTAAATACACACTTGTGATACTCAGTTAAGATAATAAATAAATGTACATAGAAGTAAGTGTTCCTCAGTGGTGAAAATAAATAAATAAATAAATAAATATAGTGAATTAGGAGTATCTAGTGGTAGCAACAAAGTATATTTCTAATTTCATCTTTTTGTAGCCATCTATTGTTTTTATTAATTACATGAATGTAAATGTGAGCTGTTTATGAATTAGGACCTTTACTTCTAAAATTCACGATTGCTAGAGTTGACCACAACATGAGACATGATAAAACTACTACACCTAATTAGTCATTGCCCATCATTTGAGCCAGAGTAAAGATCATATGTATCTTCTCAAGCTACCTTACTTGCGGGTAAAATATAGTAGCTTAAAACACTGTAAAATTATGAAGCCAGTTCAAACTGTCATATTTTACTTTGTTATTGAGATGAGCTAAAAGAGCAAAAGCAATTAATTACCACACTGGCTAAGTAAGCAGTAATTTGTTATTCTTCAGTATCTTTTTTTTTTTTTTTTTTTGTGAACAAAATAGTTAACAATATACAAATGGCTAAATATTTTCTCTTGGTTTCCAAGTTCCCCAGTTGTGATTCTTGTGTCTTTTATCAATGTGTTTATGTGTTATGTTTTCAAATTAAGCCAGAAATGTGACCCATCTTTTATGAGAGCATGTGGTACACTATTTATAGCTGTACCACATTTCTAGCTCAAGATCATCTGTGAATATTCACTGCTAACAAAATCATAATATTATTGTAGAGGGTATTTAGAAGCATGCCTTAGCTTACCACCCCAGTAATGACAATTATACCTGGTACTTGCTGTGGTTTTTATTTATCTAAATCAGATCCCCAAACAGGCCATGCACATTTTGTAAGTATTTTGAAATTATTTTCCTTTGGAAATGTTTCTTAAAAAAACATTGCATTACACAATAATTTTTCTTTTTTTTGATGAGTAGCATTTAAGCTACTAACAGTTTTACTGAAGGTTGAAGGATTGTGTAAAGTCACATGCTGTTAGTAAAGTTTATAAAAAATAGGCCTTTAAGAGCAATGCAGAGTACCTCTGGAGTATGAAATGTGTTTCACTAGTAAGTTGTCTTTGATACTGAAAGATTATGTTGTTAACAATTGGGACATCTGCATGATTGGAAAATTATCAGAAAGACTGAGTGCTAATTTCTATGTCTATTTTATAGTCATATGCTAATGTGCCACTTGGTTCATACAAAGGAAGCAAAACCAGATTAGAATTAAATGTCATTCTGTATTTTGCTGCCTACATGCATTAATAATATATTGCTCCTGGAAATTTATAAATACTGTGAAAATATGTTTTTTTTAAAAAGGTTCTTTTTATGTAAGAAATTTCTCATACATATATCAATGTAAATTACACCAGTTTTTAACTTTTTTGCAGACTTGTCCTCAGTTCTGTCTCTGACTATTTTGCTGCCATGTTTACAAGTGATGTTTGTGAAGCCAAGCAAGAAGAGATCAAAATGGAAGGCATAGACCCCAATGCACTGTGGGATCTTGTTCAGTTTGCATATACAGGTATTGTACTGCATACATCATACTTCCTATAGAGAAAGATGTTGATAATTTTGTTTGCTACATGCCAAAGAATTGTATTTGTTTTCTAAATACTTTTTAATCTCAAACTCATCACTCAAACACTAATTTACCATTTCTAGAGCTGAATTCAGATTCTTATCTCCTATCTCCAAACTGTTACATATGTCAAGCTTGGTAGGTACAAGAGACCAGTCAAGAAAATTATATATTTTTCTTGGTTTTCAAATACTTAAAAAGAGTGCCTCATATGCACGATTCAGATTACATGAGATCAATGAAGAAACAGCTGTATTTTTTGAAGAATAGCCCTATATTGCTGTTTTAGTCAAATATCAGTTTAAATAATTACATAAACCTTTTAAAATTTTAAATAATGAAACACTTTTGAAATTTTTTATTATGAGTTGGATGTTGTCACTTTCATTTCTTGTTATAGGCTGGCTCTCTGCTGTGTAATGTAAACTTATGAATAACTCATAACTCAGAGTTAATAACTCAGAACTTCCTTCTGAATAGTTAATACATTTTAATGCATAATAGATTTGTTTTTTATCCTTCTTAAACAAGCTGTTATGCACAATGTATCTGAAATGCATTAATATGAAAGAATACGAAAGTTACAAAATAAAGTAATTAAGAGAGGAAATGCCAATAATAAGATTTGTAGTCTGAATTTGTCTTCCCTTGCCTATGAATCATGTAAGTATAGAATATATGCTGTTTGCTATGTTTCCTAAAAGACATCCTCATATTGTTTAAATTAACAGTATTTTATCATGACGTTTCTATTGAATATTTGATTATAGCTTCAATTTTAAATGGATAACACATAGCCTGCAGTTTTAATCCTCTCTAAATACACATATATTAATTTAATCATAAGGTGCTGTTTGCTTTAATATATTTAATCAGGATATGTGCTGTTTATTTTATGACATAATAACTTTACCATCTTAATAGGAAACAGAAACTGCAAATAAGCATAATTGAAGTTAAAAATGCTCTTTTTGAGAATCATGTTTGAAAAATTCAGGTTCAAGGAATGTCATTTATATAGTACTCTGCATGTTCAAAGGGTAGTGCCTACTCCCTTCAGTTGTAGTTTTGCCATTCAGGAATGTACGCCATCCAAAGGGTTTCAAGCTAGGGATCCATGAAATGAAGAACATGTAAGTAGTTTTTATCAAGCATAAGAAGGATACAATCCAGTTACTAGGTATTAGTATAAAATGAATGGCAGAGGAATACCAGGGCAAAATCAAGAATACCTTGGCTCAGAATAGCAAAAGATCTTACTGGTAATGTTAAATCATTCTGTAAGAGGAAGGTTAAAGGAAGAAGAACTAAGAGGAAGATGAAGGACATTGTTGTTCCCCTGGGAACAAAAATGGAAATACGTTAGTACTAGTAGTTAGTAGTCAGTGGTTCTTTAGCCTCAGTTTTCACTAGAAGATGACATGCAAACACAGAGCACAGTTAATATTGACAACAAAAGATGGCATGCAAGTGTAGATTAAGAAAAGAAAGAAACACAGAAGGAAGCAAAAAAATACTTAAGCATTTTCAATATGAATGAAGCTGTCTCAGAACTTTATTGGTTATCTCTGAGAACTTTGGAGACTGGGTGAGGTAACGAAAAACCAGAAAAAGCAAACTCCTCCCACTTTCTGTAAAAGATTAAGATTTTCAGCTGCTTTATGCTCCTTGATTTGTCCATGCCATGTTATGTACTCTGTTTATTATGTGAGGTGGAAAACTTTGAGGTTTCTTCTTGGTGTTAGGTAAATAAGGATCAACCTTCAGAAACAGATGAAAAGACAGCTCCACAGGTAGTATAATTCCAGTGTTTTCTAATTTGCCTCATGTGAATTTGCATCTGTAGTGTTCTTTCATTTAAACTGTCACATAAAGCCCAAACTACCTTAAAAATGGCAACATTATGTGCTATCATAATGTCACCTTGAATTAGCAACTTAAGGTGGTAACAAAGGTTGTAATTTCTATAACTTGCAGTGGTAATACACCATTATCCTTTTATTTCTAACCCCTTTTGGAGATTAAACGACTTAAAAAATGTCTTCTTAAATTTACACTTGAAAAGGAAACGTCACGAATACTTGCTGACAAGAGAAGAGTGATGAGATTCAGGAAACATGAGTCCATTTTGCATGCTAAAAGAGAACATGTATTGGATGCCATGGACCATTCTGGTTTTGATTACTCTGTCTTGCATTTCTGTTCCATCAGGTTCTTTGTCCTTACTTATTCTGATTTATCCTGAATTATTCTCAGCTTGTATCCTTACCTCTTAAAATTCATGTTAGATTATTTCTTTCTTTATTTCTTTTCTTGGCATCAGATGTCTTATCAAACTCCTAAATTTCCTAGCTACAGTTATGCTAGTAAATTAAACAGTGCTAGGAAACATTTGCAGGCATTAGAACACAATTATCTATATTGATCCTGGCAGTTTTAGCCAAATCCAACTAGCAGCCTCTCTAACAAACCTTGGGTGTAGCCTGGTGTCCTGGCTTTAGTTGGGATAGAGTTAATTTTCCTTCTAGTAGTTGGTATAGTGTTATGTTTTGGGTTCAGTATGAGAAGAATGTTGGTAACACACTGATATTTTCAGTTGTTGCTAAGTAGTGCTTAGACTAAGTCAAGGATTTTTCAGCTTCTGATGCCCAGCCAGCAAGAAGGCTGGAGGGGCACAAGAAGTTGGGAGGGGACACAGCCAGGGCAGCTGACCCCAACTGGCCAAAGGGGTATTCCAGACCATGTGACATCATGCCCAGTATATAAACTGGGGGGAGTTTGCCTGGGGGCAATTGCTGCTTGGGAACTGACTGGGCATCGGCCAGTGAGTGGTGAGCAATTGCATTGTGCATCACTTGTTTTGTATATTCCAATCCTTTTATTATTATTGTCATTTTATTATTGTTGTTGTTATCATTATTAGTTTCTTCCTTTCTGTTCTATTAAACTGTTCTTATCTCAGCCCATGAGTTTTACCTTTTTCCCAATTCTCTCCGCCATCCCACTGGGTGGGGGGGAGGGAGTGAGTGGCTGCCTGGTGCTTAGGTGCTGGCTGGGGTTAAACCACAACACCTGGATATGCAGACTCACCATGAACGTGGCCATCCTTGGACAGTGGGCATGAACACTCAGAAGTGCTACAGATAATTCAGTGATAACTCACAGGTGATAAGGGAATTCCTAGAACATGGTCCCAAACTTACTCAGTTTATTGAAATTAAATGCAGTCTTTGTTCCTTGGTTAATCATTCTGTTTTCCCATGTATTTTGACAGATCAAAACCTGTCCCTTCAAACCTTATTTTTTTCCCTTCCCTTTCATTTCCACCATCTCTCATGATTTATCTGGCTTCATAATTTCTTATTTCTTTTCTTGCCCTCTGATTCCTTATTTACCACCAGTCTAATTCATGTCCCCTTTTCCTTTAAGTCAGTTCACTTTCTTCTTTGTGCTGCATGGATGTGGACAAGGGGAACACTGAAAAGTAAAGGAAATAGCCACTGTTCTGATACCGAGCGGTGTAGCAGCCAAGAAAAACTCCCGTTCAGCCTTTTAATCTGTAGTCTGGAGCATACATAGTCTAGACAATATCTGGAGAATTTGGCTGCCAAATTCCAATTACTGACTGCACACTATGTGAAGAAGTTTTCAGCAACTCATGTCTGTGGCCAGTTTAGCTCTTTATTCTTTTACCCAAGGAGTAGCAAACCATTTTGATAAATGGGCAGTTATTAGCTCTTCTACCTTCTTTTTCCTGTCACTACCTTCTTAGCACAAGGAGATTAAAAAAAATAAAAATAATTCACGAATAGTTGCTGCTGTTAGGAGAAGTTTTTCCCTGGGGACAACTGAAGATTTCAGGAAAATACAGCTGAACATGGGTTTGCTTGTAAAAACTTAAAAGTTAAGAGTATTATGCTGTAAATATTTTCAGATATAATTTGAAAAAGGGAACCATTTCCACATTATGTTAACTGTAATTCAGTTAGGTTTATATTTTTTAGAATCTAGTGAAATTATATCATTTTTATTACAAATCATACATATTAAATAGATTAAGAATGGTAAAATATGCATATCTGTGAAACGTATTACTATAGATAAATGTATCCTGTACCAATACCAGACCCTTCAGTTCCAGCAATAAAATCAAGTACTGTTTCAAAATATCAGAATTAAAGATCAGCAAAGGGGAGGTTTTGTACATCAGAGACCTTAAGAAAGATAGGTATATTTATCTGAAAGGAGAGTTGTTAACATCTGCTATATCTGTTAGTACAAAAATAGGTAATAATATTAGTTCAGTAACTACCTACACATTGCTTTGTGTGACTTCAATTTTTCCTTTTAACTCCTGTTAATTAAAATAGTTCTTACCTGTGCTTCCAGAAACATTCATATGCTTCTGAAAGGACGTGATTTTCTGGACTGAGTTTCTGAAGTCTCTGTTCAGTGCCATTTCATCTAAATCGTTGAAATAGGTGATGACTCCAGTTTGTTCAAAACAACAAAATTATATTGTCTACTTTTTAAAATCATTAATAAAAGTTATTTCTTTTGTTCATTTCTAAATATATTCTGCAACTGTAGATAGATGAGCCTCTGTGTTGGGCCAGATCATAAACACATTTAACTCAGAGACTTGCCAGTAATAATATCCAATAGTAGATATTTGGTAGCATGATATGAATAGTCATAATTTGGCTGGCATGTCCTCCTAACTTCCAGCTTTATGGAACATAATTTCATCTACTTCGGTAGTCGGTGATCAAATGTGAATTTGTCTAATCCTTTTGAAAGCATGTGTAGTTTTAGCTTCTACAGCATACTGTGGTAGTGAGTTAACCTCTGTAAAATATATTACTTACTTTGGTATTTCCAAATTTGCTGTCTGATAATTTTGTTTGTTTTCTCATAGTTTCTACTTATGTGAGAAATAACAAATAATCATTCCTTTTTACCTCATTTGTGCAAATCATCACTTTATCTGTTACTGTTGTATACAATAAACCCTCATTTAGCAGATTACTTACTATTATCATTAAGAGATTAAAAAACATGAAACTTTGCAATGCAGAGAGTAATTTTCATCCATTCTGAAATGAATATTTATTACCACCATGTACAACCTATTCTTAGACTTTCTTTAGCATAACTGATTTTGGTTTCAGACAGTATGGAAAGGTTGGTGGTTACTGCTTCACAACCCCTTTGATATCGTCTTTTGTTATTCTAAGCATTCAGTGACATGAAAAAACAAAACAAAAAAATAAAACCAAAAAACCCAAACTAAACTCTCAGTAAGATAGTTGAATTTTTATAAATTGAGTTCTGCAACTCAATGAATTTTGAATCTGGTCAGAAAAGTTCTAAATATTATTAGGGAGGTAAAAATTTTATTTTAGAACAAATTTGGCATATTTTTATTCCAGTTATGAAGGAGGAGAAATGTAAGGGTAAAAATATATTTTTGGTGTAAATGTGGTTTTGAAGCTTTTTCTAAAGGTCGTTGGTTTTATTATTATAATCTCCTTTAAATATATAATTTCTTACTACAAATGTACTTTTCCCACTAGTTTTAGAATATGGGATGTGAAAGCTGCTTCCTTTTTTCAGTAATGAAAAAAACCTCAAGAACTCTTGAAAACTAGTTCGTGACTGTAGGTCTCAGTTTTTTAAAATAAATAAAAGAAATATTTTTGCTAAAAATATAAAAGAAAGCGAATAGATCTTACTTATTTCAAAATGAGGCTATTTTCCTATGTTTATTTAAAACTTGTAGTGGAATTTAATGATATTTATGATAAAGCAGAATTCTGATTCAGTAGAGAATCAAAATTCCTTTACCCCATGACCTAAAGATAATATTTTGCTACCATCATATTAGCTTCCATAAGCCTTTCTATCAGTCTTGGTTGTTTATTTATTAGATTTAAATCTTTCAAACTCTGCATTTCAGGCATTCATTTTTTAAGGGAAAATGTTCAATCTTCTTTGACCTAATTAAAAAGTAGCATTTTTTCCTTATCTGGTTTTGTATTTAGTCATTCAAAAGATTTTCTGTTACAATAGGTCCTAAACAATTTTATTTATCTATGTAGATGTAAAAGATAGATATATATATAAACAAATAATTATATAGAGATATCAAATATATATGCATATTATTAAAAAAACTTCTCTGCTACCCTACAAAATAAAGGCTGCATTTATTTTCAAGATGTCACATTTTCATGATGACATTGTGTTCATTTATTATCAAGAGCAATTTCTTATATAGATACTGAGCCTTTGAAAAATTTTCCCATGTAAAAAATAACTAAATAATATCTCAATGGGAGACAAAGTAGTTAGGTAGCAACACTAGTGAATTTAATTTAGAAAAAACAAACAAACAAAACAACCAAAAAAAAGGTGTGTATTGTCTCTTTGCCAATTGTGTAAAGTTGGGATATTACTTTCTTTGCAAAGGAAAATTAACATTTTGATCAACTTCAGGAAGATCTTGCCGTCTATGAGAAATCAGCATATTAAATAAATCCAGTCACCTTTTTGAGGCTATATATATAAGTAAAGTTGCACAAATCCTTAAATAAGATAAAATGTTAATTTTTTTTGCTTGCTTCACTTTTTTTTAAACTTTTTTTTCCTCCTTTTACAATAGGCAGTTCTTCTGGACTTTTTTGTTTTATTCTTAAAGAAAATATTACTCTGTTAAATAAAGGAGTCACAGTACTTTATTATATTATGAAAGGCTTTATAATATGGTAAATTGTCATCCCTGTGTCTCCTAAATAGGTAGATGACAGAGTCATGACACACTGTGAAGCTGGACCGTGTTCACTCAAGTGTAGAGCAAATAGACTTCTAAATAATTGGCAAGGTAGAATTACATAGAGACCAGCAGAGCATCGAGTCCTGTACAGCCTTGATAAGAGCTGCTCCTAAGTGAAGGCAGCTGTCCATCTAAGAGTAGTAACAAGAAGACAGAAAATTAGACTGACAGAAATACTGATGTAAAGATAGTAAAAGGTGTTAAAGTTTCTGTGAAGATTCAACATGACTAATTATAAAGTTAATGTGATAGATGTACCTATAAAAACACAATTTGATTAAAGCTGAAAAAATTAAGATGTATTAAAATAAGTACTGTAAACTCTACGTTAGATGGGCTTTGGGGTTCTTTTGGAAGTTGGGGGGTTTTATATGTATAAGGATTATAACTGAAGAACTTAATTTTGTAAATAATGAGATAGTGGCTGCATAGTGTTTTATCTGAAATAAGCACAAAGATTTCTAATTATAAGCTAAATTATAATGTAATTACAAGTTGTATAATTCAAATTCTATATATAGACGTAGATTTCTTAGAAAAATGCTGCATCAAAATTATGTGCTTCTTGTAGTTTGCATAGATCAACAAAGATAAACCACAAAGGCTTTCCTACTGTCTTTTTTGTGAAGAATATATTTGACCAGTAAAAAATACGCAACTTCAATGCAAGGTACATGTTTAATCAATCCAGACTTTGCTGCATTTGGTTGGTTTATTCAAATAAACAAAATATGTTTCGTCTGTGATATAACAGAACTATAACAGAAACAAAGCTTCTTCTTTTGCATGTCTGTTAAATGTTTCATGTTAGCCAGCTGAGGAACTCTGAAGCCAACACTGATGTGTAGCAGCTATGCAGAAAGTATGTTTCATTTTTCAAGCAGCAAGACGATTGATAGCAGAAAATCTAGGATTGAGATCCTAAGTGCCCTGGGGTACATGGATATGTATTCTTTGATCTTTTTAGAATTCAAGATAAGCAGTAATACAGAAGAGTACTTCTTTACCTCATTTTCTTAGGTAATGCTTCTTTCTTGATCTTAAAACTTGAGTTTTGATTATTTGCAATTATGCTTACATTTTTTAGATAGGACTGGAACTAGAGATTGAAATTCTGGTATTTTGCTGCCATTGGTGACTCTGGGAGCCTTCCTTTGAAGTTATAACAGATCTGTGAAGTTACTACAGATTTCCTCATACTGCATCGAGCTATCTAATTAGTAAGCGTTCCCAACAGTGATCAGAAGAATAGGCTGGTGCTTTCAAACCATTAATGAAACTGAAAAAGCAAAAATCAGTTAACTAACAGAAAACAGAATTTCCTTGATTTATTTATGCACATCTGAAAAAAAAACAATAGAGCGTGGATCATACATGGAAGAGGTTCAAGCTTTTAATTAGATTTTATTTGGGTGATTCTTTAATTAAAGTACTGTCAAGTATCTTCTCTGTCAGTGTTATATCTAATAACTCACACAGGGCAGACAGCAGGGATGTAGCAAGAAGGAAACTGCCTTTAAGCACAAGGACCCTTAGGTTCCTTCAGAACAGAAGCTTTATTAATTAAATATCCCAGGGAGGTTTGTTTTTTGGTTTGGGGGATTTTTTTTTTTTTTAATTGCTGAAACTCAGTTGTCTATATGAATAAACAGTGACAACGATTGCTAGCATAGTTTTGGCCTGTGCCAATTTATAATGTTCATCGCAGCCACAGTATCATTCTTCAACATGCAGTTTGAATGTGACTACCACAGTTTGGAGGATGACAGAATTTAGTGTATAACTGAGGCCATTTCATTCCAGTTAGCCTCCGTGCTAGAGGGAAGTCCCAGACAAGCTTAACTTAATAGATATAATGTAAGGCTGTATGTAAATTATTAAATGCATCTGCTTAGACAAACAATCCCTAGCTCTTGGGTGATGGTAGCCTGTTTACAGTGTTTCAGGCTACTCTCCTCTAGGAGATACTGATCACATTGAGAACGCGAGTGACCCCTGATACTGTGCATATCGTGAAGGTCTTTGCCTCTACCTCTGTGACATGTTAAGTTCAAGAGTTTGTTCTGTGGTATCATGTTAGAGACCCCTGTGAACATGGAACATCTCTATCTAGGACTTTTTGCAGGAGACTATGACCTGCTGCTGTCCCACTACACTTGCTCTGCCATGTACTCTGCTGAAGTCATGGTTGACTTTGCATTTTCACAGGGTAAGCCCTTGTGAATTTCCAGTCACTTCAGATGGGAGAGCAATTGTTCCAGGAACTCTGGGATGAGTGATAAAAGGACAAGTTAAGGTAATTGAATTGACCTGGAAGACTTCATAAGCTATTGTGTAATGGAGGGTACAGAAAAATGGTCGTAAGTCATAGCAGATGGTGGTTCTGGATATGGAAGATCCCCTGTGAAGCTCTCTTCCAGAAGCAGATACTTGTCATAAACCATTTTCAAGAGTCAATAAAGAAAAATTTGCAGTTACCCACAGAAGCCTTGTTTATCAGGGTTGCTCCAATTTAGGAAGTGGGAAGGTGGCAGTGATCTCATAATCTGCAAAGCCATCATTCAGATTATCTGTCCACAAATGTTGTGCATTGACTACATTTCCAAGACCATATGTACCTTTGCTCCAGTTGCGTTTCTTACTAGTGCTGGAGCAATTGACAAGATTCATGTTTTCATATAATATTCCTCATTAAATTCTTATTTATGCATCAGCAAAGCCTTAGTACAACACCAGGGATTATTCCTGGGTTGAATTATCAGCTATACTCTCCATGTGTACAATGCAAGAATCTTCCAGAGTTCCTCACTGTAACTGTAGGACTAGACTGTCATCCTCCTTTCATTTGTAGATGTCAGCCTGCTTGGAATAAAATACTTTCATACACTGCATGTCTTTCTGATCCTGAAACAAACCGTGGGCTTTGACGTAATTCAGGTCTGTGGGAAACTGCAGAGACTGCCTGCCTCCTTTTTTTTTTTTTTTTTTTTTTTTGAGTAATCCCTGCTCCGAGGACCTTATGTCCCACTGGAGCAGATGTTTTCCATTCCTGTCACTGAAACATTAAGTCCTTGCTCATTCCTGGAGTTATACAACAAAATGAACTGTTACTCTTCCTCCTTTTACCCAGGATACTCCATCAAGGGACAGAATTTGCAATTCTGTATTAGGAACCAGCTGTTTTCTCATTCTTTTGGTGTAGTGTATGAGAATTTCTTGGAAAAGAGCTCTAAACTGCATATCCATAAATTTTGAGTATTCAGAATGACGGAGACTGTTATGGGGAGATAGCTAGTGACTGTGTCTCCTTGTATTGTGGTGCAACCTGCTACTCCTGAGAAGTCAGTAAGAATAAATTCAGGCAGACTCAGGGAAGCAGTGAGTGTGGAGGGGGAGAACAATTAACTGAGTGCACTGCAAGGTGCATTTTTAAAGCTGTCCCTTGCTAGGTTCAAAGTTCTCCATCTCTGAAGAAAGAATAAACCAAGCATTAATACAGGACATGCCTGAAAAGTGAGAGGGTTCCTCTGAGTGGAGTGCCATCCTTTTGTGTTGTCATCTGGTGCATGCCATGCTGTTGCCTAAACAGCATCAGTGAAGTGATCAGACAGGCTGCTGTAGCATGGGATCCCTCTTTATTGTGGTTCTTTCCGGAGTTCCTGCAGTGGAGACGTGTACCCATATCCACTCTGCTGAGCTCAGCTGCCTAGCTATGTAACCACAGTTCCAAAAGAAAGCAAAAACTTCAGGAAAATGATAATGGCAGTTTGTAAAAAAGGTCCTCACCTTTCACATGTTTCTCTGCTTCTGTCCCTGCATTGTAAAACTTACCTTCATTCCCTTTCTATTCTGTGCCCATCACACAGCGACTGTGCTGCAATGTACCCACAGAACAGGATGTATCTGTGGTATTCACTTCTCCCAGTGGTGCAATCCAGTCCAAAGCAAAGCAGATTTCATTAGACTGCGAGGTGGACTCATAAGCAAAAATCTTTTGTTGGCAATTGATGCCTCCACCTCTGTAACTTTTTGTTCTTTAAGCATGGATTTGAACAGCTCTGTGATACCATAGCACGAGCTGCCAAATCATCGCCTGAGAATTTGAGAAGCTTATTCTGGTAGAAGTGAGTACTGCTGCTTCTGAGCTAGCTTCAGATGTGGAGAATAAAATACTGCTCCTTCAAACCTGAAGGCTGAGCTCCTTTGTCCTTGAGACATTTAAGACTTTTTTTGTTTGGGTTTTTTTTCTCCCCAGAGGTCAGGGCTTGGTTGTGTTCAGTGTAATAGAAAGGCTATAACTCACTGAGATATAGATACTGAGAGTGTGTATTGTGTGGTTTTGATTATAGCAAAAGGACCTGTGTGAGGCAGGTCATTTGGGACAGTTCCGGAAACCTGGGCGGTGCGCTGGAAACCACAGGTTGTACACTCCTCTTCATACCATTGATAGAAAGCAACCAGTGGAATAAAATGTCCCTGAAATGTACCTAGTATTCAGTACAGGTCTTTTGGAAGAAAACTTCCCCCCCTTCCTCAGTATGAAATTTGGTTTTGTTTACAAAAGTAAATTTCTGGAGTGGTTTTCAATGTGTGCAGCATGAAGTGCAGGATCTACAGTCTGAAAGCAAACCTAAGTATTGAAGTCCATTGACTAAAAAGAATTAAGGCAAACTAAGGCCATATATCTGAAATGAGCTTTTGGGAATAATTCTTGTCGTCTTCCACCCTATTTGGTGTATGAGTGCAAGATTTGTGCTGTTGGAAATTTAGTTAGTAAATCTTGTTTATGTTTGCGTATTTTTGAGGTAACCTTTTTCTTGGGATTTTTTTCTTTGTTTTAACCTGTGAGTTTATATTCCTCTATTTATATATAAAACTAAGCTTTAAATTTCTGAATATAATGACTGTATAATAGTTGAATTACTGGTGATGTAATTATTAATATATTGATCATCTACAGAAGTACAAACTAGTAATCTTTAGCAAATAACCCCAACAATGAAATTCATATTTTAACAATTTTTCTATAGCCAATGGAAAAACATATCTTCAGAGCACTAATATATCTTTCTTCACACTTTATAAAAAGGATTTTGAAGATTAGACTCACAGCTAAAATTATTTATTGGTTTTACTCTTGTTATTTGTATGTATATCTTACAGGTGACTAAATATCTAAGGTGAGCTAAGGCACATGAATTGCAGTTGCTTCATAAGGGTAAAGTAGCATCTTAATGTTTCTCTCTAAAAAGCTGATATTTATAGGTCAGTGGACAAATTTTCTTTACAAACATGACGTTTCAGATATACAACAGAGGTGTTTTGGGTTTTTTTTAGACCAGGAGATGAAAGGTTACCACATGATGGCATATTTTGGCTAATACACTTTTCTGATCTTTAGCCAGACATTTGCAAGAGGGTTACTGCTCAGGCGGGATTTTAATTTGTTAATAGGATTTCCTTATCACTCTGCAATGTTGTAATTTTCCGTGCCATTGAAATACAGTGGACTTTGGCAGTACTAGCAAATGACCACGTGATTAGACCAGTTTAGTCTGCTTACTCAAAAAAGATGTAGCATGATGGGGGTGTAAATAATGGTACAGCTTTTTAAAAGAGTGAAGCTATTTAATTTATAAGAATTCTCACATTACTGTGATGGAGGCATTTTCATTTTTGGCAAACTACATATTTTTATGGCTGTGGAAACATTAAATTATTTATTTATACGTAATAATACTTAAATATAAATTTCATATAAAAATTGTTTTTTGAAATGACAAATTCCCATGTTTGGTAGAGAAGAGTTCAAGAGCTATCACCATAACTGACAATGTAATTGAGTATCTAATCACAGTCAAAAGTTATATATCTGAATCAAGTGAATGCTTTCCTGATTTTAACTTTAAGTGTTTTTAGAGATTATTTCATAGAAATGTAAATGAAAATTACTTAAAAAAAATAATTTTAAGTCCCCGATGTGAAGAGGAGTTAAAATAAGTTGTCCTTTTCAAGAGTTGAATTTTATCCACAGGGATTAAAAAAGACATGTTGTATGAACAGAAAATCAATCTGTTCCAATCAGATGACTCAGTTTAGTTTAGAATTGAGGGGGATTGAAGTTGTTCAGGACAGGAAAAATTTTCTGTTAGGGAAAAAAAAAAAAATCACTGGGGAAAAAATAATTTTCCTACTTAAGTCGTATGGTTTAACTTGTCTTTTATTTATCATGGCTGATACCAAAATGGCTGCCAAAAAATCAAGTGATTCATCAGCACCCTCAAGTAAACACATCTTTGGGTCATACCTACTTTTGGAGTTAATTTGTATTTGGTTTAGGTTTTGTAAGATGATTAGTCTGATAATAGGAATGGGCAGATCCTAAGTTTTTTCCCCAATTTAAATTACACTATCTGTTTGTGTATGGGCCTACTCCCTTTTGGGGTAGTAATTATTTGTTTATTTGAATATCTACAGCACAAAAATGAGCTGCCTTTCTGAATTTTCACTGATGCTAAATGCCAAACTGTAAGGAAATAAGCACAATCAGCTATAGAGTGCTTGTTTTCCTCACTTGCAGCTGATGAGCATGGTCTGCAGCAAATAATAGAAAATAAAGAAGAGTTTGATCAGGAGAAACCTCTGCAAAGGGAATATACTGTCTGTCATGTTTTCTTTTCTGAAAACAACTTCACCTTTATGAAGAGTGTGGGAGATGATAAAATGGAGAATTTATCTTTTAAGGCATAGGTCAAAATCCAGGAATCAGCTGGAGACTAAAAGATGTTCTGCTACAGGGAAAATACTTTTCAATGCATTCTTCACTGGCTGCTATTCATGGATGGACATAAGAGGTGATTACTACACATTACGTCATTACCAGGAGTTCACAGTAGCAGAGAGAATGATCATCAGAATTGGACCCAAATAGTGTTTAAAGGGTGTAAAGCATTTCCAGACACTTCATCACCTGATACCTGATGATTACGATGATTCCAGTACTCTCTGTTTGGGAGCAGATGAACTCAATTTGTATCAGCAAATATAAATTCAAATATATATTAATCTCATTCTAAAGTAAATGACTAAAACAGGGCAGATGGAAACTGCTCTAACACCTCATATTTCTCTCCATTGACTATAAAAGGAGATCTCAGATGATTAGGTCAGGTGGCTACCTAGCAGATACCTAAGATTTGGTAAGATTAATGATAAGCAATGCCAACAAGGTCTATTATAGCAATATGAAGCATAGCACCTTTTTTATAAGCTTTTTCTTGTCTTCACTGGAATTTGATGCTGTTTCAAAAAAGCAATTTCTTCTTGTAAATGTAATTGTAAGCAATTAATCTACTACGCAAAATCTGAATAAATATCTGCTTTTATTTAAAAAAAATGGAGATCTAATAGAGATGCTGCGTTCCTACAACTGGTTAGCCTATGGAAATAATTCCATTCAGAAACTCTTCAATACTGCAACACAACTGATTAAGACACTTGAAATAGAAAGGTTAAAAAGATAAATACCTGATTAAAAGGATTTAGTTCTAGCCTTTCTAATTCCTTGACACTTCCCATGACTTCACTGGTGCATCCTTACTCACAGCTGTCTTAAGAATGTTGAAGAGTCTTGCTATGAATGGATAAATGTGTAATTACAAGAGAGAAAAAATTTACTGTGCCCATGAGGTAAAATGATATTACTGTGTGTTATGGATATGAGTTAAAACTTGTTGCCTGTGCACAGATTAAGTGAGCAGTACCTACTGAGCAGTCCCACCATATTTGTATTGATACCTCCTGGGCAGTAGCTGTGGGAGGCTGATTCCTGTGACACACACTGACCTTATGAACATCATGCAAAGGTGGTCAAAGATGCAGTGATTGCCTATACACAAAATTATTTGCAACAGTGTAGCCTAAGGAGTAAAAGAAGGAATAAAAGTAAAAGATATGATGAAAAAAAAAAAAAAAAGGAAAAAATCCCCAAACTGTCCCTTAACTTGGAAAAAGATTTAGCAAAAAAATAAAGATATCAGGGAATTTTTATATATTATCTCTGCTTCACATTTGGTAATGAGGTAATAAAATTTATGTATTCATTATAAGAACACATCCTAAAGACAGGCATTTTAATTTCTGCATAAGCAATGCCCATAAAATTTGTCACAAATAAAACAGTAATTTAGAATAACAATTAGAATCCATTAAAGTTCTTTTGATTGTTTTTTTTCTCATATATTTTTTCATCCTAATTAATGTAATACAAAATGAGATTTTAAGCTTTGGATAATTTGTTTTGCTCAGACCAAAGTACTTGTGCAAGCTCCTTATTGCCTAAAATTGTGAAGGGGAGGTGAATTGAAGAAACAGTAATATTAATGCCCCCTTGAATATCCTATTAAACGTTTTTCAATAGATGCTTGGATCTTCTAATTGTCAATATGAAACTGTCTGAGGAGTTGACATTGTATATACTGAGCCTCTTAACAGCTTTTTTTCCAAACTCTGATCATGCTGAACATTTGATATCTCAGAAGAATTTGCATAAAAATGTCATAGCACCCTTCTGAAAAAGTGAATACAGCCCTTGTGACCAAATTCATGAAGGTGTCTTGATGTTTAAAAATGACAATAAGTAAGACTTTGAAAGCATTTAGATGGATTAGATACCTACCTATCATTGAAGCTAATGCTTTGTAAAAGCAGGATCCTGGAGAGCCCTATCTTACTTCCTACCATGTTTGTGCAGAAAAAAAAAGAAAAAAAAAAAAAAAGGGGGGAGGGGAGGCAGGATAAGACACTACTGAAAGAAAGAACAGTAAACTCCTCTTTAACTCAAGCTGAGTGTATTTTTCTAGCTCTTATCCTAGATATATCAAGTAGTAAATTGGTGTTTCTGAATTTAGTTAAAAATAAGTCAAGCTATAGTGTAATCATATCTCCAGATCTCCCAGAAGCCGTTATATGTTTACTCCCTTGATTAATGTGTAAGGCAGACACTTGTTCAGAGTCTTCCATAAAAATGTGAAGGATGTCCTTTAAAATGATCATGTTGGTTACATAAATATGTAATTTAGAAAACAGATCATAATTTTTATTGACTTAAACTTATTTTAATCCTACTAGTTCCCAACTACTACCCTACTAGTACTAGTTTTCCTTAAAATTAACAGAAAATATCTTCGATTTGAAAATAAATAGATAGATGTGGCTTCAACTATTTCCTTCGGGTTCTTCTCCTAAGGCTACATTTAGTGATAAAAAGCTTTTACCTTTCTTCATAAAGGGTGATGATTCTTTCAGTTCTTACATCATTCTGTAAACGTTACCTGGATCAGCTTTGTAGGGCCAGAGACTTCTTCAAGCTCATCCTTGAAAAATAAATAATATATAAGAAAAGCAGATTTAAAACTCCATTTTTCTAATTTTGTATCCATCAGCACATTTCTCAGTCCATCTACTTTTCACAGCTGTTTTGCACATTTTTTTTTCTTCCTTTTGGTACTGGGATGATCAGTTTTTATTTGAAAACAACTATCTTTTGATAGCTTCCACATGACACAGGGGAACTATATTCTAGATAATAAATAGTGTGTTGAGCAAGTCGTTACCTGCAAGCATGCAGCAAATGTGGGAGTGACATTGATAAATATATGGGTCAGCCAAGAATCAGCTGCTGAGCGTGCTTTCTGACCACACTGCATAAACGTGTGGTGGACAGAAATGATCAGAAAAACATAAAAAGATAACATAAAAAGAAACTTAATGCAACATTAATCGAAGCATAAAAATAAGCAGAGGAAAACCACTGATATTATGCTGTGTACTTGATTTGATGCTCTAACCTTTGCAAAAGGATGTATTATAACTAAATCCAGTAAAGTATAACTTCCCGGTTTCCATCCTATATTAAAAGCTCCAGATATAGTGAAAGGAGAGAAGGTCAGATCTTCAGTGTTATACTTATTGTATTTTGGGTTTGGTATTGCAATATAAAACAGCTTTTCTTTTCAATGGCATTCTGTGAAGTTGAGGATTTTAGAACTCCTCTGTGCCATGTGATAGAACTATTAAGATGTGTAGATTTCTCTTTATGTGACAACAAATATAAAATTTGTGTGGGGAAAAGAGTGAGTTTATCTAACTGTTGAACTATATTACTTTGAACAGAAAGATCAATATACACTTAATCTTCTTACAGTTTGAAATGATCTTTCCAAGCACAGCAAATTAAAATCAGAAGTGTTAGTTTCTTACAATTTATATTATATTTACACATTTTAAATTCCTATTCTTTTTGCCAGTTCTCCAAGACATCCTTGCGATCTCTAATTTATAGTTTCTTAAGTTATTAATGTACAAGATTTGTAAGAAATCCTTTAAAAATGAATATGGGGGGAGCATGATGACAAGAATGATGCTTATTTCTCACTAAAAGAAATAATGTTTTAAACGTATTTTATTCTATCTTGTATCAGTCTGCCAGATAAAGATAATGACTTGTGAAGTTACAAAATTAAGTGCAATATAAGTATTAATTAATGAAAGATAAATATTATGCATCCATATATGTTCTTTTAGCTAATAATAAAGTTTTTCAGAAGAACTATGTGCTAAGAGAGGCCTCCCATATGTTACTCTGATATAGTTAATCACAAAGTCACATTACAAATAAGCAACATGAAGTTTGAAGATTTTAAGCCCTATTTTGAAGATATTTTTATGGGTTTAGTTATA
The DNA here is from genome assembly GCF_947461875.1 of Haliaeetus albicilla. Classification (NCBI taxonomy): domain Eukaryota; kingdom Metazoa; phylum Chordata; class Aves; order Accipitriformes; family Accipitridae; genus Haliaeetus; species Haliaeetus albicilla. Next base: position 21,871,911 of record NC_091497.1, read on the forward strand.
CTACATTAGGCAGTTATTTAATTCTTTGCAGGGAGGTAAATGGCTGTGAGTTTTTCTCTGTACCGCTGAAGATAATGCAAGTTTTATCAGCAATTTCAATGAAAAAAAAAACAAACAAACCCCACAGCCTGATTGATATCCAGAGACTTACTCAGATTTTAGTCTCATTATATAAACAAAACCATCATTCCCAAGTCTCCTCTTCCTTTCCACACTTTACAGTCTCTCTTTGTATTCCTATTATATAGTTGAATTAACAGTAGTTTAAAAAGAAATGTTTCTAATACTGTAGCGTTCAGGTCACTGAGGTGTCCAGTCAGAGAGACTAATCCTCCTTCTATTCACTTTTTCTGTAGAGTTACTTATATAGACCTAAGATTATTTATAAAAGATCTTTTAATACTGCATGTTTTGTAAACACCAAATAAAGAAGTTTGCATGTGTTATCAATCCTTTTTTTAGGCTGCCTGGAATTGAAAGAAGACACCATTGAAAATCTTCTAGCAGCTGCCTGCCTCCTCCAGCTTCCACAAGTAGTAGAGGTTTGCTGCCATTTTCTAATGAAACTTTTGCACCCATCCAACTGTCTGGGAATACGAGCATTTGCTGATGCGCAAGGATGCACAGAGCTTATGAAGGTGGCTCACAGCTACACCATGGTAAGGCAGTTTCAGAATATCTAAATTATGATCTTGTGAATCCTCTGTATCTTCTGTAAGTAAAAATATCTTGTTAGGTTTTGGCTTGAAATTGTTCTGTATGTGTATGGAACTTTATTACATAAGTGACCCTTTTGAAACCATAGGAATGGTAATTCCTCTCAATGTCAATGAAGTTATGAAAATAGGCATGCTATGATGAATGCACTGTCTGCTGAGTCAGAACAGTATATGCCTTAACTAGATGCATGTTCACATACAGGTGATAAAAGTAAAAGGTATCTGTAAGTCTTTAGAATACTTTTTAATTATGCTTCCTTTTTCGTTAGCTTTAGGGAAGCTTTGTAACTGTCATTGGTATTGGGTTTGTGTGGCAAGGTTTTGGTAGCGGAGGGGGCTACCGGGATGGGTCCTGTGAGAAACTGCTCGAAGATTCCCCGCCTCCAAGTTGGACCCGCCTCTGGCCAAGGCTGAGCCTGTCAGCAATGGTGGTAGCGCCCCTGGGAGAACAGATTTAAGAAGGGGGAAAAAAAGTTGCTACGCAACAGCAACTGCAGCTGGAGAGAGGAGTGAGAATATGTGAGAGAAACAGCCCTGCAGACACCCAGGTCAGTGAACAAGGAGGGGGAGGAGGTGCTTCAGGTGTCAGAGCAGAGATTCCCCTGCAGCCTGTGGGGAAGACCATGGTGAGGCAGGCTGTGTCCCTGCAGCCCAGAGGGGACCCCATGCCAGACCAGGGGGATGCCTGAAAGAGTCTGTGACCCTGTGGGAAGCCGCGCTGGAGCAGGCTCCTGGCAGGACCTGTGGCCCTGTAGAGAGAGGAGCCCACGCTGGAGCAGGTTTGGTGGCAGGACTTGTGACCCCATGGGGGACCCACGCTGGAGCAGTTGGTGCCTGAAGGACTGCAGCCTGTGGAAAGGACCCACACTGGAGCAGTTCATGAAGAACCGCAGCCCGTGGGAAGGACTCATGTTGGAGCTGTTCGTGAAGGACTGTCTCCCATGGGAGGGACCCCACGCTGGAGCAGGGGAAGAGTGAGGAGTCCTCCTCCTGAGGAGGAAGAGGCAGCAGAGACAAATGTGACGAACTGACCAAAACCCCCATTCCCTGTACCCCTGTGCCACTGGCAGGGAGGAGGTGGAGAATTCAGGAGTAAAGTTGTGCCTGGGAAGAAGGGAGGGGTTGGGGGAAGGTGTTCTAAGATTTGGTTTATTTCTTATTACCCTACTTTGGTTTGATTGGCAATAAATTAAGTTAATTTTCCCCAAGTTGAGTTTGTTTTGCCCATGACAGTAATTGGTTGAGTGATCTCTCCCTGTCCTTATCTCGACCCAGCAGCCTGTTGTTGTATTTTCTCTCCCCCATCCCACTGGGTGGGGGGAATGAGTGAGCAGCTGTGTGGTGCTTAGTTGCTGGCTGGGGTTAAACCACGACATCGTTGTTCTGCATGGTGTCCCAGTTTCAGCTGGGATAGAGCTAATTTTCTTTCTAGTAGGTGGTATAGTGTTATGTTTTGGGTTCAGTATGGGAAGAATATTGGTAACACACCGATATTTTCAGTTGTTGCTAAGTAGTGCTTAGACTAAGTCAAGGATTTTTCAGCTTCTGATGCCCAGCCAGCAAGAAGGCTGGAGGGGCACAAGAAGTTGGGAGGGGACACAGCCAGGGCAGCTGACCCCAACTGGCCAAAGCGGTATTCCATACCATGTGACATCATGCCCAGTATATAAACTGGGGGGGGATTTGGCCAGGAGGGCCTGATTGCTGCTCAGGAACTGACTGGGCATTGGTTAGTGAGTGGTGAGCAATTGCATTGTGCATCACTTGTTTTGTATATTGCAATTATTTTCTTATTATAATTTTTATTATTATTATCATCATCATTATAATTATTTTCTTTTTTCTCTGTCCTACTAAACTGTCTTTATGTCTACCCATGAGTTTTACTTTTTTTTTTTATTCTCTACCCCATCCCACCAGGTGGGGGCTAGCGAGCGAGCAGCTGCATGGTGCTTAGCTGCCGGCTGGGGTTAAACCATGACACACAGAAACAATAATAAGGGAAGTTTTGTGTAGGGTTTGTTTTTTTTTTTTCCAAGCATTATCCTATCCTTTTATTCATCTGTGAATTGGATTAGGGCAGAAAGTTGAAGACAAAAAGAATTTTATCTGACAATATTTTAAATTATTCTAGTTACACCTGACAGAACAGGTATGGTATTAATATTAAAAATTAATCAGAATCAATGCAGCAAAAATATGCTACTTATTCAGAAACTAAGTCATATCAGTAGCCATTTGATTCTTCATAGTTTGACAAAATTAAAAACATCTGGCTCATGAAATTAAACTTACATAAAGAGTAGATTACATATCATATCTGAGAAATAATGGTCCCTTAAGGTCTATAGTGAAATTATTATTGAAGTAATAGAGCAGGTTTCAATGAATCTGCTTTGCTTGTCCAGCAGTTATGTCCTTATTTTATTTATTCTTTTCTGTAATTAATACCATGTTGTAATTCACAGGTTTAACTGTGTTTTTCTTACCACTACAGCTCAGGTAGTTATGCCCATTTTACACTTATGGAGCTAGTTCTGTGACTGGTTTTAATTTTCTCTGTATTTAGACATCTAAAACATAGTTTTCCAGGTCCAAGCTAATAAGTTTAACATTCGTCTGTCAGTGGAGAGAAATAAGCTGTCAGAGCAGAATTCATCTAATCTACCTTGAAATGAGATAGCAGTAGAAATGAACAGGTATGGGTTGAAAAAATTGAACCTTTTTATCAATATGTTTTTTAGATTTATGTATTACTTTGATATTTTCACTTTTTTTGAATGAAAAGCAATGTAATGAACAATGAAAAAAAATTTAAAACCCTAATAGAGAAAACCCTTGATTTAAAAAAAATCTCATGATTCTTTGAAACAATTTATTGAAATATTTTTGCGGTGAATGAAGTTACTCATTATAGTACATTTGAAGACTTGTGACTGATACATATCTGATTGATCACAAAGTTCAGAAAGATCTGTGCCCATTTCTAAGATATTAGGTATATTATGTAATTGATTATTGTTTTTAATGGTCAGGTCTACAATCTGAATTACGTATAATGGGAAAATCACCAACGAAAGATGGTAGATCTAAAAGGAAGTCAGTTGTAATTAATAAGCAAGCTGTGATGTAACTATAATTACATTTGCAAGCATGCATGATAGTCACACATTCTCTTTGCTGGAAAAACAAATAATCACATCTATTCAGTTATGCAATTACAATATTTTTTTCTGTACATGATTGAAGTTTAATCCTAAAAGTTAAGCTTTGTAGTGCATGACATTTTCATAGTCATTGTGTTACTGCATTTAGGTGTGAGGCAGCTCGCATCTATTTGCTTTACTGTTCTGTGTTAAAGGGTGTGGATGACCAGCTGTGACTGGGGGAAGGGTGCCTTATTGCCTGTCTTGACTACAACACTCTCTATCAGAGCGACTCTGCATAAGAGAAGAGTGATTATTTCTTCTGCACGCATGCATAACTGGGAAAAACTTCTACAGTGCAAGGAAGGTACCCTGCAGAGTGTGATAGAGGAACAGCAGAGAGACCTTGTAATGTGAAGAAAGGGTAGGAAAGTGACGAGCAGAGCAAAAAGCAGATGAGATGCATAGTCTCCAAGGTGACAGAAAGCATTATTTTTTCCTTCAGACTCCAGGGAAAGAGTATGGACTGCAATGACAGCAAACATAAAGTAGGGCAAGGGGAGTTTGTTAACAAACTCCTCCTGTCTTATGCAGAGGATTTGAGGGGAAGCCCTCTTTAAAAAAAGAATGGGAAAATCCTTGTTTTAAAAATATCTCATGCTTTCAAGAGAACTTCAAGGCCCTTTCTTTAAAGCTTTTCAGGGTGCTTTCTTTAAGAGTTTCAAGTGATGTATCTCAAATTCTGGCTTTCTGAATCCTCTTCCAAGGTGTCATTGCAAAGGCTTGTTTGTTGTGAATAGGAAATAATAGTACTCCCTTAACTCTAGCATATTGTGTGGTCGTTTGCTAGTAAAAATTTACCATTCTTTGAAAGCTATAGAAAATAAATAGCTTAAGAAGTTTCTGATATGTAGTCAGAATAACAGATTAGTGAATGCAGCTTTCAAAGTTTGGGTGTTTCTGCTTTCTAAAGAAAAATCTTTTTTTTTCCATAAAAATGTGAAACGTAAAACAGGTGAAGTGAATTTTCCTTAGCTTATTGGCTTAAATATTTACTTAAATTATTTATCATATAAATAGTGGAATTGTTAGAAAATTAACCTCTCTGATATATGAAAAGCACTTACTGGGAGAAAACTTGGGGGAGAAGCTTTGACAGCATTTGAGAGGAGTCTAACGGCTTTTGAAGAGTGAAATAATATTATGATTTCTTTCTACACTTTTTCAAATCTTTAGAAGTACTGAGTTTTTTTCTGGATATTTCGCACTATAGTGCCAGAGTATTTTAATAATATATCAGTTCAGTAAATAGGGAATTATAGCTGATTATCTGAATAGCCAGTTCTACAATGCTAATCGTCATAACATTTTCTTAATAGAGGAAAAATAACAATGCTAAATGGAGTAGAAACAGATGTCCCCAAAGTAAAGAAAAAGTGAGATGGAGTAGAAACAGATGTCCCCAAAGTAAAGAAAAAGAGAGGGTAATGACTGAAATTATATGCCTTTCATCTTGTTCTTTGCATCTACAAAAATATCTACATCAAGCACAAGGAATTCTTTTGACCCCATTGTATGTGTCTTACACATTGTAGCCAAAAATTGTCAAAACAAAAAATAATAATTTTTATTATACTAACCATAATGCTATAGAGAAATAGAGCTAGGCCTGACCAGAAATAATAGTGCTGTACCATAAAGTTTTTTGAGGTAAAAAACCCTCAAAGAAACAATAATTCTACACTGATTGTGGGAATGGGGAGCAAGACAAAGTTTTTCAAATAATCTTGCAAAAATAGATTTATAGACATGGCATATGCTATAGAATGTGTAATAATTTTGAGATAATGACTCAAGGTAAATCACATCTTTGAATAATTTTGCTTTTTAGTTAACTGCATAGGTGAAATTAAATGTTAAAAAAAAAAAAAAAAAAAATTTCTCTGTAGCCCTTAGTTGAGGTACTCATTTAAAGTGCTGGAACCTTAGGATAACTCTGACTGCATTGTACCTGGCAAATGTCTTACAGCTTTCCTCCACCAATTAGTTTTAATTAGAAAGTCATTCACAGTTGTCTTCACAATAGCATTTTAATGAAAATCAATGTATTTACATCAAAATGGTTTGCTTCATTGAATCTCCATAAATGTTTTAATCTTTGTTTTTCAAAAGAAATTTCCTTGCCTAGTGTCTGACATGATATTTTAGAAGTTCTAAATTAAACTGTTGTTCATTAAAAATAGTTAATAAATTATATATCTATATTTAAGATCAGCTTGCTTTGTGCTTTCACATAATGTGTTATGAGGGCAAGACATCTGAGCTTGGAAATTTCTTTCTATTGAAGAAGAAATAGCTGCTAAAGAGCAGACCACTGAGTTTAAGAATCCTGTTGACTTCAGGAGATACGTCATTTCCAACATGTGTTTTCTGTCACATTAAATAACTTCAGTTTCTCTCAACCATGAAATCTGTGGAAGCCATGAATACAATTTTTTATTTGCAAAGTTGACACAGGTATGTCCAGACTTAATTCAAATGTGACAAACTTTTTTCAAAATGCAGTCATTGCTGAGCATGGAGAAAGCTTCTAAATGGAAGTAAAATTCATTAATTGTACAGTTATGTATCCCTTTCCATGAGCAGAGGTATAATGTCCCTGGTATTTACTGAGATATTTAGTCTTCGGTGTCAAATCTCTAATTGTTCTTTTGAAACGTAAAATCTTAAGTGAGGAAAAGAAAATGTGTGCATGGAGGAGGGGAGGCAGTGAGGAAATGAAGAAAAGAAAAATAGTGAAGGAAAACCAGAGAACATTTGAAAAATCTTTAGAAAATAAACTTGCCAAATAGCAAGTTATGAGGTTGGTGGGGGAAAAGAGGAAGGTAGACTTCATAAAAAGTTAGTGAACAATGAAAGTTGGAGATTGCTGTTTGCATTTCCTGTACTTTTTATCAATGAAACTTGGATTGCAACATTTTAAATTAAAGCATTAGAAGCAAGAAGTTAAAAATAAGAGCAAAACTGCAGTTCATTGGTTTATTTTTTTTTGACACATCAGATTTAATGTAGGTTGTTTTATTTCTGAGGTATGAAGTTGCCCTGCCAGTGTTTTATGGTGTGATTTTATTTTTTTTTTAATGAATCTGCTAATTTAAATGGCATCACAAATATTCATGTTTCTATTGATTTAAGACTTCTGTACTTCTTAATTACAATCTGAGTTTTTACTCAGCTTTTACTTAGCTTGTCAATTTCTGTAAATTTTCAATCTGCAAAGCCATATGTCTGATAACTTTAAATTCCTAATTTATTGTCAGAGTTATATGATAGTACAGTGAAATACGTGTGATGTCTTATTAAGAAAACAAAAGCAGCAAAATGGAACATATTAATAAGCTAAAGCAAATGCATTCTTCTAGCAAGCATTTTTAGTGACAGTTCTTTATTCTTCTAGTTATTGGGGGTTTCATATGTAAGGAAGCTAACCTCTAAAGTCAGCAATTTATCAGCTTGTCATACTTGTCGTGGTGTATGTTCTTATCTGTCTTTTTATAAAACAGAATAAAGTCTAATTCAAAATTGTGATGGTAACCTTGTTGGGATGCAATTCTTTTTAGAATATATGACTTTTTATAATATACTTTATTTTGAACCATTATATGTTTATTGCTGAAAGTTTTTAATAGACCATGCTAGTTTAATGAACTCTGTGGCCTTGATGTGCCATTAGCCCTTCTCGTAACAACTGCTTTTCTACATTAGTAAATACTGAGAGAGGAAAAGTATGTTATATTTGTCCTTAAAAACTAATTGCAGTTTGGTTTTAAAGCATGGGAAATTCTTAAAAACTTTATTCGTACTTGGTAAGGTTTTGAATACAACTGTAGTTTGCTTTCGCTCTTCCAGTAAAGAACATGGCTCTGCTTGTGTTATGATGTACAGATAATGCTTATAGAACTTTAGTGTGTGACATTCCAAGTTATGCTACCAGTTTCTTCATCTCAGTATCATGCCATTTGACTGAAGCCCAATTGATTCAAATGGAAAAGTGAAATACCTTATAGATAAAACTACTTAATCTGTGAGTCCTTTACCTCTCAGGAAACTTCACTTGAACCTCAGTGATCATTGCATCTTGAAACTGCAGTTTGACTATTGAGATGATAGAGCTTGTTCCACATTACTGTTTCACCATATTCCAAGATGAATTGCTAAACATAAACTTGGAAAATCTTCAAATTACTTTGATGCACTGAGTAGGAGGATGGCCATAAGTAAAATTTCCATGACCAGAAGAATGTGTATGAATAAAGTGATTGATGTGATTGTAACCAAGTCAAAATGTTAGCAATATAAAGGACCCTGACATACGTTACAGTTCCAAGCCTGGGAGATGCAGAATGTTTGCAAGTGCCTTTGAATGAAGTGGTAGAAGGTGTTTAGTCTCTCACAGATGCAGTTCTGTGCTTCACACTGCAAGGGTTGTTAGTCCCAGCACAGCAAAACATTATTCAAACTTAATTATAAGCACATAAGTAATCTCAGTGACATGTACTGACTCTATATAGACCCTTTAACTTACTGAAAATTCTGATTGTACTGCAAATGGAGCAACTGTTTCATTTATGTGAAGCGTGTGCCTTATGCAAATTTTTAATGATCTTTTATGGTGAAGAGCTTCAGTGGTCATGTTATTAGTTATGTTTATTATCTAAGCCACAGAATTTCACAGTTAAAACTTGGTGGGATGGAGTGGGGAAGGAGTGGTATGTAAAACCTTTCCTATCCAGTTCCATTTGCAACAGCTCATCCTGAAGCATATTGAGACATTGTAACAATACTCCATATTCAAATTAAGAAAAATATTATTGAGATATTGGTAGATGGTGATGACAGTCATTAATGAGTTGTGGTTGTACATTCAAACATCAGTGGATTATTAACAGTTTTTCAGCATATGCTGTTTAACATGATTTATATACAGGGTCATCAGTTGGCTTTCTACTATTTAAATAGCTGACCAGATATTGGTCAATAGATACTGACCAGATAACAGCTTTGTTAACTTCATATCATACTTTGTTTTGATCACTTTGACCTCCTTAACATCACATTAGTGACATATGGATAAATAGACAATGAGATGGGTGGAAAGCTGACTGGACAGACAGGCTCAGAGAGTTGCGATCTGTAGTAAAAAATCCAGCTGGCAACCAGTAAATAGTGATGTTCCTCAGGGATCACTTCTGGGTCCAATACTGCTTAACAACTTTATTAATGATCTAGATGATAGGGTGGAATTCTCTCTCAGCAAGTTTGCAGATGTCACCTAACTGGCAGGGGGAAGATGATCAATATGTATGAGGACAAGGTTGCTATTTAGAGGGCAGGCTGGAGAAATGGGCTGACAGGCACATCACAAAGTTCAGCAAAGGGAAATGCAAAGTCCTGCATTCTGGGGACAAATAACCCCATGCTCCAGTACAGGCTGGGGAGCAACTGTCTAGGAAGCAGCTCTGCAGAAAAGGACCTGGGGGTCCTGAGGGACACCAAGTTGAATGTAAGCCAGCAATGTACTCTGGCAGCAGGAAGGCCAACAACATCCTGGGATGTATTAGTGAGACTTAACAAGTTGGAGAAGGTGATCCTTCCCTGTTTGGCACCCATGAGACCACATATGAAGTGTGGTGTCCACTTTGGTGTTCCTCAGTACAAGAGAGACATGGATATACTGGAGTGAGTCCCATGGAGGTCACTGAGCTGGTTGGATGCTGGAGCACACGGCATATGAGGAAACTCTGGGGGAGATGGACCTGTTGAAACTAAGGAAGAGAGGTCTAAGAGAGATCTTAATGCTCTCTGCAGCTACCTGATTGGAGGATACAGAGAAGATGGTGCCAGACTGTTGTGGAGGTGCGAGTGATAGGCAGCAGACACAAACTGGAACATAGGAAATCCCGATTGGATATTAAGATTTTTAAATTTTTTATTTTTTTTTTTAACCCATGGGGGTAGTCAAATACTAGAAAAGCAACAACCAGTGGAGTTTTGGGGATCTGCTCTTGGAGGTATTTAAGACTTGACTGGAAATGTCACTGAATAACCTGACCTATTTAGATGTGCACTGAGCAGGGAGTTTGACTAGATGATCTCCAGAGGTCACTTTGAACCAAATTCTATGAGGCTATTAAATGTATCTCCTGTATGTTTTCAATGGTCTTAGATATGAGCTGTGTATCCAGGATAAACATGAAGCAAATGTTCAGATTTTTTTTTTATTTCATTTTTTAAGTAATGTGCAACAGATGGGATTACCAGAGCTAACATTTAATTGACTTTTATTAGCCACAAGCTATTGGTAGCATGTTAGCAACAAGTTAGCAGTAACACACTGAAATTTTAAAGCATTCTGTGATTTTCTGTTTCTTATGCTCTGTCAGGCATACATTTCCAAAATATATTATTGAACAAAATGTCCTACTTGCACTGTAAATAGCAAATATAAATCTGCAAGAAGATGTGTGCAGGCTGTGTTCAGACTTCATGGCATCCTACACTTAATGGATGATCTGTAAGATGTTTTTTCTTAGGATAGATAGTGCTCATAGAAAACTAGAGTGACTCCAGACAGCAACAGAACTTTTTTTATTTGTTTTATTTTGTGCTTTATTGTTGCTTCTTCATAAGCCCTATTTAAACATTTGTCTAGCCGCCTAAGAGGATATTGTGATAGATTACAGTACTCGAGCCACTACGGAAGTCTGTGTCACACACTGGAACGTGACATTGTTGCTCATATTTCTGAATGTTTATTTGTCTAAAAATGCACTATGTTATGTTCTGAACACTTGGAGGAAAAAAAAAAAGGAATAGTTTGAGGAAGATACTTTAAGAAAAAAACTTTTGCAATAGGACATTTCCAACCATAGCAGTATTTATACTTGGAACAATTTATTGTTTACTCAACTGGAAATGTTGCAGCTACTGTAGTGTAATGAGAACACTGCGTTTAGTACACACTGCATGCACTTTCAAAAGTGAATTTGTGTTCTAAGAACTATTTAAGTTTTTGAGATTTTTGACTCAAGTTTAATATAAATTAAGTATGTGCAAGAAATTATCTTGGGACATGCTGGGGAAAAAAAAACAGTCTCATTTAATTGGAACATAAAATGACTCCATATACCTGTGACTAAAATGGAGATACTAATCAATTAAATGTATTTTTCAAGGAGAGAGGATTGGAACCAGACGATAGAAAATAGTAATTGCTCTGGTTTATGCTTTTTACCTTCTGGATTCTAATCACAAATTTGGAATATTCAGTATAAAGGAAATCATGTAATGTAAAAGGTTATACAAACTATTTGAAACTTATATAATTGTACACATATACAACTTACTGTTTATTCCTGTACCACTGAAACAGAAGTCAGAAGATGCTGTGTCAAAACCTTGCTGAAGTGTCACTGATCATTTAGTCTCTGGGACTCTTTCTAAATTAGTAATTCTCATTCTTCTCTTACACATGGCAGGGTGTCCCTGGAACAAATGTTACACATCTCATACATTTTGACATATGGATGTGGAAAAGTATGGCTTCCTATATTAAAATTGCTTATATATTTTCCTTTCAAAGGAGTTAATTTTCAATACACTAGCTTGGACTAAAAAAGTTTAATTATGTCTTTACTTAAAATGCTTCTTAGGTCTGCACAGAATGCTAATTAAAGAAATCAGATCTAGTTAAATTTTGATTGTTAAGGTTGTTATTTTGGGGCTCCAACTATTTTTTTGGTTCTTTTTTTAAGATCCTTTCTCTCTCTCTAGCATCCTTTGGTCTAGTAAAATTAAGTTGAAAATATTCCAAATAAACCACAGTAATTGAAATAAATAATAAAACCAGAGATGCAGAGATGCAAAAGAAAAACATTTTGGAAGTCACTGTATCACTTACGTCTGACATGTAAGTATATTTTTTGAGGTTTAGAATTTTCTCCATTTTATCACTTTAAAACCATACTAGCAATACACAGAAGTGAAAGACTAAAACAGTGCAAACACAAACAAGAGTCCCAAATTCTTGTGACTTCCAAACAAAACACAAAATTTGATCTTTGCATACACAACTAAGCTTAGACTACTTTATTTTACTTGAAAATATGAGTTTATTAAAATATTACAGTAGCATTCTTTTTTTTTTTTGTTTAAATCATGACATTAAACTATTATTATGACTCTTTCTTCCAATTTCTTTTTTCTTCTTTTCTTCTTTGAGAAGAAATTGTACTTTGTAGATCACTTTTCACACTTCTGGCATTTTTAAGATTCTTGTTTGAAAGTAATCATCAGCACTTAGCACAGTGTGCTGCTTTTTTATAAGTTCTCCTTAGTACAGCTGTGACATGGCACGTTACAGTACCACTCCATCAAGACACAGTAGGAGAAGAGGAAAGTAAGAGCATTTCAAGAACTAGCATATGGACAGCAAGGTAATTAATAGGAAATAGAAAAGACAACTGCTGGTAGTAAAATGCTGTGAAATCTACAGGAAAATAGTTAAGTAAATAGTCTATAGTGCATTAAGCACAATTTGATGACTTCTTTATCATCAGGAACTTCAATTTTGTTGCCTAAATGCCACATTAAAAAGGTTAGTATGACAAAATGCTCTATTATTCCTAGAAAGTGCTGCTATGAAAAGTAACGCTCTCATCTGAATGATCTTTTTACGTTATACACAGGACTCAACAGTTCCTATGGTTTTAATTTGTTTTTCAAGTTTGTTCTGCATATTCAGCAGCAATGTTAGTATCCCATTGAACTAATACTTACTATTCTTCAGAGTGCTAGCAGAAATATTACTTCATATTAAGAGTATTCTGATATGCTCTTCTTTCTTCAGCGGGTCTGATGATGGTTTGTCTGTCAGGTCAGCAGATCTGCATCTCAACGTCTTGAGTGAAGAATATATCAATTTATAAATCCTGCTTCATCTCACTGAACTGTAGGCATAAATAAATTACTGTCCATAGAGGTAGCTCAGGGCAAGCAGACTCTTAACCTAAAAAGCATTGGTGGGTGCCTAAAATCAGTTAGCATGAATCTGTGTCAGCACATACAGAACTCCAAATATCACACTAAAAAAGCACTCCAAAGACAGTGAATTTTGGAGGATTTTCTTAGCATTCATGGACAACAGTGAAGATGAGAATCAAGACAGCTGAATTTTATAGCTGTAAATTCAAAGCCTTTGAATCTGCAAACTAGTGTAAAATAAAATACTTGACATTTGTACATGTCTTTGGCAAGATTGAAGGATATGTCCTAGTACTGCGGATAAACATTCTTTTTTTGTTTTCACGAAAGGGTATGCAAGGGTGGCTAAATACAAAAACCCTCGAGAATACTTATACCATGTGTGTAGTAGAAGACTAGAAGGTGAGGGCTAAATCCTCTGAAAATATAGTATGTGTTGAAGTTCCAACTCAGGAACACCAAGAAAGTATGACATAACCTGTAAATGTGTTTTCTGTCTGCTATTCTGTCGTGGTTTAACCCCCGCCAGCAACTAAGCACCATGCAGCTGCTCACTCACTCCCCCCCATCCAGTGGGATGGGGGAGAAAATCGGGAAAAAGAAGTAAAACTCGTGGGTTGAGATAAGAACGGTTTAATAGAACAGAAAAGAAGAAACTCATAATGATAATGATAACACTAATAAAATGACAACAGTAGTAATAAAAGGATTGGAATGTAGAAATGATGCGCAGGGCAATTGCTCACCACCCGCCGACCGACACCCAGCCAGTCCCCGAGCGGCGATTCCCTGCCCCCCCCCTCCCCCCCCCCCTTCCCAGTTCCTAAACTAGATGGGATGTCATATGGTATGGAATACACCGTTGGCCAGTTTGGGTCAGGTGCCCTGGCTCTGTCCTGTGCCAACTTCTTGTGCCCTGGCTGGGCATGAGAAGCTGAAAAATCCTTGACTCTAGTCTAAACACTACTGAGCAACAACTGAAAACATCAGTGTTATCAACATTCTTCACATACTGAACTCAAAACATAGCACTGTACCAACCACTGGGAAGACAGTTAACTCTATCCCAGCTGAAACCAAGACATATTCCCAATACTTTAGGATGGAGAAGAGGTCCTTTAGGGTACAAAGAAGACCCACTAGTGGTTTCTGTGGGGTTCTCAGGTAGCAGAGAAGAGGAGATAGCCTAACTGGAATACATAGCTGGTGGGAGGGGACAAGGAAATAACATTGGACAAGATAATTGAACTGAAACTAACGTGGAGAGCTCTGCTAGGAAAAACAGAGGAAGGGAGGATACAGGAATGGGACACAATAGAAAAGTGAATCTTAGGCATTAGGCTGTGACTGAGAAAGTAAACAGAAGAGTATATGACCAGTCAAAATCTTACTCTATAGAAACTCTGTCACCAAGATTCTTGTATCTAGTCATTGCTCTGCTTTCTGCAATCATCAGTGACTCACATTCTTAAAATTGGTGCATCCTGAGAGCTTACAACTTAGTTTTAATATTAGTTTAATTGAACTTTGATATACAACACATACCATTTACGAGATTCTCTCTCAAGCACTGGAGGCTATACTAACGAGTATTTGTTGTCAGTGAGGAGGAGACTGTAATTTTTCTTTCAAAAGCAAAAAGAGGTATTGAATTACTGATTCAGAGATGGTGCTCCTCATTTCTAAGGGTAAGACATATCTGATGGCTAATTTTTGGTGATAATAGCGAAGACTTGAGAGTATTAATTCTAATCTTGTCTCACAATGTTTTCAGTGTAATGCAGGGCAGGCACTTGTTTCTCTGTTAATGAAGACAGGAAGGATTTGTGGTCATACAAAAATAAAGACAATAAAATCTCAAAGGATTATATCTCTTTTGATGCTTTCAGTACTGGAAAAAAAAGAGAACAGTTCAGAGTAAAGGTTAGCCCTGCTCTTCTCTGAAGTAGTATCAGAAACTGAAGATTTACAGTGTTCTGTCAATGTACAGGTGCCCTTCAATGCAATAGTGACAAATATTAGGGAATCATAATACATAGATCTTGGGGAAAAAAAACATCATCTGCAAGTATTTCTTCCTAACTGGAGCCAGGGAAACAGAAAGGTACATGTTCTCACTTACTCCATCTGTATTAAAAAAAAAAATACTTATTATTAATAGACAACACTTGGGTCTTTCCATCT
Organism: Haliaeetus albicilla; assembly: GCF_947461875.1. Lineage (NCBI taxonomy): Eukaryota > Metazoa > Chordata > Aves > Accipitriformes > Accipitridae > Haliaeetus > Haliaeetus albicilla. The sequence goes on from NC_091497.1 coordinate 21,887,002, forward strand.
CATGGCATGTTACTCTGTCCTAAGCCTTAAAATTGTGGTGAATGCTGGTACATAAAATATTTTATTTTATTCACATTTAGAACTTTTCTTGTGATATTGCAAACTTTCAGAAAGTTTTTCTTGTTGTAGGAACTTCACAACCTTGCTTTAATAAGGAGCTGGGTGACTGAATATAATGAGCCATGGCTGACAATACAATGCAAAGACAGAGTGTGGTAGGCCTTGGTACAGGCTGTGGGTCAGCAAGCAAAAGGAGAACAAAACCTGAAAGTGCTGGAAAGATACATAATATCATCATGGACTGATTTTATTGGTGGCCTGTGTGACACCTCCCCAGTAATAAAGATTGGGACCAGAAGGGCAGGGGAAGGGGGATATTGTTGTGCAGGCATCCAACACTGAGCTGGAGAAAGTGCTGCATTTCCCCAGGCTCCGCTGTGCTAACTCACATTTGGGGCCAGCCTCAGTAACTGGAACTGTATGTAGGTTGTATGTGTGGGAGTGTGAAATTTTTCCAGACACAGCTTATCCGCTGCTTTGGTTCATTTATTAAATTGAACTTTGCAGCATCACACTGTCTGGTGCTCTTTGTCCCTGGCCTCTACCCCCTTGACAACTGTTCATCGTGCTTTTTTTCTTGGCACTAATACCATATTGTCTTATGTTGACTGGAAATCTTCCTTACCAAAAATAAATCTTTTTTTTTTTTTTTTTTTTTTTTACTTTTTCTTTATGGAAGTATATAATGTAAAAACTGTTACACTTTTATAACTCATTTAGATTTCAAGGTGTTAAAGACAATCTAACAGATGATAACTGCAACAAAGAGGGCAATATAAAAAATATTTTCAAATATCATGAACCAAGTACTTTTATTTAAAAACCCTTCTTTCCCTTTCCCTTTCCCTTTCCCTTTCCCTTTCCCTTTCCCTTTCCCTTTCCATTTCCATTTCCCTTTCCCTTTCTTCCTTTATGATTTCTTCTCTTTACTGTCTTTCCATACATCCTGTATGGATGTTTCACCTCTTGGTCACTTAACGTAGTAACATGCTTTAATAATTATATGTAGTAATTGTGTTTTACACAGAGAATATGTAACCAAAACCTCAAAAATTAAGCTGTAAAGGCAGAAAATACAGAGAGAGTAAGGATTACTGAAAAGGACAACGTATGTTAGCTTCACTGTTTGGGTATGCTGTTCATTCATTGTCTCCTCTCCTTCTGCTCTTTATCCTATATTTTCATTGATTCCATCAATTTCATGGGGACTCCAAATGAAACCAGTGGGATTTTTCAAGTATCTCTCAATAGCAATGGTGGTTTATTTGGAGATTTTCTGGGCAACTATTCATCTTCATCACTGTTTGCAACTTGTACACTTAAAAAGTATTATAAGCAGGTGTTAAATTACTGCATCTCCCTTTTATAATTGAACTCAATTACCTTAACACCCTTAATAGTACTTAGTAAAAGTCCAAGTAGGTTCACCTAAATACAAGTGCGTATTTTATCTCCAACTTAGTGGAGATGAAACCAAGATATAAGTGATTAAAATTACTTGACCTAATCCCATCAAATACTAAAGAATCCAAATCTTCTTTCTATTGAAGTCCCACGCACTTTAACAGATATATGTCTGTTTTCATGAAAATCTTCTAAGTCTACTGTGACTAAAAGCCGCACACGCAAGCGGAGCAAAAGAAGGAATTCATTCCCCACTTCCCATAGGCAGGCAGACGTTCAGCCATCTCCAGGAAAGTAGGGCTCCATCACACGTAACGGTTACTTGGGAAGACAAATGCCATCACTCCAACATCCTTCCCCTTCCTCCTTATTGCCCCAGCTTTTATTGCTGAGCATGATGTCCTATGGTCTGGGATATCCCTTGGGTCAGTTGGGGTCAGCTGTCCCAGCTGTGTCCCCTCCCAACTCCTTGTACCCCCCCAGCCTCCTTGCTGGTGGGGTGGGGGGAGAAGCAGAAAAGGCCTTGGCTCTGGGTAAGCGCTGCTCAGCAGTGATGAAAACATCCCTGTGTTATCAATACTGATTTCTGCACAAATTCAAAACATAGCACCATTGAAGCTCTTATGAAGAAATTTAACTGTACCCCTGCCAAAACCAGTACAGCCAAGAAGTTTATTAGTTTCTAAATGTGTGTGAGAAACTGGTTAACCTCATCACTTAAAACGTGCATAAAAATGTTTCTCAAATTTTCTGATAACATGACCCATGCTGACACGGAATGAAAGCAATAATTATTTCTGTTGCAAGGGTTACATTTTCTATGGAATGGCTAACTTCTATCCATTAAGGATAGTTGGCATTCCCCTAGGTAGAGAAGACACTTTTAAATTAATAATTATAGCTAATCCCCACTCCTGTGTCTGGAGATTCTTTGTCTTGTTTCATGATCAGGCTTGTCTTACTACTTTATTATCCCCTTTTTATGTCACTCCACTTCTGTGGTACCCAGTGGACTTACATCCTAGCAGCAAAGAACAACTGTTCTGTAGCATAAGAGGAGTGACTCAAAAAATGAAAGGAAAAAAGGAAGGAAAGAAGGAAAAAAAGAAAAAAACCCTTTTATTTGAGTGATTCCTTTAAATAACTTCTAATCTTTCGGAATTGCATTTCCAAAAGCCTGTTTGAAGATGACTGCTTCTGAGTTACTTCAGAAATTAAAACATTCTTCAAAAGAAGAATGAGTTACTTCTTAGAAGGAAATAGCCTTACTTGATTTTGAGATCATTATTACATTGACTACTAAAAAAGTAGCAAAAAATCATCTAACTTAAACTGACATAATTTCATTAAAGTCATTAGAGCTATGCTGGTTTATACCAGCTGGCAAACACATGTACTTCTAGAATCACTCTGTTAAGATTGTATCAACTTTTTGTGTATTGTATATTCCTTCATAACTCTTCATATACTTTTTCTTCATTTGTAACCCTGTCCTGATTTCAGCTGGAATAAAGTTAATTTTCTTCATAGTAGCAGGCATAGTGCTGCTTTGGATTTCAGATGAGAAGAATGTTGATAACACACTGGTGTTTTAGTTGTTGCTAAGCAGTGTTTATGCTAAGTCAAGGACTTTTCAGCTTCTCACACTTCCCTGCCAGCAGAGGCTGGGAGTGCACAAGAAGCTGGGAGGGGATGCAGCCAGGACAGCTGACCCAAATGAGCCAAAGGGGTATTCTACGCTGTATTGCATCATGCCCAGTATATAAACTGGGTGGAGTTGGCTAGGGGACACCATGGCACAGGGATTGGCTGGGCATCAGTCAGCAGGTGGTGACCAATTGTATTGTGCGTGACTTGGTTTGTATATTCTGTTACTTATTAGTATTAGTATTATTTCCCCTTCTTTTTCTGTCCTATTAAACTGTCTTTATCTCAACCTATGAGTTTTACTTCTTTGGGTTTTTTTTCCATTCTCTCCCCTATCCCACTCGGGGGGGGGGGGAGGTAGTGAGTGAGCGGCTGCATAGTGCTTAATTGCCAGCTGGAGTTAAACCACAACAAACCCCTAGAATTATTTGTTCAAAATGGTGCCATACACATCATACTTAGCATTAACCTATTTAGCTAGTGTTTTAAATATTGAACATATTGGTATAATCTGGGTATCTTCCATAAGGGAAACATTGCCAAGAGCAAGATCTAGAGAATTGTGTGGATATTTCTTGGGGCTTTTCTGTGGGATGAAAATGTTTGGGAAATCTGTCACTTAGCACTGATGGTTCTAAAACCAGAACTTGTGAGGATATTGTGTACCACCAAAGTGCCCATGATAAAAGACTGGCAGTGACTCATGGTTAAATTTAATTTACTTCAGTAATTACTCAAAAATACTCATGCTACCAAAGATGAGACTCAGTATCAAATAAGTGCATTTCATTCTCCCCTATACCAGTGGTTTGGAACACTGGAAATTTCAACTTCAAGTTAAATCCATAGTTACTAAACTCTCATTTTCTTGACATATGCTTGACTAAAAATTTTAGTGCTCAATAAAAAGTGTAAGTTATGGCAGTTTCGTATTTAAACTCTTTTTCCAAGGGTTCATGTTTGTTGTCAATATTTCTATTTTATTCATAGAACTCCCTCTGGTGGATTATTTAAAATATGAACATACTTGGTTTATTGTTTTACCAAAAAAAAATCTCTAAAGAATATGACTCTAGAGCCTAATTTTATGACATTAACTACTAAGATTTCAGTTAGCATTTTATATACATATTATTTATCTTGATAGTGGTTATATATATTATTTACCTTGATAGTAATTCTCAGAGTACATCTGGGGTTTTTTGCATATGTGTAACGTTGGTATCTTCTACCATGCAAAGGAGAATTTATTTAAAAATAAAAACACAAGCAAACAAAACCAGTTCTAATAAATTAAGTAGTCTGAAGTCTATGGATGATGCAAGATTGGCAGGGCAATAAATAATCATGAGAAACAGCAACCATGGAGAACTGCCTGGACTGATTACTTAACACTAACTTACTATTTTTTAATGTGCCCACAAGTGAATTAGTTACATACCCTAGAGCAGAAAGATGAAGAATGAAGGGTCTGAATTTGAAACGAAACTGTAGGTAAGAAGAACCAAGAGAAGAAAGCTAGAACACAGGGAACTGTAGTGGACAAGAAATTCAAATTGTAGTGCTATGTAATTATTTATGTACTAGTGTTAAGACAGAACAGCTAACTAGAAAAGCTTTTATTAGTTCATGTGTGAAACTAGATTTTACACAGGTAACAACAACGTGATTATTGTGCATGTCTTCCACAGGTGTCAGAAGACATGGCTTATTCATTAAAGAAAGGAAGTGAGAAGTAAAAGTAGTAAATGGAGTGACAGGCAGGGAAATAATAAGAGCACATATAAAACAGGTTCTGATGAACTGAAAAGGGAAGAATATTAAAATTGAGAAAAGTGTCTGTTAGAGAGCAGCAGAACTAGATTTGTAAATGGATGTCGTTTTCTGTTAAGTTGTAAAAGTGAGAGATATTACTAGGGATTGTCATTATGGAGGATTGAACTTCACTAATGCACAAAATGTAGGAAACAAATATTGCTAATAAAAGTTGGAGCCAGTCATTTCTGGATGTAGTAGCTGCCAGGTTTCTTTACCAAATAGTTACTAAGCCAAAGGAAATTCATGACCTCATCATGTGAGAGCATCATTGAAACACTGGTTGTTGAAGATGGAATTGATTCGTGTGATGATGAGCAAACTTTACTTAAAATGAAGGATAAATAAAGTATAGGTGGTACTTAACATTCTTGATTGCAAAAGGAAACAAAAAAAAGTTATTATAATAAACTAGTTTATTATAATAAACTAGCTAACTGGACCCAGCAGATTAAGGACTAAGAACTTAATCTCCTTAGAGGAGATTTAGATCTTTAAACCAAAGGTATCAAATAAACTTAGATATAAAACTACCTGGATTTTATATTCCTCAAAAGAGGAAGAAAGCTTGTAGAGAGGGTTCTAACAAAATAAATAATTGCCTCAAAAACAAACCCACAAAACCAACTTAGAAACGAGCTGAGAAAATACAAGTAGTGGAAAAAAAATCAGTTCAGAAAAAGTAAAAATCAGTAAATACAGACATAAAGTGGGAAGCGCCAAGAACAGATTTAAATTATTTCTTTTTAACAGTTATGGAAAAAAATAGGGGATTTTAATTGCTAAATTGAGAAAATAACAGTGTTACTTGCAGTGAGATAGTGAGGGAGTTCAGTAATAATTAAATAAATGTCATGAAACTTAACAGGAACCTGAACTTGCTTTCAATAGTTACACTGTTTTCAAACATGTAGACCAAGGCAGGATGTGCTTCAATGAAAACTGAAGTTCTTGAAAGGAGTGTTATCACAATGAAAATGAAGGTAAAACTCAGAGTTCAAAACGTATGCTAGTGGTACATGTGTATGTATATGTCTTTGTACATACATATATATGGTGTGGTACATACCATATACATATATTGATGTGTGTGTATACCTATGCACATATCTACATGTGTGTGTGTATATATATATATTACATGTACAAACACATGGGGTTTACTAAAATGAAATCATGTCAGACTTATCCAACATCTTTAGTAAGAGGATTGAGATTTCTCAGAAAAAGGAAAAAGAATGGAGCATTACATTTACATTTGCATTTCAGTAAGACGTGATATTTACTATCTGGACATTTTAGCTGCAGAAGATCAATACAGGAGTAGATAAAGAACCCCCTTCTGCCTTAGTGTGGTGCTGTGGTGAAAAAAAGGGCTTATCTCTTGATGCAACTGGATTTTGGAATACTTTGTGTAGTTCTCATGTCACCATTTTTAAATAGTGCTTGACATTTGGAGGGTATGAATAAAAGAGACACACAGGATTACAGGACAAGAGAAAATGTCTTGCAATAAATGTCTCGGAGTGCTCAGGCTGTTTCAGCTTATTAAAAAGAAGAGAAGACAATGTACTTGATTATAGTTTATCTCCACAGGGAGAAACTACTGTGAACTAAAGAGCTCTTCAATGTAGTTGAGAAATCTTAGCAAAAGCCAATTCAGTTTAAACAGATTGAAAATAAGGTACACTTTTCCATCAAGAAGAATGCTTAAACACTGGAATAAACTGGGATAGCTGCAGAGAAAAGTGTTGAATTATCCATCTCTAGATATTGTCATCTCAAGATTGAATGCATTTGAATAAAATGTAGGCAAAGCAGAAATTATTCTTAAGCCCGGGGTAGTTGGTGACCTGTATGTGCAGAATATATCTGATATACAAGAAATTAGATTAATGTTCTAACAGGTCTTCCTGGCTTTAATTCTAAATATCTGTGACATGCTAATCTATTTGTTTCCTTGTTAGTTCTTGATATATCTTAATGTCCTGTTAAAAAGGTGCAACAGAGAAGAAGGCTGCCTTGTTTTTAGTCATGAATACTGAAAACTGAGTAAAGTGGAACTGTGTGGGATGAAGGTCAAACTCTCCTTTACAGGTAGCTCAGCAGAAGAAACATTTTGGAGTTCAGAATGTCATTGGAGAGATTTTGCTAAGCAAGGAATCCACAGTATCAGAGAGGATAGGAAATTCATTAGTTAAGTAGGAAGCAGATAGTCAGCTAAAACTTAGAGGCAATGGATAAAAGACTTTTTTCTCCCAGGAGATATGTAGAATTTGTTGCAGCACAGGAATATGTTGAAGTTCAGTCAACAGAAGGATAGTTCGTTTGGGTGTGTTTACTAAGGGAAAGATGCTTAACTTAGTAGTTAACTTAGTAGATTCTGTAGCCTTCCTTAGTATCTAACCATTCTTTTGAAGCCCTGATTGTCAGGCTTTCAGTACCATGCAGGTACTTTTGAGCACTTAAGCCAAACGAAATGTTCCGTAATTTATTTTGCATAATTTAAGCATTTAGGCAAAATCTTCAGATACCAAGTCACATTGAGTGTATTTGGAGTTTTCCTAGTTTTCTTCAGCCGGCTTGGGTGCAGTCCTCGAATTTGGTAGATGTGGATGGGAAAGCACAATTAACATTAAGTCTCCAAGATTGTCAATGAATACTCTAATGATTATATAAAAGGTGGCTTCCACATCCTCATTTCTTGAGAAGAGTGAACACTGGTTGTTCCTTTCAAAGAGTAATGCTCTTGGTAATGGTTCATTCAACCCCTGCATCCAGGTCATTGATAAAAATATTAAACAGACCTGGCCCTAGAACTGAGGCCTGAGGAAAACCCCTGGTGACCAGCCATTAGCCAAGTATAGCCCCATCACTACAACTGTTTGGATTTCACTGTTTAGATTGCTTCATACTTGTAGAAATCCTAAACACCATACACAGGCATCTGGACTGTCCTCCAGGGCCCAGGTATGTAAGAAGTTACCAAATGTCCTGGGTTCGGTTGGGATAGAGTTAATTTTCACAAGAAGCTGGGAGGGGGCACAGCCAGGGCAGCTGACCCGACCTAGCCAAGGGGATATTCCATACCGTGTGACGTCATGCCCAGTATATAACTGGGGAGCAGGCTGCGGCGTCGGGCTGGTGTCACAGGAGGGGAAGTGGTGGAGTGTCAGGTTGTGGGTGGTGAGCAATTGCATTGTACGTCACTCGTTTTGTATGTTCTTTTTATTAGTACTGTTGTAACTCCTCTCCTTGTGTTGTCCCACTAAACTGTCCTTATCTCAACCCATGAGGTTCTACCTTTTTTTTTTTTTTCCCCTTGCTGATTCTCCTCCCCATCCCACTGGAGGCGGTGGGAAGGGGGGAGGAGTGAGCGAACAGCATCCTGGTGCTTTGGTGCCGGCTGGGCTTAAACCACAACACCAGAGTATTTACATTCTTCTCAGTGGTTTCAGATTTCAGTGGAAAAGGTCATTCTTTGAAACAAAGACATTAAATTCTAGTGGTGCATATAGTTCTACATAAACAAGGATAGTTACTCCATTTTCATTAGTTGAGTAAGCAGCGATTTCTTATTTGCTGCTGTGATTTAATATTTATTCAGCACATGTATTTGTTTTGTAAGGGATCAGGTTATAATTTCAGTCATTCATTTCTTTTATAATGGAAAAGCTCTTGTGGATTGATTGAAGAAAAGTGAGGTATAAACACTGTCATGTATAATACATCTTTGGTTGTCAACAGCTGTGTGTAAAGACTGTACATTGATTTAGCTTAGAACAAAAAATATCCTTTTCATTTCCATTACATATCTCTATACAACATACTCTAAGTAAACAAAAATGTTAGCCAATACCTCTTATACAGTAAAACTGAAAAATGTACAGCTATTTTATGTTTCTTTCCTTCTTATTAACAAGTCTTCTTTCTTCAGTATGACAATGTTATATGCTTTATAATTATGCAAATTTTATCTAACAGGTTTCTGGCATGCTGAGATCAGAGATGCCTAGGATGAGAAAGTCTTAGGAAGGAGGCTTACGGGTTTGTTTAACTAATGAATGCAAGAGACAGAGCATTCTGCATTAGTTTGTGTTAATGTAGATTTAATAGATAAATGTAAACAACACCTTATTTCCTAGTTGTTCATTTTCATAACTTTCTTATCTTTTAGACTGTGATCTGTTCTAGGCAGTGCTTCTTCAGTGTGATTGTGCTACCAAAACCTTTTATTTTTACATTACCCCGTGTTTATTTAATTCTCATTTCTGAATTGACATTGAATAGAATTTAAATTTAATCAGATTTGTGGAGTACTCTGCATAAGATTAAGGGTGTTAATTTGTAAAGGGGAGAATTCTGTTCAAAATTTTTCATTTCATTAATTCTTTTTATTGTGGATTCAATCTCCAGTCCTGGTACAGAGCTTAAGCTTTTGTGTCCACTGGAATATTTCATCATCTTTAGAGTAAATAGGAAAAAAGGACTCTTAAGTTCTACCACCTTATTCTGTGACTACATCTTCATTAAATTATTATTTTTGACAAGTACTCTTTTTGAGGTCACAAATTTTTTTTATCTTTTTTATTTCAGTTCAACAATAATTTGCTTAGTTAAGTCTGTGTATTTTTGCAAAGTTAATCATGAAAATGTGTATCAAACTCAAGTAATTTTCTGAACCTTCCTTGAGCAGTGTATTTCCATCAGTGTCTGTTGTCGGGTTTTTTTTCTTATAACAGCAGTAGAATTCTGTAGTCTTCCCTGCTTACAATGAATTGCCCAGACAAGGCTGCTCAAGAAATCAGTCTGACATGATTTATAAAATAGATCCTATTGAGAAGACACAGATAGTAAAAATCAAAATATTTTTCATCTATTTTATTTGAGGTCCTGTTAGTTCTGACATGTTATTTTATACTTCTGATAATTTAAACTGATCTTCCTAAATGCAGGAAGTTTCACAGGTATACTGTAACTTCTGGCATAAGTAATGGTGTTCTTATGTACTGATGTGCAAAACTGCATTTTGGAGAGTGAATTCCTTTTACTGTCTCTGGGAGGGCGCAGCAAGTCACGGCTGTGTTCCAAAGTGGTTCCAGAACGGGTAGATTAATAGAATTGCAGAGACTCTTCCATTTCTGAAACTAAGGTATGCCTGGCCCTTTTCTGTATCACTTCCATTGCAATTGAGGAGTTGAGCTGTGATTTCTGTTTATATTAGTTAACTTTAAAAAAAAAAATTAAAAAAAAAAGAAGTGATGTAAGTTAGCAGAATGTATTTATTTAGATCTGCAGTTTTACAAAAACGAATTGTGCCATTGGCGGTGATGGATTAGTATCACCTAGTTCAAAGTCTTCAATAGTTCTAGACCTGTCAGATTTTTTTATCGTTTTAAGAACAATGTTTTGTGCTTGACAGCAATATAATTGTTCAGAAGGTAAAGTGCTGTGCACTGCTAACATTAATAAAATAAATATCCTACCCTTCAACCCCTTTCAGCAGAGTTACGTCAAGTCAGTGTAGCTGCTGTTTGCAGTAGGATTAAACAAAGCAGAGCAAAGCCTTATGATGCTGCTATCACAGCCAGATGGGTAAGGAAATTACTTTTCCCAAAAATACAAAGGTTAAAGAGAATTAATTCAATTGTGTTTCATTAAAGATTTCCCTACAAGTAGTGTAGTCCAATCCCCTTCTTCTGTATCCTACCCAGAATTAGGTTTTTAAGACTTTTAGTTGAAAGTTCAAAACAACAGAATCCATTGTAGTAGGGCACATTCATTTGTTTATGTAACTACATTCAATATTTTTTAATAGCAGTATCTAAAATTCAGGTAGTACAGATATATGTTTAAATTGGATGACTTTCTGTACAGAAAACATTGGGGACTGCTTCCCATGTTGTATATAACATTCCCCAAAAAGCCATGTATTAGTTGCTGATATGGATCTTTTTGAAAACATGCCTTTCTGAATTTTAAGTCCACTGAAATACTACAAATAGTAGTAAGTGATTGGAAAATGTATTAACTTATCAGGATAAGCTCTTTTTACCCAGTACATCAGAATTTCCTTAAAAGGAGTGAGAAAACAATGAAAAAGAAAATGAAAGAAAATTTTAAGGGTGTTTTCAATGGCAAGACCATCTGTTAAGCAGCGTTATGCATGCTTTAGGTTAGGGTAGCTCTGAGATTGCTCTAATGGCCTAGCGTTAATTCGGCATCTGAGACCTGCCAGGCACAGTTTCTTTAACTTTGCTCATTTTAAAAGAAGGTTAGAGGAAAGAAAAGACTGACAAGTTTTATTTAAAATTCCTTTCCGATGACTATTTTTTAAAATTTGTTTAGTAATATTGAGAGTGAACTTCTATTTTAGATGGACATGAACTGCTCCATGTGGAATAAACACGTAAGCAGAGAATTTCTATACTGCACTTGGAATAATGAGCTTATTTGGCTCATAACCATTTTGCAACCATGCAGTTCAGTTATTTTCTTCTCTGTTTTGCACTATTAATAATTTTGGTGGTGTTTTACCTCCAAAGATTTCTACTGAAAAAGGTATTGACTTAAAAAAAGAAAGTGTTCAGGTTATTCTTTTAAAGTTTTGGTGTTTTTTTTTTTCCTTAGCTGAATGTGTGAAGATTGAAGATGTTAGGAAAAAAAATCAAAATAGGACAAAAAATTAAATGTGTGGAAAAAATCACAAGAAGCTTTTTCTTACAATTTTACCATTTTGTGTTTTGTTTTAAAGATATTTGTTTTGATGTGGATAGCAGAAAAGCCCAAAGATAATTTAGTGATATTGTTCACATTACTGAAATAAAATAAAGTGGAAAACAAGAGAGAAGAATACTGTAATGGATATGGATTAAGTAAATTAATAATTGCAATTCCTTAATCTTGGTTTGGATTAATTCCTGTCTGCATACACACATGTATATTTATATAAATATGTGAGTTATGTATAATCAATCCTGTTAGTCAGAAAATTACATCCTTTTTATTTTGGTATCTCTTAAGTTTCAGTATGTGCCAAGAAAGTGCTGATGCATCATCCCCCCATATATTTTAAGTTACACAGTAGGGCTGTTAATCGGCATGCAGTAATGTTAATGTTGTAGTTTGCTATGAATAAATTCAAGCTGAGTTGAGGTTGGTTTTCTTTTATTATATCTCAGGTATTTTTATGGGGGGGGGTTTGTTGTTTTTTGTTGTTTTGGGGTGTGTGGTTTGTTTGTGTTTTTTTTTTTCTTTTGCCTAGGATGCTCTGTATTTTCTGGAATTCTTCTAAAGGTTAATCAGTGTTCCCATTTCTTATCTTGGTAAAACATAACCAGAATTCTCGTGCTTTATCTTAATCTATTCTTACATGACCTATTTTGTTATAAGTTTTGATTTAACAAAAATATATCATACAGATCTTAGTGTTGCCAAATGGAGAGCAACACACAGTCTGCAGACTATCTGAATGACATGCAGCTCTAGTCAACGTTATCGGTTTTTAACTGTAGGCTCACTACTGAAACTATTCAGAATTTTTCTTCTGATGAAGTTCTGTGCTGCATCTGTATGAGGACTAACCGTATACTCAGCTGCATTAGAGAGCGGTTTGAAAGACATAATTATTCCCCTCTACCCAGGACTCATGACGCCTTAACTTGAATGTATTTTCCAGCTGGTGGTGTTTCAGTTCAAGAGCAAATTAAACCAGCTATTAAGCTGAAGCAGGAAACACATAATATGTGAAGAGAACCTGAGAGGACATTCATGAAGAAAGCTAAGGGGGACTCAGTATTTTCAGCTACCTATCAGGGGTTGTAGAAAAGATAAGATCATTTTCTTCATGAAGGTGCACAATGAAAGGACATTGGGCAACAGTCCCAAGTTGGAATTTCCAAATTAAAAATATTTCTTCACAGTGATAGTAGTACTCATTGTAGCAGTTTTCTCAGAGGTTGTGGAGTCTCTGTGCTTGGAAATATTCAAAGCTAGACTCAACAAGGCCGTGAGCATCCTGACCTATGTTTGAAATTAGCCTTGATTTAAGCACAGGTTGGACTAGATGACCTCCAGAGGTTTCTTTCTACCTGAATTATTTTATGATTCTGTTTCATCAGGCAACCTGATACATTTAAGTCTAAATTTACTACATTTCATTGCTGTCCAATCAAGGGAAAATGTAATATTCACAAAATAATCAGAAGTAATTCTTTGTGACATTCCATAATTTTCAATTTTCAGTAGAATTTATTCCATCAGTAGTTATTCTTATTTTGCTGTTTATTTTCATGAGATTAGAGCTATGATTCAGATCATACTCAAAACCCTACAGTGGAATGTCGTCAGTGTGGATATATATGTGTATGCGTATACATATACACGCACTATACAAGTGATCTTACTGTCCAAGCTCCCATTACAAAAAACACAGTTTAATCAATAATATCTATAATCTTGGACTTGTTATTCATGTCATTGAAATGAAGATAATTTCAAAGAAATGAAGTAGTTCTTGTAAATTATGACTAGATAGTAGCTGCTAGACAGGTGACTTTGTAAACTAAGCACATTCTGCAGGTGAATTCATGTTCAGAGAAATGAGAAAGGGAAATTTTGATTTTTTATATACTGGTTAAAAAGCCAAAACTCTCAATGTAGGAGTGTAACTGTAAATTTTACTGCATTACTATAGTGCAGTTTTATAATGAGCAAACTGTGGATTTAATAAGTAGTGTAGGACACACAAATTAAACCACATATTTAGAAGATAGCAACTTGTACGTCTAATCGCTCCATAAGGGAAAGCTGTCAAAACTCTGGAAATCACTAGCTATTATGAAACATTTACTTCTACTCTGAATTGGACCTCTGACAAGATTGTAACCAAAACCAATCAATCTTCCATCACTCTAGTGCTTTTCATAAACTGAACACGCTGATCATTTTGATTCTAAAGACATGAGCCATGTACAGACACACAGAGCAAGCACTAAAAATAATGCTAAACTTCTCTGCTAGCATTCTGAGGATCAGTATTTTAGAGACATCCAAACTTTGTCTTTAAGCCAGTTGAATTCAGCTGTAAAATCTACTCAAAGTTCATTCTGATGGTTGTTACTCCTTTGCTTAGGTTTAGACAAAATATGAGATTATTGAGTTGTGAAATTCCTAGGGGTGGTTAAAACTTTATATTAATTAGAATTTGATTATAATTTTTGAAAGGTATGATCTAAGAATTTATTCAGAAGTACACCTCATTGTTTTCCTATTGACAGTAAATCTTAGAAATTTATTGCCATAACTTTCTCATAAAAGTTGGTATCACAATGTGCTTCCCCAGAAAGGATTTTGCAGGCATGTTTTTAAACAGTTTTTCTTATTACAAATTTCAAACGTATCAGCATAAATTAATTAATTCTGTAAAATAAATTCCTGAATTAAAATCCACTTTTTTTGGTAGTTAATTAGCATTTGAATAGCATATGTTAAAGTAATCTTAGTTCTTAACATTCTTAATCTGTCATATCCATCAGGACCTGCTGAGATGTATTGCAGTTGACTTCTTTACCGTACAATTGGTAAAAAACTCTTCCTTTTTACAAGTGATTGGACATATCTGGAATATATTTTGGAAATGTGATACCTGATTCAGTACCTCTTAAAGATTTTTGTTAAGCACCTGGTGGAAAAAGTAAATATATGAAAATATAGATACCAGGATGTTGCTGTACAAAGATGTAGAAATGCAGCGTAATGTCTGCTGCTGTCTGGTTTGATGTTTAATTAAATTGAGAAGGGTCAAGAGCAGCTAGAATTTATCATCACCTTCAGCTTTTCAGTAAAATTGAATGTTAGCTGAAAATTTGCTTATCTTAAAAGGTTGTATTTATTACGTACTATCTTCCTTACTAAGAAAAAAAATTGTGCTTGGCATTAAGTGACAGGTATGAAATATCAGTGGTTTTTTAACCTTTATCCTTATTCTTATCGTATTTTTGCTCCTATTTCTACTCTTACTTTCACTATATTTCTTTTATAAATGAAGCAGTATACAGAAAAAAACAACATAGGGCATGTTGCAATTCATGTTTCATCCAAGCCTAAGCCTTGCATCCTGTTTCAGAGAGATTTTTTCTTGGTATTGTTCAGAGGACAAAAATGTGCAGTTAGGTTATAGTATGTGTAAGTCCTGTGTTCTTGTGCTGAGTCAAATTAGCAAATTTAAGTCTAAATGCAACTACCCCAAAGTTATTTGGAGGAGGGGTTAGTCTGTGAGGCAAAGTTGGGAAAGCACAGAACTCAAAGCCATATAGCACGAATGCACCGCATTTAGTTCATTGAGTGGACCCAGTTTAGTCCACTCACTACTCTGTTTTGCACTGTCTCTGCCACTATCTTCTGTCCATACAGAATTAAAGCAGTTAAAGCTTTTTTGATTTTTTTTTTCCCTGATTTAATAAGACTGGAATGATGATTAGGAACTCCTCCTAAGAAACTGTATCCCAAAGAACTAGCATTAGATAGGGTTATAAACCTGATTAAGATAACTTATTTAAGATTTGAAAATTTTAATATCCCATCAATTGTCTTGGTTGAATAGTCAGTCCAGTATCTATGGCAAAACTGTTGATGCACAGAAATATGTTCAAAATCAGCTTCAGTGGAAGTACACTGGATAATGTCTTGTTCATGAACACTTAGAATATTTTCTTGGGAGCTGATGAAATGGATTCATTCAGACTGAAGCCTGTCTTATTCCCTAAAATTTCTCAGATAGGTGTTTGAATTATTAAACTGTTTGAAACATAGACATCATACTACTGGTACTCCATGTTTTGTGAAGGTTTTTGTGGCTTGCCTTCCACAGAGTATTTGTACTCCATAATCTGAGTATCTTGTCTGCAGAAAGAAGGTGATATTTAAAAAATGTCACTAGATGCCGTGTTTCCTTTTGGCATATTCAAGGTAGCATCCTCTTGACTGTACAGGATTTTGGCTTGCTGTTTAGTGACTGACTTTGCTTATGCACTACATAGGGAGCCTGAGCAACAAGTTTGGCTTTTGGATTCTGTTCTTCTCAAAAACATTAAAACCAAAAAATCTTGACAGAGAATCTGTAAGGCTGAGATAAAACAGATTTAATGTGAATGTTCAAGGTAGATAAGGCAAGAGACAGAGATTTAAATGAGTTGTTTACATTATTTGCTACCAATGGTCTTAGACCATATATTAACTCTTTTTTTAAAGTGGATAAGTCAGAATAATTATTTCAAAATGATATAAATGCTGGCAGATCACTGAGGCTATTTGGTATCGACCCAAGTATTCTCAAGGAAGTGTTAGCTTGTATGTAACGTAGCGTCTAAGTTGTCCTTGGTAAGAGAAAAATGGAAGCTCATAAATGGTGATAGCAGTGAGAGAGCAAAGAGAAAAAAAGAAAGAAAAGTCCCACAAAAAGCCAGACACCAATTAGCTTGATTTCTGTATAAATTGGTCAAACCATAATAAAGGAGAACAGACAGAAAGATGGATTAAAAAAATGGAAAAGAGTGAAAAATTTTGGTAAGGCAAACCCCATTTCACAAGTCTATGGGAGTCTGTGGACAAATTTTCTATTGTGTACTTGCATTTCCAAAAGTCCTTTGATAAGTCTGTTATTGGCAACTCTGAAAGAAACATAGCCTTAAAGGCATGAGAGAAAAGGTGCTCCTGTGGATTAATATCTGATTAACAATTAGGAGACAAAGGATCAGCATGGATGTACAGATGTCACTGTGTAAAAATTTACCAGTAAGGACCACAAAGGAGGTGTGTTGTGACTTACTCAATTAAACATTCTCATAAATTTTGTGGAAAAAGAGTAAATAATGAAATAAAATGGCTTTATGGACAGTATAAAATTAGGGAGGATAGTAAAAGCCATAGACTGTCTCTAAGAAGTTGCAAAAAGATCTTGTGATGCTATGCATATAATGCCAAAAAAATTAAATATTGATAAGGTAAAAGTAATGCAGGTGGAGGAATGATCTGTATATGTTTAATGATGGGATCTTAACTAGCTGTCTCTTATCAGGGAATGGAAAAAAATACGAACAACTTTTACTCATTGAGATCAGTTGTCTGCTTCTGAGAATGCTTGCTGAGCACTTTAGGTGGTTACAAAAGAGGTGGAGTTCTGGGGAGTATTAGGAAAGGACCAGAAAACAAAACAGGAAACACCAAATCCTACTCCTCTCTATGTTTTGTTTGCACCTTTAATACTGCTTGTATCTCTAGTTATCGCATCTCACAAAGAATGTATGAAAACTAAAAAGCACTAAAAAAAGGATCAGTGATGGTTGCATCTAAGTAGACTTGTGAGTATGTGCTACAGAGTGATCTGAAGTCTGAATCCGCTGCCACTGAGGTCAAATATCAATCCTGCAGCTTAGGTTTCTTTTTCATGGGAAGAAGCATGCGAGATGAGGCTGGTTGGTGTTCTGCTCTCTCTTTGGCTCACCTGGAGTAAAGTCATCTTGGAATGGCATTGCCAGGGCACTCTGTTTAGTTGTAGCTAAGGATAATAACTGAATAATAATTGAAAATGTGGGAAAGCCCCCTATCTCCATAAGAAGAGAGGTGTTTTGGTGGTGGTGGTGGTGGTTTGGGGTTTTTTTCTTGGCAATGGGGAAGATATGACTGCTGGAGACGCTGTAATAGACACATGTATTGGTTTTATGTGGCAAGGTTTTGGTAGCGAGGGGGGTTACAGGGGTGGCTCCTGTAAGAAGCTGCTGGAAGCTTCCCCTGTGTTCGAGAGAGAGCGAGCCCATACCAGCCGGCTCTAAGACGGACCCGCCGCCGGCCAAGGCCGAGCCAATCAGTGATAGTGGTAACGCCTCTGTGATAACATTTTTAAGAAGGAAAAAAGTTGGGATAGTGAGAAAACAGCCGCCAGAGAGAGGAGTGAGAACATGTAAGAGAAACAACCCTGCGGACACCAAGGTCAGTGCAGAAGGAGGGGGAGGAGATGCTCCAGGCGCCAGAGCGAAGATTCCCCTGCAGCCCGTGGTGAAGACCCTGGTGAGGCAGGCTGTGTCCCTGCAGTCCAGGGAGGTCCACGGTGGAGCAGATCTCCACCTGCAGCCCGGGGAGGACCCCACGCCGGAGTAGGTGGGTTCCCGAAGGAGGCTGTGACCCCATGGGAACCCTGCACTGGAGCAGGTTCCTGGCAGGACCTGCGGATCTGTGGAGAGGGGAGCCCACAGAGCAGGTTTTCTGGCAGGACTTGTGACCCCGTGGGGGACCCACGCTGGAGCAGTGTGCTCCTGAAGGACTGCACACCGTGGAAAGGACCCATGCTGGAGCAGTTCGTGAAGAACTGCAGCCCGTGGGAATGGCCCACGTTGGAGAAAGTTCGTGGAGGACTGTCTCCCATGGGTGGGACCCCACGTTGGAGCAGGGGAAGAGTGTGATGAGCCCTCTCCCTGAGGAGGATGAAGCGGCAGAAAATAACGTGTGATGACCGTAAACCCCATTCCCCGTCCCCCTGTGCCGCTGGCGGGGTTTGGCAGAGAATCCGGGAGTGAAGTTGTGCCCGGGAAGAAGGGAGGGGTGGAGGGAAGGTGTTCTGAGATTTTGGTTTATTTCTCATTTACCTTACTCTCGCTGATTTGTAATAAATTGAGCTAATTTTCCCTAAGCTGAGTCTGTTTTGCCCGTGACGGTAATTAGTGAATGATCTCTCCTGTCCTTATCTCGACCCGCAAGCTTTTTTGTTATATTTTTCTCTCCCCTGTCCAGCTGAGGATGGGGGAGTGATAGAACGGCTTTGGTGGGCACCTGGCGTCCAGCCAGGGTCAACCCATCACAACACATAAGATGTAAATGGCATGGAAAAGGAGAATGGGATATTATTTCCCCCAATTCAAGAATTGAGCTTCATCACATCTATTTGAGCAACAGATTTAAAAACAAACAAAAGGAAATATTTGCCTTTTACAGGTATGTGCTTAAGCTGTGTAGTTGACTGCGAGGGATTCTATGGAAACGAAACCTAAATAGATTCAAGGTGCTATTAAATAAATTGAAGAGAAGTCCACAAATGTCTTCTAAACATCTCATTCTGGAAATCGCTAAAATCACAAATTTCCAAAATCTGTGATACACAGACAAGATATAACATTTACCTTTTAAACTTCCTTCTAATCATTGTCAAAATTACATCTGGTCACTGGTCACAAATGGACCTCTGCTTGCTCTAAACCCATACAGCTCTTTTTAAGTTCTATGAGCAGTTAAACACTAAGTAACATCTAGGTACCTAAATTCTATGCAAGACTGTATCAGCTATCAATAAGCTTTTCTGTATAAATACCATATTTTTTAATGTAATGAGTACCTTCTAAAGCATTAGGGTACCAGGAGATTCAATTCTAAAAATTTAGCAAATCCTCATGTTGTTTTAAATTATTTACCTTAAAGAATGTTTATAACTCTCTTTAAAGTCATCCACCTTAGGCAGCATAATTTCAGGAGTAAATCTCATCTAGTAGCATTCTGTTTATTTCCAGAAGAAAGTATCTGTTTATTTGTGTTGATAAATAAAAAAGACATGAAAGAAATACGAAGATTTTAGATGAGTGATAAATAGTCTAGAAGTGGGTTTTTTAATTTTATGGGGAAGGTTATGTAAGGAACCACTGCCTTTGTAGTAAATAGCTTGGGAAGTTGAGTTTGGGTGCAGTTTGCTCATATCATTGTTTTAAAAAGTACAGATGATTTTTTAAGTGGTGGATTGTAAAAAGCATAGAATGATAATTAATTATGTAAGAACTTGAACACAAGCTAATGAAAAAAAACCCAAAACAACCAACAGCGAGACATAGCTATAAGGTTCACTTCTCTGCCTCCCCCTTCCCAATAAAAAACTGATGCTAAGAAATTACTGCATATTGTAGTTAGTTGACAGCATGAGATTATTTGATGGTAACATGCTGTGTTGGAGAGAGTGAAATGTAATGTCTGTTCCTTCCAAATTTGTAATTTCCAAAGCACCAATAAAACAAGAGTAACTGTCAGTTTAATCAATATTATATGCAGGATGACAAATCTTTTACAATTTCACTTCAGTCTGAAATTTGTCTTTTGGGATTCACACAGTAGGTTAATACATTTTTGGCATTCATTTAACAGGTTTTTTAAGTGTTCTATCAAAGACAACAACTTAATGTGACAAGTTTTCAGCAGCCTCCTATCTTGACAAACCACTTAAGATCTAAATACAGTGGTTATTTTACATTATGATATATACCATTATTTTGTTGGAAAGAGTATGGAAATCACCATTGTTAATGATCAGACATCTTTGTGTGAATTATTCCATTTTCTGAAATACTGAGGATTACAAAAAGTTTCTGTTATCTAGGGGAGAGGTATGTGTGGCTATTTTAATTAACTTTGTACCATAACACTGTGCCTTTAGAATTAATCTGGATTTAATAATGTGCTTGGAGGCTGTAAGTGCTGTCAGAAAGTAATTACCATATGACTTTCTTCAAACCTGTTTATGGAGTGGAGGTCTTTGGAAGTCCCCTTTATATAGAAAGGTGGCTCTCTCTCAGAATCCTTTTTGTGCTCCAATGTTTTTCTAATTTGGAACATATTCTCTTCTTTCATACTAATTAAGACTCTCAGGAATCCTTCAAATCGTGCTAGATGTTAGTTGAAAGGTAGATTAGAGTCCGACAATTAAAAACAAAGTGTGTGAGAGAATTATTCAGGCACATGATTCAGGCATTTCCTGAACTTTATATTTTCTGTATGATGGGGTATTTGTTTTCTAGAGTGTTCTTGGAAGGTATATACTTTTTCAATACAGTGATTTGCTATAAATTAATCGAAATGCTAAAGTTTTCATATGTCTCTGCTGTGATTTTTTTAGATGTTTGATTTCAGTTAAAATGACTACTGAATCTGAAATATTAACATAAACTACTATTTTTAAACATTTCATTCCTCAAACAAAACTGTAACTAAAACATTCTCCAGCAACAGCATATATCACATGTGAGACAAAACACATATGCTTTGAGATACATAATGAAGACAGAAGAAACACTGTTGTTGCAAATCTTTATAGTGTGGAGTGTAATAGAACAAGGCATTTTTCCTCTATGATCGTGCAATTCCCCATGGTTCGTTAGATGCATTTTCATTTTAATGGCTACTTGTTTTTAATTCAAGTTTGGAGTACAGGAATAGGAGAAAAGATTTCACTCTAATGCTCTGACTTAGGTTTCAATTGCCTTTTGGAATATTACCTTAATTACAGTATTTATTAATCATTTATGAAAGTAGAACCTTTTTTCATAGACATGATCTTGCATATGCCATCAGCCTTTGCTTTGTGCTGTATTCCATCACATTTCACAGGCTAAGTAGGGTCAGGATAGGTCAGTGAATGATTGTGAGATTACCAGTGAATTTGTAGGTGCTACCACAAGAAACAGTGTTAATGATTAAGTATCTTGTTTGCACTCCTGAACATTACAACATGGTGTTACAGGACACAGTACTATGAATGAATTGTAAAAGCAAGACCACAAGCACTCAACTCCTTTGAGTTATTAAAGACCCAAGAGATTATTTTAAGGTTTTTAAGTTTTGGTGCTAATGGGCTCATTAATCAGAGTGAGAAATTCATAATAAGAACCAGTATATGTATAAGTGGAAGACAGATGAGTTCAAATGGGAAATTAGACACATATTTTAATGTTGAGGATGATTACTTCTGAAAGCCACTGCAAAAGTGGCAAATTATCCATCTCCAGATGTCTTTGAGATGATGCCTTTATAGGAAGCAATCTTCAGTGGATCAGATGTTATTAAGTTCAGAAGGGTAACTGAGTTAAAACTGAAAGGAATTCCAAGGCAGTTCCCTGCTGTGCAGGAAAATCTCCTCATGTAACCCCTTTTGTAAGCTGTGTCCTAAGTTATTACACTGGTTCTGACAGACCTGTTCCCTGCCCGCCCACTGGAAATCTGTTCTAGAGCTTGATGCTTTAACAGCAAGAAATATTTTTTTTCTGATTTCCAGCTTTCTTTTAATCAGATTTGATTTAGGTGAGGTTCCTGTTAGACTTGTTACCCTCCATTTTCCTTGTTTTCTTTTTCTATGCCTGTACTCATAGTAAACAGGACAGGGGCTCCATTAGGGCATAAAGGTATGTGCTTACCTTGACATAAATGTTGAAAGGCTATACTTGTGCTTTTCTGCATCCAAACTTGGTTTGTGATATGGTTCAAGGGCCAGATTACACAGATTGCCACACACCTCTAATACCAACATCCTGCCTAGTTGTGGATTCTGCATAGTGAGTGGAGTAAACTATGGCACAGTGGCTGAAAGAATTCTTTGGCTCTAGCATACACCACAGTCATGCACAGCAAGTTACGTTGAATCTTGAGACACACTTGTAACCTTTGCTGAGCAACCCAGTCGCTAACAGTGCCACTTCTGAGACTTCTCTAACACTAATTTTGTCTTTACTCATCTTGCTTAAGATGCCAATTCCAACTCTTGGCCACAGTCATAAGTGCTCCGATATGGTGTGCTACCAGGTCTGAGTTGATCAACATGGGCTAGTAATTGCTGTACCTGCTACAGAATGAGTATGCATGTATGTCCCCATCCTGAGTGAGTTTTAATCTATCCACAGACAGCATATTCCAGCAATGGCCAGAAGCTGTGGGGAGTGCTGATGGGGCTCTTAGTAGAAGACATCCCTCTTCCCTAAGCTCATTATTTTACCCTGGTATTATCCTGCCCTGCATGATGTTGTAAGTGATAGTCCTTATGTCCTCCTATCCTAGAAAACAGTTCTGTTCCTTCTCCCATGGCAGTACAAGTTATAGAGTGGTTTATCTCCAGTGGTTGCTCCAGTGTTCGCTTGAGCATTTTTCGTATAAGGAGAAGCTGAGAGAGTTGGGACTCTTCAGCCTGGAGAAGTGAAAGCTCAGGGGGAATCTTGTCAATGTGTATAAATGCCTGATGAAGGGAATGAAGATGAGGTGGGCAGACTCTTCTCAGCAGAACTCAGTGACAGGACAAGAGGGAATGGACACAAATTGAAAAACATGAAATTCCATCAGAAGACAACACTTCTTTACTGTGAGGGTGGTCAAACACTGGAATACATTGCAAAGAGAGGTTGTGGAGTGACCTTCTGTGGAGATACTCAAAACCCTACTAGACGCAGACTCGGACACATTGCTCTATCCAACCCTGCTTGAACAAGGGCACTGCACTAGATGATCTCAAGAGCTCCCTTCCAATCTAAATGATTCTGTGATTCTCATTAGGGAAGCCACTGCGGCCAGACTATAAATTGGACGGTAGTTCAGAACTGGGGCAGCAAACTTGTACCAAAGCATAGTTACAGGAGCAGGGTAGGGAAGAAAGAAAAGTCATGCTAGGAGAGTAAGAAAGTGAGAGTGTTGTGATGACTATTTCCCTGGAGTGTTATAATTTAAACCCAGAAAACTGTTATTCTGTTATCTAGGCGAGAAGGGTTACATTCGTTCTGTGCAAACAGCACAAATGAAAAAGTTGGGGGAGCTCATATTTTCTGTATTTGGGGAGTACTAAGGGTACATCTCATACAAGTAAAAGCAAAACAAGACAGTCACCAGAGTCGGTGCAAGTGTGTATCCACACTTTACAATACTGCACCAATGTGACAATTTGCACTGTGAGTCTCTGTTTTTGTCACTCTTAGCCTTTTCAGTCCAAAATACCACCTGTGGATGATTCACAGTGCTGATCTCTTTTGCTATTTTCTTGAAATTGTGCTGAGAACCCTTCCAATGACAAATATATCAATCTGGGCCAATTCAAGTCAGGGAATGCAAATATTCCAGTTTTTTATGTCCCCAAATTGTGCTCCCTGGTTATATTAACCTTATTTTGGGAGGGTAAACTAACATTAAAAAAGATTCAAAAAGGGGGGGGGGGGGCAGAGAAAAGTGAATAATGAATAACATGAGAACTTGTTCACAGGCTACTAGAGTTCTGTTTTTCCTAGATACCATGCTAGGAAGAACGTGTTGTGCATGCACTGGGACTTAGCACCCAGAAGTTCCAGGGTTTATGGGATACAGGACTTTCCATAACAGTGTTGGAAGACTTCTTCAGTCAGGGGGAGCAAGTTGTGTACATGTCCTCATCCGTTTAGCAAGTTGTGTCTGTTTTGTGTACAGGTTTAGGCTTCTTGGATCTTCTTGGATGTGAAGAAGAATACGTGCAGCATGTGTCAGCCAAGATCCTTCAGCAAAACAGGAAACAAACATTAACTATTCTGACACAGTTAAGGAAACGTGCAAGATTAAGGCCCACTAGCTTGAAAGTTTTAGCCAGGTTATTTTGAAGAACTGGCATATCAGCAAATGTCTGGGACCAACTGGCAGTGAACTACAATTAGACTGTGAAAACTCAGAATGCTGCATGATATTAATGAAGAATCAGACTATAATCTGGCTAATTCTGCAGAGTCATATCCTAAAACCCTGTCATGGTTTAACCCCAGCCGGCAGCTAAGCCCCACACAGCCTCTCGCTCGCTCCCCTCACAGTGGGATGGGGGAGAGAATTGGAAGAGTAAAAGTGAGAACTCCCAGCCAAAACCAGCACAAACCTGAAAATTTTGAAAAAAAAGAATTCATTTAAAAGTTGCAAGTAAAAAAGGAAAATATTTAGATTGTGGTAGTCTAGTTTTGTCATCTAGAATTCTCTTATTAAGATTTCAGTATGCTGTGTGAGCTGGTATCCAGTCACAGTCTCTGCTATCCTCAACTTGCTGTCTGCTCTCCCTAAAAAGCAGCAGCTGCTGATCTCTCTTCCCAGTCATGAAGTTCAGAGGAGCATACACCTACATGATCTCTTTCCACTAGCTGCCTCTCCTTTGAATGCCCCAGCCTTTATATCCCTTACATAATGGTGACATCAGGCTGGCATCTGGTACTGGAAGAAACATGTAGCTCTGGATTACATAGGGTAGATGGAGCTCACTCTCAGATAAAATCTGGGATTTGGCTAGAGAACCAGACGATAAGCATATTAATAAGTACTGGTCCTTTGTTTAATAGGAGTTTGGGAACTTGAAAAGCCCATTCTCCTTAGAAAAGAAGATAGGACAATAGGACAGTTTTGGAAAGGGGATGTGCTCTTGTATGATACACAGCTGATAAGGAAAACTGGGCGTACAAAACAAGAGGGCTGAATTCAATGTAGCACAGCAGCAATAATTCCAGACTGAAATAGTTTGGAGCTTGGCCAAAATCAAAATTGCCTTTCGGTTCTTTAGTGCTTCAGAAAGTATAGTATATGATTTAATATGGAAATCAGATGCACTGTTTATTCATTCATTTAAATGTTCTCATGAAAACTTAGGTTCTAAATTAAAAGCCGTGTGGTCTTAAAACATTCATTGACACTTGTCATGTACTATTTAAGTGAAAGGCTAGTGTATGGATACCTTTTTTTCAGCATTATTTTATGCGTTTCTCATTTTTTATTGGAAAGGCCACGGCATCAAAATGAATATAATGTAAAACTTCTTAAATAAGATCCCTACATCCAAACCCAAAAAACCTGCTAAGCATTTTACTGCCACGGCAACTCTGATGTAACAGGTTCTAAATAGCACTCTCAGAAAGTTACATTCTTTGTCAAGGTATGAAATAATTTCATATTTTTTATAATACCGAAGAAATTATTCTCAGGTTCTTCCTTACAATTTATACATGCTGATTAGTGAAATAAATGACATAAACATCAATGAGGACTAACTTGTGCAAGATAATTTGATTCCATGTGAAATAATGATCATTACAGGTCTTGATTTAAAAAAAAAAATCAAATTCATTTGTATTGATAACATCATTATAAGGATATATATAGTAGAGTGTACTTCTATTAAATTCCATTTGGTAATAGTTTAATTTCATTAGAGCATTTTTGTTCCTATGATACACAATCTGTTAGACTCAGATACTCAGGTGCTTGCTTATCTACCTTTAAATACAGATATGTTTTGTTTACATGACTCTACTGTGCTAATACTTTATTGCCATTTAATTCTAATCCTGTGTGCTGCCAAGGTTTAAAAGTGAAACAGCTCTACCGTGGAAATGCTATGACCCCACAGCAATGGTTATTGCGTGATCATTTTGAGCAAGTGGTAGGGGAACTGAGTGAGACATAGCTTTCTCCAAGTGGGTTCAAAGACTTTCATACTTTCTACTGTAAGTTACCTTTTCTAATTTAAAAGCAAAAATCCGCTACTCTACTTAATTGAAACATTACAATTCTTGCTGAAGGGAAAGGCTAAGTGAATGACCCATGCAGGAGAGGCATTAGTCACAGCCCAGCTGATCTTAAGAGACTTATGAGACAGTGAAGAGCAAATGTACAAAGCTTCTTAAGTATCCGAGTCAAAAGTTAGAGGTCCTGAAAACTCATAGGCCTCTGTCACATAACCCTGGACATGCTTAAATGCTGAGTACCCTTCTTCTCAAAATTAACGTTTCTCAGCCCATGAGGACCTAAGCATTCCTGAAAGCACTTCACTAGAGCAGGACTGAGTAGTTAATTCCTATCTTGCACCTTAATTTCAGGAGAATTTAAAATTTATTTCATTTATCTTGAAATTTTTAACCAGTAGATTACATACATCTTTCATATCTGGTTCCCTAAAGTGCAGACATGAAGACCAGTTATATTTTAAAAGAAAGGCAGATATTCTTCCACAATAAGCATATAATAAATTATTTCTGTTATGATAAAACAGCAAGCTGTTGAAATATGCTTTGCTGCTCCAAATGAAATGAATCTCAAGGAATTAAAATGTGATCTAGGAAATTCTAAACATTCAGTAGTTAATTTAGGAAATGCTAAATACTTGAAAGAGAGACTTTTTAGCTCTGAAGATCAAGAGCCTGGATTTTATTGCTGGTTTATATATATAAAATATATATAAATATACCATATAAATGTGTATATATATATATATATACACAGAAGGTACAGTTATATAAAGATTTTTTATTAAATATCATTTTCTACAATACTCAGCCATGAATAACATGAAACTAGTGTCAGTCCAGATGTTCAGAAGAACAGTTTTGAGCTTATATGTTTTATCTGAAAACTTTGTTAGGTTCTACTTTCAGTCAATGGTAAATCAGTACAGAGGCTGGAAAAAGTTCTCCTTAAGCATATATCCAAATGAAAAGACAATTAAAATGATAAAACACTTAATCAAACCTAAAATTATTATTCTGAATTTAGAGGCTCTGCTTTGAGTGTTGTTCAAAATTAATTAAGTTCTGTGAGTTCATAAAATGTATTCCACCATCGCAATGCTTCTTAGTAATATTAGGTCTTTAGATTAATATGCTCTTGCAAAGCTTGATGGTGGTTCCTATTGAAAAGTAGGGTTATATTTTTTTTCATAATGGGATTTAATATCAGTTTAACCAGCCTTAATTAAACTTTGGCTTATAAATCATTTTCTTGAGAAGTGCAATGGAATTTTCTGAGGTTTATGGCTTTTTAATTAAAACTAATTAAGCCAACTTGTGGTTAAGTGCCTGCAAACTAGTTCCCTTACATTTCCAAGCTATTGTATGATGTTCTAGTCACAATTTAAACTTTATCGGGACTCAACAGATTAAAACGTTTGGCCATAAAAATCTAGTTTTTTAGGTACCTATTGACATTTAATCAAGCAATTTAAAAAAAGAACTGAGTCATGTTTTGATCTATTTATCAGTTATGTGATGATAACTTAACAGCACAGTTAATACAGACCATGACCATATATATACCTTTGCTTGTTTGTTGTGTCAGCATCCCATTTTGGGTATATACGTAGAAGTAAAACGTTACTTATTGAAAGTTAAGTTTTACATATAAAAGTATTCACATTCATAATACTAAGCATCACTTTCAGTTTTAGCCAATTTATTCTTTTTGCACATATGTATTCGATGTGTAATTGCATTACACATTTCAATGAACTTCTGTCTGTCATGATTTTGTCATGCCTACGTCTGTATTATTAATCTCTGCTACCTTATATAAAATAATATGCAGTTAATTTTTAATGGATTCTTTTAAGCAGTAACTTTCAAATAATATGATGTTGGAGAATTAAAATAATAATTTCCTTATATTGCATGGGGCAGGGGGAGGACAACATGTGACTTACTAGGGTCAGAGTATAATTCTGATGTTTTAAGTCTTGGCACCATTTTTTTTCTGTATTAGTTATATTGTCTCAGTAATACTGTGTTACTTCTATTTCAGTTCCTGATGACCAGTCAGTCTTTCCCCTGGCCCAGACCCAAACAAGCAATTATAGACAGTATTAATTTGAATTTTGATACACTAAGAACTGAACTGAGTGGGTGTAGCAGTGGAATTATACACTTCCCTCAGTTTTGATGTTCTTACACTTAAGTCCTTGACTGATGTTTTGTCATTCCTTCTGTGCTTCTCATCTTACTCTCACGGTCTTTCAAAAATATGATTATGAAATTCATTATTATCTTTTATCTACCAGATATTGTAACTTCTCTCTCCAACACTTTTTACATTTTTGTTCTATGTCAAAAATTAGATTTTTTTCCAGGAGGAGGGTCTTGTGCCTCCAGTCTATACGCGCTTCACTTTCTTCTTACAATTGTCTATGAATCAAGAATATGAGAACACATTTGCAATTTCTTCACAGAGTTCAAGCACCCTAAAAGAAAGATTTGGAGAAAGATACCCTGCAGAACTGTGTTTCTGTTGTGTCCTGTTAATGTAGGGTAGGTAGTTCAGGGAGTGCTTAATTCAGTCCTTAGAATTCAGTCAATGAAACAGTTTTGTTTAGTTTATATAGTTTATATCTATGTTTTTATATAGTTTATATAGTTTTTGTTTAGTTTTTTATAGCTATTACTATGTGTGTTATAAATTTCAATACTGTGAGATTTTAATTGCTGTATATATTTTGCACGTTAGCTGGATGTTAACAATCTGTTCTAAACAAGTTCAAGAAATAATGCTAAGTTAATGATGTGGATCTTCTTCTCAGCCTTGTCATATGTATAGACAGCCATCATCTGGATATTGATAATAGAACTGTATATGACCGATACATTATTTAAGAAATAGATCAGATAGTGAAAAAATACAGGAAAGTGTAGTATGTGCATGTAAAGATTTACAATTTATTGAATGTGCTCAGTTACATCTGAGTTTATAAAAACTTCAAACAATATGCAGATCTGCCCTAGCCTTTACTAATTCTGACAATTTTAAATTGCAATATTATCATATAATCTTCATTTTGCTTTCTGACTATATTCACATATGAATTACAACTATAGCTGTTTAATTCTAATAATCTTTGATTTGTTTTTCTGATGAGCTGTAAGAGGGCTGGGCATGGCAGATATTGACTATGGGTTTATTAGCTTTAACAGCTGCTTGTATTTTCTTCCAGTATTACTGAATCCGAAATGCTTTCTTTTTCTCAGGAGAATATAATGGAAGTTATAAGAAATCAAGAATTTCTACTTCTACCGGCTGAAGAGCTCCATAAACTTCTTGCTAGTGATGATGTGAATGTTCCTGATGAAGAGACCATTTTCCATGCCTTAATGATGTGGGTGAAGTATGATATGCAGACGCGATGCAATGACCTAAGTATGCTACTTGCTTATATCAGATTACCACTGCTTCCACCTCAGGTATTTTTTTAATTTAATAATAATAATAATAATAATAATAATAATAATGTAATAATATCACTGTTACAGTGATTATAATCTGCAACTACTGAATGCTCTGGGTGTTTAAAAGCAAAACTGTTAAGAATTAGAAAAAATGAATGGCAGCCCTTCATCCAGAGTGACCTCAATAAACTTGAGGATTGGGCCAACAGATACCCAGGAAGTGCAGAGTTGTAAAACTGAAGAGGAGTAACCGCAGATATCATAACATGCTAAGAAGGACAGGCAGAATAGTAAATACTCTCAGGAAAAAAAACCCTGGGGATTATGACAAATACTGGGCTGAGTATGAGCCAACAGCATGAACGAGGAAAACTGCATATTGGTCTACATCAGGAAAAATTCTGTCAGCAGGCCGTGTAAAGTTATTATTCCCATAATAGCTGGTGCTGCTAAGGGTACACCGGGAATATTGTTTCCAATTTTGCCCTCCACAATTTGAAAGGCGTAGGAAGAAACTGGAGAAGGTCCGGTGATTGGCTACAAAGGTGGTATTTCAGCTAGTAGAGGAGAGGCTGAGGAAGTGGGCTTGTTTATTCTTGGTCACCCTTACAGCTCAGTTGTTAACTCAATCCCTGGCTCTGGTTTGAACCACTCCAGTTAGCTCTCTTCCAGACAGCTATTCTGTAGGGGATTGTAGCCCTAACCCAATTGGTGCTACTCAGTCATTTCTTGCCGTATTTCCTTTACCAGTATAAGCGTAGCATATGATTCTCTGACATGTTTAAGTAGTTATTCTGTTTCAGCTAATATTTTGAAGAATATGGGAAGAAAGATGAAGGTAGGCTAAGGGTGGCAGCTCACTACATGACCAGATACTGGTATTATTATGTCTAGATGTACAAAAAATATACCCATTCTGAAAGGAATTGAGAAAAGAATGCTAGGAAGGAGATGATTAAAACAAGAACTATCATAAATCATGATGCTAAGATTTACAGTCCCTTTGTGTCATACTGAGACCTCAGAGGACTGGGTGGGGTTTTTTGTTTTACTTTCCAATATAAAATATGCTACAAAGGAAACAGTCAAATACGACAAAGTTAAAGGTTTCTTTTGCAGAAATGTGAGCTGTTTGTTTTTCAACATCTATGCCTGTTGAGAAGCTAGCACACAATACTGTGCATTACTGCAGTCTTTAAAGTGTTTTTTTTTTAAATCTGCCAAGCACTTACAAAAAGTAACTTAAACTGTTCACACACCAACCTCACCTCTAGCTCTTATTGTGTAGAAAGAGATCATGCAGGCTTTGTTGGTTACTGGCCCCTGCCCTAGTTCTTAGTAATAATTTTCTTTAAAATGAATATCTGCAAGATCTACCACTATGGAGTTAAATGAGGCTATTGACATGTCAGATGAAAGGAATACAACTATTTTGTTTGTTCTGTGAATTGCTGAAAATGGTGAAAAATAGAACCAAGATTAAAAAGTTTACTTTCCTTTTCAGTAGCCTTATGTAAAACACCAGGTTATATATGTATGTGTATAAGGTTTGTAATAGTCTCATTCTTGTCTAGACACCCTTTCCCATGAAAGTTCAGACCAGAAGATCTTTCAAAGTCACTTCCAACCGGGGCTGTTCTATGATTCTATGATTCTGTGGTATATAAAGTATCAACTCAAATAATCTAGAGGCAAGATTTCAAACTACATTTATGTTCGGAAGCTTCTAATCCCACTACAAATTCTAAATGTATGGCTCATAAATTTAGCTGCATTCCTCCAGTCAGTAGGGATTTTACTTCATCTACATATCACATACTTTGCTTACCTCTGCACTGCTGATTGCATGTAAACCTGTGATCCCCACATTACCAAGCTGAGTGTTGTAGCTGTTTATCCACAGTGTTAAAGGCAATTCCCTGTATAGTTGAGTAGCTATGTCCACACTACCTGCTTCTGGGTTTCCTCTGGTGTCTCTGTGGCTCTAACACATACGGATATCCTGAGACACTGCCATCAGCACTAATGTCCCTCATTTATGGAACTGAATTGTGTCCACTTTGTTATACATTGTCCTCATGAGAATATCCTGGATACCTCAAGTTATCTGAAGTATCACTATATCCCGTGTTTAGCAACTGAATTAAATCCTAGATTTCCACTGCCTAGCCTAGATAAGCATCACAAATGTAAACGTATCATTGGTACCTTGCATCATTGACACCTACCCATAAATTCCTAAAACAGTTGTGTTAACCTCAAACTTAATTTCATTGTGTATCTTTTAGAAAATTTCTCATAAAACTTATTCTTCAGATTCAAGTCCAACTTTCATAGGGAACACATTTCTTTCTGAACAGCCAGGAGGCAGGTGACCAGTGAGTAGGGTATATGAAAAAAAATAACAGTTTCAAAACTGTTTGTGAGGAGTTTCAAAAAGAACTATTTTCAAGTGATATATTTCTGGCAATTCTCTATATTTTTTGTTCAATTTAATCTGAAAATTAACCCTTATGCACTGGTGCTTGTCTATAATTGAGTACTGCATCATATAAATGTTTGCTGTAATGCTAAAAAACTATTTAAAAATTGTTTCCAAATTGAAATTAAGATATAACAAAATTATTGAGAGCTGGAGGTGAAAACTTACTTTTTATTACCAAAAGATGAATTTTTTCCTACTATGGTTTATATTTAAGTGTAAATCAAATAAAACATTCTATCATTTTCATTGCACTGAAAATTAACTGAAGAGCTCTCTGGAGAGAAGCCAGGTCAAAATTAAAAGCTAATCATTGGACCTTTGTGGAAAAAAAAAAAAAAAAAAAAAAAAAGATTTGGGTTCCTTACTTTTAAATTCACTAAAAAAGATGAAGTCATGGACTGCGAAGATTATTAACAGATTGGAAAGATTGTACTGAGATCCTCTTAAAATGAAGGCTTAGATTTATAGCCTGAGTTTTTATGATACCTCATTTCACTTTCAAGGTGCAGTAATTATATTGGCAATGTAGTCAGACTTGAGTAATAGGATATCAAACAGTGTAATTCAAAATTCAATAGCAGAATTTAGGAGAAGACAATCAGTATTAACATATTAAAAGGAAAGCATCATGAAGCTGAAAATGAAATAATAGAACCTGCAATGCTGCCACAGAACTTCAGTTTAATTTTGCTCTTTTGTTTTGCCTGAAACCATTTGCTAAATTAAACCACTTCATATTTCTTCAAATCAAACCAGAAAGATTAGTGGCTTGACCAGTATAAGAAATTATTTCACGTTATAATAGCTAAGATTTAGTTACTTCCTTTCAAAAGGTGTTCCAAATATTTTGTGTTGATCTGTACAGAAAATGTATCTTAGTATATGTTCATTTTCACTCTTAAAGGATTCAGGGAGTAAATATTTGGTGAGAGCCTTAAACCTTGTTAATGCTGAAGTATTTTAGATTATTTACTTGAATTGTTCATTAACAAACATATCATAAATATTTTTCCTGTGATTTTTAATAGCATTCTTCACTGAGGGTAGGTTAATAAACAAGTTAAGAAACAAATAAAAACTATCATTAAGCTGACATTTTGTCAATTGTTCAAAAACTCTAAGAAGCTATTTTTCGTAGCTAAAAGGTACCACAGTTGCCCTCAATTGCAGCACTATTTTTAAATGAAATTTAAATAAAACCGTTTTTAAAAATCTAACAAAATTAGGACATGTAAACCAAAGCAAAAACGCTAAAGAAAATTTGTGGATATGTCTTTTTTGACATGATATGATAAACATATACATAATCACAGAACGACAGAATGGTTGAGGTTGGAAGGAACCTCTGGAGGTCATCTGGTCCAACCACCCTGCTCAAGCAGGGAGACCTAGAGCCAGTTGCCCAGGACCATGTCCAGATGGCTTGTGAATACCTCCAAGGACTGTGCCAGGGCTCAGTCACCCTCACTGTATAAAAGTGTTTCCTGATGTTCAGACTGAAGCTCTTGTGTTTCAGTTTGTGCCCATTGCCTCTGGTCCTCTGAGAGGGCACCGCTGGAAAGAGCCTGGCTCCATCCTCTATGCACCCTCCCTTATGCACATTAGTAAGATCCCCCCTCCGTGCCTTCTCTTCTCCAGGCTGAACTGTCCCAGCTTTCTCAGCCTTTCCCCATAGGAGATGCTCCAGTCCCTTCATCAGCTTTGTGGCCCTTTGCTGGACTCTCTCCAGAATGTCCATGTCTCTCTTGTACTGAGGAAGCTAGAACTGGACACAGCACTCCAGATTTGGCCTCATCAGTGCTGAGCAGAGGGGAAGGATCACCTCCCTTGACCCACTGACAATACCGTGTCTAATGCAGCCCAGAACACTATTAGCCGCCTTTGCAGCAAGGGCACATTGCTGGCTCCTGTTCTGCCACACTGCTTTCCAGCTGGATGGCCCTCAGCATATATTGGAGCACGGATATACATACACATGCATATGCACATACACACATACATATACATTTATTTCATTCCTTTATAGTAGAATGTTCTTGTGAACCTATTTTAGTTAGAAGTGAAAATCTATCGTTGTGGAAAGATATACCCATTAAGGTCTGGCTAGAACAGCTAAAAGTGTTCTCACCTAGTTCCCTGACCCATCATCTAATGAATACCTTCCCCATGATGCGTGAGGTAGTCGTTACCATCCCCACAGCTCTGGGAGCAAAACAGCTCATCTGAATCCTCGCTAATTCTATACAGGCAAAAGTCTAACCTTGTCTGCAGTTGAAGCTAAAACATTAACATCTGGCCTTGAAAGCAAACAGTATAGAAGAGTTTCTGTCACTGAATTCTCCTTGCATTTCTTTCCTCCTTTCCCAAAACAGAATGGTTTCTTCTCTGCTTGTATCTTCTATTCCCTGACTCAAGCTGTACCTGGAAAATGTTCAATGCAATTCATCAGATGTTTGAGCCTCTGCCTAGCCCTGTTTTGTTGACTAGTGATGTAGTTGCATTTACTAAGACGAAAAGCTTTTTTTTGCTGATTGTCTGTACACAGTGTAATGTATCTGTTAATGTTGAGGCTACAGCATGAGTCAAGAATGAGCTTCTATTGGGCAAAACATTATTTTTACAGTGTTTCTTAAGAGTGTGAGAAGTTGCTAATGACAGTTGGGCTGCTGAAGGAAATTACAAACAAGGGTTAGGGGTTAACACATGATACTGATTGCCTAGATTAGTATGACTAGTAAAGAATGAGGATGTTATGTTATAATGTTTCTCAGCAAAGATGTGCATGATAAAAAGAGCACAAATATTTACTTGCAGAAATGGGTAAGTTAAAGATAACTTGTACTACACCAGAGTGCTGTGTTTATAGTGGATGTTTTTTGCAACTACTTGTAATAGTAGATCATTGGTTAACTATGAAAGCTAAAAAATAACATAGGGTAAAGCGTAGATTTTACTGCCTTTCTCTCTGCAACACTTTTAATAATATCACTTCCAGAGGCTTGCAGATCACATCAGTAGGATAATACATAGTCTTTGAGTATTAAATACACCGCATCTCAGATCCAGTGAAACTGCTATAGGCATCTAAATTAGGTTTCTTGCCCAGGGGCAGAAACAATCCGGTCCTTATAAAGTGAAGTATGTAAATACTCTGTAAGTCCCTGGAGAGAAAGTGAACTGATCCACATGGGTTCTATTCTTATTTATACAGAGATGTTGTAGGGAACTGGTAGGAAATACTAAGCCTCTAAATCCCCTCAGAATGCACGTTACATCTGACCATACATGATTTTAAAAATGTATATGAATTTGCATGTAATAATTGAGTAGAAACCCTTTAAATTGTAGCTTCGATAACTGACGTTGTGAAGCAAACTTGTAAATTCTTTCCACAGCTCAGCTGGCATTTGGCAAAGAGGGATTTCTTTATACTGCTAAAAAAGCAATTAACCAGGCAGTCGTCAAACTTTGAGGTTCATCAGGTTCTGACCTTTTCAGTATATAATGGGCTAGAAGAACCAATTGAAGGATCCTTTACTAGCAAAAATGGAGGGTATCACTCTATGTCGGTCAATTTCTAACTTTCTCCTTCAGAGCAGTGTGATTGATAATATGAAGTGGTAACTTTTTTCAGTTCTCTTACCATCCCTAGCATCACTAAAGAAGTGCAGCTGATATGAATTTACACCTGACTAGCATTCTAGGTTTTTTAGAGTGCTTCTCACCTACTGGTCTGGGGTAAATGCTAAGTATGTGTGTATATTCAATCATCCTTTACAACATTTTGTGAATTCTTTCAATCTTTTCTAAATGAATTGGATGCCAGGAGATTATAACTTTAATCTGAAAGGACTGAAGGTATGAATCAGTTTGTTACTCACCTCTGTGCGTAGGCTTCTCCACATCAGATAGATTCCTGACCTCCCACTGTAGACAATGAAGATCTAGTGCAGTTCTCAGCACATAGGAACAAACCTATGTGCTGATTTGAGAGGTGCCATGGATTATCGTGCTGCCTGGCTCCCATCAGGTTTTCTGGAAGTGTTCCCTCATAAATCCAGTGCCATATTTACTGGCCTGTGTGGATTCTTAGACACCATGTGGCATCTCAAATGGTGCTAAATGCTTGGTTTTATGCAAGTGAATTAAGCAATCACTCAATTTAAATGTCAACCTGTATCAGAATAATAGAAATTTGGAAATGTGAGGAAGTTTGACAATATTTTTAATGTAATTTTTATTTTAACTTCAAGTAAATAAAAATAAATTAAATACATTAAGAATTAATAACTTCTCGGTCCATAAAAAAGGAGGTTCCAGGCAAGCTTCTAGGATGGTTTCCATATTCCTCTATTAGTTTATCAATGTAGGAGAAATCTAGGCCTGAATTTTCACTTGCCTGTGAAATGGCACTTAGTTGATTATAGTCACTAGAGGCAGAATATGCTGCCATTTCTCTGCTTCTCTTATATAGATCATGCAGTAAAGCTAACGTTTTTCTTTTTTTTTTGACAACTTCTCTGGCTGTGGAGGTATCTTGTCAGCCGATACTTTATCTGAAGAAAGATGTGATAGTTCAATGCAGTGTGCAGATATGATTCAAAGGGATCTTTTTTGTCTTTTAGCTAATTCTAAGTGTCCAAAAGTCCTGTCAATATGGCTGGCATTTCTTGCGTAGATAAGTGACAATGTGAAAATTTGTAAACAGTGAAAATGATAACCATTCAACACAGCTATGTGTGACATTCATTTCCAAATACAGTTTTCTATCAGTAAAGTTTAGTAAATATGAGTAAATATCAGTAAAGTATCAGTAAATGCTTTGAAGCTGTTGTGAGATGCTCTTCAAATAAGTTGTGGCAACATAATGCTATAATACCATTTCTTTATCCTACACACAGGCAACTTACCTGACTTTTTATTCAGTGTCTCATGGTATACTGAGCATATGGTTTGCTACTAAATATGTTGGGATAAATTTATTTACTGGAAGAATAGATCTTCACTAGGTAAATCACTTTTGCACATAGTCATAAAATTATTGGGGAATAACAATGATGAATAGAAAATACAAACCTTTCCTCTCTTTATATTAATTCCCCATTGTCGAAGGTTCATAACAATGTTTTGATAAAAATATTCTACTTCTGTTACTCATTCTATGCAGTTCATTCTATGTGAAACATTCATTCTCATAAATGTCCCCATGAGAATGTGTAGAGTGTGTTCATGTGAAAACAGGTATTTATTGATACATTAGATTATATTAACTGTCCAAATCAGTTATAAGCTCTGGGAATATAAGAGCACATCTTCCCTTGACCTTCAAAACAGCACTGTTTTCAGTGCTTACTTAAATGTGTAATACAGTTTTATTTCCATAAAATGATTTCTTTAGTTTTGAGAAGACAAATTTTGCCTGTTTATAGTTTTACAAGGTCATATTATTTATAGTCATTATTTGGCACCTTTCTATCTTTTTCTGTCTTAGTGACTGTCAGATCATAAATTGTATCAGATTGTTGCAGTAATTGCTCAGTGTGTGTGTGGCTATTCAGTCATCCTCTTTGGCGACATATTTTTAAGCTCTTTCCATAAATTTTAACTGAGTAGGGTGCCTACTCACATCTGAATGCGTGATATTATAACTCACATCTGAAAATCCTATATGTTCAGTGAAACTATTAAAAGTAAATTCAGTGGGGGTGGATCAAGTAACAGTGGTGCACCCCATGTCATTTTCCAGATCAAACTCATTTACATTTATTTTTTAATCGTACAAATAAACTGCATCATAATAGGTTGCATGGATCTCAGCAATGAAAATTAGCATAACTTTCAACAAAGCTCTGGTGTCATTTAGGTGTCTACTTGATATGCTGAGACTTGCCAACATGCTTAACACCCAGCTGTTCATAGCAATTTTAATGAAAATGGATAGGTGCTAAGCACTTTTAAAAGTCTGCCAGTGTAGTTTACATTCCTAAACAGAGCTGCAAGTTGCTGACCACTTTTAGCAATCTTGCTTTGAGTACGTTTTCAGATACCTGATTCCCTTAGACCTGTCCTGGCTTTGTTTTCATTTATGGGCATACAACATGACAATTGCCATCAGATTCAAACTGTACTGTATGTAATGAACACTGTTGTTTCACTCTCCAGTAAAATATTTTGCTCCTGAGTGGCAATAATAGCAAAAATCCAGTTCTACTGGATTTTTAAATGATTTTGTGGAGTTTATCATGTAGTAGTGGGCTCTATTTTGATTAATGAGGGCAACAAAGAAATTGGAGAGGGAAGTTTTATCATAGGAGAAAACCAAGCTTTCTGCAGACTTCACAGTGCTGTCGGGATATAACCAAGGTAGCAAGACCTTTCAGTGTGGGCCAGAAATACCCCCAAACCAGAAAGTCATTAAAATCTGTCAGTGGAGTAGATTCAGCCTGTCTCCAATCCCTTAACTATCTAAGCAGCCCTTCTCTGGACTCTCTAGTCTCCCTTAATTCCCTTCTCTCTCTTCTACTGGGGAGCCCAGAACTGGACACAGCACTCCAGGTGTGGCCCCACCAGTGCAGAGTAGAGAGGAAGGATCACCTGCCTCGACTTGCTGGCAATACAGCAGCCCAGGACGCTGTTAGCCTTCTTTGTGGCAAGGGTGCCTTGCTGGCTCCTCTTCAGTCTAGTGTCCACCAGGACCCCAGGTCCTTTTCTGCCAAGCTGCTTTCCAGCTGGGTGGCCTCCAGCGTGTACTGGTGTCCAAGGTTGTTCCTCCCCAGGTGCAGGACTTTGCACTTGTCCTTGTTGAACTTCATGAGGTTCCTGTCAGCCCCTTTCTGCACCCTGTTGAGGTTCCTCTGGATGGCAGCACGACCCTCCCAGTCACTGTCAGCCACTCCTCCCAGTTTGGTGTCATCAGCAAACCTGCTGAGGGTATACTCTGCCCCATCATCCAGATCAGTAATGATTTCTGTAATTTAATGTGGAGGTATCTAAGCTAGTTTTAGAGTAACTAGCTTATCAGAATAGTAACAGGTGAGAGTTGACCCTAGCAAAGATCAAACTGTCCTTCTGTATGGCAAGTTTTGCAGCTGGTTGTTGGTGTTCCATAGATCATGCCTCCAGAGGTCATGCAAATATAACTCATTGAAGGTAGTGAAGGGAAAGGTCAATCACTACTTTCAGTAGTTGTTAACAACAAGTAGTTGTAAAAATACAAACCTTTATTGCTCTTAACATGGTTTGAAATCTGTCACTTCTAAGTAAAGAAGGAAGGAAAAAAGGGGATTGCAAATGCTTGGACTGGTACAATGGGATATCTTGAATAGTCTTCCTGGAAAAGGATAGAGGTCTAAGAGATGAGTTGGACTCCCCTTCCCTAATGTTAAGTCCCAATTTTTGCAGTGTAGTGCTGTTTTCTATATCTTTCCTTCTCCTTTAAATGGATTTGGCGTAATAGAAAAACACAGAATCAGAAACATGTTCCTCTCTAGTTCTAGTTGAGCCATCAACATTTCAGAGATTATATATGTACTGGAAGAATGCTTCATATTAATCATTTATAACATTTATCCTTGAAATACACTATATGGAATAGGTGTTTATAAATAGACAGTCCCCTTTTTATATAAGGTTTTCTTACCCATTCTTTTTGCCTATTTCTAAGACCTGAAGATCATATTTGAAACATGAGAACATTATTTAGGGAAAAGATGCTGCTTTTGTTCCATTTCTTTGTAGTTA
Organism: Haliaeetus albicilla; assembly: GCF_947461875.1. Taxonomy (NCBI): domain Eukaryota; kingdom Metazoa; phylum Chordata; class Aves; order Accipitriformes; family Accipitridae; genus Haliaeetus; species Haliaeetus albicilla. Next base: position 21,926,917 of record NC_091497.1, read on the forward strand.
TTCTCTTATAGAAGTTTTATAAAAATGTCATCAATTTTGGTAGAGCACAGTTAACTACAGTTAACAGGTAACTACAGTTAAAAATAAACAGTAATTTTCAAATGTAGGCTATTACCTGTTATTGACTGAATAACATTTGCATTCAATTTGCTGGCATCTGTCATGCTTTTACCTAATCTTCTATTTGATTTATCACTTTCTGAAGAAAAAAAAAAAGAATTTGATTCAGAAGAGCTTCAGATAAAAACATCTGCCTTTGAACCAAAGGAGACCAGACAATAAGAATATTTTGTCATAGCCCGACCTTTTTGTTGCTTCTAGTGTTGGGGTATTTTTTTTATTTTCTCCTTTTTTTAATGTGATTTTTTTGTTCATCTTCTTTATGAATGCAATTTGACCTCTAGAACTTTTCTTATTTCTTACGTAGTATTTTAACACTATTGCAAAATATTCATGGGTCTCAGAATTATGATATTACTTTTTTCCTCAAGGATTAGAGAAGAAAAAATACAAAGTACTCTATGACAGATTGATCTCACCTAACTTTAGATATCTAGAAAGTAAATATCTAACACATGAGATAGGTATTTACTTTAAGAAGGGATCTATCTTGAAATAAAGATTTTTTTCCTTCATTTACTGGAGAGATAGCCTAGCACAATGATGTTAAATGTAGATCTCTGCATCAGTATAATTAAGTGTGCAGAAAGCTTGCATCTTAGATTTTGCACTCCTTATTTCAGCCACCATGTAAAATCCATAGATTTATAAAATCGTGAAAAGACATCACTAGAGGTAGAAGCTGGGGGGGGGGGAATAAAACACTTTTTTTCCTAGATTGAATAACATTTGAATCATTAACATATCAGTGTGCTAAGTAAATTCATCAAATTAGTACCAGTTTCAAGGATACACTGAGTAGTACCAGTAGTCCAACGAAAGTCAGAATGTGTGCCTAAAAAGTGTGGGCATATTTACAAATTAAGTTAAAATTAAAGTTTGAACAGTGTGATAAAAGATAACAAGGGACCACTTCCAGAAAATAATATTGAAGATTTTAATAAATGGGCTCATTAAATCATAAGCATTGGGGAAGTGTTAATGTTGTGAAAGTGGTTTCAACACTACAGTTTAATTACTTAACACAGATGCTACCAATGAATATTCCAATCCCATTACTTAGTTTATTCAAGAGAGTGGGGGAAACAAACCCCAGTTTCTTCATTTTTATATCAAATGTAAAGCCTTAGAGAATATGTGTGTGTGTGATTATTTGTTAATCTAATATATTCATTTTGGTAACCTAATGATAGATTAAGGAAAACAAACTTCAGCTCTGCTATATTATTTTTGTTTTGTTTTGTTCTTTGTACCCTGATATGGGGGAGGGATAGGGAGGACTCAGGATTATAACTGAAGGGTAGAAAGCCAGTTTAAAATTTCTTCTGAATGTGAAATGACTTTTGACGTGTGGGGAAAAAGTTGGAATTACAAATCAATTAAACACCGAACACATTTCCTCTGCCAGTGACTGTGATCACCAAAAATACCATCTTAGCAGATGTCAGAGTTCGGCTGTTAGACAGAAAACACAATTAGATTTCTTTCCAAAATTCCAGTCCAAGACTGTTCACTATTACTGCTGTGGGATTGATCTCTTTGCCATATATTATTACCTGCATGCCTACACAGATCACAGAGTTACAGACAGACTAGGGAAAGTCTGTTGTGTCTAAGCAGTAAATCTTAATGTAGATTATTTGTAATAGAAATGATTAGCTGTATGTTTCAAGAAAAAACTGGTCTAGAGTTTCTTAAAGATCCTTAAGTCTGCTGCATCTTATTGCTGAGGAGAAAATAACCTTTCTCTGAGAATACAGAAATCTGAGGGATTTAGTATAGTCTCTTTCTTTGTGAGTTAGCTGAGCAGCTGGCTTGACTAACTCATGCATTATGAATAATTTAGTTCATGAGCAACACAAATATTGAATTTCATGTACTGAATGTTTGTGTTACTACAGAAAAATGCCTGGAAATCATCTCTGAGCTAAAATAGGTTTACTGAAATGATTAATTAAACATGAATAAGAAAGAAAGAACTCTAAATAGATCCAGAATGTTCAATAAGCTGAAAGAAAATGGTAGAAAACAAAACAATACGAGACATGCTAAGTTAGAGAATTTATTAATTGCAAATATATTTCATTATTTTATTTCTAAGGTAATATATTGAAATGGTTGTTCTAAAAACAAATAAAAACTCAAAAAGGTAAATTAGGTATCAGCTTTTTTTTAAATTTCAATTTACAGCCCCTAATTACAAAACACTCAAGTGAATAAAGCAGATGATTATGTTGGATTTAGCTCAATTCATTCAATTTCTAGCAAAACAAAAAGGTTTTTAAGTAATATTGCTAAGGTTTAGTTGGATAAAATGGGATTTAGAAATGGAGTTTAAACTTCAGCGCCATACATGATCACATTGTGACCTTGTGATCTCTACATTTAGGAGTCCAGAAAAGATAACAACTTTTGTATTTTTTAAAAGACTTAAAGGAGGGAGTAAGGGAATGTTTAACTGATTTAATCTACTTCAATTAATATCCATTTGCAAATCAGGATCTAGGTAAATAATGACACTGTTGGTAACACCTTAGCATATCCTCAAAGCACGAAAATTGGTGAAAAATAATTTTATGACTGCAATACATTTTTATTTTCCTTTCAAAATATGGTAATTTAAAAGTAAGAGTTAAAAGAAGTGGTAAAACATATTTGTAGCAAATTCACAATTATATGATTCCAGAAGTTGTACATTGTTATGCAAAATTAAGTGAATTGTTTATGTACAAAACTGGCCCAGTTTTCAAATTAATATATCATTTCTGATATCTTTTTTTTAAGCACTATTCTAAATTTTAATCTAAATTTTAAAGTGTTTTTTTTTACTATATCATTGCTCTCTAAATGTAGTTCTTAAACATGGTAGTAATAGATGCCTAATCAATAGCCCCAAATACTTTCGGTGTCTCACAACAGTGAAAACATGCTGCTGTTCTCATTCCTGTTGTCTTAGTATTTTTTCATGAATAATTTGTTTGGTATGTATAAAAATAAAATTTCTTGTGTATTTTTCCATAGTAGAAAATATTACTGATGACTGAAATATCTTGCTCATTTTACTTGAGAATAGTTAATAATATTATTAGTGGAAACCATTTAAAGTTCTAATGCAGGCATTTAAATGGACGTCTTGCATTGTCAAGAGAGCCATAATTCTCTCTTACTTAAATCTGTTCTTTTCAAGTATAGATGTTAAGCGGGAAATTCACTTAATGTTGCGAGACCAAAAATTAAAGTGAAATTGAAAGAAGCAAAGCATACTTTAATTCCATTCCCCAGTACCTTTCTGTAATTAATTTAATAAATATCTTTCATTTTTACCTTGGACAAAGGAAGAAAATTATTTTAGAGCTAACCCATAGTATTGGAGAATTCTTGATTCTGAGATGCTTTTACCCACTTTTTCAAGCATGTAAGCACCTTCATACAAAAACTATGCTGTAAGGATATTTAAGATTGGAGAAGCTAGTCAGAAAATGGGCTGTAAATTTTCAACTGAAATAAAAATAAGAAAAATTATAAAGAACTGGCATATATTTTCTGCAGAAAAAATCCCACATTTTGTAAAAAATGTTAATTCTGAATATATCAGTCCAAAACTCAAAAACTTTTGTTCTTCGATATATGTCAGGGAGTGAAATAATTAAATTAAATCTCCTTGTATTGCCCGGTAGACAATCACCATAAATGTGAAAAACTTACATAGCCTCTTAAAAAATGCCTGTTTGTGAAGACTAATTCATAATTGGTAAACTCAAAATTACTTGTAATATCATACTTTATAGTAGTAAGTGTTAAGTCTGAGTTTTCTCTGTCCATATTATATATTCATTTTCAGTATGATTTTCCTACTATACTTTGTGACAGTAAGTAGATAAAATGATTCAGGATAAATCTTAATGTAGTGAGGTTTGGGAATCATCTGGAATGTGTTCATCTAGATTAAAAATTAGGACTCCGCATTGGAAAATCAAATTCATTTGAGCAAAGGCTATCATGCCTTCCAGAAAAAAGCAACACCTGTGGTAAAAAAAAAAAAAAAAACCAAAAAAACTTCCATCACTTCTAGAAAAGAAAGTGAAAGTGCTTTATTACCTAGATCATGAAAAGCAGCATTTGTTCTTTTCTAGCTAATTTTTAACAAGATTTATAATAATATAAAATCACAATTTAAGTGAAAGCCTATTATTCCTGATTTGAACCTTCTTAGTGAGATTAGCTTTTAAATTATCTGCCATCAATTTTATTTAAGTTTTTAATAATGGCTAATGTCTATTCAATACCTGTAGATTAAACCAAAGATCTTGTTCTTATCAACCACCATTTTAATCCCAGAGAAGACATGGATATGTTTGTTCAGGCAGAATCCTGAATTAACTGATGCATGACCGAATGTATTCATACAGAAGGACATCCATTTAGTATGCTGTTAATAATACTATCTGAGTATAGTGTTGTTTCTACCTACAAGCTCTACTTTAAGTGGAAATAATTACATTTGACATCAGGCTGTTCTTGGAAAAAGAAATAACAAAACTGTTGCAGAATCATTGCAGAATTGTCCTGAAAAACATATGGTCTCTAAGATCAATTAACCTATGAAAAATGTAAATGGCAACTGCTGATCTGTTGCCTATTGCAGAACCTACGTTCAGCTTTTGCAAGGAAGTCTGCATAAATTTTTTGAAAATGGAACATTTAAAAAAAATCTTAAGATGAAACAAAAAAAAAGAAAGTAAATAACTCATTGTTTTGTTTATCACATGGCTTCAAACATTTTTAAATAAGGATATTATATTTAATTAAAGCCATCCCTGGCAGTGTTCAAGGCCAGGTTGGATGGGGCTTTGAGCAACCTGGTCTAGTGGAAGGTGTCCCTGCCCATGGCAGGGGGGTTGGAACTAGGTGATCTTTAAGGACCCTTCCAACCCAAACCATTCTATGATTCAGTGATATGAAGTTTAAATATTATTAAACAAGTATTCTTTATAACAAGAGGGTTTGCATCCAACAGAAGTATCTCAAAGATTATTGGTTTTGTAAAAAAGAAGTAGCACTTCATGAGGGACTTTTTTTCCTTCATGTTTGCAGTGGAGCATAAATAGCCTAAGTGGTATTTCTTAAAATGAATATATACAGTTTTAATCAGAGTAACAATGAATTAAGTTGAAATCTGAAGTTGCAATAGTATTTACAGACATTTCTTGCAGTCGTCTTATAGATAAAAAATATAAAGTGTCAAACAATTTATTCATTTCACCACATTAGGCAACTGAAATACTTTCATTCATATGCCAGTACAATGATGTAGGAATAATGACTTCCTCTTCTACCAGCTTTAGACAGATAAAAATTCTTCTAATTGGAATTTTTTCCAAAGATGCACAGTGTTTCCTAACAGCTAGAGCAGCATAAGCATGGTAAGGCTTTGAAAGCGGACAGAGTACTTTTTTTAAAGAAAGTTTTAAAATAGTATTTTTATACTTCCCAGGAATTCATACAAACCCTTTATTTGCTTTTCATTTTGATCTGTACAAAGAACAATCATGACCTTACATATCAGAAGCCTCTATTCTTTCCTGGTAGCTGCATTACTCTGATCATCAACAATAACTAACCGTAACAAATCTGTACTTGGAAGAAGACACATAAAAGGACAATGATGGCTAATCAAATATCTCTCCTGAAAACCATTCAATGTGCAAACTTCAGGTCATTCCTTCTTCAGATTTTTGTTTCATATGGTAATGCGTTCCTCCAACTCAAGGTTGTCAAGTGACTTCAGATACATTTTGGATCAAGAAAGACTCATGGGTTTTGTTAAACAAAATGTGCCATAAAAAACACATTTCATGTATTCACAGTTCATTTAAAGATTTTAAGCTTTTTGTTCTTCTGTTATGATTATTAATACTATTAAGATAAGGCTAATCCTGTGTTCCGCGTAGCATTGGCATGTAAGTTTCTGAGGGCACAGGACTGTAGGATTTTTTACAGGGAGAAAGCATCTAGATACTGGGATAATTTTTAAAGAACTGGAAGTTGCTTTCCGTCTACGATAAAATTAACATATTTGGGAACGTGTTTGGGTATGAAATTTAATACTGTTCAGGGTATGGAACAATTACATGTTGTTAAGTTCTATTCAAGATTCTAAATCACAATAAATAGACATATTATAGACTAGAATATGTGAGATTGAACTTAACATCATTCAAATCAACTAATCAAATCACTAATACTCTCACCTGCATAGCTGCAATCGATGGGATAAAAGAGGGGCTGGGGGAGACCTGTCAGGGAGCAGCAAAAGCAGAGCTGCTCCGGAAGGAAGGAAGGAAGGAAGGAAGGAAGGAAGGAAGGAAGGAAGGAAGGGAGGGAGGGAGGGAGGGAGGGAGGTGGGAGCCGACGGTGGCAGCAAGACAGGCAGCAATAAGGGTGCAGTCTCATGGTGCACCCACTGACAGTCACTGCACCAGTACCAAACTCCTCCTTTTGTACTCGTTAGACTTGACTTTCCTTTTGGCAGTACTTGAGTACTTTTCACTCCAGATCTCAAACTGAAAGTGCTTCACTAAGTTGAAGCAGGCCTGCTCTTTGCAGCATTGTGTTGAAAGTAATTTAGAAGTACAGCTGAGAAAGGACTTGGTGGGGGGTTTAACTGGGAAAAATGAGAAGCATGATGACACAAAATTACTAAAATTCTCAGAATTTAGAATTCTATTATAATTCTATTTAGAATTTTAGTCTGAGAAGTTCTAGCAATGCTAGAAGTAACTATGCTGAAGTAGTGCTGATGTGGGTCTTCTCAGAGGTGACAGTTCTGAGTTTCCACGTATTACAAACCCCAGAAATCTTCATTTAATGTTAGATACAATTGTCTCTTACTAAAGTATGTCATAGCCATGGAAGAACAAGCTGAACATAATATGGTTTCCAGGGAAACATTCTTATTAACTGAATTTCCTGATCAAGTGCATCCTGATTTAATAAAAATATATTGATTATTTTGATGTAACAAGGAAAGGTAGCTATGGAGTAGAAAAACATTGAAGCAGGTTACTGAAGTTTAGACAACATGAAACAGCTTTGCCTGACTTCTGGTTTCTAAACAGTAGCTTTAATTTCAACTTTTTTTTCCCCTCACTCACAGGGTTTAGCCATTAGGACATTCAGAAATACAATGTTTATCACAAGTCAGCCCATGTGCTAAAATCAGTGGGTAGGAAGGAGGAATGAATATTTTCCTCAAAACTATTTTTGCCATATCTTCACAGTTGGGAAAAGGCCTTGGAATTGTATATTTTACCCCACAAGATTTATTTTTTTTTTACTGTTACTTTTTTAGTTAGTTAGGAGTTGGGGGTTTTTTGACAAAAAAGATTTTTAAGATTTGGCCATAAGTAATTTTTTTTTTTTTGAGGGAAATGAACACAGGTTTCTGTCTGCATTTAAAGTTTTACTTATAATTTTTTTTTTTTCATTTCTAGGAACAATTTCTAATTGGAAAGAAAAAGACACTCAGCCTTTATTTGTGGTTGGTGCATGAAATCTCAGAATTTTGGGACAGGACAGTGTTCACTGATTATTACTTCTTTATTTGAAACATCTGGCAACTCAGTTGGAAGATCTCATAGAGATATATATTTCCTGTAAGAGCGTAGGCACAGCTTGCAACATCAGAATAAAGAAGTAGCTGTCTGATAGGAAGTCACCAAATATGATTGTTTGACTGCGATCCTTACTGATATAATAAGCTTGCCATAAAAATCCTTGTCCATTAATTCCATTAAGTATTAGAAATTATAGGTGACTTAATATATTACCTCAAATTTGTGCAGGGGAAACTGATAATTTGATTTCTCAGCTTTCTTCTGCCTGTATTCTGTTAAATTAATTGTTGACAGAGTTTGATTCAGTAGTCCTAAATGTACATTAAATCATTTTGCAAGATAAGAGATCATCCTGCCTAAACTCTGAACATAATTTGTCTTCAGATCTTTGATTTTTAATCTACTGAGTAGTGTGCTGAGCACTTCAAAGGGAAAAAAATCACAAAAAAAGATATATTAAAAATCTAAATATTATGAAATATAAATTTACCTAGTGTTATGAAATATAATTAATACTGCTGCTTATTAGCACACTTTAATATTCTTACTTAGTAATATTAATTGCATAATAACCAACACCAGAACACGCATACACATGTACACACAAATCCTTACCATATCTAGAATACAAAGTACTTGCTTTTAATTGCTTGATAATCTGAAGTTTCTGAGCCCTTCCATTGTACCGTGGCTGCCAAGATTATAAGGATACACTCTTTCGAAAGTTACTAAAATTAATAGCTTAAATACCTTCCTGAGAATTGTAATTTCCTCTACACACTAGGGGAGGTAAATAAATTTGAAAATAAATTGGACGCTAACCATAGACTCGGTTTTCTTAGACAAAGAAATACAGTAAAAATCCAGTGATTATTCTGCTATTCTTGTACTGACCCTAGCTCATTAATATTAAATGTAAAAACATCTGGAAATGCTGTGTTTCACATAGTAACATTACAATCCATGTGAAAACACACACCAGCTATAAGAGAAGAGAACAGAATCTTGATATTTAAATTCATGAGGTTCAACATGAAGGTAGTGTATGTTAGATCATAATATAGTTCAACAAATATGTCAGAGTAGTATACATTTTAATGCACTTCCTAATAAAATTTTAAGGGGCTACCATTTTGACTGAAAATAGCAGACTTTGGAAGCTGGCCATTTTGCTGTAAAAAAAAGTCAATATCAAAGTTTAAGAATATTTTCAAGTATAATTTATTTCATATGCAATTTATTTGCAAACATTCATATCAAGCTACTAACCTCAACCATGTATAGGGACCCCTTTTAAAAATACTGCCATTAAAGAACACAAATGTCTCTGCTGGTTTTTGCATGTGTCTATTTCTATTCTGCCTGTGCCTCATACTATTTTAATAAGACTCTTGACAACCCAGCATCTTGAGCCTGCAGCCACAAAGCACTTATATGATACGTGTAAGTATACGTTGTTTTAAACTGACCATAGTATTAATGCCTCTTTAGTGAACTTGTTTTTCCAAAAGAGGCTTTTTCTTTTTAAAATTATCTGAAATCTAGACACAGCCAAGTGTGTTTCTGAGGAGTAAACCTTCAATGTAAGATAATTCTGTATAAGATATTGGCTCCCTTTTACTGAATTTCTGTGGTCAAAGGAATATCTCCTTCGAGTATATAGATCAGTAGAAACTAATTAGTTTAAAAGATACATATATGCTAGGAACATGCCAGAATGGGAATCTGTGACAAATTTAAAAGAGCAGCAGATTTAATTTCAAATCTTTTCTGTAACATTTCTCTGAGACTGAATTCATATTAGCAATCTCAATATTCTTCTTGTTTTTCCAGTCAGTTGTTTATTATTTTGCTGCTGTTTCAAAGATGTTTCAGTAGTTTCTTAATACAATAATCATGCACAGTTATAAAAATGAATATGATATATACTGTTTTTTTATTAGAAAATAATAGCAAATAGAGTTTGGGAAAACAAATATATGGAGGGACTTCTATACCTCATTTTCCATGTAAGATGAGAAAAATGCTTGTCCCACCAGACATGGAAAGTTGATGTGACAATTTTCAAAAACCTAATCTGCCTAAATGAAAGAAAGCATGTGAGCCATTCAGTATTGATTGGGAGGAAAAAGTTCTTCACTTGTTGTTACATTAATCCAGATTTGGCACATTGACAGCAATTTATTCAGAGAAACTGAAAGATACTTGAAGTTACCAAAATACATTGATACATACATTTTCAGCCCCTTTATATCTTAGCTGTCTTTGCTTTTCATACATTTATTTTTTTCTTTCATCATTGTGGAATCATCAGTCTTCCACTGCAATGCATAGTCTCCACAACTTAGAGAGTTTGCTCTGTAGTTTAATAATAGAATCAAACTTTCCAGATACAAGAAGTTTTACCAATTTCCCCATGGACTACAAGTACCCTAGTTAGAGACTAATGAGAAATGAAGTCCTCCTTCACTCTAAAAAGTCCATGATTATTAATAGCACAAATCTTACTACTCTTATACTAATCTTTCTGCATTGCCACATAGCTTTTGTACATATATTAAAGGTAATATTCTACTTTGCACAACACAAGATGTGAGTAGTGTTTAACCCACTCAGCATTCCTAATAACTGCATATCTACAATTTTATTGTAGGTAAATTTAATGTTATGTGCCTGGGGAATGAACAATAATAATAAATAAATAAGCAAATTACAAAAAAGCCAGCTCTTAACTTCAAATTTAAAATCATAGTTTCTGGGTTAGCCACTTCCATTCAGGAGTGAAATTTTGAGTGTATACAATAAGAATTTCTGGAAAAGTCAGCTTCAAGGTCTGTAGTCGGCAAAAATACAAAATCAAAAGTTACAAGTTATTAGAAAAGAAAAAAGTAACAAAGCAGAACACATCATTATGCCACCACAAAAGTTCACAGTTTGCCATTATCTTTAATAACGTGTGCAGTTCTGCTCCCTTCACAAAAAGAATCTAACAAAACTGAATATTCTTTCATATAAGCAACGATTAACTAAGCTAAGGTTCCTCAGTCTAGAAAAACAGTCAACTAATGAAGAATATGACTGAAGTCTAGAATATTATAAAGAACTGGGTATAGCAAGGCTCAGTTCTTCATTTTCTCTTTCAATAGAAGAATTAGGGGGCACTGAAAGAAAGAAATGAATGAAACAAATTGAGTGAAAGCAAATGAAGCAACAGGAGCCGGGTTTGAAACAGAGGGAGGTAAACCTTCATATGCAGCGAGTGATAGACCAAATTTGTTGTGAAAACATATTGTGGATGCAACAAATTTACATGAGTTCAAAGAAACATTGAACTAGTTCGTGGAAGATAAGGCCCCTGAGAATTACAAAATGCATGGAAAAGACATCTACCTCAGCACGTCCCTGATCTGAAAGTTGGGCACTGGGGAAATATTAAAGGGAATTACTGTATATTCTGAAATAGTCTTATGGTTTGCTCCATAGATTTTGACTTATGGCCACAGTCAGAGACCTATTTTATCTAGGCTAGATGGACCTCCCTCTTCACTTCTTTTAATAAGCAGGTCTATTATCTGTTAGGTCATCAGCCATGTAAAATAAGAGTTCTGGATCACCAGCAGAGATACTGCAGAGTGTAATGCCTTTCTTTGGACCTGAATAGATTCATTTCATGACTGACACCTAAAATCAGAGCAGGAGGCTGCTGTCTACATGTACCAGCTATTAATATTTCAGATGTCACAAAGCATGTGTTATCTGCAAAAGGCTGACAGATGGACAAAGGACATTCATGCATTCTTCAGCAGCCATTGAAGTCCAGATGAAGTAGCTGAGAGTCCTTAAAAGGAATCTAGCTGCCTGGGTTTAGGCAACTGCAAAGCAGTTTGCATACATTTGCATATATGTGTCTGTGAGGGAGATACTTCCTCATAGACTCTGGAAACTAAATTCTTCTGCTTCCTGGCCTTCAGCTGCTTCTCTGAAAATGATTGAGTCTCCCAGACAGATGTTCTATGAGATCTAGAAATCTACCAGACTGTACAGATATGCTACCATATACAATTAAAACCTGCTCTAATTTGATAGTCAGCAGAATATAGGGATCAGCATCTAGAGGTAATACTCAACTGTCTAAACATAGACATTGAGAGTTTGATTGAATTCTGATGCCTTAGGGTATCTGAAATATCTACATGGGTCTGGCAGATCTGGCACAAAATCTGCATAAGCATTGCAGTCTTCTGGCCTGACATCAATCAGATCACGGAATCGTAGAATCATTCAGGTGGGAGCAGACCTCAGGAGGTCTCTAGTCCAACCTCCTGCTCAAAGCTGGGTCAGCTATGAGGTTAGACCAGGTTGCTTAGTCCAGTGGATCTTGAAAATGTGTAGGGTGATTTGCAGCATCTCAAAAGCCAGTAGTTATGTACATACAGGCAGGTAAATCAAACACTTAGCATTTACAACTTGTAACCTTCTTCCTTGGAAACAGAATAGAATATTCCTTCAGGTATATGCACTGAGCAATCTGTTTTGGTAATGACTGATTATAGTTTTTATGCCAATTGTGATAATTACATTATCTGGATTATTAATCCTTAATTTTGCCAATAATACAGCGAAACAATAGATTCAAAACTTGCACAAGCAAGTTGTTTGGGTGGGTTTTTTTGCTTCTTTTGGTTTGTTTTTTTATTGGTTTTGTTGTTGTTGTTAGGGTTTTTTTTTTTGTTTGGTTTGGTTTTAGAAATAAGGGGTGTTCCTGGAAAGTATTACATAAAATACTGCAGAACGTTGTCATGTTATATGACTGCACATTCAAGATGCTTGCAAAAAGATGCTTCTGGATCCTTTCAGTGTTTTGTTGGAAACCAGTAAAATAAGCCAGGCTGTAGCCTACAAGAGAATACTTAATTTTCTTCAATGTCTTCAGTAAGAGTAGTAAGATTGTAGTCTTAAGGGATAGTGAAACAGTGATCTGAAAGTTGCCTAGAGACTTTTAAAAATCAACTAAATATTTACTTTCCTGTCCCTCCTCCAAGAAAAATAGCCCTGTAAACCCTTGTATTCTACAATGAAGTGATATACTTATGACATCAGTTTTGCGATCTTTCATTGCATGGTGTTGCTTTTCTAGGAATTTCTAGCATTTCTTATTCACAATCGTGTCATTCACAGATATTGGCTGACCTAGAAAACCATGTGCTTTTTAAGGATGACCTAGAATGCCAGAAGCTTATTCTGGAAGCCATGAAATACCATCTTTTACCAGAGAGAAGAACTCTCATGCAAAGTCCAAGAACTAAACCTAGGAAATCTACAGTTGGGACACTTTATGCTGTTGGAGGAATGGATAACAACAAAGGTATTAGAGGATATTTGTTATTTTATAAAAGTTATATTTTGCTTTTTCTTTAATAGAAAATAGTGAAATAACTTTCTATTCCAAGATTGGGGTGAAGGTGTCTAAATCAGTCAAGAAATTCTGCCAAGTCTTTTTGTCCAACGAAAATCTACTGATATTTAAGGAGAAGTATAAAACTGCTAGAGAAAAGAAACTGAGTTTTGAGTTCATTCTTTGGTCAAAATTATTGTACTTTCCAGAAAGTATTTTAACAAAAAATCTAGACATTCATTTACCTCAGCTTTACCATTCTAGAAATTATATTTCATTTATAAGTAAGTCAGATATGTACACACCTTTTCTAATCAATGAAAGAAAGGCAGTTTGATACACAGTGTATTCCATCCTTAAGTAGTTGTCTGAAATATTATGGTTGATTCATTGTCTTCTCATGCAGAAGTTTATCAATCTTCCAGAGAAAAAAACTAGACAACTAGCTTAAACTAGATTACTATTTGTCAACAGCTAAAGGAAGGTGAAATTATCCCCATCTTACTGTTAAGAAAAGTAGCAAGCAGTGGAAATTTTATTAAAGTATTTTGTTGTTATTTGTTGGGAATAACAATTATGATGATGTGCTTTTATTTCTGGCAAGAAGTCTAATCCATTATGTCTTGAATGCAATGAAATGAAATATTTGAACTAAAAGCTAGCTGTGTTATAAGCCTATATACTCAGAAAGGCTTTTATTATTATTTTTTCTTAAAATTCACTAACAATTCCACAGTATCTTACATTTTCATGTCCATATTTAGACTGAAGAATATGACTTCAGGAACATTAGTTCTAATATAAAATTAACTGTACTTAATAAAAAGTACAATATAAAAATAGATCTTCAGTATTTCACAACTCTGTTTCTAGGTGTAGTTATTGCAGTTGTTTCACTCAATAGCTGTGGCAATATCATCTGCAAAAGGGCATTGCATGTTTTTCCCATAAAGTTACACCAATGAGAAAGATGTGTGACATTTGTGCTTGTGTGAGAAAGAAATACTGAGAGAATAAGAAAATGTTGAGGAAAGAACCAATACATATATTCTCTTCTTATAGCTGCAGATTATTTTTGTGATTTTAACATTTATAAATGTTTGTGTAGCTAAATGTTAGGCATGGATTTGCACAGAACATTGTCTTTGGATCCTAAAATAACTGAAATACAAATTTCCTCTTACTTACAAATGATGACGAACACTTTAAATATTCAGGTGGTGGAAATGACCATAAAACCAATTTAGGTGCAACTGTATTTGTTCTAGCTTACCATACAGATCTGTTCCTCGTTCCTATAGCAAATCAAAATATAGAAATATTTAGGAAGACAGAACAGAGCATAGCACCATTGCAGCATCAACACTCAGCCTATTTTGCAGATTCAGGTCAGGCAGAAGTGGTTTATTTCTGTAGCAGCAGGAGAGAATGCAATGGGACAGAGGTTCAGCCCTCTGTCAATGTGAACTCTGACTGAAAACAGAAGTACCAGGGCTTATATACATTTACAGCAGATAAAAACTGCTTTGAGAGGGGGCTTGGTATGGCAGAGCAGCTTCTGCATCAAAGGAGCCTTTGTTAGAGTCAATGTAACGTGCAGTCCTGACAACTCAGGATCTGCAACCATGCAGCCTCGAGTTGCATCTGCTCAACTCACTCCTCTTGTGATGCTGCTGTGTCCTTGACTAGCTTTTACGCCCAGCGAGTCTTCCTTCCACACATCAGTTCGGGAGATCTGAGTGCTGTTTGCATGTTTTGAAGTCACCGAGTTCATAAAGCACTCCTCAGTATTTGGGCTGTGAGATGATGCTGATACTGTATTCTCTCTCCTCAATAATTCTTTTTTTTTTTTTTTCCCCACAACTTTCTCCACTGAAATGCTGACATGGATGATTGTGATTCACAATGATGTATTTTTAATGCCTCCTGGTGTTTGCTACCAAATATGAAACAGTTACGTGTAAGAACTAGATGAGCTAAGCAAATTAGCAATTTATTAGCTATCATATAAAACAGTGGGTAAGTGCTAGTATTATGAAAGTATTTGAAGGTTATGTGGCCCATCACATAAAAAGTGGCCTCGCATGCTAAATCAAGTTTGTTTTGAAATCTGTTCTATAGTTATCTTCCTTTCCATAAAAAAGAGGTGATAATTAAACTCCAGTAACCAGTGACTGGAATTATGCCTGATGTGAAAAGTTAATGCAGCATAGTACTAATGCGATAGAATTAAAAAGAACAAAGTTAGGTCATTTTGTAATTTTAATTTCCTAAATGTACAAAACCTCATTTAAATCTCTGTTTCCACACACCTTGTTTATTTATTCATTTAGTCTGAAAGGCACATATAAGAAAAGGGTTTTTTCTACATGTTTACATTAATAGAATGAGATGTATTAATAGATTAGAGGTATATGCTTCTGACAATGTTCCATTCACCTTACCCATTCATATCGTCACACTGACTTCTGTAATTTGGATTAGCAGGTTTTAATCATCTAGTATTATACAAAAGCTGTTTAAGTGCACATATAAAGGAGGATGCTAGACTGAAATAAGTGAGTAAATGCAAGAAGTGGACATACACCAATTTGTAAGAATGGTAAAACACTGACTTCTTGCAGCCATCTTGGAATCCCAAATGCAGAACAAAAGCCATGTGATAGAACATGATGTATATGGTCTATGTTAAGATAGTTCTATAGAAGGTTATGATGAGGAAAATATACTTGCGCAGCAAGAGGAGATTGGTATAAATAATTGAGCAGTGCTACATTGATGGCAGAATACTGATTGATCTCTCATGATGTGTTCTAACCTGTCTCACTACCTAGCAGGTAGAATAATAAGGGACAAGGAGAATCTGCAGAAAAAGAAAAAAAAAAAAAGAAAACAGAAGTGTCAGGGTAACCATGATCCAAACCCACTGGTATATATTATTTTTGGAATAGTCCTAGATTAGTTCATCAAAGTCCTAGATTAGTTCATTATTTACTGAATCACAGTCTTTAAGTAAATACAAGGGAAAAAGAAATGAAAAATTACATGAGCAAGAAACTATTCCATAAACATGTGACAGGTCATTAACAAAGAGAGGGAACAGTTGATTTACTGAAACATTGATATTAATGGTGTGTTTTTCATTGATCTTGTGACTAGATATAAAACCTATCACAAAAATTTCTCTGATGTTAAATAGGTGAGGTGCATCATTAGTCTATATCAAGCAATATTAAAAGTCCTTTCATTATTATTTAGATATTTTCTAGAAAGATCTTTTATATTACCACAGATACATTAAAAAATGAATCTTCTGAAATGTGAAATTGTGAGGTCTCCAGTCATTGTTCCTTAAACTCACATCACATATTTTGCCTTTTCTTTAATGGTTTTCAGTCATTTGTAATAATCCTTTTTTTCTTTACAAGTATGGTTTTTCAAATGTGGTTTATTACTTATATACCATTATTTCACAGGAATGTCATCTAACATAGCTACATGAAGTTACTCATTTGCTCTGGCGAACTTCAAAGATGTCCTTATTTTTCTGGGCTTTTTTTTTTTTTTTAAATTTCTAGCAAGGCATTTCTCACAGCACACTTCACTTAATCCTTATTTATTTTAATTTATTTTTTTTCATTTTCATATAGGCATACTTTTTTAATACTGGAAGAAATATTGGACAATGTATTGTAAATACTGTAAATAAAGGGAAAAAATAGAGAAAGATCATGTTTTTACTCTTAGGTAATTTTTCTTGTTTTTTAAGATATGTATCTGAGATGTCTGTAACTTAAAAATCTATCTACCTCCTTCATCTTCTGTTTAGTGGGAATTTGTAAAAGAAAAAGAAAAAAAAAGTAAAATCCATCAAGATTGTTTTGTGGCATTTTGCAAGTTGTGGAAATTACTACAAACCACTTTGTCTTCACATACATAAAACATTTGTCAGCATTCATTATTTATTCATTTGATGTATATGATCAACTTGAGAAAACATGTTATCTTCATCTTATTTGCATTTGCATTCAAAATATATAATGTACAGTAACTGAGTTTAATTTTAGGAATGTGAGTGCTTATAGTCCTTGTATTTGTATAATAAACAAACAGCAAAACCTACTTAAGAAGGTATAGTGTTTCTTTTTAAAAAAGGAAAAAAAAAACCTCCAACGTGTTTATTGCAGAACATTTCTCCCTGGTGTGCATTTTGAAAAGCTTTACATAAATATGCATACTTTGTAAGTATACATAGATGTATGTGTATATATACTCATACATTTAAGTAATATGAATTATTGAGCTGTTCTCTTAAAAGTTTGAGGCTGTAGCATGGTAGAATACCTCACTCTATCTGTTGTACTTAAGCTGTTCCTTAATCCAGCATGCAAATGAATTTATGCCTCAGGCTTCCTGCATTTAATGATAGATCATCTACATAATATATTTTTGTTAAGGTTTTTTTTTTTTTAATAAGAACTTGGTATGTTGTCTTATTCCTATTCAGGTATTAGAATACAAGTAAATAGTCTAATGCTTACAAACTCTGAAGGAAAGTTGGCACAGCCACTGGCTCCAGCCGCCTGGGCCCAGGACCCACTGGAGCTCTCAGCACGGTGCTCCCGGGAGCCCGGGGTCTCTGCTGGGCCTGAGGGATGAATCTGCCGTTTTCCCATTAGCAGGTTCAACCAGCAGCAAAGTTAAGCGTGTGTCCCAGAGACAGGCACAGACACGCACGGACACGCACACAGGCATTTCTGGATAGAAAAAAATCCAGATTGTAACACCATCTGGTAGTTTTTCAGTACTTATTTTACATCACTTAATTTCTGGCATTTTTTCAGTGTAGTTAACTTCTGAAATTGCTGATTCAGTTACGGTTTGAAATAAAGAGAAGAACTTGAAGTGATCTATTCTGAAGCCTCCATGGCTTCAAATATAAGGGAAGAGGCAAAGTTACCACACGGGAGATAAATTTCATCATCCCACAAACTCCCCACCTTGCCAATCTGTTGCCCTGGTATTCACACCTGTTGGTACAACCTGTGGGGTCAAGCAGACAGCGCAAGAGGCTGCTGCCTTCATGGGAATATTTGGGGCGTTATTCTCCAAAGAACTCTCCTGTGTCCCTCCTCATTACTTCCCTGCTGCTTACTCTATTTTCTGACATTTCCAGTGCAGATATGTTATCGCTGATTAAGGTACACAGAAAAAAAAAGAAACCTTGTGTATGGTCTAGAGAAGACAAATGCATGGCAGCTGGACAATTTAGAGAACCACTGCACTGTCAGAAACATTATCCTTTTCCACACACTAACCAATTTCCGTTCTCTGATCACCCAAGTTTTAGTAATGGTTGTTACTACTGGGATTGGCTTTGGAGTAAACTAAGTAATTTCTTCCAGCACAAATCCTGAATGTTGTTCTGGAGACCGTTCACTGCAGGAACAACCCTCAATAGCCAGTGTGGATAAGACTTCAAAAATGTCGGCACCTACTGCCCTGTGCAGTCCTCCAGCTCTATCTTGCACCTTCAGGCACCTCAAAAATCTTCATGCCAAATTCTAGGAAATGCTCCAAAAGGCTACAGTTTCAGGCATAGGAACATCCCAGTAAGCTTCAGTGTTATTTTTAACACTGAACTGGAAGACCAAATGAACACATTTGTCCCTTTGGACTACAGCAGGCACTATGTAGAGCCCAGTGGATACTGGGCATTAGCTGGCTCCTATCCATGCAAGTTAGGGATAGCACCCTTTACAACAGGTTTACCTTAGAGGGAGGTAATTGCAACAAAACAATCTCCCAGGAACTGAGCCAACAGCTAAGCAGTGTGGATGAGCATCTGTACAGCTATAATGATAGATAATAAAAGAAGACTGGGGGTAATAGGAAATTGGTGGTGTTGCAGCACCAAACTGCTCAGTTCACATCGTTTAAACCAAATCATGATCAAAGCAGCTTTTTTATTTACTTCTAATACATAATTAACTGGCAATCAGATGAGCTAAGTCTTTAGGATCAATATCAGTCATGTGGTAGCTGAACTGCAGTACAAGACACTTACAAAATAGGAAATAACTTCTTCAAATTTCTGAACACCCTTCTTAGGCAAATCCCCAAAAGTTCTAGTCACAGACACACACGTGCACACACATGCACAGACACACACACACAAGCACAGATACACGCACTCCCTCTCACAGTTCGTGCAGGTCACCATCACCCCCTCCCCAGGGGTGGGAGCTCCACTGGGTGCACACCTCTCCTGTGGGAGATGCAGTTCCCCCAGCATTTGCTGCTGTCCACAGGTAGAACTTTTCTTTTTACTGTTAGCACCTTATTTGCACAAGTTCTAATACAAAACTGCTTTTAAAGAAGAGGCATGTGTTTCATTGATGAGCAAAGGTAGACTAGTGGACTGCATGTTATAAATCATTAATAAAAGGGACTTTTGTAAGTTTTAGACTAGATAAAAAACATAAAACATTAATGTTTTTCTGTTATAACCATAACACTATATTGTAAAACAAAACACCCAACACTAAAGGCATACCTAAAATCACTGTCGAAAAGCTGTCATTTCTGATACTCTTTAAAATATTGGAAAAAACTTGTATTAGTTTTAGAGAATTCTGATCATATTGAATAATTAATCAGAATTCTCTGATCAGTTCAGAATATTCCCAAAAGTTTTCTGATATTTGTTCAAGTCACTTCATGGCAAAACTTTATGACTTTTTTTTTTCCACTCAAAAAATGTAAGACACTTTTGTGTAGAAGTGACAGAGTTTTGGAGTGCTTAAAAGAATTTTTTACAGTCTATAAGAGAACAGTATTTAACTGCTACCCTGTTTTCTGTATAGCTCTTTCTTTACCAAGAGATTCTCCTTGATATCTGTGTCAGTAACCTATTTAGGTCACACTCGTTCCACTTGAGTAACCATCTTTTCAGTTCAAAATGTAACGTTGCAGATCACTAGATCGAGGTCATCAGTTTGCACCTACTCACAGCAGCATCTCTAAATCTTGAACAAAATGGTCAGAATACATGTCAGCAACAGCTTCAGTAATAGCAAAATCAGCAGAAAGTCTTGCAGGGGAAAAAAAAAAAGCAGAAATTTTGTGATGTTGAATGTAGAACTCCTACCCTTCTTCATGGGTTTAAGTACTGAGTCATTCTAGCTATGAGAAGAAAAAAGTACCTTTATGGTGGAAATGTTTATATTGAATACAAAGGTGGGGTCTGGAGCAAGGGGGAGATGTTTAGGCATTTGTATCTGCTTCTGAAGCAATTTTCACTTTGTTTATACCAAAATTCCTGCATTTATGCTTAACTGAAATGAATACATTGCTGTCATAGTCTCAGACATTCTTCATGAAGTTTATCTGACTTCCTGTAGCCTAGCTACAGCAGGTTGAAAAATACTTAATAACATCTTTGGAAGTAGGCTCTAGAAATTTCTGCATTTGACTTGAAACATAGAGCTGCAAACAATATTGCAATCAATTTATTCTTTTTCATGCAATGACCTTGCTATATGGTTAGTCTTCAATCATGAAAAAAATATGAGAATGACAACCAGCTTTATACAAAATTCTTGATTTACAATTCATTAGCAAGGAAATGTAATATGCTTAGCTTCAGAAAAAGAGTAAGTGTAACAGGAAGATAACTAAAAGATGACTTAAAAAATTTCACCAAAACAATTTCACAATTTTATAAGCTTACAAATGTTAACTAAAAAAAAAAATAGAAATTTGTATTGTGCAATGGTGTACTGATTTGTACATAAAGGTAAAACTGTGAGATCTAGTAATATTGTTTCATCAGAAACATTGGATGGGAGAATCATATACACCCCTGCTGCGTACACACAGGAATTGTCAGCAGCAGTTGGACCTTCATGCAAAAGTACCCTGATTATCTACAGTACATTCATTTCTAAAGTTTTCTTCCTCTGTAGATCTCTCATTACTTCATAAACCTTGATTAATCAGGGCTTATAATGCCCATGAAAGTATGCACAATACACAGAGCTAATCTCATCCAATACCCAGCTGGATCATAAGTGGAATTTAAGTTAAAAAAAAAATATAATTGAAATGTATCCAGAACATCAGGAAAAATCCTTACTTATCGGAAATCATTTGTGCTTCCACACACTTTTGTTTATCATGCAAATAGCTATTAAATGAATTCTTTTCACCTCTCTATGTCTTTTTCATATACTCTGTCTTCAATACTACTCACTGAAATAACTCAAGCTTTTTTAGAGATTGGTCCATCTGAAAAATAGGGCTTTGTGCATTTTTGTGTGTATAGAGGAATTGCCTGAGTGTGTAGTATGTTTATTATAAGATCCTCAATGTTCTATGTATTTGCTTTTCTTTAATCTTCGCAGTTTCATATCCAATATATTAGTCTAATAAGTCATATTTTTCCTTTTTACTGTTAGACAACTAAAAAAACACTAGAGTGAAACTGTGGTGTACTGTGGTATTTTGTTTTATAGGAAAATATGTCTATCTCTCCATAATCAGCACATACGCTGCAGCCAAAAATGAATAATGATTTTTTGCTTTATTTATTTTATTCATATTTCCACATTAAACCTGCATGTCCCATTTCCCTAAAAAAATATACTATAATATCTTCCCAACTGCTTCCTTCCATCCTCCTGTTCTTGGGAAACTGGATTTTCCAGTTTTCTGAAACATTTAATCAGAATTACTTCGGTTTGTCCATGGGGATTAGAAAAAAAGTAGTTGTCTACAGTTTTCTAACATTGGTTAGACATCCTATCACAGCCTGTGTAGACTGGGGTAGGCAGTCTTAACCAACATTGCTCATTTCTTTGAGTTTGCACAGTTTGGAAGTTGTTTCAGTTACGAGTCAGCTCTGCTGACTGCCATCTACAAGAAACGGCAGAGAGGAGAAGACTTTCTGATCTCAGCCGGCGTGTGATGCTATCAATTTTTGCTTGTCACTGGAACCAGCATCCGGCTGAGTGACTCTTCCTCCATTGCACCACACCATGGTGGTTTGAAATAGGTTGTTTGACTCTAGATACTGATATCACCTTGGAAGTGGTGAAAGTGAATGTAGAGAGGGTTCCTTCCCTCTTCCTGCTAGATGCCTGTGTCCAGGGGATACTCTATAGTCCCTCCAGATCTGATGGCAAAGAGTGACTCGTGGTCCTGCAATGTAATTGTTGTTTCTGTATACACTTGTTCGGAGTTAATGAAATCATGTGAAGCCTGTGTCACAGACAACTAGAATGCTGTTTTCATATCAGGGTTAGGATGCTTAAAAACCTGTAGAGGTGCTTGAGCTTAGAAAGCCTGCTAAAATCCTTTTCAGAGTTACTGCAGGATGGAAGGAATCGTACATGCTGCATCCTCATCCAGTCTGCCAATGAGGAATGGACCCTGAAATGAATGCTGCACACAGGTGTTTCTTCCATTTTTGTTTTAGTGCTCCCACTAGAACCTAGTAAGAAACAACTACGTATGAAATATAAGCATTCAGGACCAGGGAGTGAGCTGGGTGCCATGCGATTTGACAGTATATTTGGATCCTGTTAATTTGGTTACTCTTAGTTCCTAGCTGAAAACTGGCAGGATGTAGACACAAGGACAATGCAGTAGTCTTACCAACCCAAAGTCCAGGACTTAAGTACAGGTCAAGCACACAACTTTAAACAAGTCTTTTATGTTGTAAAAGGTAATAATACATTGCCTGTCACGATTCTCCCAAGTTCCTCAGTCTTCAACATATCCTTCTACGTATGAAAATACTATTGTCTCTTTTTCTTTATAGGGAAACTCAAGCACAGAGAGGAGAAAAAAAAAAATCTCTATGTTGGATTTAGGTACCAAAATGTTAAGTGTGAAGATACTCTATCAGTAAGTGGCTACTTCCTAGAACGGACTCCTATGTGAAGTGCCTTGCTTTGGTTTACAGAACACAAGGAGAGTAAGCTTAGTGAATGGGAACTGTGAACATAAGTGCATGTGTCAAGATGCTGTCTAGAGCTAGTCAAAAGGGAAATGCAGAAGTCAGAGGTGTCTTAAGTCACATGCGTTCTGCAACTTCTGGACTTAGCTCATGGCTCCTATCCCTCACCTTCTCCTCCTCACTCTCCTAAAACTGAAAATAAAATACACGGGTGTTCTGCAGCAAAGATGGATTGTAAAAAGCATTCATATGGGAACCGTAGCATAAACATTCTCCTCAAACTGATGATGTTTCTCCCTGCTCCAGAAGATCTTAAATTCCTTTGTGAAATAAATAAATACAAGATATAAAAGTGACATTTCTAGAATAGGTCCTGTAAGCTCAACTCTTCATAGACATGGTGGGATTAAAACCTTTCAAGCTCAGAAGCAGACAGGAGAAAGACACATTAGGATAAGGCTAAGAACACTGCTATTTGTGTCTTATTGTATTCCCTGCAACATCCTGTCTTTATGTCAGCACAAAATTCCTTATTACCTCTTTAAATGATGTCAATCTTAGACTTTACATTAAAATGTGTTTTCTTCATGGACTACCTACAATCTTTCCTCTCAAACCTGTGTCTATCAGTCTCCCATGTATTATCCAACATCTTTTGTCCCTCAGTTACATCTTTGGCTCCATTTCTTTGCATGTTTCTTCCTCTGACTTCTATTTCCTCCTCCAAACTGTTCTAAAAATATATAAGTAATGTATGAGTAGTGTGAGGTGGTGTTGTTATTTTAGAGAGTGTAGATAGACAACTTCAGAAGATAAATAATTGTCTGCAAAGTTCCTTTCCCACCCACCCCCCTTCACAGTTGCAAAGGCTGCTGTAAAAAGCAGAATATGTAGGGCAGAGCATGTAAAGAAACAGACGGGAAAAGAGGTGAGATAGCCATGTACAATGTATGGTTATGTAGTTTTGGGGCCAGTAATTATTCAAACCACAGGGATTTGCATAATTTAAAAATTACCATACAGCTGTGGGTCAGTAATTTAAGAAAAATCTGTACAGGCTGTGATAATTTTATTGGGGGATAATTTTAAGTAATGTTTAAACCAATGTTAAATTCAAGGCCATATTTACTTTATAGCAGGAGTAGAACCATCAATAAATTGAAAGTAAAAGAATCGTGAGGTATTAACAAGTACACTTTAAAATATGTTATGACTCACACTTTGCAAATTGTATACTTGCTTTACAATTTAGGAGTTATTTGTCACCACTCATAGGGCAAGGTTATTCTCTCAAAAATAACAGCTTTTCAGGACAGAAAGTTTCTCTTCAAGTTCTTTATAAAGCACCTTCTAAATGCTCTGTGAGGTACTGGGAATGAACGGTCCCTTGGCCCCTGGGTACCTTGGTGAATAAATCTGGAGACGATACTGCAATCCATACAAAATACAGTGTGGAACATTTCAGTTCTCTAAATTGAATAAGAATCCCTCCTTAAAAATTATGTATTTTGAAGATACATCTTTATAGCTTATTAATTTTTCAAGGGAAGTGCTCAACTGTGGTAGCACAGGAAGAGGGAACAGGGTACAATAGCAGACAGTTAAGGAGCTTGACAAAGAAACATTTTATTGTCACTGTATCTGTTTCAAACAAGAAAATGAAAATCTGCAAAAGTGCTAATAAATTATAATGAGATATGAATACTGAAAGAAAATGTTAAGTTAGTTACTTTAGGGAACATACAGCAGTGGTACTGCATAAAAATGTTATCTAATAATTTGTAATTTGTAAGCATTTAATCTGATTCTTCACATTAACTAAAATGAATCAGAATTCTAGAAAAACAAAAGCATTTGGACTACAGTTACTGAAATACATTATGCATGTGAACCAGGTTATGCTCAAAAGGTAAAGACTGAAAGCAGTTCTTGCCTCCTAAAACTGTTGTTTTCAAAGTATCTATTATTGAAAGTTACTTTAAAATATCAGTGTTGTTTTACATAAATTCTCATAGAAAAGAAATGCAGTAGAAAACTTGCCTGGGATCCGTTCCCTTGTCTTGAACTGCCATAGCCTGCATTACTGAAACCGGTATGGTCTTTCCCCTTTCACTCTAATGTAGGAAGGTACTAACAACCGATGCTAGAACTAGAATATGGTTCACCTAAATTTTAGTGTTTGCACATGTCTACACCTGAACTATACACTTAGTGCCCACTGTAGTCAATACAGATGGAGATACTACAGATGATCTAGTCAAGACTGACATTTGCTGGACAGGATAGCTGTACAGAATCCATTGGCACTGCTGACTAGGACTACCCTGGGAGCTTATACAAATGCCTCAAACTGCAGATGCCTACATTTTCATGTTTGAAGCTATATCCCTCCCCACTCCTGATAGGATGAACTGAATCCATCCTAGTTATCAAAAACAACCAGGAAATTGAACAAAGGAAGAAACTGTGTCCGTTCAGAGAATATTATAGCACTGTGGCTGTAGTGGAATAACACCACTCTATTCTTATTTAAATTCATCTTTTGCCTATCTTTGTGTGTCTTTATTCCTGTTTTGCAAAAATATTTGGGTCTTTACACCATCATCTTCTTCCTACCATCTCACCTTCATCTTACTGTCTGCTTTTATCCTTTTCATTTTTTTCCCCAATTTATTTACCTCTACCTAGTTAAATCTAGTGAATAAATATATGGCCGTAGAATGAACCAGTATTTGCCATCATATTATTTATTTTTGCATGCCTTACTTCTTCTGCTTATATCTGGGTTTCAGTCTGTAATATATATAGTTGATTTTTACATTGATTTTTGCGGTGCCTAGCACAATAAGACATATTTGTGAGTAGTTCTTTACATACTACCACAGCAAACATGATTAATGTAGATTTTTCTGGCCCTGAAATCTACAGCCTGTTTAAATCCTGCATCTATTTGGTTTTATTTACTTAAATCAAAAGTAATAAACTTACAGCTATTCACAGTTCTGAGTGCACCACCACATTGTTACTAACACAATAAAATCACATCAACATTACAGTAAATTCAACAATAAGGTCTTCATTATCATTTTGGTTTCTTGCAACTTCAACACAGTTCAGGATCTCTATTTTCTCTTACATGTAGTGTTGAATTTATTTATTTCTGTTTCTTCTCCTATCTGCTCACTTTTTTTCCTATACTTCTGACAGTTTTCTGTGGCATCTGAGAAAATCATAACTTCCTGAACCTGTGGAACAGAGGCTTAATCTAACACCATGGGGCCTCCAACAGAACACTCTTATGTGTGCCTAAGTTATTTAGCTGTACCATGAAAAGACTCCTGTGAGATCATATTTTTTTATATATATATGTATGTATGTATGTTACTGTGAAAAACCTAAAGAGAAAAAAAAAATTATAAAGTTGGTTAGACAATTATAGACCCTTTGTGACCTGTAGGCAAGTTAGACTGTTTATGGTCTCTCTGTTTCAGTAATGTTTCCAGTTTCCTGCTTTCTTTCTGATATCATACTAGTTTAATAAGGGACTTGCTTATTTCTTCTTTTTCCAATCATGTAAATATTTTATCAGTTTGTAGAGAACAAGTATGGTAGTGATACGACAACTGAGAAAAGAACATGATTTCTGCTAAAAAAAAAAGAAGTGACATATTTAAAGATGAACGAGGGACTAAAATTACATCAACTTTCTACTGACAAGTAGAGAGATGGAACATCAATAAAAAATTGAAGTACATACAAAGGTTAAGTTTAATGTGACTCATAATTTACTCTTAATTACTTACTGATTACTTTCTGTAAAGGTAGACATCCATCATAATCACTTTGACCTGCATAATCCCGTAATACTTATAATACCACTGACCGCCTAAAGTCAGTGGGTGTCCCTTATTGAGAATATATATGGAAGAATGTCCCTCACAGTAAAATGGTGCACTACCTGCCATATTTCATATTTTTCTGAAGTTCTTACATTGGTTTTACTCACATAAGTACACGTGCAATCTGTGCTTACTGCCCCACTACTCTTTTAAGTGAAAAACTGGTCTTTTATAAACATCTATTAGTTTATTATTATCCAAAGTCTTATAGGAAAACAAGTTACACTTTTATCCATGATGACAAACACTATGACTTGTCATTTTATTATATGTATAAGGATACATTTATGACTAGTATACTTTCCTAGAGCTTTGTGCAGTGAGCTTTTGTTGCAGTTTTTTGCTGCATTTTGACAGTCAGTTGGATTGATGAGTCACTCCTTTTCTGTCTATTCATCTTTTTTCGATAGCTGTAGTCACTCCAGTATCTCAGGGACTAGACACCAACACCCACTACCAAGAAGAAAAAATTGCAATCAGGAATTGGTCTTACAACAGTCTCTTTTAGGAACTCTTATACTCCCTGTTATTATATAATTTAATTAATTTATCTCTAAAATAGAGAATTAAAGGTAGACAAATACTCTATTGTACTTTCCATGTTTTATTTACAGATGAAAAATTGACATGTATGTTTAAAAATATATGCATGTATCTATATAAAATGTATGCATTATGTATAAACATATGTGTATATATATAATATTAACTTGAACTCATGCTCACATTCAAGTTCAAGTTCTCACCTGCCTGCATATCTATACCTGATAAGAAAATGTAATGATGCTAGCCAGTGATGCTAACTGATGGATTGAAATGGTATACCTCTATTTTGATGTTGCATTTCATCTCACCATCACTTTCTTAACTCTCAGGCTCTACCTTTAGAAATGTCTAGTGTCCTACTACAGTGGAGTGCACACTGCAATTCACAAAGCAGCTCTCATTTCTTTGAAATCTTTTCCTGACAGTATGACAGGACTACTGCAGGGGCTTGCTGGGCACAAGAGGGCTGTCTTCACAGCGGCTGGTGGATGCTGTGGCCAGAGTCCAATGGAGCTAGTATTAGAGGCTTATCTGGACAATCTCATGGCTTTATTCCAGTCTGTAACCTAGATTTCTTTCCTTTAGAAAGAAAGGCTTGTGGAAAAGGTTGCAGATAAGGAAGAATCCTGGTGCTTATCCAATTCTTGTCCAAGTAGGGGACTGGACCATGAACAGAGGTGAGAGATACATTAATATGGATATGACCAAAGAAACAGTCTGGGAACAGGCCCAATATGCAGACTGGACCCACTTCTTAGGGAAGTCTGCTGCCTCTCTGGAGCCCGGGTTAAAGATGTGAAGATAAAACTTCCTGCCCTGGTATGGCCCTCAGATTATTATCCATTATTGATTTTTCAGGTAGTCAGCAATGAAGTTGCAACAATAAGTCCAAGGGCAATCAAGAGGGACTTCAGGGCCTTAGGACAGGGATCGAGGGTTAAGGGATCGAGCACAAGCAGTGTTCTCCTCTATGCTTCCAGTTGCGGGGAATGATGAGGGAAGAAACAGGAAGAGCCAGCAGATCAATACCTGGCTCAGAGTGTGGTGTCACCAGCAGAATTTTGGGTTTTTTGATCATGGGTTGGTTTACATGACACCAGGCCTGCTGGTGACAGATAGGGTATGCCTGTCTCAAAGGGGGAAAAGGATCTTTGTGCAGGAGTTAGCAGGGCTCATTGAAAGAGCTTTAAACTAAATTTGAAGGGTGGAAGGAATAAAACTAGGCTCACTAGAGATAAGCCTGGGGGCAGCATGTCAATGTCTGAGGGATGGTGTGCTAGCCAGGTCCTTTGGTCTGCCATCTCATTGGAGAAAGGGGATGGAGATCCATGCAGCAGCAGAGATGTGAGGGTTATTGATGTGTTAGAAATGACAGGAGGGCCTGAGAATGGTCACGTGGGAATTAGTACTTCTCCCCCCGAAAAGGTGGCGGGATCAATAGCCCAACTGAAGTGCCTGTACACCAATGCACACAGCACAGGCAACAAACAGGAGGCGTTGGAAGCCGTTGTGCAGCTGGAAAACTATTATATAGTTGCCATCACG
The DNA here is from genome assembly GCF_947461875.1 of Haliaeetus albicilla. NCBI lineage: Eukaryota > Metazoa > Chordata > Aves > Accipitriformes > Accipitridae > Haliaeetus > Haliaeetus albicilla. The sequence goes on from NC_091497.1 coordinate 21,955,999, forward strand.
GAAGAACGATGGGATGATTCGTGCAATTGGAGTGCTGCAATGGCTGGCTATAAACTCTTCTGAAGGGATAGGCAAGGAAGGAGAGGCGGTGGAGCAGCCCTGTATGTTAGCGAGTGTTTTGATTGTCTAGAGCTTGATGATGGTGACAATAGGGTTGAGTGTTTATGGGTAAGAATCAGGGGGGAGGCCAACAAGGCAGATATCATGGCAGGAGTCTGTTACAGACCACCCAACCAGGATGAAGAAGCAGATGAAATATTCTATAAGCAGCTGCAAGAAGTCTCACAATTGCTAGCCCTTGCTCTTGTGGGGGACTTGAACTTACCAGGTGTCTGCTGGAAATAAAGTACAGCAGAGAGGAAAGAGTCTAGGAGGTTCCTGGAGTGTGTGGAAGATAACTTCCTGGTGAGTGAGCCAACTAAGGAGGGCACTCCACTGGACCTGTTGTTTGCAAATAGAGGACTTGAGGGTGATGTGATGGTTGGAGGCCGTCTTGGGCACAGCAATCATGAAGTTATAGTTTTTGATTCTTGGAGAAGCAAGGAGGGGGGTCAGCAGAACTGCCACTTTGGACTTCTGGAGGGCAGACTTTGGCCTGTTTAGGAGACTGGTTGACAGAATGTCTCAGGAGGCAAGTCTGAAGGGCAAAGGAGTCCAGGAAGGCTGGACATTCTTCAAGAAGGAAATCTTAAAGGTGTAGGAGCAGGCCACCTCCATGTGCTGAAAGATGAGCCAGCAGGGAAGAAGACCGTCCTGGCTGAACAGAGAGCTTTGGCTGGAACTCAGGGGAAAAAAGGAGAGTTTATGACCTTTGGAAGTAGGGGCAGGCAACTCAGGAGGACTAGAAGGATGTCATGAGGTTATGTATGGAGAAAACCAGAAGGGCCAAAGCCCAGCTAGAACTTAATCTGGCTACTGCCATAAAAGACAATAAAAAATGATTGAATAAATACATTAGCAACAAAGGGAGGGCTAAGAAGAATCTCCATCCTGTATTGGATGAGGGAGAAAACATAGTGGCAAAGGATGAGGAAAAGGCTGAGGCACTTCATGCCTTCTTTGCCTCAGTCTTTAATGGTAAGACCAGTTGTTCTTGGGGTACCCAGCCCCCTGAGCTGGAAGACAGGGATGGGGAGCAGAATGAAGCCCCCATAATCCAAGGTGAAATGGTTAGCAACCTGCTACACCACTTAGACACACACAAGTCGATGGGGTTGGATGGGATCCACCCAAAAGTGCTGAGGGAGCTGGTGGAAGTGCTCACCAAGCCACTTTCCATCATTTATCAGCAGTCCTGGCTAACTGGGGAGGTCCCAGTTGACAGGAGGTTAGTAAATGTGATGCCCATCTACAAGAACAGCCAGAAGGATGATCTGGGGAACTACAGGCCTGTCAGTCTGACCTTGGTGCTGGGGAATGTTATGGCGCAGAACATCCTGAGTGCCATTACATGGCCATGTACAGGACAACCAGGTGATGAGGCCCAGTCAGCATGGGTTTATGAAAGGCAGGTCCTGCTTGACTGACCTGATCTCCTTCTATGACAAGATGACCCACTTAGTGGATTAGGGAAAGGCTGTGGATATTGTTTACCTGGACACTAGTAAAGCCTTTGACACCATTTCCCGCAGCATTCTTCTGGAAAAGCTGGCTGCTCATGGCTTGGAGAGCCATACTCTTCACTGGATAAAAAACTGTCTGGATGGCCAGGCCCAACGAGTTGTGGTAAATGGAGTTAAATCCAGTTGGCAGCTGGTCACAAGTGGTGTTCCCCAGGGCTCAGTACTGGGGCCAGTTCTGTTTAATATCTTTATCAATGATCTGGATGAGGGGATCAAGTGCATCCTCAGGAAATTTGCAGACAACACCAAGTTGGGTGGGAGTGCTGATCTGCTTGAGGGTAGGCAGGCTCTACAGAGGGACCTGGACAGGCTGGATCGATGGGCTGAGGCCAACTGTATGAGGTTCAACAAGGCCAAGTGCTGGGTCCTGCCCATGGGTCACAACAACCCCACGCAATGCTACAGGCTTGGGGAAGAGTGGCTGGAAAGCTGCCCGTCAGAAAAGGACCTGGGGGTGTTGGTCGACAGCCAGCTGAATATGAGCCAGCAGTGTGCCCAGGTGGCCAAGAAGGCCAGCGGCACCCTGGCCGGTATCAGAAATAGTGTGGCCAGCAGGAGCAGGGAAATGATCATCCCCCTGTACTCGGCACTGGTGAGGCCGCACCTGGAATACAGTGTTCAGTTTTGGGCCCCTCCCTACAGGAAAGACACTGAGGTGCTGGAGCATGTCCAGAGAAGGGCAACGAAGCTGATGAAGGATCTAGAACACGAAGCAGATGAAGGATCTAGAGCACAAATCTGATGAGGAGCGGCTGAGGGAACTGGGGTTGTTTATCCTGGAGAAAAGGAGGCTGAG